>NC_062565.1:11799598-12424598 GCF_022837055.1 Prionailurus viverrinus | reverse complement strand
AGGATTTTGATAGAAAACAACAGGAAGTTTTAGTCAATACTTGAAGACCAGGACCGGTGGCATTTCAGGTATTCGGTAAGAGACTGGCCAAGAAGATACTTCACGTGAGGTCAGCAGGTGGAAGTTCTACCTCGTTCTATCATAAGAAAGGGTTCAAAGAGGGTAGGTATGTGTCTCCTTCGAGCAGTTGCATTTAGCAAGCACATAAAAGGAAGCCGATGGAGGTCTTGAGCAGATATTTGCACACACGTGTTCACAGCAGCAAAGAGAGGAAGCAGCCCAAGTGTTCACTGATGGACCAAATGTGGTCTGTCTATCCATACAGTGGAATACTACTCAACCTTAAAAAGGAAGGACATTCTGGGGAGCCTGGGTGGCTCAGTCAGTTAAGCATCTGACTCTTGATTTTGGCTCAGGTCATGATCTCACGATTCACGAGATCAAGCACAAAGCCTGCTTGGGACTCTCTCTTTCCCTCTTTCTGCCCCTCCCCGCTCGCTCTCTCTCTCTCTCTCTCTCTCTCTCTCTCTCTCTCGCTCTCTCTCTCTCAAAAATAAATAAATACATGAAATTATTATTAAGTTATTAGTTATTTTATCTGAAGAGTGATAGTATAGAGGTTAGAATGGGTAGTATACGTATTGATCAGGTGGGTAGCTGCCTGCTTCATAATAGGTTGGAAACAAATGATACCCAGAAGATTTCCTCCAGGATTGGCTGAAATTCCTGCATTAAACAAATTCAACCCTTAGGTCCCCAAGCCCTTGCAAAATGCAAATATCCTGGCCAAAGTCCCTATCAGCTTCATGTGTGATTTCTCCACAGGTCAACCCAGGTACATGAACTGATTTCAGGCACTTGAGGGGAGGGGCCAGATTAGGTCTGAAAAGGAGAAGAGGAAGATATAACACTGACTGCAGACTCTAGAACCGCTGAGATCAGATTGTGCCTACTTGGAAATTTTCCCCACACCATAGATGACCTTTTGCCATGGGTTTTCATACAATTTGTGGTTCCTTATTCGGACACTCACCCTTCCATCTGAAAGATCCCCAGCAATAAAAACAAACAAACGAACGAACGAACAAACAAAAGGTATGACTTAACACCTAGAGTTTTATCAGAAGATCAACACAACTTCCGCCCAATATTTTCGACCATGGTGACCTATTTTATCACAGAAACTGATCTGAGTTTTCAGTTTCATCAACTGAAATACGGTAGTCAAATTTAAGATCAAGTTGGGATAAGTAAATACACAGGTCTCCAGAGCTTTGCATTTCTGAGTTCGCTGCAGCAAGTAGGCGGAGCTTGAAGACTCCAGGTCTGTGAACGATGTACCGATGAGACAGACAGACCGGATCGGAGGGCCTTTTATGTCAAATGAAAACTGCAGCTCACGGCGATCCTTGTGGCCGGATTACAGAGTGAGACTAGACAGCTAGTTGAGCACAAGGCTGCCATGTTCTCTGGAGTCATCCCAAGCCTCCCGGCTGCCGGGCTTGAGATTACAATGACTGCCTCTGTGCATTAACCCAAGAAGCAATCCAGGGTATCTTTGAAAAAAGTCCCACTCAGCCCGACTTCACTGTATTATTAACATTTCTAAATAATAAACAACAGGACGTGGTTCTGATCAAAGTGCTGACCTTCCTTGTGCCCTACTCTGGTCTCCCGTGGATCAGCGTGACCGCATCACTTAAAGTACAGGTGGGTGAGGAAAGAAGCTGACAGAACGTAGTGGAATGATACACAGGTGGCAGAAGGTACACACACCTGCATCATCATCCCGCTTTCAAAAATAAGATTCTATTTGCTTCCTCTGTACTCTATATACTCCAGGACGGACTGAATACATATTTATAAAGGGACACACATTATTTGGATTAACAGTCCATGCGACACCTCATATACGGTCACGGCTCTGTACAGAAGAAGCACGGGAGTTGGATGTTCCTTCGGTCACCCATACTGTTCTGCTCTCTCCTTCACGGGTTCTCCTCTAGTCTCTGTGCCGGAAGCCGGACCAGACGGAGCACAATGCACCAAATCTTTCTTTTAGTATCAAACGCAATGAGTCCGTGTCTATGCGATGATCTGCTATTAAAGCAAATAGGCAGGATTAGGGATTCCAAAACATGCCATGTTTTCATTTCTATGTCACGGGAGTATGCCGCCAGCCAAATCTGGGCACTTTAAATTACAAGGTCTCCCGCTGCACGTTTCTTTATCAGTCCTCCATGTAATTGTTTGACTAAGACTCTGATACAAACACCTAACATGCTTGCTGTTTCTCAGCAGGAAAAAAAAAAAAATGCCTTCGGCCTTTGACCCAACACTGGGGCTCCTCAAACCCTTTCCTGTCCTTGCAAACACATCCCATTGAGGTATCAGTGCCTGCCAGTAACAGCTGGCACGTACAGGCGCTAAACCGCGCGGCCGTGCAGAGCAGTGCCCCCCGACTGAAGTCGATGCGGACATAACGCTCCCCTATCAGTGAGCACGAAATGAAGAGCTCATATGGCCAAGGGTCCTCACCGGAAGGTGATTTATAAAAGGCTGTTGGAACACTTTAAATGGGGAAGACATGGGACTCAGCTCACCAAGTGCTCCACCTGCCCTCACCGGATCACATTCTGGGTTTTTAGTTTGCCTTCCTGTCTTCCTCTATCCCCTCGTTTTCCAAGTATTCTCAGTTATATGGTTAAGGATGGTGTCCATCACGCAAGGACAGAAGAAATCAGGGACCATCTGCGGCAGCCTGCACCGCCCTGCCGACACTCTTCTGTATTATTATTTTTTTTCTTTTTTTACTGAAAAGTTTGAAAGAAAACATGGCAAATTACTGTCTCCTTCATGCACATTTCGGCGCCCCTCTCCCCACTTTTTATCTATAAAAGATAATTACTTTCAGCATTTGAGTTACAGTCCGAGGCCTGAAACATCCCGTCGTCCCCACCCCACCCTGATATCGGGCACCTTCAGTGACAACAAACTGGCCCCCAAACGTATCGGTGAAAAACCACAAGTTCTCACTCTCGGTGACTCGAATTAGTGAAATGAAACAGTCGTTTCTATTTTAGTAGTTATAAAGAGTTACACTTCATAGTACAGTTAAAAGGTCAGTTCTAGAAATTAATGGGTGAGACCTGGTCCCGTCAGAGGGCAGAGAAGGATTTTTTTTACAGTGCCCGACGGCCCTTGGAACACACTGTCTGTGTGGGGGTCGCTGGGAGACCTGCTGGAAAGAAGAGTCTTCAACGGGGATGACGTCGTAAAATCGCTTGCCAGGAGACGGCACTTTCAGAGATGGTCTTTCAATAAACCCACTGGCAGATACTTGGGAATCCCAGTCCACAGGGGTCTGGCGGGAGCGAGCCAGTGAGTGGCTGATGTGATAAATGCTGCCAGCAAGATCTAATTCCCTCAAGGTGTTCTGAGTTCTGCAGACATCATACGTCTAGGGCTCATGACCTGCACCTCTGTCTTCCTGGACCTACCTCGGAGGACCGCCGCCCTTTGTCTGGTCATGCTGTTTAGAAAGCATATGTCAACTTGGAACCAGCTCTCAGCTACAGCACTTCTGCCTTCCCTGAGCTACCCCTGGGACATCTTTTTGGAAACGCCCCTCAGTAGTCCGGGCTAAGAAATGCTTTCAGGCTTTTGCCATCCAACCACGTTTTTGTCGATCTTATTGACTGGGTCAACATCCTGATTAAAATCCTTCGACGACTCTTCTCCGGTCTTCCAGACAGACTCCCAGCATCTCGGCAGAGCTTCCTGAGAAGGCACTTCACGGTCTGGCCTCCTAGCCTGATGCTTCTGGCCGGCTCTGCTTTAGCCACTCTGGATTAGTTGTGGTTCCAATGCACCAGCTTCTCTCCTTACCCCTGAGCTCATCGCACATTGTCCACCATGCAACAAAGCTGCTGTCTCCCTCCTCCCTTGAATCTGGGCTCATTAGGCGGCTGGCTTTGGCCAAAGGGAGATGAGCAAGGCTCTTGCCAGCAGAGGCTGCAAGGCACTTGTGTGCTGGGGTCTGTCCTCTCTTGCTGTCCTTGGGACCCCTGAGATCGCGATATGAAGAAGCTCAGACCGGCGCGCTGGCAAATGACAGGCCACGTGGAGCAGGCACAAGCCATCCCAGATGAAGCTTGCCTCTCCTTCAGCAGCTAGACGTCGGGATGAGGTCATCATGGTTCAACCGGTCTGAGCCAAGTGGGCTGGATTAGAAGAGCCCAGTTGACATGCAGCATCACAAGAAATATGTTTGTTGTAGGAAGCCACTAAATGTTGCGGTTGTTTGTTACACAGTATGTACATACCAATATACTCTCTTTGTTTCCTGCCTAACACCCACCCATTCTTCAAGTCTGAGGATGAAGGCCTCTCTGACTCTGGAAGTTGCCAGACTGGTCTGCATCCATAGCATCCTGTGGGTACCACTGATGGAGCACTTGCAACAGTATAAAGTGGTTGCCTATTTTCTCATCCCTCCTAGTAACGGAAAGTTCCTTCAGCCATTGAGGATGTCCTCCTTAGAACACACACTCAGCAAACATTTGCTGAAAGAAGAGACAGGAATGTGTATATCTATCTTCTGGATTTTTCTATCTTGTACTCAAAAGAACTGCACTAGGTCATTTTTACCTACCGGCACCTAGATATGGTAACTACACAAAAATATATAATAATGTTTTTCTTTTTTAGAGTTTCACTCATCTCAATAGCCTTTGGGAATCTCCCTACTCTTTTTATAGACGAGACTATCATATCTTCCAAACCTACTGGGCCTTTCAGTTTGACTAATATGAAAAAAATCACCTAAAATTCCAAGGGCCCTCAGCAGATATGCACATGGATAAATCTGACCAGTGTTATCACCTACACCCTCGTAACTCATCTACCATGGATGTCAAAGTAGCAGAAGGTTTTAACAGTACATAACTGATTTCACTATCAATGCAACGACATTGACGGTTAATGACAATTGATATTGCAGAAGGACCATTTCTACGACAAAGAGACCAGCAAGTAGTAGTTCTTTACCTGTTCATTTCAGCAACACATCATGATAAATTCTCTTCTGTGAAGTTTATCATCCTACAGCTGGCACAGTTACTAGGGAGCAATCACTGGGCCAAAACAACATGTTATCTCATTTAATTCTCTCAGCAATCTTGCAAGGTGGGTCTGACCAACCCTATTTTAAAGGAAAGGGGAACAGGACTCGGGGAAGTTGGGCAATTTCCCAAGGACACACAGATAACGAGTGGCAGGTCTGGGATTTGAGCCCAAATAGGATTCCAAATGTCCCTTATTTGGAATAATACCTTTAAGTCTAATACCGTTGAGTGGGAGTGATAACTATCTTCCTTTGGAAGACAAGGAAATACAGGCACAGAGAGCGCTTGCTCATGGTCGCAGAGGGGCGGGAATGGGAGGAGACCCCAGATGTCCATTCTTAGCCTGATGCTCCCGCTCCTGGACCGAACCCAAGGCATCTCTAGCCTTTCCTTAGTTATTACCATTTACAGTCATGCCTACCTCTGTGACTGACAACAACAAACTCAAGAGAGCCTACTGTGAATCTAGGTAGGCTGTGAAAACAAACATATGAAGCAGGAGGTTCATGAGGCCTAATTGGGTGTCATCTGCCATACCCAGTTTCTTAAAAAATAAGCAATCGTCAAACCTTGGGGTGCCTGGGTGGCTCAGTCAGCTGAGCATCTGACTTCGGCTCAGGTCACGAGCTCACGGTTTGTGAGTGTGAGCCCCAGGTCGGGCTCTGTGCTGACAGTGCAAAGCCTGCTTGGGATTCTCTGTCTCCCTCTCTTTCTGCTGCTCCGCTGCTCACTCTCTTTCTCTCTCTCTCTCTCCCCACCCTCCCAGGGTCCCTGGGTGGCTCAGTCAGTTGAGTGTCTGACTCTTGATTTCAGCTCAGGTCATGATCCCAGGGGTATGGGATCGAGCCCTATGTCAGGTTCCATGCTCAGCATGGAGCTTAAAGATTCTCTCTCTCTTCTTCTGCCCTTCTCCCCTGCTCTCTCTCTCTCTAAAATAAAGAGAATTAAAAAAAAGATTCTCTCTCTTCCTCTGTCCCCCTTCCCCACTCACGTTCTCTCTCAAATAAAGAAAAAAACAAAAATAAAAATAAATTTTAAAAAAAACCCACTTCAACAACTTAAATGATGACCTTTTGGGCACACCACCCACTATCAAATAGAACTGAATTATTTTATTTGTTAAGAAACATGTTGGGGACATAGGATGCTCTGAGAGTATAAACAGCTACCTGCATGCTTCTTTTTTGTCCCCAAATCATTTCTCTTAATTCTAGTCCTGGATCTTCAACATCTATCCTTATTCCAGGTAGGGAAGAGGGAATCAGCATCTGCCGAGTGTATAAAAGCTGCGCTGAAAACGTTCAGTGACCCCGTAACTGGCTTCCCCGGCATGGAGACGCAGTACCATACGCTTACATCTTAGACAATATGGTCATTCAGCGGAGGAAATGATCAGAGGTTTCTGACAGCGCGGAAATTCTCTCGGTAATGAAAGGAAAAGTACTAATGATACTTCATATCATTTGTAAGTTTCAAATGTCCCGGGGACATCCCGTTTATCAGATTCCCTCGCTTTCCATCTCTCAGTAAGGTTTCCAAGTAGACCTGCCCTTAGCTCTTTCTTCGTGAAAAATGTCCTAACATCTCCATGCTAACACAGACAGAAGCAACCCTAGGAGAAAATGTCATCCAGAGTCATTGGCTGGGAGCCTCCACAATGAAGTGCCTATAGAATAAACTCCCCAAGGCATCCAATGTCAATTGGTGGCCCAACTTTAGACTTCATCCAGACAAGGCCAACTAGGTGAGAGACTTTAAGATATAATACTCAGGATTTCTACGTTCTTCTGGATCCAAATCAGAAAAGGGGAAAAAAAATCATTGGGCGCCAATTCATTTTGACATAAAGGGAGGAAGAGAGTAATTAAGAAGAAGAGGACAAGGTTAGTAGTGTTCCTTTTCAATGCTGGGTACGTGGATCAATTACAGGAGCACAGCAAGGAAGCTCTGGTTACACCCGGCTGCTTTCAGGCCAGAAGGGTCAACAGGAAAAGGAACCAAGATCCAATGCCGTGGTGTTTCCCTCTATGCTCCCTCTCCTGACCCAATTCCTCGCAAACAGCTCCCCGTGTCCCCAACTCTGAACGCCAGTGCTGATGAACGACCAGAACATTAACCCAACTCACAAGCAAAACTGATACCATCCAATGTTCTGAGATGGACTAGTATCCTGGCCTGGCAGTCCCCACGTTCGCCTGGACTACCCACTCATCGGTCGGTTATTCGTCATGCATGCTATCTGTATCAGAACGACCACGTGGTCCGCTATCCTCAGTAAGGGACAGTCCCAGGATACTGACATCCCTTCCTGGAGGCCTTCCCAGATGAAGGAAATGGAAACTCCTCCACGAGCAACGTGACTGCCAACTCCCTCCTGACCCCCCGGAGGCCACCGTCTTCCACTGCCACTCCCTCGCCTGCCTTTAGAGAAGTGCCAGCCCGCAGGTTGCTAGGATAAGGTGGCGTCATTGCTGGGGCACAGAAATAGATCGCCAGAGTGCTGGGAACCTGGATTTCCAACTCCAATGACAGCAACAAGACACCATTTGGCAGCTAATCTCCTCTACTAAAGGGAGCGACAGACTGACAGGACCCATCGCCCTCACCTTGACATGCTATCTTTTCATCTACACTTGTGCCCTGTGTGCTGGTGACAGAGTAGGGGCAAGAAACTCACTTCACAGAAAGGCCGAATGACTCTACTATGAATTATGGGAGCCGGCAGACGGACGCAGTCACCCACGGACATTTGTATGGTTAATTTCTCAGTGTCCTGAAAACGGGGGAAGGGAGCTTGTTCACAAGCAGAAGCGTGAGACCCAGAAAACAGGTAGAGCAACTGAGGTTGCCAAAAGGAAGGGAAAAGAAATCTGTTTGTACAGGCCACAGCTGTCCCCTTTCTGAACAATAACATCCTAATCTCGTGCCCCCTTTTCTTGGAGAACAAAGAAGAAAAGGCAAAGAAGACTGGAAAACTAGGGCTTGCCATGGTAGAAGAGGGGAGCAGTCTTTGTGCCCAGCTCTCTTTGTTCCGCAGAGTCAGTTTTACAATGCTTATAACGGGTAGCAACTCGTAGAAGCCCAGGGCATTAAGACTGCCTATTCAAGTCTTGGATTTTAGCCCTGGAGAAATTACAATTTTTCAGTTCTATGCAAACTACAAAGGCTGGCGAAGAAAAAAAGGAAAATGAAATGAAGAGCAAACTAACGGAAATTTTAGAAAACTATTCTAGAAAAACTGTTTTCATTTCTAGATGCACAGAGTGCAGCGTCTCAAAGTCCACGAGGACAGCCGTGTGCAGGCTGAAAGGTCCAGGTACTCGTGCAAGGGTCCTATGCAGGGAATTTGGCCGGCATGGTGGACAAGCCTCATCCTGGCCCGACACTTGAGGCCAGAAGGAAGATGGTGAGCAAGATGTGTGTTGTAAAGACACAGGGAAAGACGTGGAATTTCTACATGGAAGAAGATGGCTCAGAGTCCAAAGGGTGACAAGAACTTGCCTGAGTTTTAGAAATGGAAGATTCTAAAAAGATTGCCACTTGTATCCCATTAAAATTTCCATGGGGGAAGGGGTTCTACTTAAGTCATTTTAGAACATAAGCACAAATAGAAAAAAAAAAAAAAAGACTGAAAAACCAACTTCCTCCAACACAGGCTTCAAACAATGAATTTTACTATGCCACCTAAAAAGCATTTAAAATTTTTTTTAATGTTTATTTATTTTCGAAAGAGAGAGTGAGAGAGACAGAGAGCAAGTGGGGGAGGGGCAGAGAGAGAGGGAGACACAGAATCCGAAGCAGGCTCCAGGCTCCGAGCCGTCGGCGCAGAGCCCGACTCGGGGCTCGAACCCATGAACCATGAGATCATGACCTGAGCCGAAGTCGGACGCTTAACTGACCGAGCCACCCAGACACCCCTACAAAAACATTTTATACTTGTTGAAAATTACTTTTTCTGAATCAGGCAAACATATGTATTTAGGTGCCTGCAAAAAGTTAGCTTAATGTTCAAGAGGTACAGGTGATGAGTTAATTCTTTCCATAAGATTCCACTTAGCACGATTTACTGTATAGCTACCACTTGAAATTTAACATGAATATTCATCAGGGGAGTGGTTACATGATTTTCTGGTACTTGACAAATGATTGTTTTACCAAAGTGAAAAACTGGGGAGAATTAAAAGAACAAAGTTATCTTTCTCTTGGTCTTTTTTGACATCGGTCCCAAGGAACAATTTCTTTGCTGGTGAGAAAGAACCAACAGGTTTTGTTCGGGCTTTCTGACAAAACAACGTTATTTTGTTCCTATTTGCGCCTCACTTTTCTGTAGGGAAGCAAAAGAAAACAACGCTCTTTTAGGGGTTCAAAGTCTAAGGTATGATATAGTGTGTAAGAAATAAGTAACATCAGTCATATTTTAACAAAGATGATGGATCCGATCAACCTCGGAGATGTCCAGGAACATGGGACTTGCTTGATCTCTATCTGAAAGAATTGTCAGAGGCTATTTCCCTCCTGGGACAGCCCCACTAGCTAGTCACTGCTTTGGTGCACAAGGATTCCTCACCAGTGGGTGCTTCAAAAAACACCCCTCGAGACGTATTTTTACTTCTGGGTGTCGTTTCTGTCTTCAAGTTCAAGTTCAAAACACTATACTTACTTGGGTTGAAGGGCATCATTTCTTTAAGTGACCCGAGGGCTTGCTTCAGCTTTTGCAAATAAACATCTAAGACTGATCCTAAAGGAGAATGGTTCTCTGATGCTAGAAATCCCCACTCTATGTCTTTGTTGGCTGTCTTCCCACATCGTTTCTGACGGAGAGAACTTTCTGACCATGAAGTCTCGTTTGCCCAGACGCAGGAGCAGGTAAGTAAGAGACTAGCTGTATCCGCTCTCCCTCCCTTGCCTTCTCAAAGCACACACAGACATCGGGCTAAAGTCCTGCCCTTTGCTTCAAGCTCTAATTCTGATGTGCATCAGTGCTTGAAGCCTTCCCTGAAAACCCAGCTCTGAACACCCTTACCCACCATCCCTTCTGGGGCACCTGACTCCCATGCCAAGTGCATAGCCCCCCACCCAGGGCTCCGTCAGCAAAGTCTCCGAGAGCAGCAAATATCGATTACACATCACTGTTTCCCTAACGGACTTCAGCACACCTTGGCACACAGCAGTCTTTTAATAAGTATCCTTTAGTTAGTGAATTCCAATCTTAAAGAGAACACAAAGCCTTTTAACCTCCGCACTACTCGGCTGGAAAGCAGCCTCACCAGGTCGTGGACGTGTCCTTTCCCCAACAGAGCACGAATATTGTAGAAGATGCACGGGCATTAATCTTTGCTTCCGCAACGTCTGGGTGTCCTGTGTATCTCCCTCTCTCTCCTCCCCGAGATGCAGAGATGCCGGGAGGGGGGAGGCTGAGGGCTGGGGGAAAATGAAGCCAAGGGGAAGGGGTGTGCCTGGAACGTGCTGGACTTTGCCAAGGCCTCAGGAAGCACCTCTGACATCAACTCTCAGAAGCAGTCGCTCCTGCGAAGGGCCTGCCGAAGGGGCAACGGCCAGGAACTAGTGAGACCACCACTAAGACGTGGTTAAAGGAAGTCCGAGAAGTGCAGAGAAAAGGCTGAAAACGCCGGGAGACCCGAGGCCACACAAGACGGCCCCGAGTACTTGCGCAGAATGGCTCAGTCAGAGCCTTTACAACATGCACTCCCATCCCCAGGACCGTCCACAGCAAGGACTAAAAGCATCGAGAGGGGCTCCTCATTATTCTCACAGCAAGATCTCCCCTTCTCCCCTGATTCCCCCTATCTACTTCAGGGTTTGGGTTTTTTTTTTCTTTTTTATGATAGTGCTAGAGAATTTGGTGTCACAGATGGCAAATCTAAAAGGTACAAATTGACAGACACGCGGGAAATTCCCAAATCACTCTTATCAGAGCGCGTGGATGTAATTCTCTCACTCTGGGGATTAGAAATTCAGCTGCCGCTTTTCAAAGCTTAGGAAGACAGCATAATGCTGTCTAAATAGGCACACAGGTGTTTGTTTTGGCCTTCCCGTTTCTTCCGAGGAAAAACGTAACTCTTGCACTCAGAAGTTCTTTGGCAAAAGGGGTCAAGAAACCCACAAAAATCCAAGAAGCCTTTGTTGTTGTCATCCTCAAAAGCCATGTAGGATGATGCCGCCCTAAGAAAGCCTTTGTGAATTCCCTCTCTCACACCGTGGAGCCGTTGAATGGACCTAACTGGTATGGGCATACTATTTCCTTGACCCAATTTGTGCATCATCCAGAAGTGAAGGAAATGTAAATGATGCTATTCAGTAAATGGTGAGTTTCTTTTTAGGTAGATCCTGTCCTTCAAGCCTGGCTCCCGCTTTGGGAACAAGTGTAAACATCGAAGGTAATGAAATGGTGTGACGGTAAGAGACAAAACCACCACCATTCACAGAAAGCCAGGTCAGGCGGCTCAAAAACAACTGATGAAGCGAACCACTCAAATGGAAAATGAGAGGAAATACACAAGGTGCAGCACCATGCAGGATTTTTTTTTTAAGTATCAGAAAATCCCCAAACTCTATTGATAGTTCTATAAAACATTTTTTAAAACAAATTGTTTCCTTTCCCACATTTACTTATACCCATCACAGACATTTAGTGTCTATTTCTAAGGAAAAGAAAATAGATGATCTCTCCAGGCCACCCCCCTACATGATGAAACGACTATCAGATTCAAGCAAGTCTCATGAGAACCGTGTTTATATTCCCTTTTCTAAGGGGCAACTAACACTTTTCTTAGATACTCAGTCAACTATTTACTGAGTACCCACTCAGTACTCAGCCACAGGTGTTGTGGATTCATCTGATAATAACGATGATGATGATGATAATAATAATAATAATAATAATATCCCTGCTTTCATGGGGCTTACAGTCTGGTTGAGGAAATGGACAATTAACAAGTAAATATGTAATACATAGGTGATTCAAAGGAAAATGAAGTAGGCTAGCGAGCACAGAGGGACGAGGTGGGTGCTACACAGGTCAGGAGAGGCTGCTCTGAAAGGTAACTCGAGAAGCAGAAAAGCTTAAGAAAGAAATAGAGATCATCACTGCCTCCTTGCATGTCGGCAAAGCAATATTTGAGTGGAGGGGGACAGTTTTTAAAAAGGTAGTTTCAAAAGTGGCTCGTATTTAATTTTCAAAAAAACCAATGACTTGTGGTTTAAATGACGAAATTTAAATTTAAGTGACTACATTTAATTTAAACGACTGATTTAAATGACTAAAACTGTACTCGTAGAAGGCACTCAAATGAACACCTTTGAGTTGTCCTACGGTATCTGGGAGGGTCCTGTGGAAAGGATGTCATGATGATGATAAACTCACACTCTATCTATCTATCTATCTATCTATCTATAGTGGGTTTTTTGCCATATGATTATGCTCAACATTTTATAAAGCAGTTATATGCACCTGGGTGGTATAGTTGGTTAGGCACCTGACTCTCGATCTCCGCTCAGGTCAGGATCTCACAGTTTGTGAGTTTGAGCACTGATGGAGCAGAGCCCGCTTGGGATTCTGTCTCTCCCCCTCTGCCCCTCCCAGGTGTGCTCTCTCTCTCTCTCTCTCCCTCTCAAAATGAAGAAATAAACTTGAAAAAAAAAGCGGTTGTAAATTGAAGTCGTGCCAAATCATTGACTTTTAGAAGCCAAACGGGGTAAAAGCAAGGTCCAGCCTGCCTCCTCCAAGCTGATACATTATGCAACGTGACATGTAGGGCAGGAAGAACCACCAGAGGCCACTTAACTCAACTTTCTCATGTTACTCCTCCTAAATCAGGCCCCTGGGGCTCTAGGGGTTCCAAAGTTCCAAGGTTAGCTGCAACATCATGCAGAAAACCCGGATCTCCTGACCCGTAGGTAAGTTTTCCTTACCATCCCCTTCTTGTACAAAGATACCACAGTCTGAGACACTTCCAGGAGCGACGTTCATCTGCCAGAAAGACGGTGGCAGATTTGAGAGGCGGTTAGTGGCAACAGGCCGAGGGGTCCTGCAGAGGCAATATGTCTGTGGCGCAGTCTGCAAGGAATTCTGAGGACAGAAGCCGCTCATCCCAATAGCTGCTATGACAGTTCCTCCAATGTTTCTCTACATTCCGACACCATCTATGTGCGAGCACACGTTCTTTGAAAATCTCCTGTCTTCCCTACGGCATAGGCTTTCGGACACCAAGGACCCCAAAGTATGAACTCAATGTAAAAAAGCGCTAGGATCCTAAAAGATTACTGATGGCCAAGATGACTCATTTCACAACTTGCTGAAAAACTGGGACCCTGCCCCCCTGCCACTCCCTACAAAGCAAATGCAGTCTGGAAGAGGAAGTCCTAAGCTCTGAAGGAGTTCACTAGAATTTAGTACTTTCTTCCTTTCTCACAACACACTCCCTTCACAGAAGGATTTTAAAATTACTTTAGTTGGCCATGTGGCATCTTCAATTTTACACTTCAGAACTTCTTTGAAAACCTCATTTAATGTTTGGGGTTTGACAGGGTATCACATGAGCATTTCAAAGCAACGGTTTAAAAAAAAAAAACCCACCAGATTTGAAACAAAAGCTATTTTGATTTTAGTATCTGCATTATTCATTTAAATGTAACCTGAAACCTAGAGCGTTTTTTTCCATAAGACACTTGTTTCCTGAGATGAAAACGCTTTCTAAAATATCACCAGAGATAAAGAAGTCACCAAAAGTGTATTCTCAAGGCCACCTGATTGGGAAGATCATTTCTAGTAAAATGCACTACTACTCTAGGATCCAAATGATTCCTTAATAGTGACAGAAAGTTAAAAAAAATTTTTTCAATGTTTATTTTTGAGAGAGAGAGAGAGAGAGAGAGACAGAGCGAGAGGGGGGGGGCGGTCAGAGAGAGAGGGAGACATAGAATCCGAAACAGGCTCCAGGCTCTGACCTGTCAGCACAGAGCCCGACGTGGGGCTTGAACTCATGAACCGCGAGATCATGACCTGAGCTGAAGTCGGACGCTCAACCGACTGAGCCACCCAGGTACCCCAACAGTGACAGAAATTTTTACAATAAGAGAGATTTTTTAGTAAGTATTCAAGTGCCTTACACAACACTGTGCCCTTTACAGGGACCCCAAACGAAGATGTCAACCTATCGATTAACAGGTTATTTGTTGTTGCATATAGATGTACAAAATAAAAGAGTAACGTATAGACTTAACAAAATAACACTTCATGGGGGGTAGTGACTTGCCAAAGGTTTCAGACTTTCTTGACCTGAACCATAGGACCAGGAATCGAGTTCGGGTCTGTTGATTCTGGGAGCTATATATTTTCACCAGAACCAGCATGATCACATGCACGAAATGCTAACACACTAAAACTCCAGTGTTTTCCACCAGTGACATGTGGCACTGGGAGATGTTAAATTTAATAAGCTTATTTTAATAGGACAATTTAACTCTGAGGAAATACGGATAAAGCAGCATATTTTAATACAAATCTTCAGAAAACCATGAAATAAAAAAAATGCAGTGGAAATTTTATTTTTCAGTGTCAATGCTTTCCCTCCCTGATAGACGCACTCCTCCCGCTGCAGTATCTTACTCTTTCAAAATCATTTGTGCAACTGGCAAAATAGAGGTGAAAAAAATCCCTGGAAAACTTCCTGACTGAATTATTAAGAAGCCAAAAAGAGGGGCGCCTGGGTGGCTCAGTCAGTTAAGCATCCAGCTTTGGCTTGGGTCATGATCTCACGGTTTATGAATTCGAGCCCCATACGGGGCTCTGGGCTGACAGCTCGGAGCCTGGAGCCTGCTTCGGATTCTGGGTCTCCTTCTCTCTGCCCCTCCCTCACTCATGCTCTGTCTCCCTCTCTCTCTTTCTCAAACACTAAACATTAAAAAAATTTTTTTGAATAAGCTAAAAACGTATTATATAAAATTACATATGTATACATACACACAAATATATGTATTTATGTATATTTAATATATACACAAATACATGATATATATTAAATATGTATGTATATAAATATGCATGTATGTATTTTACACACACACACACACACACACACACACACGCAGAGTCCTGGTCAAAGCTAGTTCTTAGTTTTCTAAAACTTGAAGACAATACATTGACAGCCAATCCTGGGTTTCCTGCAGCTGTATTCTTTCCCCCATTAAAACTTTGTCAACTTCTTTCTTTTCTTTTTTGGACACAATTTAGCAATGAGGTAAAATCTCCAGAAAGCAACACAGCTGGTCCAATTCCTGAGTTTTGTGGCGGATAAGCTCCTTGATATCCATAGTGTGCTATCTCTTCAACTCCTCGATACTAAAGTTCCTTGTGAAAAGCAACCCGCAGCTGATACGTTACTAACCCCCAAATCCTGCCCCTGCACCTTAATACCAACCAGTAAATCAGCCCGTTTTGAATAAGAGAAGCACCCAAAAACCACCGAGTGTATTTGCATACCTCAGATTTTTGAAAGCCAGGAAAAAAAAAAAATTCATTCCAGAAAAAAACTTCACATAAATAAACATAATTGCTGGGTGGAAATCCCGGTTGCTGATCCTTAGCCCAGAGGATTTGACTCCCTACCCACCAACCTAAAAGAATCGTAATAGCCCAGGTGAAAGAGTTTGCTCTGAACCTGACACTGCGTAAGTGTACCAGGAGAAAGGGCGTTCCAACAGCGAAAGGAATCACTATATTCGTCTCTTGTACACCAGACGTAGATAATGAGCAGTGCCCCACAGAAGCCGAGAGAAAGACAGGCTCACGGCAAAGAAAGACAGAACCACTCCTCTAAAAAAAGAAATTAATTGGATGATCACTTAGAACTCATGCTAATACCCCTTCATCGCCCTGGCTCAGTGACATCCAATGATTCACAAAACCTTCCAAGGCAAGCCACCGCAGCGCTCTGGTTAACTTACAACATTCACTGTGCGCTGTTCACAGGTAGCCCTGGCTTATCCTTCACCATGGAGACTTCCCACAAGACGCTGGAGTGCTCCCGGCTCAGGCGTGTTCTTTCTTCCTTCCAGAGGAGTGAGAAATACCTAGCACGGGAGTAGCAGAAAAGAAGAAAAAGAAAAAGGTAAATGCACCATCCAATCACTCCTTATCTCAACAAAAGAAGTCTCGCGATCAGATCAATTAGACTGACAGCTCACCAGAGACCATTTTCCAGTACCCTTGCCTTCAAAGAGAAATTTAGTATCTTTGCCCCTGACCCAGGAGACACAGCGTGGTCTGGCCAGCCTTCTCCCCCTGGGTCGCCCGCGACCCTCCCTGCCCTGTCCCTACCCGCAACCCCCGCCCCCCCCCCCCCACTGCCACCCATAAAGTTGAAGACAATTCTGGGAGACTTCTGATGCAATCCCAGCTGAGATGCAAATTTGCAACACAGCCTCAAAACATGCCAGTTGATTTCACTCTCTGCAAAAGGGAGGGAGCTAGGACCATCACCTTCTGTTTTCATACCTCACTGGGTTGTTGCAAAGATCAGTAGGATCACTCTTGCAAAGTACTCACAGTTCCCGGGAAGAAAGGCACTATGTAAACGCCAAGTATTATTAGTGGTCATAAGCCTGTTACTGAGCTCGGAGCCAGGATTTAAAAGCCAGTTTTGGCCAGGCACCAACAGTCAACTATCCCTGGGGCACCGAAACGTGCAAAAGTCTGCACGGGCCGCTGTGCTACAACTCCCCTTCCATTGAGGGGTCCAGGGAGGCCCAAGGACCGGAAGCAGAGCTGTCGGGAGGCTCAGAGAGAGAGAGAAAGTGCAGGCTGGATCAGAGCCGGAAGCAAAGGGAAGGGGGGAGTGGAAGGTGGGTGACTGAGGCATGTGCAGGCGCATCGTTATTTGGTCCCTGCCACACGGCTCCCTCCGATTGCTGGTTTACAGGGTTTAGTGAGCTGGAGGTTTGCAGGGCTGTGAAATTTTCCACTTGGCTGTCTGCCATTCCCGCCCACCGAGGATAACACTTCCACACATACACAGAAGAGGCACGCTGAGGCCCTGCTGGAGAAGGACGGGAGAATTTTTGTTTGTTTGTTGCTTTTAAAGAAAAGACCTATTCATATCCTGATCCTTAATGTTTTCCACACCTGGACTTCTTGATTTTTTTCCCCTCCTTTAGGACAGAGCCAGGAACAGCTTTCGCCGGGCCAATAGTATCACATTATTTTGACCTGCGTATTCTCGAGGAGCGTGCTTGAGGTACAGGGACTTACATGAGTGGTCTCGGGGACGACGAGACACGTAGGACCGAAGCGCTACGCCAGACCCCTGTCTGCTTCCCAATCATCCACAGGCGGCTGCCACGTTTCCCTCTTAGAGCCAGAAGGGCGCCCCGAGCGAGGGGGTGACGCTATTTTTGAGGGCAACGTGTGGTCCTCATCTCAGAAAGAGGCCAAAATGAGTGACAGCGAATCAGATTGAGAATCCGTAAAACACTGCCAAGTATACCTCAGATGAACTTAAAAAAAAAAAAAACTGTCCCCCAAAAAGTTAGGACAGAAGGGAGAAAGGAGGTGTCTGCTATTATAATTAACCTGGGCTCTCATAGTGACTGCAGTTTACCAAGCGTTTTCTTCTTCTTCTTTTTCTTTTTTTTTTTTTAATTGAGTTATAAGCGATGCACCATATTATATGAGTTTCAGGTATACAGCGTGCTTTCTTATTCATTCATTCACCGGACAAGTTTTTCCTTGGTGCATACTCTACTCACCGACTTCTACGTTCATAATGGTGAACAAAATAGATCAGGACCGTGCCTTTAAGGAGCTCACTGCCTCAAGAGGGACAGACGTGACAGAATGAGTGCTCTCCACTGTTAGTTTATGTGTCGAATCTGAGGATCGGATAGGCATGGAAAAGAAGGCATCAAGGAAAAAAGAAACACTGTGATTTGCCATCATAATGGGAGTCCCTCACTTAGGAGGGGCTTAGGAAGGCTTCTCTTACAACACTAACAGAGGTGAGCAGAAGTTTGCCAGGTATAGAAAACAGCCTCTGGGTTGTATGATCCGACTGGAGCTGCATGACTAATTTCTGGTATTTTATCTTTTTTTTGTTTTTTCCTGCCATTTCAACTGGGTCTCCTTTATCAACAAATGGGCAAGAGAACCGCTCTCGATACCTTGAAATAAGAGCCGTGCCTTCTTTCCGACTGCCAGGCCGTCGGAACAACAAACACTAGGAATTTCTGCTGGAGGAGCACAGTTCAGTGCAGGTAGGATACCTGATGTGACAGGAAAGGAACGGCTGGTTTCCTAATGCATCGCACGTCACCCCGTCATCACAGCGAAATAAAAGGAAGCTCTCTGTTAGCACCTGCGTGCCACAGCTGGAGTTAAGAAAGCCCTCCCCCCGAAACAGCTAAAAACGGATCACGTTCCGTGCAAACTTCTGGAAAAATTCTCCTAGTGACTTGGAGGAGGTTCCAAACTTGCTGGCTTCTGCTTCCCTATCAAGTGGTTTCCACTGGCTCTCTCTTGGACTCAAACAGCATTTATGCCCACCTTCAAGAGTGCCCTGTGAGGCTTTTCATTTGGTTCTCGGTTTAGTTATCGGTGTATTTACCCAGGTAAGCTCCACGATGCAAAGCAGTAAAAAGCAGCGGAAATGTTGTGTTCATCTGAAGTGTTTTCTTGTTCCCTATCAACTCCAGTCTGGTACAACTCACTCCTTCCACTAAGGAAAATCAGTTAATTCGCTTTCTTCATCCTGCAAAACTGAGGTATCCTCAGACAGGTTCATTCATGTTCTCCCCATGAATGAAGTGAGCTCGAAAGTGTTTGGAACAAATAGGCCAAACTTCTACTCAAGTCTCGTCCCATTTAAGGCATCCAGGACAAAATGCGATGCCTCCTACAAGTTTCTCATATAACCAACAACTTTAATAATCCTTCAAGTTCAAAGTCTCGAAATAGAAATCCTCACTTTGACTTAGCAGTTTTGACAAACTTTAGCAAACTGGGAAAGAAAAGAGAGACAGCAGGAAAGAGGCCTTCTTGAAACTGAGTGTCCAATACTCCGCCATCAGACGTGGGAAATTATGCGAGGCTGACAGTTTCATCGTCTGTCCAGAGAAGAAAATGACTCATTGCCAATGTCTCCTTTCCCTGACTACCCACACCACTTACAGTCTCTTCCACATTATTTTGACTCAAGGTCCTTTTCAATTCAGCACTCCATTAGACTGTCTTTCTATACTCCGCTGGCTTGACTTAAGTCTTGAAGGCTTAAAAAGTTTATAAACTCCTTGATGAAAGAAACCTTGACTTTCTTTTGCAGCCTCCTAACAGTATCTAGTAGGAGAGCCTGAATTTAAAAGAAATGATCCATATCCAAAACCTGTTCTACGACTTAACCCTTACTCCAAAGGAATCGCCACTCCATAGCTATAATTTAAGCCTTTCTCACCGGTCTCCGGCCTCCACGGACCCACAAGTGCCTACGCGATCATCCTACCATCCACATGAAAGCCCTCCGTGAACTACAGAACAATTAAGCTGTAACTTCACCTTCTCTCTGTTGTTCTTCCACTCCATTACATTTTGACTCATTAGTGGCTTTTGAACAGTTGCCATATATAGCCTTGCTTCTCATAGCTTCCCAAAGCCACCGTCAAGGAAACCCCAGTGGATTATGGAGGCGGGGGGTGGAGGCATGGATGGTCTGAAGCAGTGGCTCTCGAACTTCAACCACCATCAGAAACACCAGGAGGTCGCAGATGCCTGCGCCCGCCCCCCCCCCCCAATTTCTGATTCATTAGACCCAGAGTGGGGCCAGGGAATGTGCATTCCCAACAAGTTCCCAAGTGATGATGGTGCTGCTGGGCCACGGACCACACTTTGAGAACCACTGCTCTAAAGGTAAGCCTTTTGGTCAATGACATGGGCAGACAGAGACGAAGAATCTTTTGGGTGCATTTAATCACTGTAAGATGGCCATACTGGAAAGAATCATACCTGTCTATTCTAGACAGACGGCAATCGGCCCCAAAACCAAAAAGGCCCATGTACCTCATAATCTGGGGAACATTTTTGTTGCTTCAGTCTTGGACTGTTAGCCCGCTGTCTTCCCGCCGGCTCCAGGTTCCGTTAGGGTCAATTCTGTCATTCATGTCTCCACCGGTCTCTTCCCTCTCTACCAGAAACTTCTTGGCCTAGACATACCCAGCCACTGCTATCCCTAGGAGACCTTCCAACAGTCTCCGCTATGTTCCCGAATAGCTGTTGTCTCTCTCCTGTTCACTGATGTTCAAGTGTGGTATAAATTCATGTCAGTATTTCACCAGGTGCAGCTTAACCTGTCTCCTAAAAGCAGGGGCCTTTTCCTAACAGACTTTCTTCTAGTATTTGGTACAGCTCATCCATAGTTCTTGGAGTTTTCTTTTACTTTTACTGAGCAGACTGGCGGTTTTGCCTGAACAGCATCTTTCTGGAACAATTCCCCCATTCTTTTGTCATCCGAACTGGGGTGACCTCGTGCCTTGGGTGCCGGAGGGGCACGTGACCCATTTCTGGAAGATCAGAACACGTATCCCTCTCACCATGATGGCTGATTTTAGGAACAGGCAATCAGAGCCAACCAGAGGCCTCTCCTCAGACTGGCTGGAATGTGAAAATATGTACTCCCAAAAGCTTGTGAGGAAAGCCCTTTTGAGAACGAGGCTCTGTGATAGGGAACAAGGCTGAACGACACAAAGTGTGAGTCCTGACAACACTGAGGTCCCTTCACTCCAGCCATGCCAAAAGTTCGATTTACCCCCAGATATTTTAGTTTTGTTGTGGCCCCCTAGATGGCCCTCTGCCCTAGTGGACACACACCTTCTCCCAGTTATTCGATCAAGCACTAACCCAGGTGCTGCCATTTTGCAGCTAACATTAAGGTCTCAGATCAGTCGACCTTGAAAGAGAAAGACTATCCTTGGTGGGCCTGACCTAATCAGGTGAGCCCTTCCAGGGGACAGGCTGTTCCAAGAATGAGATTCAAAATGAGAGGACATATGGGGAGAGGGGGCAGCACCCCATGGCAAGTTTCTGGAGATGGACACCAGGTGCTGAGAGTGGCACCCAGCCTATAGCCAGCACTAGAAAGGGGGCCTCAGTCCTATGACCACAAGGAAATAAGCTCTGCCAATAATCATGCAAGTTTGAAGAAGGATGGTGAGCCCCACATGAGAATGCTGTCCAACTAACACCTTGAATTCAGCTTTATGAAACCCTGTGTGGAGCATCCAGCTAAGCGCTGGTATCTGCCGAAGCCACAATAACATGGGTGTGGTTTTAAGCTACTAAGTTATGTTAATTTTTTAGGCAGCAATAGAAAATGAATACATACATGATACAATTTTTTTTTTTTTTTTTTTTTTTTTTTTTTTTTGCTTAAATCACTTCGAGTTTTATTTTATCTATTGGTCTCTTGCAACCAAAATATCCCAGGACTCTTTTTTAAGTTTTTAAGTTTTATTAATTATTTTCGAAAGAGAGAGAAACAGAGTGCAAGTGGGGGAGGGGCAGAGAGAGGGGGAGACACAGAATCCGAAGCAGGCTCTGGGCTCTGAGCTGTCAGCACAGAGCCCGACGCGGGGCTCGAACTCACAGACCTGGAGATCATGACCTGAGCCGAAGTCGGATGCTTCACCCACTGAGCCACCCAGGCGCCCCGAAAATATCCTAGGACTCTTGATTCCTCTAAGATGGAACTAATCTGATGTTCCTCACGTTCTCCTGCTCCTCCTTCTTGGCTTTTGTCCCTTCTTGTTATTCCTTCTAACCCTAAGGTATGCATTTCCCGAGGTTATACGCTCAGCCCTCTTTTCTTTCTGTGATAATTTCCATTTATTGCATATAGTTCTTAAATCCGTATCCTTGGCCCTGGCAGCCCCCCACCCCCACCCCCACCCCACAGGTGCTGGATACACGCAGTAGAAATAAATGATGTCTGTTTCAAAACTTCCCATTTCCCCACCTCAAACCAACCTTCCTCTTTTATTTCTGACTCTTGGTAAAGGGCATCATTGTCTTCTCTTCCTTCCTCTGTCTCTGGGTTGTCAAGTCTTACCAAGACTGCACCCCATCCCCACACTGCCATGCCGACTCAGACTCGACTCTTTTTGCCTTCAGTCTTTTCCCTCTGAGTCATCGCCATTGGGTCACACTTCTGAAATCGTCCACAACCTGACGGTAAGACCCTCACAGTTTGGTCCCAGCATGTCTTCTGGCTTCATTTCCGGTCTTCCCCCTGGTGCACACTGTCCCGGCCAGACTGTGCTGTTCCTTCATCTCCGAGAGCCCACATTTCTACTCCACAGGTCATAATTCAAGCCACACCTACACAGACCTACTCCAGTCCTACCCCTCCTCGTTCCTGCCATTTTGCAACTTTCTCAATCGGAAGTACAGCAGCACCACCCTTAGGCACAATTTTGCTTTCTTGCACAGTTCGAGTTCCCCACAGTCCATCTGGGAGCAGATGATCTTTCTTCCGATGTAAAGCCAGAAGGTCAGCAGTAGCCTAAAGGCCGCGTCATGGCACCTACGTCACTTGCCTCACTGCATCTCATCACAGAGACATTTTATCATCTCACGTCATCACAGGAAGGGTGAGTACAGGACACGGAGATATTTTGAGAGACAGAGACCGCGTGCACATAACTTTTATTACAGCATATTAGAATTACTCTACTTTGTTATTAGCTATTGTTATCAATTTCTTACTGTGCCTGATTTATAAATGAAACTTTGGGGCGCCTGGGTGGCGCAGTCGGTTAAGCGTCCGACTTCAGCCAGGTCACGATCTCGCGGTCCGGGAGTTCGAGCCCCGCGTCGGGCTCTGGGCCGATGGCTCGGAGCCTGGAGCCTGTTTCCGATTCTGTGTCTCCCTCTCTCTCTGCCCCTCCCCCGTTCATGCTCTGTCTCTCTCTGTCCCAAAAATAAATAAACGTGGAAAAAAAAAATAAACGAAACTTTATCATAATTATGTACATATAGGAAAAACCAGTATATACAGGGTTCAGTACTATCCATGGACTTGGGCATTCACTGGGGGTGTTGGAGTATATCCCCTGTGGGTAACAGGCCACTACTGTGCTTTTTTGAAAATGTGAACTCCAGTAGGTTTTTTTATCCTTTTTCCTTAGCATACTAATAATTGTATTCCTTATGCTAAGACAGGTACCACTTCCCTAGGCAAACTGCACCAAACTCTACGTAGGCAGGGTTTATAACCTGCCTCTCTGTAAGCCTCATGGTGCTTTTACAAATGCTAAACACTTGATAAAAGCTTGTTTTTATCAAGCTTTTAACTGGCTGAGAACGTGGCATTTTACTTTCACTCTGACATGTCCTCAAGTCTCTTTACTCCGCGGTTCCCAAATAGGAGAGCTCCCTTTCTGGTGACTTGGGAGAAACATCATTACGTAAGCCTCTATGGAAACTGCTCCGTCAATGAAACGTTCTGTAAGAGCCTCCTTTTCCAACTCAGGACTAAGGCTGGCTCTTTGTATTTTCTTTCTGAGGAAGAAAGAGAAGCCACCGGGGCTGCTGGAAGTCGCTTCCTTGGGATAAGCGCGCACAGCCCAGCAGGTCCGGAGTCTCTGTCTCCACTCTCAAAGGAGCCTAAGCGTCAGTCATGAAGGGCCGACAGCTTCTCTTTCCCTGAAAGGCAATGTCAGTGCAGAACTTTCCGGAGAGTAGAGGTACCCAGCCAGATTTCAGGAAAAGCTACAGGGAGGGGTAGGGTGGGATGTGGCCCAAACCGAAGGTATTCTGTTGAATCCGATTGATTCCTCGTATCATGGGATCCCTATTCAATCAATGTTTGATGATTTGATGATTTGTCCATTCTTTTTCCATACTGGTAATCCTTGGATATCTAGCATGCCTTTGGGACATTCTCTACCGATATTAACTGGTTTGTGTTTAGGCAGTAAAAACTAAGATTAGTATGTGCCTAAAGAACACAAAATCAGAGAGATAAATACGCTGAGAAAAATCCTACGATCCAACTTAAAAAATCATAATTCGTGTTGGTCATGCCACTGTTTCCTCCTGCAGAAGAGCTTATCACACAAAGTAAAGCTTTACCCGCACACATTCAGACTCGGCAGGTGTCTGTATTTGTATGCAGGTTACATCTCCTAACGGGTACAGAGCAAAGTTTGCTAGGAAATATAATTATGCATCCAGAGAAAAGTACGTCTGCATAGAAAAAAAAAATAAAATGAAAATACCTATGAGAAATACCTAATCTGCATTGAAGAGCTGTCGATAAACGACATCTCTAGGAAATTGTAATTTTCAAGACCAAGATGGCTCTTGCTCCTAATCGACAATTTCTTCCCAGCCCTGTTTGTTTAAAACCTTGCTCATGAGGGGTTGCTGGAGCCCAGCAGAAGGCACTTGGCCCGGGACACAAAGGAATCTTGCTCAAGAAGCCCGGACACCACACTGAGGCTACACATTCTCTGGGTTACAAGTCTGTTTCACACCACCATGAGTCATCACACGGCTTCTCCCTGAAGGAGTTTTATTCATGCCTGCTTGAGAAGGGCAGTGTTTAGTTTGGGTGTTGCAGAAGGGCTCGGTAAAAATGGGGAAGGTGGGGACAAAGCCGGTGCTTCATGTGTCGATCATTTACAAAGCCGCTACAAATTATGAGCAGTTATGGGCCATCCGCAGCCTTTGTGAGGAGTGCTCTGACTTTCAATGTCTGCCCTTCTCGCTCTAGGACAAAATTTAGTAAATGAGAACAAGATTTAGAACAAAATGAGTAAAAATTCTAAGAAAGAGATTTCAATATTTCCCTCTTGTTCTCTTTTTGACATAATATGAAGAGGTATATGATGACATCTACGAGCATTTTATTTGGTCTGACTTCACAAGATACCAAATGATGGGTCAAAGTACAAAGACGAGACAGAATCCACATATCCCTCCAGCTCCATACTTTTGAACAGACACACATAGTAATGGAACTCACCAAAGGTATTAAAAACCAGAACTCTGGAAGCATCCTATCAAAGCCACAACTTCCTTTTGATTTAAGGAAATACTACTACGTAAATGCACGGCTAACAACCAGGACCTCAAATCATGCTTTAGAGGTTCTAATATGGTGGGGTGCCTGGGTGGCTCAGTCAGTTAAGCACCTGACTCCTGATTTCAGCTCAGGTCGTGATCTCAGTCGCAGGATCAAGCCCCACCCCCCCCCCCCCCCATTGGGCTCTGTGCTGCTTAAGATCCTCTCTCCTTCTCTCTCTGCCGCTCTTCCCCGCTCGCTCTCTCTCTCTCTCTTAAAATAAATAACTAAACATTAAAAAAGAGAAGTTCTAGTATGGTTACATGATTAAAAGCTATTCAAAGACTTTTTAAAAACAGAATTATTTTTCCCAAACTCCAAATCAGCGACCCAACTTTTGCATCGTGTTTGGATGAGAGAACTTTCCGTAATTATATTAAGTGAACCTCATTTGTCTCCTTTTTGGTCTGTCTCATTGAATTGATAAAGCCAACAAATATAATGACCCTATATTTTAGTCTCTTTTCTCCTACTATTCCAGGTAGCTCTCTCCTTGTTTAAATATTACAACCTTCTGATGCAATCAGAACAAAAGGACTGCAAGACAAAAGTGTTATTGAGAACTTCTCTCCTTCTGGAGGAGGCTTACTAAAACTATTCTAGCTTAAAACTGAGATTTCAACGGTCTCAGCTGTAAACAGCAAGGAACAGAAATGCCACTTGGCATTAAATCTAGGGATTACCTGTTGAAACACCAAAGGCAGGTATACTTTGATGTGGGTTATTTGGTGCCGGGGAAGTACCAAGAAATACAATTATTCTTTTGCTGTGAATCTGGAAGTGAAGGCTCGATGCCGTATTTGAAGCACAGATCCATTATGTGTTGGTGGTGGGGAACACGGAGTGGGGGGCAGGGGCGGCTTAAGAGCAAGTTCAAGGACACATGCCTGCCAGAGCCCGATCACAAGTAATGCTGTATAAAGAAATCCCTCCTATTCCACTTGCTACATTGTGTTAAGCCCCAAGAAAGGGAAATACCAGCTACTATTTTCTGAGCAAAGGACCCCAGCAAGACACAGCCACTAATTGCCTGCAGGGTCCTGAAAGTCCGTCAAAACACCAGATGATCAGGTTTCATCAGAAATCCCAAGGAGTTTCTTGACATACTGAACACCCTAAAAGTTTTCTGCATCTCTTTAAAAATAAATATTAAAAACTCCAGAGACTTATACCAACATGTTTGTCACACGGGCCAAGAACACACATTCTCAGGGAACAGCACCCCGCCCCCCCCCTCACTCATTTCTATCAGAAAAAAGAACAAGAGGTTTTCTCCCCTCCTCCTTCATTCTCCGGGTTTAGGGGTTTATCCTCAGATCAGGGCTCAGGGGATTCTCATACTTAACAACTCCCAATATATCAAAAGAGGAGAAAAATCTCTCGCTCCTTAATTGTTTTGTCGAATAAGCTCTCAAAAGTTCATTTTTGTTACCTTTTTTCAGGCAAAATAAGAGGCCTTTTACCAAAATTCTATTGCTAAAACAATGGAATTCTTCTGGGAATGACTTCGTTATGGAAATGAAGTGACAGCTTCTTTTATCTAGCCAGGCAGAAAGTCTGCATTTATAAAAGGCATTCAGAGCTCTCAAGTGCTGTGTGTGGGCGGGCATAAAATGCTATTTTTAATTCAGATTGCAGCATCCCTCCTATACAGGTCTTTCAAATAATCATAATCATAATAATACTGATCTACGAAGAAAAAAAAAAAGATTCCCATTTCTGCTGACCCCGGCAGAAAAAGAGAGGAAAGAAAAAAGAAAAGAGAAAGAAAAAGAAACAAATTAGGAGAATGATGAATATAGCTTCCTTCCACCGTGGACCCCTCAGTAGGCTCAGAGATCAATCTCTAAAGCTATCAGACCTGACTATCTATTATCCAGAATTAAAAGCACTTAAGCTCTGTGAGTAACAGCATTACATCTCACACAAATTTACATTTTTGTACGTGTGACTTTCACTGTGAGTTTACAGGAATCACCTGTGCCTGCCGGGAAATGCCACGTGACTTCTTCCATCTGTTCTCAAGAGTGAACAGTCCTTGGTGAGGCGGTGACGGATGAGTCCAGCTACGTGGCAGGGCCACAGTGGAAACCTGACTTCTAATTCCAAACACTGGAAGGTCCATTGGAGGGAAAAACGTATAGGATCAGAGTGGAATCACAAGGATAATGCATGGAACAAGGCCCCTGGTAATGGCTAAGTGACTGGCTTAAGACCCACACCAGCAGGATTAGAGATTACTGAACAGAGGCGGTTAGAGAGAGATTTTGCAATTGAAGTGAAATTCACATACCATGATTCATTTTTAAAGTGTGCAAGAAAGTGGTTTTTGCCGTTATCTCATTCCAGAAGATTTTCATCATCTCAAAAAGAAACTTCATTTCCACCTCCTCTCCGCTCATGACAACCGCTAATCTACTTTCTGTTCTCTGGATCTGCCTACCCTGGATGTTGCATATAAATGGTATCATAAAATATACGACTTCTTGGTGACTGGCTTCTTTCACTTAGCATAATGTTTTCAGGATCCATCGTGTTGAAGCACCTATCAGTACTGCATTCCCTTCCTGGCTACAGACTGGCTACACTCCAGTGTATATACAGACCATATTTTGTGTATCCATTAATCAGCTAATGGACATCCGGGTTATTTCTACTCTGGGGCTATTATAAAGAATGCTACGATGAACAACCGTATACATATTTTTGTTTGAATGCTTGTTTTCAATTCTCTTGGGTGTCCACCTCGCAGGGGAATTGCTGGGTCGTATGGTATTCTATGTTTAACATTTTGAGGGGCTGCCATACTTTTTTCCATGGTGGCTGCCCCATTTTACAGAAATGTATGAAGTTTCCAATCTCTTCTCTTTGCCAACACTTGTTATTCTCCTGATATTTTTCATTATGGCTAACCTAATGGGTATGGAGTGGGATCTCACTGTGGTTTGGACTGCACTTTCATAACCACTAATGATGTGGAACGTCTTACCAACGTGTCTGTTGGCCATTTGCAGATCTTCTTTGGAGAAGGGTCTTCCCGCGGCCTTTGTCCATTTAAAAATTGGGTTGTTTGTCTTTTTGTTGTTCAGTTCTAAGAGTTCTTTATATATTCTGGAGACCAGACTCTTATCAGATACATGATTTGCAAATATTTTTCTCCCATTCTGTGGGCTGTCTTTTGACTTTCTTGATAATGTCTTTTGAGTCACAAAAGCTTTTGATTTTGATGGAGTCCCATTTATCTGTTTTGTTGTTGTTGTTGCTTTAGACTTCAGTGTAATATCTAAGAACCCATTGCCAAACCCACGGTCATGAAGACCCACTCCTTTGTTTTCTTCTAAGAGTTTTATAGCTTAGTTCTTACACTTAGGCTGTTGGCCCATCGTAATTAATCTTTTGTTTATGGTATGAAGGAGCCAACTTCACTTAAAAAAAATTTTTTTTAATGTTTATTTTTGAGAGAGAGAGAGACAGAGACAGAGTGTGAGCAGGGGAAGGGCAGAGAAAGAGGGAGACTCAGAATCCGAAGCAGGCTCCAGGCTCTGAGCTGTCAGCACAGAGCCCAATGTGGGGCTTGAACTCATGAACCACGAGTTCATGACTTGAGCCAAAGTCGGACGCTTAACTGACTGAGCCACCCAGTGCCCCTAACTTCATTTTTTTATATGTGTCTCATCTGTCCCTTCCCGTTGTCCCAGCACCATTTGTTGAAAAGAGGTCAAAGAGGTATTGAGTATGGAATTATTTTAGTCTGTTCTCTTTAAAGAAGGCTTGTTTGTTGTTGAAAAACAATTCTGCAAATTCACTTAACTGACTTTTTGGTGACAGTGAATACATCCCAATACATTTTGAAGATGTAACAAATTTTCAAGAGTCCTGACCCACCAGGACCACAATCCTGAACTTTCAGGGAAGTCAACCAGCTCTTGGGTGGTACTTTTGCAGGGACTAATTTCCAAAAGCAGCAAGTAGCTTGGAATCACTTGGTTTTCTATTATTTTGGTTCGTTTGTTTCTGTGCCTATTCCCCTCTAGTGAGCTGCTTCTGTCCTTAGATTATCTAGACGCCTCTGTTCTCTTTCCCACCCCAATACCAATTAAATTGGTTCTTCGGCGAGAACGTAATAACTCTAATTTATAGTAAGTCACTTCTAGTACGATGTACAAGTCCCTGTTTTAAGCAAAAAGGGCTAAAGTTTAGAATTCCAGGTATCATCCATTCAACCACTAGAAGAACGAGAGACTCAAATCCCCTTAAAGCATCGTTTCTCAAACTTGGCTGCACCGTGTGATCGCCTGGGGAGCTTTATAAATCCTGATGCCTGGGATCCACTTGCAGACACCCTCACTTAATTGGTCTGGGGTGCAGCCCAGGCAATGGGATTCTTTTTTTTAAAAGATAATTTATTGTGAAATTTGTTTCCATACAACACCCAGTGCTCATCCCAACAAGTGCCCTCCTTCCTGCCCATCACCCACTTTCCCCTCTTCCCCACCCCCCATCTACCCTTAGTTTGTTCTTAGTCCTTAAGAGTCTCTTATGGTTTGCCTCCGTCCCTTCCTGTAACTTTTCCCCCCCTTCCCCTCCCCCATGGTCTTCTGTTAAGTTTCTCAAGATCCACATATGAGTGAAAGCATATGGTATCTGTCTTTCTCTGCCTGGTTTATTTCACTTAGCATAATACCCTCCAGTTCCATCCACGTTGCTGCAAATGGCCAGATTTCATTCTTTCTCATTTACAAGTAGTATTCCATTGTATATATAAACCACATCTTCTTTATCCATTCATCAGTTGATGGACATTCAGGCTCTTTTCATAATTTGGCTATTGTTGAAAAAAACTGATCCCATTCACGACTACACCCAGAACCATAAAATAGCTAGGAATAAATTTAACCAAAGATGTAAAAGATCTGTATGCTGAACACTATAGAAAGCTTATGAAGGAAATTGAAGAAGATACAAAGAAATGGAAAAACATTCCATGCTCATGGATTGGAAGAATATTGTTAAAATGTCAACACGACCCAAAGCAATCTACACATTCAATGCAATCCCAATCAAAATTGCGCCGGCATTCTTCTCAAAACTAGAACAAACGATCCTAAAATTTGTAGGAAAGCACAAAAGACTCTGAAAAGCCAGGCAATGGGATTCTAATGTGCAGCCAAAGCAGAGAGCCAGTGCCCTAAAGTCAGTCACCAAAAATGGCTCCTTACTCCCTCCTCCCCGCCCCCCCCCCCCCCACCGCCGACTTCAAAGCCAGCCCCTGGTGCCACCTTGCACCACCTACAATGCGTTAGGGACGTACATTCTTCCTTTTTTCTTTTTTTTAAGTTTTATAATCTCAGATCAGAAACAACAAAACTGAATTTCCTCCATTGGTTCTCATTTAATCTTCCCCAAAACCCTGTTTGTTACGATTCCCCATGACCAAAGACAAAGCAAACTCTGAGAGATTAAGCAACAGCCCGGCCATGAAACTTGCAAGTGGCAGACAAATGGACTTCGATGCAATCTTGTCAACCCCAAAGTCCGTGTCGTTTAAGCCCTCCCAGTAATTTGAAAAGGGCCAAGTGTTATGGGTATGGTCGTATAAATTGGTACCGAGATCCACAAAGGGAGCGGCAATTTCGTATCTTCCATCCAGCACTCGTCTTCCGGGATGGGGCTGGGGGCTGTATCCTGGCTCAAGAGTATGGTGGGCACTGCCCCTGATATTTACTGTTCTTTCTATGTGCCACGGGTGTGTGTGTGTGTGTGTGTGTGTGTGTGTGTGTGTGTCCATACAAGGGAAGTAAGCCTCAGGGGTATATCTGAATTCAGGAAGCTACAACATGATTCCAAAAATGCACCTGGGGCGGGTTTTCAGAGACAGCCAGGAAGCAATAATTCTTTCCAGTATCTGGTAAGATTGGCAACGGGCAATGAAATGCCTTTATTATGGCACCAAAATAACAAACACTGAGGGGACTAACACTTCATTCATTTGCGCATTTAATCTGGTGCCTACATATGATTACAAAACTCCCATCGGCTGAAAACAGCAAGGCCGGAGGAGATGAGGCACAAAGCTTCAATCCTCAAATAGTCAGGTTCTTGAAGTGGCGAGGGTACAACTTCAATCTGATACCTGATACCCGGATGCTGAAGTCCGGGACACAATAACGAACCTCTGCACGATAGCAGAATCAAGTTAGAATTGTCAAAATACATCGGGAATGGTGGTAAAGGCTTGAAGCGGAGTTTCAAGGCACTTTTCCTTTCTCTATCACGTGCACTCAAATGTGTGGATCTGGGGATGAATGCTTGTGTGCACATACGTAAGAGTGCACGTGTGTGCACACAGGCACACACACACACACAACAGGCATGAAGGAAAAACACATTTCAGTCCTGTCATTTTTCATAGGCCTAATGTACTTATCCTGAAGAAAAGAGGTGGTGGATGACAAGGCTACTATTCTCTGCCTGCACACGAGAGGAGGCTGGGAGAATTTCCGCACGATAGATTCAGATGCTAGAAGGCAATAAGGATTTGCTGGAGGTTTTCTTGTTTTCTGATTTTTATTATTTTTTTTTATGTTGATTTATTTTTGAGAGCGAGCGACAGAGTGTGAGCGGGGGAGGGGCAGAGAGAGAGGGAGACACGGAATCCCAAGCGGGCTCCAGTCTCCGAGCTGTCAGCACGGAGCCCCACATGGGGCTCGAACCCATGAGCCACGAGATCATGACCTGAGCCGAAGTCGGACGCCTAACCGCCTGAGCCACCCAGGCGCCCCTGCTGAAGGTTTCCTTAGACCAGTCTCAGAAGTTCCTCAGATGAGAAAAGTTTTCACAAGTGGGAGCTGTACCTGCTCATCTCCTAATTGTGGTGAATCTGTCAACGTTCTTTCCAGTATATCAAGACTTGACTCTTCAAAATCATTCTCTGTGTGCTCTGAATTGCTGTACTTATAAGCTAACTACTTCTCAAAGTGCTGTTTAAAAACTGACAACTTCCACCACATTTCAGGCTAAGAATGTATCTAAATTTGCCAAGTCTCATTGGTTCTTCTGAGAGAGCTACTTTAAAAAATATACTTGACAGCCAATCTCTTAAAAATGATTTGTGCAGAAATCGTGTTCAAATTACTTTATGCCAAGACATTTAAGAGAGAATGTGGTTTTCTTTGTAATAGGCTAAAAATAATCATATCCTTTATCTTCAACTGAACATGTACATATGTTGTATAAGCTGTTGCATTTAAACAAATTGAAAACAGTAGGATTCTGGCTATAGTCCATAAAGAAACAAAACTTGCCCAGAATATCATTTCAAGCATTAAAAAAAAATACAATTAAGTGTTATTTTCTACAAAGTTCAATCCTACATACAGAATCAGAGTTGTCAACCAGGTCTGAGGCAGCAAGTGATAAAAGTTAGTATCTCAACAACACACTGGAAATTGAGAAAAAAGTAACCAGGGCAGTCCAATTTTTACATAAGGAAAAAGAGAATAAGAGGAACGTTCGTTTATATTTCTACAAATTTCTTTTGAGTTAGTGGGCAACATACTATTTAAATTGACCCCATGGCAACAGTACCTAAATCATCTCCCTAAAATAATTCGCCCTGAACATTTCACTGAACGTGCATCATGTGCAAAGGGCCACTAGGTGAGGTGCGTGGTTCAGAAATGGATAAAACATACCCATCGCTTTGAATACAGGATATTGACTTTTGAAACAAGAAAACTACTTGCAACCAATTCTAAGAAGTTCTGGTAAATTTTCATCACCAACGGCGATTTTTTCCAAATGTATGATTTGCTTTGTGTTTTTAGCCAGAATCCTGTCTTCAAACGAAATCCTGCATAGAAATGCACCATGCAGTTGAAAATCCACATATAATTTTAATTCCCTGCAGACTTAAGTACTAACAGCCTAGTGCTGACTGGAAACCTTACCAAAAGAGTCAATTGACACATGTTTTGTGTGCTGTATTTACTATATACTGTATTCTCTTATTTGTTTTAATGTTTATTTATTTTTGAGAGACAGAGTGTAAACAGGAGACGGGCAAAGAGAGGGAGACACAGAATCCAAAGCAGGCTCCAGTCTCAGAGCTGTGAGCACAGAGCCCAATGCGGGGCTCGAACCCACAAACAGTGAGATCATAACCCGAGCCGGAGTCGGACGCTTAAGCGACTGAACCACCCAGGTGCCCCTATATACTGTATTCTTACAATAAAATAAGATAGAGGAAGAAAATGTTACTAAGAAAATCACAAAGAAAAGAAAATACATTTACAGTGCTGTGCTGTAAAAAAAATCCGTGAGTAAGTGGACCCACAGCTTCAACCTGTGTTTTTCAAAGATCAACTGTACATAAAACAAATAAAATTGAGGCTATTCACGTTGACCTACTGGTTCCTCCACCTCTCCACCCATCACAACCAAGGACTTCGGAAGGCAGACCCCTGGGGGTTTGGAGGCTTTGAGGAATCCTTAGGCCACTTGAGAATGCGATCTGACCTCCAGCGGGTCTGAGGAGTCCATACTCCTTAAACATGGTGTACGGGACCTTCTATGCTTTGCTCCTTTGTTTCGCAGCCTTACGAGCTCATCACCTCACCAGTCACATGATGCATCACGAGTGATGGAATACCAACTGTTCACTGCACACACTGTGTCCCGTGTTGTTTGTTTCCCATGTTTTGTCCATGTTATTCCTCAGAAAGTGATCCCATTAGGTCTCTCATCTACGTGGTAAGTACCAAGACACCCCACTGCTCTGCACAGTTAGATACCATCTTAACTCCGGATATGCATTCAGTTTTGCCCCTGAAAATATATATATAAATATAAATATAAAGAGTATATTGTATTTATAGGTGTACTCCAGCTTTTAGCTCAGGTCTTGGTGTAGAATAGGGGCATAATAAATGTTGAGTGAATGAATAAAGATGGATAGATGGGTGGATGAATGGATGGAAGGATGGATGGATAGATGGATAGATGGATGGATAGATGGATGGATGGATGGATGGATGGATGGATGGATGGACGGATGGACGGATGGACAGATGGATGGATGGACGGATAGATGGATGGATGGATGGAAGGATGGATGGATAGATGGATGGATGGATGGATGGATGGATGGATGGATAGAGAGATGGATAGATGGATGGATGGATGGATGGATGGATGGATGGATGGATGGATGGACGGATGGACGGATGGACGGATGGACGGATGGATGGATGGATGGATGAATAGATGGATAGATGGATGGATAGATGGATAGATGGATGGATAGATGACATGGCTTGCTGCATTTTAATCAAACTGGTGGAAAACATTTATAGAAATACACATACCCATATATATGTAAATACATGTTTTTTAAAAAAATATCAAATACACATAAAATTTACCATCTTAAACTTTTTTAGGTGTGTAGTTCAGTGGCATTAAGTACATTCATGCTGTATACAACCATCACCACCATCCGTCTCCAGAATTCTTCATTTTGCAAAACTGAAATTCTTATACGTACATACATTTAAGAAATTCTCAGTAATGTAGCTTAATGATCTAGAGTGTGGAACACCCAGCTTCTTCACTTCCCTTTTGCCCCCACCTGCTATATATCTCAGGCCTTTTCATCCACACTTAGGATGTTCCTAAGTGAGAAATGTGGTCAATGTGGTTGAGGCATGTGGTCAATGAAACTCCTAGCCAGTAGTTCAGCTACTAGCTAGGAGTTTAGGTTGTTCAAAGTGAATTTTCTAAATTGCTTTCCTAAGCCCTCCCTGATTCTTATTAACATGAATTGTTAAGAGTCAGCTTTCACCCCTGGGACTGTCCTGGGCTTCACAGAAAGCATGCCTTTAAGGATCACGTGTGTAAAAGAGCCTATATATAACACAAGCAGCTTAAATGTGATACCCACGTGATTTTACTTTTCATATTTTGACATTTCTGAACTTAGAAATTGTTTCGCATAAGAAGAGTACATAAAAAAGTGGTAACAGTTTTCTATTTCTCCTGCTCCACGCCCCCCCCCGCCCCCCAAACGAATTATTACATCTGTGGTGCATCTTATATAATCAGGGCATCAGGGAAATTAGAGCAAGCTGGGAAGCATTTCGTATTTGCACAGAAAGACTTCTGGTTTAGAATGCTGACATACCGTGATTGCACTTTCAATCCTACACTTAGAGGAATATAAAGACAGAAAAGGGCTGGAAAGGGTGAAAAGTCACTCTGGTGAATGGAGGAAGGCCGGCAATGGGCAGCAGGTGACCGGGACACCGGGCTGGGATCCAGTGCCGACTGCCAGCCCGTGAAAATCTCTCCACTGCTCCGGCTCCAGGTCCCCCATGTATAAATTACATGGGGCAAATTAAAATTAAAACAGGGTGAAGCTCTTCCTGACCTCCTTCCCACGCCAGTGTTTAACAGCTCTCTGACCCTGTGCGAGAATCCCCACCGGGAAAAGAGCAAAAGGGCCAACTGGTCTCCTTTGCACGGTTGGTTCTGGCTCTAGATAATGGGGAGAGCCCACCTCCTCCTGCGTTCAGCTCTCCTACTCCCACTTTTGAAGCACTGTGATTCTTGTCCTGCTTCCCAACTTGGATCATTATTACTGCTCTCTACTTCATGGCAGCCAATTACGTACTCTCTCCAGGGAACCGAGGTCGCTGTGTGAGGGGCCAAAACCCCACCAGACACAATCTAAAGTGCTCCCTCCCAGCTGTGGTCAGCCTGGATACCTAGATACACCTGAGGAAGCCCCTGAGTCCTATGATGCCCGAAAAAAGGCATCATATCGGTGGCCCGGAAGCCAACCTTCTTAACGGTGGAGTATGCCTATCCTGTGCCAAGCTTAACCCACCAGCACTGTACCAACCAGGCTCTCCTTCACCAAGAAGCAAGCAAATGGTGTGAAAAAGGTCCCCATCAGTTGTGCCCAGGGGTCCTGGTATCAGCACCAGTGTTGAGTATTCTATCATTAGGTCAGGCTGGACATCCTAAAACTTAGTTAAAAGTTAGTAAGAGAGAGAGCACACGTAGGCTTCACCTGAGAAGAAAAGTGCACTGGCAGCATGTAAAATAGAAAATTAAATACAGCGAGGAGATCTGGAAATTTCCCCCTTGCAAAAAAAAAGGGGGGGGGGTGATTTAACATGAACACAAGCCAGATTTGCTGAAAAAGCAGTCTCTGTTTCTCAACAAACGGAAGCTGTTTACAGAGCACTTGAATTTCCTGAAACACCGTCCTATAACTGACCCCTGTGCATTGCTACAAGGCCCCTATTCTCTCTGGTTTGCTCAGCGAAAACCAACAATATAAAGAAAGCAAATTAGGGTCTCAGGGATGATTTAAGAAGGTCGAGACATAAACTACGACACTTTTATCTTTTAAACATTAAAATTTTTTTTTTCACATTTATTTATTTTTGAGAGACAGAAACAGAGTGTGAGCAGGGGAGGGGCAGAGAGAGAGGGAGACACAGAATCCGAAGCAGGCTCCCGGCTCCGAGCTGTCGGCACAGAGCCCGACGCGGGGCTCGAACCCACGAACCACAAGATCACGACCTGAGACGAAGTCAGATGCTTAACCGACTGAGCAACCCAGGCGCCCCTAAACATTTAAGTCATTTCAGTCTTGCTTCACACAAATGAGTTCCCAAAAACCTCTGCTTTCTGTGGGCGGGGGGATGGGTGAAGTAGGGGGAGGCGATTAAGAGTATACTTCTCAAGATGAGCACAGGGTCATGTATGGAAGTGTTGAATCACTATACTGTTCACCTGGAACTAATACAACACTGTATGGTTAACTGTACTGGAATTAAAATTTTTTAAAAATTCTCTGCTTTCTCTTAAAAGCCTCCACATGCCCAGAGACGGTGGATGATGTTACCATGAAAAGCACACCGTCCCGCTGACTCCCCTGAGAAATGCTCCTCGGTTCATGACTCTCCTTTTCACTTCCTCTGCGGGACAGTGCCTCGTCCCAGGCTGAGAGAGAGCATCATGGTTTTGGCAGGGAACTGACTGAAAATCTTGGCATCGGGGTTTACTATAAGCTGAGTTTACACGGGAATGGAAGAACACTGGAAGCCCTGGAAAAATGAGAAATATTTCCAGGGTAACACAGAAGTTGTCCTTTTAGCTGGGGATTTGTTTTCATTTGTTCACATGCTGTGACTCATCATCGGAGTACCACAGAGCGGGCAGTATCCTTTCAGGTCCACCCTTTCATTAAGCACTGAATCGGATGAAGGCAGAGTTTTAAGGAACACTGTCCTGTGGGGGGGGGGGGGTTCTAAAATGTTCTTCTCTAGTACGGTTTTATTTAATATTCTTATATAAGCAAAGTTGATGCTCTCCCCATATCCGTTCCCCATTTTTTATTTATTTACTTTTAAGTAGGCTCCATGAGCAGAGCAGAGCCCAACACAGGGCTTGAACTCACGACCCTAAGATCTAAACCTGAGTTGAGATCAAGAGTCAGAAGCTTAACCGACTGACACACCAGGCACCCCAACTCCTGAGCATATTAGTATTTTTTTTAAGTTTTACTTATTTAAATAATCTCTAACACCCAACATGGGGCTCGACTCATGACCCCGAGATCAACAGCAGCACGTTCTTCCAACTAAGCCAGCCAGGCGCCCTTGCCCCTTCCCCGTGTTTTTTTTTTTTTTTTTAATTTCCAGAAAATATGCCATTCTTGTGTAGGTCAGACCACCAGCAGTCGTTCAGAAAAGGATGACTTTAGTGTTAATTCTTCCCCTCACTCATTGAATGGTAGCTAAGGCATTCAAATTCTCTGGAAAGCAGAAGCCATTTCCATGCTGAGTTAAAAAATATGAATGTCTTATTCAGAGGTGTTAAGAGGATTGGTGAGTTACTGTTAGTAAATCACTTTGCAATTCCCAGGTCAAAGATGTGAAATGAACATTATCATTAGTTGTTTCAGTGGAATTTCAATGACGAACTATGGTCTAGTGGGCCTCATTAGGGTAAAAAAAAGCCCATAACTTTGAGATAAGAGGGAAAACTTTGTCTGCAGTACTCATTTTCACCTAAGTGAGGAAAGCTCATGTTCATGATTATTAAAAATATCATCCTATACCATGTAATAAGTTGATACAGGTAAAAGTTAACCAAAGGATGTATGGATGGATGAATGGATGGATAGATGGGTAGATGGATGGCTAGACAAATGGCCAGCTGGCAACTGAACACGTATACTCCTCCATGTTATTATGGCTACCTCTTTAGAACGCTGCCTTCCCAATCCAAATTATCACTGTCGAAGATCGTCGTGCTTTAAGTCTTAGAATATGATGGATTTCAATCATGGAATCAAATCGATGAGTTTGGTGTTGGAAACTGACCATACAGATTTGTCTGGTTTTTGAAATAACACAAACCCTTTTGGTTTACTATCTGTTGCTTTTCTTCCCTTTGTTGCCAAACTGATTGAAAGATTTTCTATTATATTATACTTAGAAATTCTGATCTCTAGGAGATGCTTGAAATTAATGAATAAATAAATGGATGAACAGATAGGTATGAGGCATCCCTCAGTCACAGTTTTAAAGATCAGAAAGAACCTTGAAAGATTTCTCATACCTCTAGGAAAGACTAAACTTCAAACATACCAGATGAGTATTTTTTTTAATGTTTATTTTTGACAGAGAGAGAGACAGAGCATGAGAGGGGGAGGGGCAGAGAGAGAGGGAGACACAAGAATCTGAAGCAGGCTCCAGGCTCTGAGCGGTCAGCACAGACCCTACGCGGGGCTCCAACTCAGACTGCGAGATCATGACCTGAGCCAAAGTCGGACGCTCAACCAACTGAGCCACCCAGGCGCCCCTAGATGAGTATTATTCTTAACAAACATTTATGAGAAATGAGCTCATTCACTATATTCGTGTTTAAGGACTTTTACTTACACTTGAGTCTGACAAGTTTATCTTTTATCATGTATGCCTGATATACGGTAAGGTTTTTCCCAAAAGCACCGCTCAGAAAAGAATGACTTCCCTTAATTTTTGAGTCTTTCTAAAGCTTATCATATTATTTGCTGCTCAATAAATATTTTATTTGAAACCACAAAGTTCTCTTTATGTAAAACACACTCCCTTGAAACCTGTGGGACCAACTGCTGGTTTCGCACACCTATAAAAGTCACCTAACAGAATTTTTTTTTTTTTAAGAAGAGAAAATACATTTAACTCGGAACTATTCTTGGGAGTATGACTTTACAGTCACAAATACTGGATGTCATTATGAATTTAAAAAGCCTTTTAAAGATTGCTTTCAAAAGCAACATGGTAAGTGGTAGTTGTATATAATTCGTGAATACATACTCATTGGAAGAATGGAGAAAAAAGTCTCTTAATAATATCAGTTGGGACCCATGTTACAGTAATAATCCCCAGAATACCATACCTCCCCTATGTCTGTGATCACATTAATTGTGTGAGCTTGGCTATGCGATTTGGTTTTGGCCAGAAAACTATAAAAATATAATCCATACATATAGAAAGAGGTACTTGGGGCTGGGAATAAAATTTCTGATAGCATCACACACACATTCAAAACACAGCACATCTTAAATGGCAGAAATGGAAGTCAAGACGATGTGATTTAGAAAGCTAACTATATGAGATGACTCACAAAGTGGTTCATAAGATGATGAAGATACAGCATTGTAGATGAAGGTTCTAAATGAATTACTTCACACAATAGGAAAGTAGAAAAAAGGACTATTTCTACATTCATCTACATATGACCTCAAACATGTTTGTGAGACTGAATAGTTTAAGTACAAATCTGATTGTTTCATCAAAATCTCTAAGTTCTTAAATGTTTCCAGTCAGGTTGACATAAAAACCCATTGAAAAAAATGGAAGATGGCTTAAATTTGAACTTTATGGTGTATCTCAGGCCAGATCTCTTCTTGATGTGGAGACCCGAAGACTCAGCCGCCTACCTGAAATACCCACTCAAAATAATTCTCGCCACCTCACGTCCACTGGAATGGCCACCATCAAAAAGAGAAAATGGGGCGCCTGGGTGGCTTGGTCGGTTAAGCGTCCGACTTCGGCTCAGGTCATCATCTCACGGTCCGTGAGTTCGAGCCCCGCGTCGGGCTCTGTGCTGACAGCTCTGAGCCTGGAGCCTGCTTCAGATTCTGCGTCTCCCTCTCTCTCTGCCCCTCCCCTGTTCATGCTCTGTCTCTGTCTCAAAAATAAATAAACATTAAAAAAATTTAAAAAGAAACAGAAAATAACTGTTTGTGAGCATGTGGAGCGATTGGAACCCAGTGCACCTGCTGGTGAGAATATAAAATGGTGCAGCCACTTTGGGAAACAGTATGGAGGTTCCTCAAAAAATTAAAAATAGAATTACCATATGACCCAGCAATTCTACTTCCGGGTATATGCCCCAAAGAATTGAAAGCAGGATCTTGAGGCGGTATCTGACCGCCCACGTTCACAGCATTATTCACAATAGCCAAACAGAGGAAGCAACCCAAGTGTCCATCAATGGACAAATAAAAGGAAACTCTGACATATGCTACAATAGGGATGAACCTTGAGGCCGCCACGCTAACTGAAATAAGCCAGACCCAAAAGCACAAATAACGCATGATTCCACTTATGTGAGGGATTAAGAGTAGTCAAACTGATAGAGATAGAAAGTAGAGTAGTGGCTGACCAGGGGCTGGGGGAGGGAGGAAGGGTAGTTATTGTTTGATGAATATGGGCGTTAAGTTTTGCAAGATGAAAAGAGTTCTGGAGACGGAATGCACAAGATCGATGTACTCAGCGCTACTGAACTTACATCCAGGAATGATGTAAGATGGCTAATTTTACACTGGGAGTACTGTACTGCAGCTTTTTGTTTTTGTTTTTGTTTTTTCTTTTTTTTTTTATTAAATTTTTTTTTAACGTTTATTCATTTTTGAGACAGAGAGAGACAGAGCATGAACGGGGGAGGGTCACAGAGAGAGGGAGACACAGAATCCGAAACAGGCTCCAGGCTCTGAGCTGTCAGCACAGAGCCCGACGCGGGGCTCGAACCCACGGACCGTGGGATCATGACCTGAGCCAAAGTCGGATGCTTAACCGACCGAGCCACCCAGGCGCCCCTGTTTTTGTTTTTTCTAAGTCTCATGTAGAGGCGCCTAGATGGCTCAGTCGTTTAAGCATCCGACTTTGGCTCAGATCATGATCGCACGGTTTGTGGGTTTGCGCCCCGCGGCGGGCTCTGCGCTGACCCCTCGGAGCCTGGAGCCTGCTTCTGATTCTGTGCCTCCCTCTTTTTCTCGGCTCCTCCCCCACTCGCGCTCTGTCTCTCAAAAATAAATAAAATGTTGAAATTGGAAACAAATTCTTTTAAGAGTCTCATGTCAACTCAACATTTTCAAAAATCTGCCACGTGCCTGTGCCCCCGCCCCCCGCCCCCCGCCGTGTCTGTGAATGGCACATTCATTTCCTCAAGCCAGAAGCCTGGGAATTCTCCTGGTGAGCATGTCCTTACCTTCATTCAGATCAAAACTCTGCAAAGTTCTGCCAAGCTGGCCTCGAGAATGAACTGTATCGTGAACCCATCTACTCCTCTGTCACGTTACTGCCACCAATCAAGTCCAAACCACTGTCACTTCTTATCTGGTCAACTGCAGGTTTTCTACTCTGCTTCCCTGCTTTTCTTGTCACTTCCCAATCCACCCTGCATGTTCAGACGCTTGCATAAATTCCCAGGCACGCAGGACAAAATCAGATTTCCTTTCCAGATCCAAAGCTCTGCACTATCCACGGCTTGTCACTCTAACGTCATCGTCTCCTACTCTTCTCCTAACTCGCTCTAGCCTCCAGCCATACAGGTACAAGTTCACGATCTCTGGATGCACCGGGGACTTCTCACCTCAGGACCTTTGCATATTCTATACTCTCTGCCTGCACTCTAACTCCCATACTATGCCCCTTCTCATACTCAGTTTAATGTCCTCTCCTACGAGGGCCTTTCTTTAACCGCCTAATCTAAATTGGAGCCATCCCTCCCACCCTGTTCTTCTTTCTCATGTGTGACTGTTCCCTCTCCTTCATTTCTAATTATACTTATTTGTGTACATATTTATCCCCCGTTTCTTCCAGTAGAGTAGAAGCTCCCGGGAGCAACATGGCACAAATAAATTTAGAGAGAATGATGTCCGTGAAAAGGGTCATGAAAAGAGTAAAGCAGGCTAAGAGGACTAGTTGCTATTTGAGACAGGACAGACAAGGAAAGCCTCTTGGAAGTGACACTTGTGTGTTCACCCAGGTCATTTTTCTGCTCAGACGTGCACAACAGCTCATCTGACTCTCCCATTTATGGTCACTGTGCAACCATATTTCTGACCATCCAGGACCCTTCTGGGAGCCTTCTGATCCTTCTCTCTCCACACCCTCTCTACCCTCCATTCTTCCAGATGCGAATATTCATCATGCTGTCTGTCCTATCCCTTCCTGTCTGGAAAATGACATCACTCCCCACTCCAGTCTATCCTCCCAGTTTCAATCAATTTACCTTCTTGGTTCAAAACCCCTTGTTGCTGGTTCCTCTTTGCTTCCTGAATTAAGTCCAGACTTTTCATCCTGGACTACCTGACAGTCCACACTAGCACTTCAACTTGCCTTTCCGACTGTATCTCACGCTTCCCCCATCACAGGCAAATGGGCTGCGTCTTAGCCCCCACACATACTCTTCATTTTCCAGAATCTGTGCTTTTTGACTCATTTGCCCTTGCCACACCCACCTCCCTATCCCTGTTGCGAATTACCCCATATCTCAAGTCCAATTTCAGAATCACTTCGACACGAAGATGTTCCCGCTCTTCCCGATCAGAAGTGATCATAGAACGCATGTTTTCGATTTTATCATACATATTGTCACATTCTGTCTTAAGGCCATAATTACTTGCAAACTTTCTCCAGTCCCTTTACCGGCACAGACTGACTGTCTGTCTCCATCATTGATCACCTTGTTATTCACCTATCACTTCGTTGTGCTGTGGTCCCGGGACCAGCGGCACTGATATCATCTGGGACTGTCTTAGACATGCAGGATCTTAGACTCCACTTTGGACCCGTAAGAGTCAGAAGCTGCATTTCATAAGAGTCCTAGGTGCTTCCTACGTACATGACCAAGCTCACAGGATCCACTCAGTAGCCACTTCTCCAGTTGAATTGACTGGAAAAACAAAGTATCAAAACCAAAACATGATTTACATAATTCATTCAAAGATAATTGCGAGTGACTAATGCTTTCCCTATATAAAACCATATCAAAGCTATATAGACAGCAGACGGTTAACGATATCAACCTTCTGAGGAAGGAAAACAAATTGTGCGTTGGCCAACTAAATGGCTGAGAACGTTTTGCGGTTTCATGAAGCGTGTCTATTTGTGGGTGGGAAGCCAGCACAGGGCTGGCCCGCTACTGCCAGTGGCATAATTCTCCTCCTGTAATGCATCAGTTGGCTGTGAAAATATTCACATTGAAGTTTTAGACTCCTGTGTCACATCCAGTAGGTTTAGAATTCAGATGTGCCCTAGTAAGACGTACCCCGATTTGACGGAACGATAGCATTCCTTTCTCTGCTCTGTTAACAAAGCTTGTGATTTCTTTTTCCTACACGATAGACAAATCACAGTCAGGAGACAGACTTGAGCGGACACATACTCAACCACTGTGAAGGGGGCGTTTCACGTGGGGAGGATCCGGGGAGTTGTGGAAGCCGGGAAAGGCCTTCGAAAAGGGCACCATGCTGGCCGCTAGAGGGCACGACAACGCGAACACAATCCTGGACCCATCCCTCCCACCGAAGGCTATTTTGCTGGTGAATTAACAACTCCCGCCTCCTAAATGGGCAGGGAGCTCACGGCTTCGGGGACGCGGACACAACACCTAACCTCGTTTGTCTTTGAACACAATGGCCGCTGAAGTGAGTAAGCCTGAAGTGGAGCATCCAGCAGGACTGGGGGCTGACAGGCAACACTGCCTTCAGGTGGCTGTTTCCACCCTTCAGACGTCCACAGCCTTCCGGGATTCCTTTTCTCCCTCGGAATCACCTCAGCAGCAACGACCGAAAAGCACACGACTTCCATCTCCTCTCAGGACTGCGTACGCGTGTTCTCAGACGTTCGGGCTGATCTTACGTCTACTGCGAAAGTGCTTCCCGGGGAGCAGGGGTCAGGGCAGTGAGGGCAGGAGGCCTGGAGCCACAGCGCTCGCTCTGAGGGGGACCAGGGGGAAGTGAGCATGTCCGTCCGAGGCCTCAGTGGCTGCCCTGCCAGGCAGCCTGACTTCCTCCGAGCTCCGAGCTCCTAAGGGCGAGGCTCTGACTTCTCCTCCATCTTGCTCTTCACCAGGCCCCTCGAATCTCTGTGCAGACTCTGGGGTTTCATCACCGGGCGGGGTGCCCTTGAGGCGGCCAGATGGTAGCTGGCAGCACAAGGCAGGAGGGCTGCCCTCCACTGGGCCTCAGGGTGGTGGGGATGCCCTTCCCCTCAAAGCCAGCTCCTCAGAAGCTCTGCCCCGACGCCGCACGACAAAGGGCTCTGCCACAGAGTTTTCATACATACTTCTCCTTCCCCAGAAAGCACCATTTGTTTGAGAACCCGTAAATAGCTCCCGCAGAAGACACAATTTGCTCGAAATGCTTTGGAGCCGCGCAATACATTATGCTGAGAGCACCAGGAAATAGCAGAACGCGAAAACAGGAACATCTCCCGTCACCTCTCAACTCCAGGGAATGGAGTGCACGTTAAATGGAAACCAAAGCCAGCGCTGTGCTTACTGGGCGCTCTGCTAGGAGCCTGCACCCCGCACTCCGAGGATGAAGTCGGCACACCCATTTTCTTCATACTAAATGAAAAAAAAAAAAAACCAACCCCCCAAAAAACAACACAGCACTTCCAAGCTCCAAGCACTTGAGAGGCCCTCCCTTTTAAGACAGAAACAAGTTTAGAAGGCAAGCTTTTTTATTGTTTTCTTCCCAATATGTCCCAAAAAGGCCAAGAGGACCAGAAGGGGCTGAGGAATGTGTGCAGCGGGCCCTGCGACCCGCTTTCTCAGGGTCCCGTCCACGGGTCTCCAGACACCATGAGCGACGGCAGGGCAGGGCGGGCACCAAAGCCGGAAGCCTCGGCGGAAGGCACCACAGCGACGGGGACGGCGGCTCGGACCCTGTGCCCACCGCCATCGGCACCCAACCGGAAGTGAGTAACAAGCGTCGCTTTCTAGGAATGCGGTGGCTGGCATCACGGGCCCTCCTTCCGCGTGGGTTTGTTCCGGCCAAACAGGACACAGCAGAGGCGCGGGTGAGGGCCCCGTCGGGCTCAAGCTGTGCGTGTCTTCGGCATCAGTCCTTTCGGCGCGAGCATACTGCAGAGGTGCGGCCAACGGTGGGGGGTGGGGAGGGGGGGGGGCGTCCAGAGTCCCCTCTGTGCCGATCTAATCTCAGGTCTCAAGGTTTCAGCTCCTGACTTGAGGAAGACATATTAAATACCCAGCAACGTGTTGATCTTCGTTAAACCACGAACGGCCTCTCAGACACACCCTGACGGGACACAGGTTACCGTTCGTCCCGATGGAAAGCGATCAAAAGCCCCCAGATGCTTTGGTGAGCTTGCTCACCAGCCCGACCCTGCTTTACTTTCCACGTAGACTACATCAAAAGAATACAGATATCACTGGAGACTCGGGACGCTTCAAGTCTCCAGGGCTAGTGCGAAACTGCCCCTCGAAGCTACGGAAGATGGGGGACAAAAATTGAAGCCGGCTTCTACCTTCTCCTGCAACACACAATACCGAAGTCTAGTCATAGGTTAGCCATGCGTCTAAAGATACACCTCCCCCTGAGATGATAGAAGGTCCCGATCATCTAGCTCCTCCAAAGGAACTTACTTAGAGATCAGTCGAACGACTCATGGAGAATTAAGGGGCCCATAAGAGGCACTGGAAAGACCTGGAAGGCCATGTGTCTGCCACGGCCAGGGGGCCCTATGCCTTGCCCAGCTGTAGGAAGGGGGAGGGGCTGTGTAGAAGACAGCAGCAAGGAAAGCAGGAGGGTCTAACCAACACCCACGGCATCAGGAGGGCCAAGGGCATCTGCGGGAGAGGGCAGAGACTTCAAAGCCCTCCTGCTCTGTTACGCTTCCTGCACCTCTGGCCAAGGTGCCTGCTTCACAGAGCAGGGGGAAAGGACGAGGTGTTAGGAGTTCTCTTCTCCCCTGGTAGCATGTGGCTGGCATCAGCCGACGTTCAGGAAAAAGAGATGTGGGGGTAATGGAGCCCGGGCACTCTTCTCTGGCTCCTCTGAGCTAAGAGTTGCTGCCTGCGGGCTGCACACCGCCTCACCTTGTCTCATTCGACTGTCCTCTGTCCCTAGACACCTGCACCCATGCGAGGGGACGTGACGAACCCTAGCAAGGATAACGGCATGCGGTGCCTTCCTCCTCTCTGCCGTCCGTCACACAGCATTCTCTCTCCTGTCTCTCAAATCAAGCCTGGCTCTCCCGTCGGACCAGAAGGACTGAGGAAGCAGTGTGCGGTGGCCTTGCGAGGCTCAGCAAAACCGTGCAAGAGCTGGACTAACCAGCAAAACACCCCCACTCGTTTCCCAGAGCCGTGGGGAGGCTGTGTCTAACAGCAAGGCAAGCCAGCGGGAGCCAGAGAGGTTTCACGGCGTGGGCCGGGAGCCCCCCTCTTCTTGGGGGTGAGACGCAGAACCACACATCGAATTTTACTTTGCTGGCCCACATTTCAACCACTTTGTCTCCACTAGAGGGCCAGGATGGCGACGAAATTTCAGCCTAACACTGTGTTTGCTGCCGATTTAAGATTTAATCCTAGACCTCCTGGAGGGAGGGGCAGGGGAAGGAAGAGATCGTGGAAAGGCGGGGGTGACCACGATAATGCAGTCACTCCAAGAGGCTCGCGTCGGTCCACGGTTATGCTGTGGTTCTACCTGGGAAGCCCCAACCCACGGAATGACACTGAGATAAGCCCAAAACCTACAGAAGGGAGGACACCTTGCACAGCCCGTTTCTTCTGTCCAAGTGATCACGCTGTTGTCGCTCGGCTCTTTTTTCCAGCGTCTCCCAAATCTGTCCCTTCATTACGCCCCCACATGAGCTCTCAAAATCTCAGCTCCTTATGCTTGTTAATAACCTCCTCACCGGGGCCTCCGTGTCTGGTTTCCTCCCCACCACCTCAGGGGCCGTGAACACAGCGGTAAAGCTCATCTCGCTGCAACACGGTCGGTCACATCACCGGCTTGCTCAAAAACCTCCGGGGACCACCAACCCCCGATTCAGGACCCTCTCCACAGCACTGCCCCGTTCATGTGTACACACTGACAGGCAGAGGGCTCAGCCCCCTCCCTGTCCACCACCCCCACCCCACACCGGGAATAAACAAGCACCGTTTTCTAGGATTGGTTAGCGGTCACGATCACGGGTGCCTCCTTGGGTGCTGGTTTCTCTTGGCCAACTGCTACGTAGCGAGATGTGGTCGAGAGACCCATTCTTTGGTCTGACACGTGCGCTGTGACCTCCACACTACCTTCCCAAGGCAGTTTTCTGCTTTCTTTCCATACACTCTCCATCCTGTATTGATTCATACATACAGCTTCCAGTTTCTTTTTCACATGCAGCTGCCGTGTGCTTCGCTCAGTATATGTTTTGCTCCTGTCTGAACCCCGCTCCAGTCCCCGCTCCGGTTGGGAGCTGGGCTGCCACGTACCCACCAGGACCCTAGGAGGCGAGGCAGCAGGTGAAGGTGTGAGCCTGATACAGGAGAGAGACGGTGCGGCGTGGTCAAAGACACCCGGGCTGGAATCATGGAAGCACTCTGGACAGATTAACTGCTCCCTCCCTCATTAAGTTTCTTAATTTTTAAATAAGGGCAGTGATCCCTACCTCATTCAAGAAGAACAAAGCAAGGGGCGCCTGGGTGGCTCGGTCGGACTTCGGCTCAGGTCACGATCCCGCGGTCTGTGGGTTCGGGCCCCGCGTCGGGCTCGGTGCTGACAGCTCAGAGCCCGGAGCCTGCTTTGGATTCTGTGTGTGTGTCTCTCTCTCTGCCCCTCCCCCACTCATGCTCTGTCTCTGTCCCTCTCTCAAAAATAAAGATTAAAAAAATTGAAAAAAAAAAAAAGAACAAGGCAAGAAAAGGCAGGCTGACACCAGACAACACGTGAACTGTGAAGACACGCTGTGGACAGTTAGACAGCGGTGTGGTTAAGAGGCGAGGCTGAAGGTTGGGCGTGAGCCCAACCACTGGCCCTACTGGATGTAATCTGCCCATGTCTTAATGATGTTCCATTCACCATGGCTCATTAACGCTAGCTATATGGTGGCTTGTTCGAATGTTCTTTTAAGTTTAGTAAAACCCTCTGACCAAGTCTGGGCTTCCGGGCGCCATATGCATTTATAAATACCATCAGGCGTGAGTGACAGTTTGTTCCTATGCTCACTCCTTCTTTCAGCCTGCAAATATTCATGGAGCATCTACTGTGTGCTGGGTGGGAGAGAGACAAAAATGAACGAGAGGGCTAGAATGATACGAGCTGTATAAAAAGCTGGAAGCAGTGTCTTGGGCACAGCAGATGGCGTGTGTCGCTTCCAGGGCAAAGCTCTGAAGCGTTTCATTGCTGGTGCAAATGTCCAGCTTCTCCCTCTTCCCTGCGATCACGAAGGAGACCGCTAGGCAGCCGCATAAGAAGAGCAGAGCAGGCTGCATCACAGGGCGATGCCTGGAGGACTGGAGACTCACCGGATCCACAGCGGACCCTGCAGGAGTGAAAGCTAAACTTGTGAAGACTATCGGGTTGACTCTTCACGCAGCACAGCCCCGCCCTACCCTGACTAATACAACAGCTTCCGTTTTCTCTAATGTTACCATCTGGCAAACAAGCATGTGTACTAATGCCCCGTGATGGTTCTCCTATGGACCGCCCTTAATTTCTTTAAATCTCCTTGACGTTGCCTGGGATCATGCCCTGTCCTTCCAACAAGGCTGGAGCCCTCCATATACAGTCACCTTGGTTTACACTTCTGGGGTTCTCCTCTTTACCCTCCAGCTCACATCCCCACCATTCCCTCCAAATTTGGGCATGAGCCTTAAACACAGCAACTGTTTAATTCATGACTAATGACTTCATATTTTAGGAAATAATCAGGAAATATTAGGAATAATTCCCTAATATTGGGAAATCATTCCCCCAATATAATGGCAGTTGTTTATTTTCATTAACCAATACCACTATGCTGGCTGGCATGGATAATTATGAATTAAGCTTGATAGCTACAGTAAGACTTTAGGGATTCATGTGTGGATTTACTGCAGCCCTGGCCTCAGGATTCTGTGTCAACCATGGCCAATCACAGGTTGTTTGCTAATCGTTTCTTCCTCACTGATTTTGTGGATCCCAGTGTCTGTGGCCCTATCACATGAGATGGGTCTGGGCTTCTAGGATTCTCATTCATTCGTTTAAGCATACAATCATTCTCCGAGAGTCAGCAGAGGAGAACAGCTATGGCATCAACTAGCTGTGAGAACCTTACTAGTCACCTTATCTCTTTGCGTGCCGTCCGTTTGCCCCCCTGTAAGGCAGGAGTTAAAAACGCATCTCAGGGCGACTGGGTAGCTCAGTCAGTTAATCTTCCGACTCTTGATTTCAGCTCAGGTCGTGACCCCAAGGTTCATGGGATCAAGCCCCGCATCGGGCTTCTAGCAGACAGCACGGAGCTCGCTTGGGATTTTCTCTCCCTCTCCTCTCTCTCTGCCCCTCCCCGTTCATGCACATGCACTTTTTTCTCCCTCTCTCTCTCTCTCTCAAAATAAATAAACTAAAAAAAAAATGTATCTTGCAAAGTGGTTGTAAGAATCATACCAGATATATATATATATATATATATATATATATATATATATATAAGGTACTGGGAAAGTGGTTGTCAGTACTAGAATATAGTGGTTCCTGGCATGGTGTAAGTACTCTGAATGCTAATACGATTATTTACTGAGCACCTACTATATGGCAGATATTAGAGGGACAAGGATGAATAAGAACAAGAGGCTGTCCCATCCCCAAGGAGTTTAAAATCTAGTAACAGTGATAAATATATAAGCAAATAAGTGAACCGAAGGGTCCAAGAGCCAGAGAGAGAGAGAGACAGAGAATAAACGCATGCACACACTCACACGGCAGATACCGTCCCACGCGCACACACGGACACACACACGCACACACACGTGCCGTGTGCAACTGCCGGCAACTGGTGAGCTACACACAAGAAGGTGCTCCTTCCCCTCGGAAGAAGGGAAGCCAGGAAGGGCTCTGCAGAGAACACGAAAGCTGGACCGAGTCTCCTGGGACGAGCGGGTATTTGCCAGGCAGGGGAGGGCACGGGGGCATCCAGGCAATCAAGGCACGTGAGAAGAGGCGTAAGACCCCACTGACTCATCTAACAGATATTTATCAAATGCTACCTATGAACTTGGCACAGCGTTAAGTACTTGGATGCGGCAGTTGAGGACACTGACGGGGTTTTTGCCTTCAGTGAGCTAACATTCTAATCGAGGAGATGAACAGGAAACCCAGTAGACAAGTCTATAAATCAAAGAGCTATGGAGAAAACACAGTGGCTCCGATGTCTGGAGTGAGGCTGGGGATGGCTCGCCCAGAGTAGTGCGCACAGCATGAGAGGTGTAAGCAGAGCCACTGTCCCCTCGGTCCTCCATGCCGGGTTTTTCCCCGAACCTCCTCTCACCCCACTGGCTGGACTTCATCTACCACCGAGTAGACTCAAAATTTTGAGCACGCTTTCCTTCCTTCTTCCCGCAGACAGTGGCCCACAGACTCACAATCTTCCTGCGGGTGGACTGTTCTAGACCCAGACTGGGGACGAGGGAGCGGGAGGCCCATGTCTGGCTTTCAACCTGAGACACAGCTTCTGACTCCGTCGCTGTTAGCTGTCACACAGGTGCATCTTGGCCTCCATGTGCCTTATTGTGCTGAGTCTCATTTCTCTGCTGCCGCAGAACTTGGGAAGGGAAGGGCACTCTTATTAAGATAAAAGTTTTCATCCGATAAAAACCTTCCCTCCCTCAACAGACCTCAAAACTAAATTAGGAACCACTATCCTCATCTATCAAACCTGTCACCTTAATGAAAAAATCTTTCAAATCTTTTACTTAATAGCTCCAAAGACATTGCCAGGGGTGTGTCTGAGAAGTCTGCCCCGAATGGTATAATAAGGCAAATTCAATAGCGGGAGCAAATACTGGGGGATGGGGGGAGAACAGGGACGATTTCAGCACCCGCATCAAACCCCAGGGCACCCACTTCATGGGTGGCAGCCACAAGGAGGAAGATGAGAGAATGTGAAATCTTTACATTTACCTTCTGACTGCATATCTACACGTTTTTTTACAACCATGCTAGAAAAAGAATTCCTTGAATTTATCTTTTCTCTGACGAATTCAAAAGCACTTTCCATGTGTTCGCACGCTTGATTCACAACTTCCTTATGAGACAGGATGGGACTAGAATGTTATCAGGAAGAAATATTCATGGCCTGGTTACTATCTACAGGGCTCGGTTCTGAGCATTAGGGAACTGGAAGAAAGAAAGAAGGAAAGAAAGACAGAAAGAGAGAAAAGGAAGGAAGGAAGAAGGAAGGAAGGAAGGGAGGAAGGAAGGAAGGAAGGAAGGAAGGAAGGAAGACAAAGATTAAGATGATTGGTTCCTGACCTTGAATGCCCTACCCTCTATCTGAAAGACTGCTCAGATCCCCAAAGCATTATGCATGAAAAAAGGAAATACAAGACACCTGTCAAATAGATGGTAAAGATTTTTAAAAATGCTCCGGGAGTTCAGGGGAAAGGAACATCTGTTGAAATCAAGAGTGATTACAATGGTTTCATGGAGGAGTTCTACATTATTATTATTATTTTTTAATATTTATTTTTGAGAGAGAGAGAGAGAGACACACACACAGAGCATGGGCAGGGGAGGGGCAGAGAGAGAGAGAGAGAGAGAGAGCGAGACACAGAATCCGAAGCAGGCTCCAGGCTCCGAGCCGTCAGCACAGAACCTGACGGGAGGCTCGAACGCATGAACTGCGAGATCATGACCCGAGCCGAAGTCGGACGCTTAACCGATGGAGCCCGCCAGGCGCCCCTCACGGGGAAGTTTATAGACAGGAAAACATCAGAGAGAGGTTAAAACCCCAGCTACACGTGCTGGAGGAACCACACTCAGAGACTGCACCTCTGGTGGAAGCTGCTAGAAAATCAGCGATGCGCCCTGGACTTCTTCGTGCAGTCCTACTGCGCCTGGCCTCCTGGCATCACACTCTACCCTGGAAAGCTCTGAGGAGCACAGTAAAAGGGTTCTCTGTTTCCCTAGATTTCCCACTCGCTCCGGTCCACTGCCCACTTTCCAGCCAGAAGCAGGACGGGGACCGTAGGCGAGCGTGAACAGCAGGGTCAGTTAGTAACAATCACGCAGTCCCGACGCGCTGAAGGAGGGGGGGAGGCCGGCCCGGGTGAGGAGCGGGGGATCCAAAGGGGCATCGGGGCTGTGCTCATCCTGCCCCGGGATACGCTGGCTGCCACGGTCATTATATTTTTTCTGGCTGCACAGACATGTTGCTATGGAACCGATACATGCCATTGCAACTTGGCCTCGAGCAAAGAAAATCACATCACTGGCAAGCGCGTTTCCCTGGATTTCCCTTAAAGGGATACCATCGACGGCACTGCTCCAGCTCGGAAACAACAACAGTATTGTTCCAGGGTCCAGCCCTCCGCATACCATGAAACGGAGCCCAGCCGCTCATGTTCTACAAGGTGTCCACGCACGTGGCACGTGGGCCTACGTGGTCCAAACCCCAAGTGTGGGGACCGGCCCCTACCCGCTTTTTAAGTAGGAAACGCATGGCTTCCGTTTCTGTTCAATTTCCCTGCAACTGGTCACAGTCAACAGGCTGCAGTATTTGGGGGGATGATTTGACGCCTCCTGATTGTCAGCTTCGTGCCATTCGTGACCCCGGTGGGGACCGAGTAGCCCCAAGTGGTCTGCCCCCCCCCCCCAGCTTTACCGTTCTCGCTTCAGGCCTCACTAGCAGCTGCTTGCTTGCTTGCTCTCTCTCCCTCCCTCCCTCTTTCTTTCTTTTTCTTCCTTTCTCTCTCTCCCTCCCTCCCTCTTTCTTTCCTTTTCTTTCTCTCTCTCTCTCTCTCCCTTTCTTTCTTTTTCTTTCTCTCCCTTTCTTAATTTCTTTTTCTCTCTCTCTCCCTCCCTCCCTCCCTCTTTCTTTCTTTTTCTTTCTCTCTCTCTCCCTCCCTCTTTCTTTTTCTTTCTTTCTCTCTCTCTCCTTCCCTCTTTCTTTCTTTCTTTTTCTTTCTCTCTCTCTCCCTCCCTCTTTCTTTCTTTCTTTCTTCTTCTTCCTCTTTCTTTCTTCCTCTTTCTTTCTCTCTCTCCCTCCCTCCCTCTTTCTTTCTCTCTCTCTCCCTCCCTCTTTCTTTCTCTCTCTCTCCCTCTCTCTCTTTCTTTCTTTCTTTCTTTCTTTCTTCTTCCTCTTTCTTTCTCCCTCTTTCTTTCTTTCTTTCTTTCTTTCTTCTTCCTCTTTCTTTCTTTCTTTCTTTCTTTTTCTTTCTCTCCCTCTTTTTCTTTCTTTCTTTCTTTCTTTCTTTCTTTCTTTCTTTCTTTCCTTCCTCTTTCTTTCTTTCTTTCTTTCTTTTTCTTTCTCTCCCTCTTTTTCTTTCTTTCTTTCTTTCTTTCTTTCCTTCTTTTTCTCTTTCTTTCTTCCTCTTTCTTTCTTTCCTTCTTTCTTTCTCTAAATGAAAAGTACAAAGCAGGTGTGGGATCTGGCCCTTCCCCACGTTGCTGAGGCCCTTAACTTCCATCTATCTTAGTCTTATCCATTTCTTGATCCCACAGAGACCCTTGGGTTCTCCAGGAAGCAGGGGACCTCACGTCCCCACATTATATACGGTGGTGTGTGCTCTGGGGATAAAGCTGTTGGGCTTTTCTTGGGTAAGATGAGAATATGGAAACCTGCAAGTTGCGCGCCCTAACAAATACACATTCCTGCGCTCCGTGCATCTGGGGACGGGACAGGAGGGTCAGGATTAGGGTAGGAAGCAGATGATCGCCAGTGAAGTGGCAAAGCCATGTTCCCGATTCCATTAGAAATCAAACCGTCTGCGTCCCCGATACAAAGCCATCGAGTTCCTTAATGATGACTCCCGTTAGGGTGGAAAGGAAGCTCCCACTCATTACGATAAGGTGATTAAGTTGCCAAGTGGGACAAAACAATAGACACAGCTTCTCAATACTACACTTGGACCATCCCGCGCTGAGACGGAATGCTTTGGAAATACGCGCATTTGGCTCTCCGACCCCAATGAACCCGGTCCAGAGCCAGCTCTAGCACAGGCACCCTTGCAAGGACCGCAGATCAGCCCGCCTTCTGGGGTTCCGGAGGACGATCACTGTCTCACTCCTGTCTCCATCGTACTCCACAACAGCACTCTCATGTGAGAACCAGTACAACCTTTTTTTTTTAATGACGAAATGTTTCTCCGGAAGTGTCTATGACTGCAGGTCAAATCTGTACTGCACCATCAGGAACTTGTTAGGCATTACTCTGCAGGTGCAGACAGTCTCGGGGGGTGGGGGTGGGGGTGCAGGTCCGCAGCTGGCCAGCAGGCACCTGCAGGTGCAGCACGGCTTCTAGCTGCAGAACAGACGCACCGCTGAGTCTGGGCTCGTGTCGTGGCACTGGGGACGCGGCGGTTTGGGAGGCGCAAAGGAAAACATCGCCTCCCAGATGAGGTCTGTGACAGGAGTGTCCCGGGTACGCCCGCCCGGCCAACCCCTCTCGGTAGTAGCCAGGGAGGATTCCTAGAAAGTTAAATAGTTAAACAGCATCCCTCTTGATAGGTGCCTTGGAGGGATATTATCAGGTCAAACCACCTGCAGCCTTGTATCCTCAGAAAGGAGATCCCAAAGACGGTGCTGTGCCGGGTGGGGTCGGGTCGGGGGCGGGCGGGGGGGAAGCAGGGGAAACCACCACGCAGCTGGGAGTCAAGTGCATCTCATCACTCCAGCTCTACCGCTGTCTGAGAAGCCCCTGGACAGAGGATACGAAGCCCTCTGGGCCTCAGTTGCCCCATCTGTGCATAGGACCTTTGCCAGATGGGCTCTAAGGTCCCATGTACTGTTCACATCCTATTATTCCCTGTCACAATACTCATGACACAGTGTGTCATATGAACAAAACGGACGGTTTCTCCTTGCCCACGGCTGTATTTCTGTGCAAGTCATGGGGGGAAAAAAGAGAGCCTTCTCTCTTAATCCTCTCTGCTAGCTGCACAAGGTAACAGTGACGAAGGTAATAATTCATAAGAGGCAAAACATGCGTGTGCCAAAAAGAAACGGCAGAAAGATAGGAGAGAGAAGCCTTCCCTTCTGAAGGCAAGAGATCTGAGCCTTTTAGTTCCAAGTGGGAGAAACTTCTAGAGAACACCTGCTATGAAGCACTTTTTCTTGGAGCATCACAATAACCGGATAAAATCTTGATGTGAAAATATAATTAAAAATACATACACATTATGAAAGATAAAGTAAAAATATAGAAAAGAGTCAAAGGGTCACTCACCCTATGAAAACGGCAGACTGGTTTCTTTTCACCAAGAAAAAGGACTAATTTCTTTGGAAAACTGGAAGAGAAAAAGATTTTAAATGAACAACATGAAGTCTGTATTAGAGGTCAGTGCAGGTGTGCAGGCCTAGAGATTATGAAAAATCCCAGCTCCCAGCACTTGGGCACTTAGTAGGTGCATGGCAATTGTCTGATGGATGGTGGGCATCTGATAGTTTGGGCAACCACATGGATTTCGAAAACAGGAGCTTTCAATATTTAATATGCAGAAAGTAAGCATGTGCATGATTTTTTTTTTAAGATTTATTTATTTTTCAGAGAGAGAGCACAAGCAGGGAAGGGGCAGAAAGGGAGAGAATATCCGAAGCAGGCTCCGAGCTGACAGCGGTGAGCCCGACGCGGGCCTCGAACCCATGAACTGTGAGATCATGACGTGAGCCGAAGTCGGGTGCTAAACGGACTGAGCCACCCAGGCGCCCCGTGCAAGATTCCTTTATCACGAAATGCACGAACCTCGTGATGTATATGGTGGTGCCCGGGAAACCATTTTTCAGGTGGACTGTCTGTGGTCCCACAGTGGGGCTAACTGAAAATGCCTTAATGAAGGGAACCCGTAACTGCCCTGTGCCCTCTCCCCACACCCCTTCCCCACCACAAAATGTACACCCACAACTCCGTGCACCGCCCCCCCGAAGTCAGTAACCCCACAGGGATCTGTAATTGGGTTCCTATGGGAATGTGGGCTTGGTCGAGAGGCGCTGGAGGCCACATCTCGGGCCGACTGAGTAATCCCACGAAGAAGCCACGGCGTTTTGGGATCAAGTGTGGGAAAGAACGGAGAGGATGTGAATGTTGGAAGCGGAAGCCTGAAAGACGAAGGGAGATCAGGGGTGACTTCAACAGGCTGTGTAATCTCTGTCACATAAGGAACTCTGCTCAAGATCCAAGTTTTTACAAATTTCCAGAGACTGTTTCAAAGACGCCTTTGCAGGCTTAGGAGGGAACGTGAGGCAGAGCTGGTCTAGCTCCCGAGAGTGGCAAGTCTCACATGATCCCAGAGCATTTGGGAGTAAGTCTACGAGCTGGAAGAAGCCACTGCTTGGTTCTCCTCTCTTGCCCTACAAGGAAGAGAGCGCTGTGGCCGTTCAGACAGTAGGAACAGTCTTCTCCTCAGGACACCCACGGGTGGCAGATTCCCAGACCCAGTGTCTCAGAATCTCCAAGGCGCACCTCCCAGCCACAGAGAGAGAAACCTGCCTCCTAGACTTTCAGGCTGTGCTGGGGGACGGGAGGGCTCCCCAGGCCATGTGGTTCTGCCTCTGGAGAAGTTCACGGTCTACCTGAAAACACTCCAGGGTAACAACGCAAGAGCAAAAGAGGGTCCAACGCTGGTGCCATCTCTCAGCACCTTCTTTTTAAAGCAACACTTTAATAATCCGCTCACATAAATTAACCGTTTTCATCCTCACGGTGGCAAGATGTCTACAGTCAGAACCACAGGGATCAGAAAAGCTGATTTTCGGAGTCAGACCCGAGTCGGTATCTCAGGTCAGTCGCACATCAGCTGTGGGACTCAAGGCGCATACACGCTCAGGACCCTTTCTTTCCTCAGGGGCAATACTTGTACCCACCGTGTATCACCTTTCAAGCTCTTGGTGGGTGCTCGGGACGTAGAAGGCACTTAGGAAAAAGAAAACGCTTTGACGCTAGGTGACACAACACATTTCTCTGTCTGCAACAATCCAGAAGACACAGGAGAGATTTTTATAATTTCGTAATTTATCAAAATGTGAGCACCTGTATTGCATTCTCTTTCTCTGCAACCCCTCAAAATTAGATGAGACAAATGAGAGCAAAGTAGAACATTTACCGTGAACAATTAGATAATATACACGAGGAAACAGCCCAAAGGAAGCAAATCAGCAGGCCCCACTAACAATCACTATGCACATTTTGGCTCACAAGGCTCTAGGCTCTCTCCTACACTCAAGTGCACAGAATTTCACTAATAATCACTATGCACATTTTGGCTCACAAGGCTCTAGGCTCTTTCCTACACTCAAGTGCACAGAATTTATTAGATGTATACTTAAATAAATAAAATTATATACATACTTATTGTTTAGTCATAGCATACTATGGTAGTATTCACATTGTTTTTCAGCCTGATAATATTTTACTTATTATATTACAAACCTCTTTTCCTATCAATAAATCCATCCCCATCATAATTCTTTTTAATTTTTCAGTTTAAAAATGTTATTTCTTTCAAAGCAGGCTTCATGCCCGGTGTGGCGCCCAATGTGGGGCTCAGACTCACAACCCTGAGATCGACACCTGAGCTGAGATCAAGTGTCATACGCTTAACTGACTGAGCCACCCAGGCGTCCCACCATCAAAATTCTTAAACTACAAGAGCAGCGCGTGGAAAGAATGAACCACTCGATAAACAGGGGCTAAATGTACAGTCTACCAAAGTGCCCCACATTTATGAGAAATGTGGTACAGAGTCTACCAAAGTGCCCCACATTTATGAGAAATGTGGTACCACGTGTGGTAGCACATGGTTCTTTCCTTTGACATTTTTGTCAAGATACAGAAAAAGCAGACGATATAAACACCAGAGGTCTTCACGAAAAATTGTTTGGGTTTGAGTGGGTGTCCCTTAGAAGACTACAAACCGGCCCTAACACCACAGGGAATAATATCACAAAGGACAGCATTCGGTGAGTTTCCAATCTACTGGAAGGGGACAACACTTCAAAGCCCGGGGCCAATGATGGATAGAGGTGTCTACTCCAGCTACAAAATCGTAAGTGTGTCCTGTTTCAGTGTGATGATGGTAAAGTTACTTCATGACAGAAAGGTAAACTGAACATTGTAGATCCCTGAGTGGATCTGGGCTTAAAAATCATCATCGCGTTACATAAACTTCAAAACCTGAAAAACAATCAGAATTTACCATGTTTGGAAAACGTCTAGAGGTGGAGTGTTTGTGCAGCCTCCATATTTGTAATCTAGCTTCCTTCTTGAAGGGAATGGTTGAGTTGCTAAAGCATACGTGATACGGTTTTGCTTGAGTTGCACGACACATCCTCGTCCCTGATTGAGAAAATCGTGCCATACCTCGAAATGCGACGGACTGGCAAAATTTTAGGAAAATCCTGCTTTTGAGGGGAGGCTCGGGAGTGGACGTATCCCCACAACCGGCAAAGAGCACGGGTGCTAATTCCTCCTCCAGTCGTTAACGTAATCAACCCTTCTAAGGATTGCCAGCCCTGCCGGGACAAGCAGGCAGGACGTGGGGGACTGGCAGGGAGCAGCAGAGAAAGACAGGACTTAACTGTGGCAGCAGAGGAATGCCAGCTCTGACACCAACTGGGAAATCCCAGAGAGACCAAACGTGAAGAAACAAAGAAGAGAGACATCACCGTTTGACTTCTGAAACAGCCAATGAACAGGTGCTAGGCCACTTTGCATTCTACCTTCCAACCAAAGTTCCCCAAACTTCACCCATCCCCTGTCCAGCTGATGCAATTTTTAGGGGAAGTGACCGTCTGTGAAGGACTCATGCTCTTGGAAGAGACTTCTACTGTTCTGTCTTGACCACACAAAGAGTCAACATTAGGAGATAAGAACACAGATCTTAAATTTTAGCCCTGGATGGAATCTGAAAAACATCTCCTCCGCTACTCACACTAGGGACTTTCTAGCACAGAATATGGGCTGTGTGACTCTTAACAGATCTCCTTTGATGGCAAAATTCAGGAGCCAGTGAGCTGTCCCTAGATCTGACAGTGAACGTCTTATAAGAACAGAGGTTTCGCTTTGCTTAACTCTTTTGTGGTCTCTGCTTTCTCCATGAGAAAGAACCAGAGGGCCGGGCCACGCTGTATGCTATGCTGTGTCTCCAAGGCTAAATGATGCACGTTCTTAAATTTGCTTTCAAAGGGTCCTTCCTATCTTCTGATGGTGCACGTGGGGTGGCCCAATACTCATTCTGTATCTCAGACCTGTAGAGACATGGAAAATTGTGCCTTAAATTCTAACATCTTCGTCCAACTGCATACCTCTGGCAATGACGATCTAGCCAGGAAAACTGTGCTAATACTCTATGTCCCGCACGTACAATCTATTTTTGGACTACTGACTTTGGAAATGCGTATCTTCTCATTGTACGATCATGTAGCATCATCCTAGGCAATCACACTGGATTCCTTAATATTAGCTACAAGCACGTACTGAGTGTCCTGGCACCACGCATGTGGATTTTTATAAGAAAAGCTGCAGTAAAATAGCATTCTGTGCAACACACACCAAAGAGCACTTACTTTCACCAAATAAGCAGAAACTCCTTTTTCGGGTTGTTGTGGTTGTTTTTAATGTTTATTTATTTTTGAGAGAGACAGATCATGAGCAGGGGAGGGGCAGAGAGGGGGGGGGCGGGGAGACACAAAAAGCAAAGCAGGCTCCAGGCTCTGAGCTGTCAGCACAGAGCCCGACGCGGGGCTCGAACTCATGGACTGGGAGATCATGACCTGAGCCGAAGTCGGACACTGAACCGCCTGAGCCACCCGGGCGCCCCTCAGGTTGTTTAATGGAGGCAGCAAGCAAGGATGCCCGAACAAAAGTTATCCAGGGCGTGCGGTGGTACGCAGTGCTTTAGTCGCCCAACAGGTGCCAGGCAAGCATTCTCCAGGCAGAACAGCAGGACCAAAGTGCTGACAGTTGCAGCGACACAAAATGTAGCCTTGGCAAGTTGGTCTAACAATTACTTTGCATCATTCTGATTATGAGCCACAAGCATGCAATCAACAGCACAGAGACGATCTTAAATGATCTCCATCAGCATTTTACTTTACTTATCAAAGCGTGGCAGATGGAACACACTCTCATCTGACCTCAACGCAATGTTAATGACCCAGACACAAAGAATGCCAAGGAACAACGGCGGTGCGAGAGCACTGGCCTTGCTGGGGGCCATTGGTTACAATAGATGCACTTTATTTCGTTCAGTTTTTCCATTTATTACCTCACCGTAGAAAAAGTAATATTTGTGCGTTTCTCATCTGGTAAATTTATCCACAGTCTAACTCAACGTAAAGATTTAAGTAAGTTTACAGATTCCTCCAGACTGAATATTGTGTGTCATGCATCGCTCTACAAGGAGCACATCCCGTATTCCAAAATGCATTTTGTGGGTACACATCTCCCCCACTAAACTCCCCCAGCTCCGAGAGCCTGGAATTTACATCATTTATTTCTGTTTTCCCAACACCTAGCCCAGTGCCTGGCATATAAAATACGCAGAAATGAATGACTTCTCACCGGGCCATAAACAAGAAGGCATGCACCAATGACACCAAGTTGTGCTGAGAAGTCCCTAGAACTTCAAGGGGCAAGATCTGAATTGCAGAACTTATCTTCACATTGGAATGGTAAATACATACGAAGAAATATAGTGGGGATCTGCTCTTGGGAAGTAAAAATATACAAATATCAAAACAAAAACAGACCCTTCTACCGAGGGAAGAAAATCATTTGCAAAACGGCCCTCCCACTAGATCTAACCTCAACAGCAAAGCCTATAACAGAAGAGGGGGATGGTATCTGGGGATTGGTTTTCAAGAAGAGTAATTATAATCACAATAGGTTGGAGTACCAGCTCTTGGAGAGAAATACTGATTGCTAGATTATGGGGGAGATTTTTCCTTCTCAAAAAGTAAAGAAAAAGGACCACAAAGTTCTTAATATATCAGCACTATTACAACTAATGCCTATCACTTCACCGACACATTTCAGTTGGGACGGTAAGATTCCATGAAATGGGACAGAGATTATGTATTTGCCTTTATTAAAAAAAAAATTTTTTCTGGGGCGCCTGGGTGGCGCAGTCGGTTAAGCGTCCGACTTCAGCCAGGTCACGATCTCGCGGTCCGTGAGTTCGAGCCCCGCGGCGGGCTCTGGGCTGATGGCTCGGAGCCTGGAGCCTGTTTCCGATTCTGTGTCTCCCTCTCTCTCTGCCCCTCGCCCGTTCATGCTCTGTCTCTCTCTGTCCCAAAAATAAATAAACGTTAAAAAAATTAAAAAAAAAATTTTTTTTTCTATGTTTATTTTTGAGACACACACACACACACACACACACACACACACACACACAGAATCCGAAGCAGGCTCCAGGCTCTGATCTGTCAGCACAGAGCCGGATGCGGGACTCAAACTCATGAACTGCGAGATCATGAGCTGAGCCGAAGTCAGCTGCCCAAAAGACTGAGACACCCAAGCACTCCTATATTTTGCCTTTAGATAAATATCATATCTGCAATAAAATGTGACATCTCGCCAGGTGCATCCATTTTCGGGATCCTATTTGGATTATACAAATGACTGCCCTCCCAACCACTGTGTATAAGAAAAGGTTTTCAGGTAGATGCTACTCTCAGCTTGATGATTTCTTGGGTATCTGTGTTTGTGAGGGTGTGTGTGTGGTGGTGTGTGTGTGGGGGGGGGGATTTTCTAGTGGTCTCAAAGGATATTATATACAATGTAATAAAGTAATATATACAATATCTTTTAAAAAAGGTTTTTTTAATGTTTTATTTATTTTTGAGAGAGAGAGAGACAGAGTATGAGTGGGGGAAGGGCAGAGGGAGAGGGAGACACAGAACCTGAAGCAGGTTCCAGGCTCCCAGCTGTCGGCACAGAGCCTGACATGGTACTCGAACCCACGAACCGTGAGATCATGACCTGAGCTGAAGCTGACGCTTAATGACCCAGGCACCCCTCTATACAATATCTTATACCCAATGTTTACTGTTCTTGAATTGCCAAAACACACTACGTAGACTTTTCAAAGGCAGTGTCCATATACCTGAACGATTCTTCGAGCAGTTAGTGTAAGTTTATTGTAAGCAACGCCAAAAGGCTAAACAGAAGACGAAATAAAGTCAGCAGGCAGCAGGATCTCAACATTCCGGAGCCGGCAGTCACTGCCTTAGCAAAGCCGCCCCTCTGACTTGGGGGGAGGGAGCAAGAGAAGCCGATGCTATTTTTAGGGTGAAAGGCAGCATGTTTCTCATGCTCTACACTTTAGGGCCCTGTCCGGGCTGCAGCCTCGGTCACTGAGTTAGAGACCAAGGCTCCTTCACCAAAGTTCAATATGAATAGGACCTGGCAAGGGGGAAAGGGAAGAGTTAGATACTCCGGCTCTCAAATGTGCTGCCTGCGGCAGGGACGTTTCAGGCACATCGGGCAGTGGCACAGGAGGTGCCCCGATCAAATCACAAAGGCCTTAAGGACACAATTTTGGGACACATATAGCTGGAGTTCAGGAAATACTTTAAAAGCTGTAATACTCGTATCTATGTGATCTTTATAGTTTTCAAAGTGCTCACTATAGAATGAAAACGCAGTGTCAACATCTCTGTATCATAGACAGGACGTTTAACATGGACCTTTCAAGTGTCGACAACAGCCAAGGGCTGGCAAACTTTTTCAGGAAACGGCCAGGTAGCAAATGTTTCAGGGCCCGATGATCTCCATCGCGACCGCTCAGCTCCGCCCACTGCAACACCGCAGAAGCCACAGACAATACGATCCCGATGGGCGTGGCTGTGTTGCAATAAAACTTTATTTACAAAAACGGGTACGGGTGGGAATTGGCCCACAGGCCAGGGTTTGTCAACCCCTGGTCCAGAATATCATGATGCTGGGAAATGGTAAGACCTCATCTCTGCTTCTCCTCTTCCTCAAAATAGATTGTGTTTTCGTTTATGTGAACATTAACAAAGGGAACGTCACTCAAGTGGACTTGGGAGACTAGAAGGGGAGCTGTACTACTCAACATCAACCGTAGGAAAATTGTCCATTACAGACCCCAAGGCGAGAATCAGCAGCAGGAAAGAATCAACAATCGCGGGTCCCACCAGGGGAAGATGCACCTCACAGCTCTGGCTAGCACTCAACCACCCCTCGAACACTCAGCCAGTGAGAAACGCTCATGACCTTGAACTCGTGCTCTTCTCCAATAGATTTTCATCCCAAACAACTCCTCCCAACGTCCTCCTGTTCCATAAAATAACGTCCCTTTCTTTTGTGTGCTGGACTTGCCCATGGTTTGGCCGTAGCTTCCATGCCCCCAACAGCTGCTCTTTGCTATTTCCAATAAACCCATTTTTGCCAACAAAGAACTGAAAGTTTTATTTTTAAGGTGAATACCTCAGCACAAAGTTAGATGGCAATAACATCCAGTAGTCAAAAGCTGTGAATGACTTAGGTTGGCGGTATCCACCGTTAGACTTCCCCCACAATAAGCAGCAAGGGCAAATTTTTTCAGTATGAGGTGGAGTTTTACAGACCGGCAAGTCTCCGTGCATTATCCCTGCATTAACGTACGTGCAAATAGAATAGGCTGTCCCACAGAACGTCAGATAAATGTCCAAGAGCCTCTTGAAGTAGTGTACTATCCAGGTAATCAAGACGAGAGCTGTGCAACCACAAAAAACAAACAACCTGATTAAAAACTGGGCAAAGGAATTGAATGGACATTCCTCCCCAGAAGACATACAAACGGCCAACCGGCACATGAAAAGCTGCTCGATATCTCTCGTCATTAGGCGAGTGCAGATCAAACCCACAATGAGACCATTCACACCCCAGGAGGATGGCTATACACATGACAACAACAAACACAAAGCAATGAAAACAGAAGACAACACGTGTTGGCCAGGATGTGGAAAAATCGTAACCCTCGCGCACGGCCGGTGAGAACGAGAAATGGTGCACTGGCTGTGCAAAACAGGATGGAGGTCCTTCCAAAAATTCAGCGCGGAATTACCACACGGTCCAGCAATCCCACTTCTGGATGTGTGCCCGAAAGGTGTGCAAGCTGGGGGTTGAACACATGTTTGCGTATACCCAGGTTTACGGCAGCACGATGCACAAAACCCACAAGGCAGAAGCAGCGGCTCAAGTGTGAATAAAGAAAACGTGGTAGATAATTCAACGGAATACTATTCAGCCTTAAATAGGCCAGAAACTCTGACACGGGCCACAACATGCACAAACCCCGAGGACGTTTGCTGAGTGAAATGAGCCAGCCACAAAAAGACAAACACTGCATGATTCCACCTGTATGCGGTACCCAGAATAGTAAAAGCCATAGAGATAAAAAGTGGAGCAGGGGATGCCTGGAGGTGGTGGCGGGAGGGGTGAATGGGGATTTACTGCTTAATGAGTCCAGAGTTTCAGTTCGGGAAGATGAAAAGCATTCTGGAGATAGATGGAGGGGGACAGCTGCACAACAGTGTGAATGTACTTGATGGCCATGAACTGCTACTTAAAAATAGTAAATTCTAGGGGCGCCTGGGTGGCTCAGTCGGTGAAGCGTCCGACTTCGGCTCAGGTGAGGATCTCGCAGTCCGTGAGTTCGAGCCCCGCGTCGGGCTCTGTGCTGACCGCTCAGAGCCTGGAACCTGCTTTGGATTCTGTGTGTCCCTCTCTCTGTCCCACCCCTGCTGGCATTCTCCCTCTCTCTCGCTCTCTCTCTTAAAAATAAATATGAAAAAAACCAGAAAATTCGATGTTACATACATTTTCTCACAATTAAAAAAAAGAAAAAACAACTTTGTGAGCACTTGGACCTCCATGGGAGCTTTTCAAATGATCTCTTTGGACCAGGAAAACCCAAAGACGGCCAAGTGAGCCTTGCGTGAGATGGCTGGATTATGGCAGGCCGCTAAGGAACTTGAGGGTTCTCGGAAATCAGTTAAAATGTGAGGGCCTTCACATCTAGGAATCATTTGGACCAAAAGAGAATATGAGGGCTTCTGTGATTCAGGGGGAACTCCGCACGGATTTGTGATATGGGCAGGATTCATGCAATATTCTTTCTGAGTGCCATATCCCCAGAGACGCGACTCGACAGTGGGTCAGGAGGAGGGTCGATTACAGGCAGGAGTAAAAGTTAGGGACGGAAGGCCACAGGGAAGGGCAAAGAAAGGTAAAAGAAATCCCTGTAATGAAGGCAAAGCAACCCCATCTTTTATGAGAACAGTGAAAAACTCACAACCTCCAGGTACGAGGAAGTCTCTGTCTCCATCCCTAACCTCGCTCTCCTTGGTCACACATGTGTGACCACCTTTCACGGACTGGCATGAAATGTAAGCTCTTCTGAGTCTAATTCTGCAGAACACTTAATACCGCATAGCACGCCTAAGAGGTGACCTCATGAAAACTATCTTTATTTCGCGTTATTCCAGGATTACTCAGGTGTCATCCTTGCAAAAGTCAAGCTAACACGGGGCTGCATTACCTGCGCCAGTCATGAGGCCGAGTCATGGTTTCTCAGCCAGAGGAAGATGAGACCACTTCTTCCCACAGTTTCGATGCGAAGCAGGAAGATACCTCCAAGCTAGCCCAGCCCTAAGAGAGGAGAAAAGTCTGGCAGCCACGTTGTTGACACACGACATTAGTGACTACCCCTAGGTGAGGACGACTCTTCCAACACTACACAAACCAGATAGAAGGCTGTGTCATTTCCAGCTCAGTTATCCAGAATGACCATGAGAGTGTCCATATACCTCAACTACCCACAACGTTTTCTGGTGACCAGAGTTTTAACCAGCCTGTAGTAGAACAGAGTTTTCATCGGAGGGCACACATCTCTATTAGAACCATTTTTACAGTCCTTGTCAGGGAATTCAAAGCAGGAAACAGAAACGTGTATATGCAAAAAAAAAAAAAAAAAAAGACAAAAAAAGACAAAAAAAAGACATGCAGGGTAAGGGTTTATGCCAGATGTTTAGACAGCTAAAGCCAGTAACGTGCAGAAAAATGTTCAATAACTAGCTGGAGGGGACAGAAGAGCCGTGATCTGTAGTGTTTGCAGGTATCTGTAGTCTAAACATTCCTACCACGGCCGATTTTAAGCATGCAATATAATGCCCACCTGCTCTCAAAATTCCTCAAAACCTAAGAGTTGGCTTGTGAGCGGCAGCATGAACTGGCTCCAACACACCACTGGCTGAAACCCGTTTCCCTCATCCCGCCAAGATCCATAAACCCCGTTTCGTATCTAAAATAACCACCCCCCACCAAGCTAAAGTCCATCATTAATCACACCTCTTTCCATCTACCAAAAGATATCTGTTCTCACCGCCACATCTTTTTCTTTTCTTTTGTTTTTTAAGTCTCCTCCTCTGGAATAAAGCTCACTCAAGTCCAATCTTATGTAGGGAGGCTTCTTCAACTGCTCTGAGACAGCACTGGCTCTTGTCTATTTGGAATTTCTACAGCGCTTATGGTCTACTGTCCTCTCACTGGATTCTAGGAGGCCGGGTTCCATGAGGGCAGGGGACGTTCTCACAGTGCTAACTAAGCACAGCGCAGGGTCTGACCCGGCCTGAACTGAATGCAACCCGCTGGCATGACTGGTGGGGCCGACTATCCAGGCAGTTCCGGTGAGCTAGCTCACCAGCTGCTCACCCCTGTGCAAGCCAAACTCTCACAAAAGGAGGCAGGGAACGAATACTTGTTGAGCGTTAAAATTTCTCCAAGCCCGGGTACCCGGAACTTGGTTCCCAACACCATTCCTCAAACAAAGGAATCAGGGCTAACTGGAGAAATGGCCGATTCCAAGACGGTGGCAGGGAACAGTCAAGGTGAGCATGAAGATGTTCAGAAACAAAAACACAAAGGGTATCAAAGGGAGACAGGAGACAGAATCCCTCATGTTCTTGAAAGAGCTGCCAATGCCCCAAACTCGCGCAACTGGCCCAACAAAGCACACAGCGTTGTACTAGATCATAACCTGAAGTAGAAAACAAATGCCCACGAGTTCATACTGATAAAGAAATGACTGAATAAATAAGACACCAGTCTCCTTGGTGTGGGTTCTTTCCCAAGATGGGGGCGTGCGTGAAAAGAGTAACTTTAGAATGTCGAAACCTGACAAACACCACCTCAGCTGGGCGAGATCAAGCACCAGGTGATCATGGGAAGTCATGCTGAGGGTAGGCGCCCTTGACGTCTACGCTCTGTAGACGGCGATGTCCCAACTCTGAGAAATGCTCATCAGTCATTTTGTAGAATGCCCCTCAAGTGGGGTTTTTCTAATCATAACAAAAACATAGGAAAAACCCCATTTGAGGGGCATTCCAGGAAACGACCGATTGGCACTCCTCAGAATTGTCAAGGTCATCAAAAACAAGTCAGAGAAACTGTCACGTTCAGCGGAGCCGAAGGAGACACGATGGGGAATGCACTGTGGTTTCCTGAAGGGATCCTAGCACAGAAAAGGGACGTCAGGTGAAAATTACGGAAATGTGAATGAAATAGGGACTCGACTGACTTACGACGACGACGACGACTATCACTAACGAACTGCACTCTTGTCAAGTGACGTACATGGATTATTTTGCTTAATCCCCACAATGCTGTTAAATGGCTCCACTACCCTTTTACAGAGGACGACAACCTCGCTCTAACTATCCACCCCAAGGTAAGAGAGTTAGTCACTCGTGGAACTCAAGGTGAAACTCACAATGAATTCTTCTACGACTTTCAGAAGTTTGAACTTCATGAATCTTCACAACAGCCCCATAAAGCCAGGCAGCTGGCTTTTTTTCCGCGCGAGGAAACCTTACGAGGAGGATGCTGGGTGAGTTACTCAGGGTGGCACAGCCCCTACGTGGCACAACCAGAATCCAAATGACAAGGGACTTGCATCCTAAGGACCCAAAACAACACACGTGGTATCTCCGTTAAGAACCTGCCTTGCAGCATCGGCCTCACGATGCGCTATTGAAATAAAAGATAACGGTAACCACAGCAAACACTGAAGAAAGAGTATATAGTATGTGCCGGTTACTTTACAAATATCAACTTGCTTCGCCCTCCCAACAACCCAGAGAGATAGGTTCTATTATGATCCCCATTGTACAGATGGGAACACTGAGGCACAAGGAGGTGAAATCAGGTGAATAGATGGGTACTAAGTGTACAACTCTTTCAACTTCTCTGGATGTTTCAAATTATGTTTAAAGGAGCCTCTCGTGAACCATTGTGCCTGGTCATCATAAAAAGGCTTCTCAGGGATTGTTTATTTGACCCAAATTTATACGTATCTGATTATTTTTTTTGGCATCCCACTTTTTAAAAATTAGTTTCCTGATTTCTCCTTTTAACTTCTTTTACCTAAAAGCTTCCTCCCACCCACCCCGCAGTGAGAGACGTACATCTTGCCAATGTGCTGTAATTAGGCTGTTAAGTAACCGACTTGAGGCCAATGTTCATTCATTAGGGAAAAAAGAAAAAAAAAAGCCATACGTAACACGAGTTCTAGGCTCTGCAGAGCGTTAAACTTCACACGGACCCTCCAATCATCTTCGGGGCTTGGATGGATTTCAACGCTGTCCTTATCATAGACCAAAAAAAAATACATCATTGTTGTTGCAGTCGGTAAACATCTCAGTTAAGTGGCACGTTTATCATGCATTTATTTCTTTCACCATTTGCATGAAGTTGCTCATTTACTCACTCTACCTGCGATTCGTACTTGGGCCTCAGCTACCTGAGGACCTCTTCTTGGTTTGCTTCACATGAGGTTTTTCTGGAGATAGGAGTCAATGAAATGATTTAGAAAAAAAAAAAAAAAAAGTGCCTCTTCCGATTCCAATATCAGATTGTTACTATCTTTTGTAAAAGTTAAAATCTGTTCCGGATCGTTTTAGGTGTGCACGGTCCTGAGTTCAGACGCGTGGCCAATTCATCAGTGCTGACAAATGTTAAGACTGCCCGGGGTTTTGTCTTGCTTTCCCACCCCGCAAATCAACAGCTTCCCCCTACGGCCCCAAGAAAGGAGTGTTTCTGTTCTGCCGGGCGAGGCCACCACGGGCCAGCACCAGCTCTCTGCTGACCTCAGAGAAGGGCTCCGAGTGCAAGAGTAGCTGTGGCTTGGAAACACGCTCCCATCGGAAAAGAAGCATGGTCCGGGCCCCAAACAGACTCTGCTGGCCGAGAAAGTCTCACTTCTCAGGAGGCATGTGCACTTCTCAGTCTGCCAACCTGATCGCGGTGAGCTGTAGGCAGCTGCACAAACCGGCCAGATGGGTGCATTTGGTGAAAGCCCTTTGAAGTCATTACATTCCTCTGATCTGCACACGAAATATGCCCACCGGGGACAAGAATTCCCTGCTTTCTCTGCACCTCCACGACCCGGACTCCCCATGACAGTGAGAAGCTCGAAGTGCTCAGGGTACCAAGTTCGGAGCCAACGCCGGCGGGGGGGCCTGGAGGCCTTGGACAAACTTCTTAACCTCAGCGTGCTCAGACACAGAAGTTGCAAAACAACGGTTAAAGGGTTAATATGTTGACCAGCACTCCGCAAGGATACTGGCACAAAGTTAAGCACTGTACCGGCATTTGCTATTAGAGACAAACGTCCAAACAGTTCACTGTTACCAGTGATTCCAAAGTAATGAACCCGACCACCCCCCCACCCCCCCCCCCCACCCCCCGCCTCACTGTCCTTCACCTGCCCGCCCACCCATCCAGGGTCGGCTCATTTAAGACCCGCACCGATTCCAATGTCATAAGGCCTGGTCACCCAGGGCAGCGGTAGCAGCAGACAGAAACCCTTATTTGCAAGACTAATGTGCTTCTCCAGATGAAATGTATAGCTAACTGTGCAGTCCACTTCTCCTTTTCTTAATAAGGGTTTTTCACATGCAGATTTTATCATCATGCTTACTTCCTCTCTTTTCTTGTAGTATTAAACATCTTTTCCCTTTCAGCTCTGTCCCACCCTACTGTTGAATTTTAAAAAAGGAAAGAAAAAGCAAACCAGCCAACTAGCTCGGAGGCCTCAGTGTTTTGCTCTCAACTTCACACTGCTGATAATACACGCTGCCGTGGCAGTTTAACGGAATTTTGGGATCTGATGAGAAAAGATGAGAGAGGGACGCAGATCAAGGAACTCCCGAAAACCAGCCCCAAATAGTGTCACCAAGGCCTGCTGGCCTCCGAGCTTATTAAACAGACCGCCTCTCACTAAGGGGCATGCAATTCGCCTGCAGTCCTTGCTTTAAAACTATTAGGTCACCCTCACACCGGATTACCTTTAAACAAGGACATTCTGTAACCAGGGATCCACCTAGGTGGCTTAGTCATCCGATGGGCCTCAAGGTCACCGGCTTGAGTAACAGGATGAGAATGACCTCATTCACCCACTATAGAGCCGTTATGTCACCAATCAATACGGGAGGCCTCTGAACATCACCAACAAAGACTTCTCGAGGGAGCACCTTGCACACATCAGAAGCAAATTGCACCCTTAAAGGCAGATGACACACAGAACACAGAAAGACCCGTTCCGCAAAGCAACAGCCTTTGTTTGGTTTGGGAGAAGCAGCACTCCAGCCCCGGAAACAGGGAGAGAGAAGAGAGAATCCGTACAACAGAAACAGAGCGCTGTCTGCACTCTCTCTCTGACGTGACATTTCCCCCCACTTTCCCTCTTGAACACAGGATGCATCTTCTGGGGTCTCACCAGGCAGGAGGGAAGACAAAAACGGAGGTATAATTACTGGGGGCTGTGATGCGGGGGACCAAGAAACAGCAGCCCTCCGCCAAGAACCGATCCCACAATGCACTGGCGGAGAAACCAGTCACACTGACCGTCACAGACACTGGAGACCGCTTACTCTGTCATTGTTCGATTTAATTTACAAACGTTAACTCCTCTGGCCCTCCCATCAACCCGCGGCAATAGGTGCTATTATCGTTCCCATTGCACAGACGGGGAACACTGAGGCACGAGGAAGTGAAGCAAGGTGCCTAAAATGTCACACAGGCCGCAGAGTCACCAACAGCAGCAACAGGCACCAGGGGAAGTTACTTTTGTGGGTTTTTGCACGTGCTCCATCCTTGTTGTGAATAACTATCCCACATATTTAATCCCGAAATGCTCTCCTGTCAGAGAGAGAGGTGTTCGACCTATCTCCGTGGAATGAAGGTGGGAGTAACTGACTCTAATTAGTCCTTACATCACTCCGTGAGGCAGACCGAGGGCATACAAGTAACCTCGGCCTCAGGTAAGAAAAAGGAAGTGCAGGGAATCCAAAGGACTTGTCTTGGGCCACATGGCTTTATTTCTGACTTTTTTTCATACCGCTTTAAATACGAGCTCTTGCGCGACTTACCGGCGGTTCTTGGGTCTTCCAAAGCTGCGAAAGGTTTTGAAGAACGCAAAATCTTTTTGCCTACACTCAGAACAGAACGGAGGTGAAGGAGGCGCTAGTCTGGTGGACGGAGGCTGGGGCCGGCCCCCCAGCCCACTGGGCTCCGCGGAGTGTAGCCGGAGAAGCAGCATGGCCCGCACCACTGCCAGCACCCCGGCCCCAGCAAAGCACAGGAGCAGACGGGACTCTGCCCCAAGCCCCCTGGATCTTGGGCGGAGGACGACCAACCATTCCAAGTCCCATGGGTAGAGGACGGCATTCTCTCTCCCTCCTACCCGGTTCTCCTCCCTCTCAATAGACATGGGGCTCAGAGACACCCTTTCCTGGCCTCCTTTCTCGCGCACCTCTTTGCGTTTCCTTCTTTGGGGCTGTTCTGTATCTGTTCCCTTTTCGGTCTTGGGGGTTTCCCCGGCTGATCACTGGAAACGGGGCAACCTCTTGTGACCTACTTTTTCATCACCAACCGGAGCAGAGGAGGGCCGGCTGTGCTCGGGGACCTTTCTGGGTCTCTCTAGGCCTGGGCACCGTGGATGAAGTCTGGGATTCTTCGAAGTGGGAGACTTGACCCCAACAGTGGTGGCCAAGCCGGTCGGGGGGAGGGCGCAGTTTCACAAGGACGGGACTGCAGGCAAATCTGTGTCCTGTCGCCCTGCATCTCAGTAGGCAGAAGGCGCTGGGCATCACGGATCATCAGAGCCCGAGGGCACCTCTGTGCCTTCAGTCCAGCTTCCGCAGTCGACAAACAGGGAAGCTGTGTCCCACCCACACTGGGCGACTTAGCTCAGGGTCTGCAATCGGCACGGGTTGAACGAGGGATTTCTGACCTCCTGCCCCTGAGCACCCGAAACCATAAAGGGCAAAAGTAGGGCGTGAACAGAAGGACCTTCGTGAGATGCCAAATGATGCAAGATGGTAAGATGCTCAGGTTCTGGATTCATATACGCATCTGTGTAAACTTCTCTCTCAAGGCCCTTTATGGAAAATAAAATACATCCTACTGCCCAGAATCACCCGAAGGCTTACCAAGTGTTTTAAGGCCCTCTGATGCAAAGTGCAACACCGAGAGATTAAAAAAAAAAAGATAACCCTTTCCCGGCTGCCCACGTCTCTCTGGAACGTGTGATGGGTGAATGGGGAAGAGACCCGAGAGGCGCCCAGGCCTCCCAGGGGCCCCCTGCTTCTGCCTGAATGTGAGACACAGCCGCCCGATCATTAGCATACCAGATTTGCATTCACTCCAGATGAGATTTCATCACCGCATCATATTTATTCATCCCTTAATATAAATCCAAATTGCTCTCTCCAAATAGCAGAGAGCACTGTGCTTCGGTAAGGGGAAAGCGAAAAATGATCGCGGTAAGAGATACACAGCGTTTTCTCCTCCTCTCCCTCCCCCGTGCTGTGCCCTTCCCTGCCTCATCCCAGGGCTCAGAAGACACGCCTCGGTCTTTGGTTGTCTCATGGTAGAGGGGCTCTCGGCGAAGGGAAAATACGGTAGCCCTCAGCCCTCCCAAATACTGTGGGAGCCCCTCGTCAGTCCCAGTGGAGGTGAGCCCCGGTGCCCTCCCAGCAGCCAAATGTAACTCCCTAGCAGACCAAAGGCTACAACCTCTTAAGGAAGACAATCTTGGGGCGCTTGGGGGGCTCAGTCGGTTAAGCGTCCGACTCTTGATTTCAACTCAGGCCATGATCTCACAGTTCGTGGGATCAAGCCCTGCCTCGGGCTCTGCACTGACAGTAGGGAGCCTGCTTGGGATTCTCTCTCTCCCTCTCTGCCCTTACCTGCTCTCTCTCTCAAAATAAGTACATAAACTTAAAAAAATAAACAAAGAAGACAATCATGTGTCTGAACCTGGAAAAGTCTGCTTGGAAATAAAGAACTGTTTTTTTTTTTTAACAGAAGTGAGGCATTAACCTAGGATGTCCACAAATGGCCTTTGGGAATGCCAGCACACAGAGTTCACGAAATGAAGGAGACACAAAGCACACAGGGCCACATTGCTTTCTGCTTGTCCCTTTCGACCGTGGCCACCACCTCCTTCTGCCGGGGAAGTGGCATATCACGGGAACACTGCTTTGCCTGAGAAGAAATTTATGGTGCCTTGTCTTGTGAAGGGACAATTAGTAGCATTATCTAGAAGGGTACATTCTAGGGGCACCTGGGTGGCTCAGTCGGTTGAGCGTCCGACTTCGGCTCAGGTCATGATCTCACAGTTCGTGAGTTCAAGCCCCGCGTCGGGCTCTGTGCTGCCGGCTCGGAGCCTGGAGCCTGCTTCGGATTCCGTGTCTCCCTCTCTCTCTCTGCCCCTTCCTCACTTGCGCTCTGTCTCTCTCTGTCTCTCAAAAATAAATAAACATTAAGGAAAAAAAAAAAAAAAAAACGTTAGCAGGGTACATTCCCGAGTGTTGTTTCTGATTCTTTTTAGGTGGGGACCGGACATGCACTTCCCCCATGTGCCAGCGTGTATTTTTAAAACAGTACAAATCTTAAAAGAAATCCCTCTTATCGGCCTGCGTGTATGCTAAGGGAAGGTTCGCGTAAGACTCCTTACGGGAAAGCACACTCCAAGAAAAAGACTGGCCAATTACCTGTAAACTGAACTCCTAACTGTGCCTTGAACCAGGGCATATGTGACAAATTTTATCCAGTAATTGTGTTTTCATGGGTCCTAACCACTATGATTTCACTATGATTTCTTTCTCAAGAAAGAGTCCAAGGATGGTCAGACTTCAGAGGAATTTAGACGGTTTCGAGGGTCTTCAGAAGTTCACGTTCAAGCTGAAAATGGACCCTTAAAAATTAACCCTAACTTCTGGGTCTGGGGCTAGATACCAATGACTTCCCACAGGGTAACTGAAGATACTGGGAGCTGGCTTCCCTAGCTTACAGGACTGGAGCCAAAAGCAACAGAGGTTGTCACCCCTGAACCCTAACTCCACTACAGCATGTGAAAAACCTCACGAAATACAACGTCCTGACCAAGAATTCCTCTTCATGACGGGCCTGAAATATTCAAGACGTTCAGGGAAACATTAGGGAATTGGACCTCGAGTTAGGAAATTCCAGTCCCGGGTCTGCCACCAGCTCGCGGCTGGGCCTGAGCAAGTCCCAGAACCTCTCCGGGCCTCCGCGTGGAGGTCAGCAAAGCCAGGGAGTTCACGGATTTCTAAAGTCACCCGCATTCTCTGAGCCTCTGCTTCCAAGCTTCTTGTCTTTCCCTTTGCCAGCAGGGACCGAGAGTGTTAGGAAGGTTGTGCCTCTGACCCCAGAGGAATGTGACAAGGGCCTTCCTTGCATTGTTCCCACAGTGACCAGCGCCAGCTGTCCAGGCAGGCCGGCCAAGTTTTGGCGCACGACTGGAGCCACTGTGTGGACTCCCCCCACCCTCCAGGCCTCCCCACTTCCTCAGGGCCCTTGTCTGCAGGTGGGCACCCTCCCCGGAACACAACAATGGGTCTGTGATCTTTAATAAACAACAGTTGAGGGTTTAAAATCTGGAGTGCAGCCATAATGGCCTGAGGCTCCCCCTGATCTCAGCGGGAGGGGTGCAGGTAAGTCTTTGCTTCTCCACATCTCCGAACCTACCCCTGGAGGGGGCAACGGGGTCAGTGCACCTAGAGACAGCAGGCAGTTTTCCAAGCATGCTGGCATGCGATGATGTGAAGGGAAGTCCTGCCAAAAGAAGGGACTCCGGTGAGAGATCTCCACCAGAGACTCTTGGGGTGAGCCCCGATTTGCAAACAGGCAGTTCTGAGCAGGTGTGGCGATGAAGAGTTTCCTTTTTGCCTGCAGCCTTGTGTCTGAGATACTAATAAGGGAAGATCACTGGAAAGCATTACCATTATTTTTAGCTTTTCTAAGGGAGGGAGGAGTTTTTTGAAAGGGCAAAATGGAAAGGAATTTAGGGCAAGGGTGTGTGTGGGGAGAGAGGAGAAAAGATTAGGAAAAAGAAGGACTTGCAGGAGACACACACAGCTCCTTCCTCCTTCCTTGACCGGTGGCTGCGGCCAAGACCACATCGAGGACGTTAGGTCCACATATCTGGAGGCAAAGACGTGCCCGGAAGGAAATCACTTTTCTCTACGCATGGCAAACGTGTACTTCACCCTGTGGGATGTTTTTTGGGTTTTTTTGTTTTTTTTTTATCTTTTAAATGTAGCAGATGAGGCCAGTCACAGAAGCCTTCTTGGAAAAGGGCTTTAAAATTCATGCTGGATTTGAATGTGGCTCCAGCACAAACCCCAAAGAAATACCCTGTCTGGATGTACAGAGATCATGAATGTTCCAGATTCATAGGAGATGGAGAAATTCTTCCTAAATGACCTTACAACTTTAAAATAGCAAGGTGGAGGGGCGCCTGGGCAGCTCAGTTGGTTAAGCGTCCGGCTTCAGCTCAGGTCATCTCATGGTTTGCGGGTTCGAGCCCCACGTCGGGCTCTGTGCTGACAGCTCGGAGCCTGGAGCCTGCTTCGGATTCTGTGGTCTCTCTCTCTCTCTCTCTCTCTCTCTCTCTCTCTGTCTTCCACTGCTCACGCCCTGTGTCCTTCTTTCAAAAATAAATAAACATTAAAAAATATTTTTTAAATAACAAGGTGGAGTCCAGCAGCTTCTGGGGTGACCAAAATATGGGCCAAGAACATAACATTTCAAGGGAGGATTTCTTTTCTTTTCCTTCTTCCTTTTTTCTTTTTTTTTTTTTCTTTTTTCTTTTTTTTTTTTTTTTGGCAATAGGTAGTACAAAGTCTCCTTAATGAGCTGCAAAAGCTAAGGCATGAATTCCTCAATTCAGAGGCCTGGTAATTGCTGAAACCACAGCCCAAATGCCACCTGGTTCCTAAGAATCCTTCTAAAACACAGACCGCTTCACCACGACCTGTTTGCCTGCTACAATTTTTGAAGCAAGATCGCAACACAGTCAAGTCCTCAACCCTGTGGCGTGGCCGACCCGGCCCCGGAGCTGACAAAGGAACAGGAGATTGGGTGTCCCACGTCCAAAATAGGACCGAACGGGCGTTTGTGCTCTAGGAGAAGAGTGGCTGTATTTTGTTTAATGGAACTAAATTTGTGCCCATTTAAATCACGAGCAGGTGGCACTCAGTAGCAAAGGAAGCCCTGAAAATATTCACATTCAGTGAATGCAGTCTTATGTATAATTAGCTGAAATTTTATTTTAAAGTACTCTAATCTTTTGTACTTTTTTTTTTTTTTTTTTTTACAATTCAAACTGGTGAGGAACAGAGAGCAGCTTCTGAACGTATTATGAAAGCACACAGCCACTGTATTATCTGTACATGTTTTAAAAAACAAAACAAAAAATGGGGAAGGCATCCGAAAGTCTCTAATAGCACATATGTCAGGATCACACCGGCGGGAAGGGCACGCTTTCTTCCAGAGGAATGAGTCTGTTGTTCGGGAGAGATAAGTGAGCTCCACAATAGCATCCAGGAGAAGAGCGGACGGGAAGAATGAAACGTATCCATTCTGGAAGCCTAACATTCCCTCTCGACGGGTTCGTGGAAAATTTCAAACGAGTCCCAAAGAACGACAGAGCACCAGACTTTCCCACCCCGGGCTGGGAAGTGGTCCTCTTGCCTGGGGTCAAATGTCATTCAAGCACCCCTGTCTCTCTCGCCCTCGCAACCCCCTGGGCGGTAATAACATGAGTACAGAAAGCAAGCATCGCACTGGTTAGAAGTCACAAAAATCCTACACTTTAATCTAATTTTCATTTTAATTTGCCACTTTTCTGAGCCTTAATTGTCCCAGCGATTAAGCGGAGATATGAAACCGCCACTAAGAGATACAATTACTTCTGACACATTCATAACAGTTACTTGCAACTTGTCACAGTTATTGTTAATGTGTTTTCGGAGCTTTTGGGATGAGCTGTTAGAAGCCAGGAAACTCCTCTCCGAGGTGAAGTCCCCTATGTTAAGATGCTGGGGGAGGGCACACATAATTATTATGTAACTGTACCCTGAGAGCATTTCCATGACAAGTTTATTTATTTTTCACATATAAATTAGAACCAACTATTTCAACATGTTGAAATGAGAGTTTCTATGAAAAACAAATGTTTTGTAGAATATAAATCAACATTTCCCAAAGAGGAAAGCGGCACAGGCCCTCTCCCTGGAGGGAATTCTAGCATCTTTCAGAGAAAGAACAGGCAAGTCTGAGGAAAGTGAAAAGAAAAAAAAGAAACATTCCCTCTCTTTGTCCAGGGCTTGCCAAACCCCTAACGGAAGGGGACTTACAAGAGAACAGCAAATGTTCTCAAGGAAGTATCTAAGACTGGAAAAATAATAAGCGAATGCAGGGCTTTATGTAAATGACAAGAATACGTGGCAACTGGTTATGGGGGGAGGGGATTATCACGTTGAAGAAACCCCATGCGAAGTCAGCCCCAGACCTTGAGATGAGGCTTTATTTTTTTTTTTAATTTTTTTTTTTTCAACGTTTATCTATCCTTGGGACAGAGAGAGATAGAGCATGAACGGGGGAGGGGCAGAGAGAGAGGGAGACACAGAATCGGAAACAGGCTCCAGGCTCTGAGCCATCAGCCCAGAGCCTGACGTGGGGCTCGAACTCACAGACCGCGAGATCGTGACCTGGCTGAAGTCGGCCGCTTAACCGACTGCGCCACCCAGGCGCCCCGAGATGAGGCTTTAAATGCACTCACTTTTGGGGGCGCCTGGGTGGCTCAGTCGGTTGGGCGGCTGACTTCGGCTCAGGTCATGATCTCACCGTTCGTGGGTTCGAGCCCCGTGTCGGGCTCTGTGCTGGCAGCTTGGAGCCTGGAGCCCGCTTCGGATTCTGTGTCTCCCTCTCTCTCTACCCCTCCCCTGCTCACGCTCTGTGTCTCTCTGTCTCTCAATAATAAATAAATGTTAAAGAACAAAAAATTTTTAACTGCACTTGCTTTCAAAAGCCAAACCCCAGAAAGTCTTCTCATTTTTACTATATGCTGGCAACAAATTCACTCCATGTATAACCTCACCCTAAAACCCAAACGATGGGCCCAGTGTCATGGAAAAGCAGCCGGGTCTGGGGAAATGGTCCCCCACCTTGGTTTCCTGGAGCTGCCGTAAGAAAGCACCACACGCTGGGGGGGCTGAGCCAGCACACATTTATTTCTCACAGTTCTGGAGGCTGGGAGTCCGTCAAGATGGCGGCATGGTGGGTTCCTTCTGGGGCCAAGACAGAAGGACCTGTTCCAGGCCTGTCTCCCCTAGCTTCTGGTGGTTGGCAGGCCATCTTTGGCATTCCTTGGCTTGTCACAGCATAACTCCAGCCTCAACGTGGCATTCTCCCAGCACCTCTATCTTGATGCCCACACTTCCTCTTTTCCTTCAATCTTTTTTAAATGTTTATTTATTTTTGAGAGAGAGAGACAGAGAATGAGCGGGGGAGGAGCAGAGAGGGAGGGAGACACAGAATCCGAATCTGTGCTGACAGACACAGAATCTGTGCTGACAGCCCGACGCGGGGCTCAAACTCACAAACGGTGAGATCATGACCTGAGCCGAAGTCGGACGCTTAACCGACTGAGCCACCCAGGCGCCCCATCAAATTTCCTCCTTTTACAAGGACAGCAGTCGTGTTAGACGAGGGTCCATCCTAATGAGCTGATTTTTACTGGATCATCTGCAAAGACCCTATTTCCAAATAAGGCCACCTGCACAGTCACCGGGGTTAAGACTCCCAACGTCTTTTGGAGGGATGCAGTTCAACACGTAACACCACCTTATCCCCACCCAACTTAAGAGAGGTAAAGGGGGGGAAGCCGAACCGGCTCCCGTGAGGTCCCTCTTGTCCCACAATGCGTGCCACCAGTGTTTTAGGCTATCCACCACTGCTCGCAGGGAACACTCAGGAATAGACACTCCAAGCCTATGGACACACACACCCTAGCAAACCGTCACTTGGCTTTACCGTGTTATCTAGGCCGTTTCCACTACCTTCCCACCTGCACCTGTTCTCAGCTTTGGCCACATGGCTGCCGTGCTATCTGCCTGTCAACCTGGTCCCTTTCCACCTCGGGATTGGACAGAAGTCATCCGCGGCCTCTGACAATTTTGCATCCTCCTCTACATGTTCGGCTCTCCCGCTCCTGTTTTCATTTCACCCTTTTTACGTTTGGGGCAAGCCGAGACGTATCTCAGAAAAGGGAGTCAAAATATACTTTGACCTATTTCTATAGCCAGCATGACGACGGGGGCACGGGAGAGCCCATCATGGTCATTGTTAAGTATGCTCTTTTGCGGTTTACAAAGCATCTTGCAAGTATGATCGTTGCAGAAAACAATTATTCAACAACTCTAATAGACAGCAGCCATGTCAATGATTCCCAGTTTATAAAGGAGGAAACAGAAGCTTAAAAGGGTTAGGTAATTCAGTCATGGGCACCCAGCTAGTAAATCGCAGAGCCGAAATACGGACTCCTGTCTTCTGACAGCAGGTTCTGTTTTTTTATACAACACATAGTATGACATAATCTGCATGAAATCATCAAGAAGGATTGAAAGTTGCTTGTTGACTACAAGCAGTGCGTTTATATGTTTACATTCCGCATTTTAAGGCATTTTTCAAAATGTTTTTTTAATTTTAGGTTTTATTTATCTTTGTAAAAACGAGGTCGAGTTACTCTTAGGCCCATTTTACAGATGATCAATGAAGGCAGAGGTTATGTAATTTGCCCAAACAAACCAATGAGGTGACAGTGGAGCCAGAATAAGAATTTCTGTACACAGGGGCGCCTGGGTGGCTCAGTCGGTTACGCATCCGACTTTGGCCCAGGTCACGGCCTCACCGTTCGTGAGTTCGAGCCCCGTGTTGGGCTCTATGCTGACCACTCGGAATCTGGAGCCTGCTTCGGATTCTGTGTCTCCCTCCCTCTCTGCCCCTCCCCTGCTCACGCCCCGTCTCGGTCTAAAAAATAAACAAACACTTAAAAAATTAAGGAAAAAAAGAATTTCCGCATACTAATTCAAAAATGGGTACGTATGACTTTACAAAAAGGATAATTCAGTATCAACATCCTCGGAGACACGTGAAACTGCAAAGAAAATAATGTAACCTGAAGGATAAGAAGAAAAACTTTGGATACATTTCCATATGTTTGACTACAGGAAGAAGCAGCACATGTGTGTGTCAGGATGGACGTCCCACCTGCACTGTGACAGGGGCCAGTGTAGATCACCTCAGACGTCCCTTAAGTTGGTAAAAGGCTATTCCAAGCAAATCACACAAGATCTGTGACTGGTGACGGAGAATATACTCTCCAGATCATGGCAGACCACAGATTCCCTTTGGTCTTTCACCCAAATTCGTGAGACAAGGCTTCCAGAAGGAAGCGGAAGGTGAGGTAACTTCACCCCAATTCACGAGACAAGGCTTCCAGAAGGAAGTGGAAGGTGAGGTAACTTCACCCCAATTCACGAGACAAGGCTTCCAGAAGGAAGTGGAAGGTGAGGTAACTTCACCCCAATTCGCGAGACAAGGCTTCCAGAAGGAAGTGGAAGGTGAGGTAACTAACGGCTTTAGAAGAGAGAGGTGACAAACGTGTCACCCCCCATGTGGTCACCAGACCACTGTGGCTGGAAGTGCGTGTGGGGGGAGGCGGTGGCAGGAGATGAGATGGAAAGCGAACGGGGAGGCCACCTTGGGAGGGTCTCAAAGGCCTTCCTGAGTAATTGCAAGGACTCTGTCAAACGTGAAGGTGCTTCCCAAGGGTTTGAGCAGGGGAATGACCCCATCAGATACATCTGCTGCTGTTGCCTCTGAGGGAGGGACTCGCAAACCCACAAGTCCGGCCCTGACCGCTCTTCCAAGATCCAGAGACGTTTTTCAGAACGCCCGCTGGGCATCTCGACACGGCGATCCTGCTCGCACTGGGCGTGTTAGAGCTCTACGGGCTTTTCCAGCTCTAACGTTCTGTGACTCTACCAAACGTGGCGGGTCTGAAAAATCGACATGTCCCTTGAGGAGACTGAAAATAAACGAGTAACAGAGAAGTCATGTTCAAGAGGCAGAGCAAAAAGAGCAGTGTCTTTAATTGGAAAAAAAAAAGAAAAAACTCTGTGTTAGTCATTCCTCTCTAACTTGTGCCTGGGCTCTTAACTACAGGATGCATCTAAGCGCGTTCAAAAGGCACGCGTGTGCATAGGTGGTGGGAGGGCTGGGGCGGTGTCGCTAGGCACCATCCAAGGACACACGCGCTCCACGACAAGACGCGATGGCTTTCTTGCCAATCAAAGCTGCCACCTTGCACCTGCAGAGGCTGGCTCTAGAAACAGAATAAGACTCTTGAACTGCTACATGTCTTAAGCATCCCACGCCCCTGAACCCAAAACAACTCGCACTCCTCGCTCTAAGCAACTCACTCCATTTCTAAACAGCAAGTAGCCCCTGAATTCCCAAGAGACTATGCGGTAGGGCGTTTCCTCCCAAAGACAGACGAAGAATCTCCGAGATACCGTTTAGGAGGAATAAATGTGTTTTCCCATTACACTGCCGTTCTGCTACTTCAAAAGAAACAACAGTGTGAAAATCTTTGCTTTCCCAGAGAGGACGCACATTAATTCATACAGTGGGTTTTGAATAAAGCATCATTTATAAGGTAGAAGAATTCTGCTGCTCTTTTCCGGACACAGCTTCCAAACACAAAAATCTAGAGTGTAGGTGGCCTGCCTCTCCACACGCCGAATTTAGAAAGACACTCATACTCTCCACAAGCCCACCTCCATCGGCCCACGTTCAACGTGCGTCTTGGCTGTGGCAGAAGCCATTGCGGTCCACTATCCAAGACCCGATCAGAATGTCGTCTCATGGGGGGGGGGGAGGGGGGTCTCACCCTTACGTCTCATCTGGCTGGTCCACACTGGTGCCGTTCAAACACACTCTGGGTTTCCACAACTGTCCGCCATCCCTCATGCTCAGGACAGCACCTCCATCAGACGCTGAATTCTCACTGGGGGCAACTTGACCTGGGCTCCTCTGTCCAAGGGTGAGGCCGCCCCGTGTGTTCCAGATGACAGAATACTAAGTTGTTAAAAACCACACAGAGCAAAACGGCTTCGATTTCAGGAACGTTCCCTGTGGCAACTGCACATATACCAATACCCGTAGATCTCTTCAGGGATATTATTCAGATTCCACTCCTTTGGGCCATGGGCCTCTGGGATTTGGGCTTCTTGGTCAATTGACAATATCAAGACACACAGTAAAAACAAAACAAAACAAAACAAAACAAAACAAAACACCACAGTTTGGGTCTGAGGAGAACACTGGCCCTATCGACTCACATCATGGCCGCCAAGCATACGTTCCACATACTGCATGACCCAAAGGCCATTTTGATGGACTTATTAAAAGTCCGTAATAAATCCATAGCAAAATCCATACTATGCCCATTTTTTGAGGTAAAAACCATCACCCCCAAACTCCCTAAGGTATATCTTATTCCTCTTCCTATTTAGGAAACTGTCTGAATTTTCATCATGGTCTCCCACAGCCTTCCAAGTGAGAATCAGGTGTCCCTCCTAGATGCTTCCACTATACTCTCTCATGCTATCGATCACCAGGTATTGTAATTGACTAGTCACTTGTTCCTCTGCTACAATAACCATAATGTAGCATCACAGGGTAGGGACCAGTTTCCTCTTGTCCTGCTTTAGCATCTTTAGTCCTTGGCACCCTATTTGGCACACAGCGGCATCTCAAAAAATATTAGTCGACGGGATGAATATAAAACCCAGTGTTTTATTTATTCCTCCAGTCCATGGTCAATACCACCATCTCCTACTCCACTTGGCACTGACCGTGGTCCTCCATGGCCCATGGCCACAGTTACGGCCTGTGGCCATCCTAACTAGGAAAGCATCATCTCCCCTGAATGAGACAGTGATGAGACTGTCTCTGCAGTGATGAGACTTTGCTCTGCTCAAAGTCAATCAGGAGCTAACAGCTTTAATAGCTTTCTCCTTTGAGAGACCGAGGAGGCTTGCAAGAATCTTTAAAAAGGGAAAGCTTTGAAAGAAAGTGTGAGCAAAGCCTATAGCATTTAGGGCTGGGAACAATCATCCCTCTGAAATACACCATTTTTTGGTGGGAGAGGGCAACCCAGTGAGTAGTAATTTTCATGCAGTTCTAGGCTAGTGCCCTTTACGTAAGATCTCTTCTAGAACACTGACGCTTGCACGATGCACTGTAAGTAGATTAGGGTATGTTTATGCCACGACACGCACGGTTGAAGATAATTTAACCGAGGGTGAAAAATAACTTGGGGGGGAATGATCAACTCCACATGAGAATACGCTATAAATTGTAAAGCAAGTGAATCATGGAAAATGGCGATCCGGGCAAAATGACAGCTTTTGTTCAAGTCCACCCAGAAGTCTTTCTTGAAAAGCCTACTATGTGCTCAGCACAGAGCCACGACTTGTGGGGAATATGGAAGAAATCATTGCCACGGTTCAGAGCCCCTTCCCTCCCGCCAGTTCCTAAACCCGCCCCACAGACACCAAGGCTAGGTCTCGAAAATGCGAATGCAGCTGTGCCCTCATGTTTCCAGCCACCACCATCGTAGCCACACTCCGAGCGTGACAAAGAAGACCCTACACAACCCGAGGGCTGCCACTGCTCCGTCCCGCTGCCCACCTCTTCTCACCGCCTCGGCCATCGTCTCTTACTAACGCTTCCCTGGGTTTCAGACTCCTTGACTCCCTGAAGCCTACGCCCTTGAAAATGCTGGCCTTCTCTGCATTCCCTAGACCACATTGCCTGCTTTTTCCTCATAACTCATCTCTCTGAGACATCTTTCCCATAAACACTTTTCCATTCCAGTCCTGGATGTGATTCCCTTTATGAGCTTCCCCAGTACTCTCTGCGTATCAGGGTCATGGCACTTGACACATGGAGTTCTTCCTTCTTTCCCTCTGCCCTTGCTTCCTCTGGCCTGTCTATAAACACTTATGGAGCAACTGCTCTCCACAAGGCCCCAGGCTGTACTAGACGTGTGCATCGCTAAGAAATCTGCACAAATCCTGAATCAGAGGCATGACTTCAGACGAGCAGCTAAACTCACTCGGAAAGCTCCAGTAGCTTGGTCGAGTTCACACAGTCAGCAAACGGCAGATGCTTCTGCTCCAAGCTCTTTCCTCCTCAGCACCCAATAAGAAGGTGAGAAACACGCTCGAGACATGTGCCCAGAGCGGGGATTTCCTGCGATGCGAAAGTCACATCCGGGGCTCTGGCGTGAGGCCAGCAGATGCCGGTCAGGGGTGGGCATGTCCTCTGGGTGGGCATACCCACGCGGTCTGTTCACTCCCCGCGACTTTCTCTTTCCTGCATATCGTACAGACGATGGCACAGTGAGTCCCCAGAATCACCCGTCAGTTTCTGTAATTTGTAGAGCCAGTCTAAACTCCTTTGGTTTTTAACCACAACTCACCAACTCTGTATATTAAATGTTTCCAACCAGCATCAAAGCCTCAACTGTCACTGTCTTCTGTTTGTTTTCGAGCTGTGCTAATGCAAGGGACAGTCCGTCCTAGTACTTATTACTAATGTCAGGTTCAGGGTTAGCACATAAAATACCTCTCCGGTTTCTTTGCGAGAGATCCAAACACTTTCTTAATGGCAACATCAAAAAGAATCAACATGTAAACATGTTTGAACAGGAATTCCTTTTCCCTTCAAGGATTTCTCAATATTTGGAACTCCTTACTCGTCAGTTCTGCTTACAAACGGCAAAAGATTTCACTATTTCTGCTTAGCCTTTTCTGAAACCCTTTATCGTATGTGCTGACAATCAGGGTTTTGACCTCAGAAATACTTTGCTGTATCATATGGCTTAATCGGGGGGGGGGGGGGGGTTGGGACAGTAAAGAAAATGACATTTTTACCTCTTCTTCCTTTCTGTCTCTTTCTCCCTCCTCTCCCCCATATCTCCTTTAGCAAAAGCCCTCATTTAATCCTCACGGATTGGTAAATATGGTGTTACATGCTCGTATAGCTTCTTAGCCTTTTCACTTGATTGGAAAAAGAAAAATAGCACGAGGTTGGAGTGTAATTGCTACCTTCCTCCTTTACAGCATGGACTTCCCACTCAAACTCCTCAGTGCTGGTGAGGAAAATCAGCCTACCACCCCATCCCTGCGGGAGAGTTAGGAGAGCAACCTTCACCTCTGCAAACAATTCAGTCAGACCCAGTGCTTCCAAATTGCTTTCTGCTCATTGGAAAGCCCTGCAAACACCAAATGGGCATTAAACATGCCCAACCCCAAAGGCAGCCTCGCTGTTAATGGGGAAACATCAGAAGCATTCCATTAACATTAGAAACACCACCAGGCTGTCCACCATCATCGCTGTGATTTAACACTGTTCTGGTGGAATCAGCCAATTTAATTATCAAGGAGAAAGAAAAAAAGGGGTATAAAATCGGAAAAAGAGGCAGTAAAATCATTATTTGCATATGCTGTGGCTGCAAATCTGAGCGAGCCAGTTGAACAGCAATGGTAGACAATTAGAGAATCCCATAAGGTAATTAACAAAAGTCATATGCAAAAATCAGTAGCCTTCCTCAATGACAGCCAGTAAAAAGATGTCCCCACTTTTCATGGCAGCGAAAATATAAAGTACCTAGACGATAAACTGGATGAGAAATAGGCAAGAAAAACAATTAAATACTACTGAGGAACATAAAAATCCTAGAAAGCACCGTGAAAATATGATGCTAAGTAGAAGAAGCCAGTCATAGAGGACTAAATGTGATACGATTCTCCTTATATGAAGGCTTCCAAATAGGCACAACCAATGAAGAAAGCAGATTAGTGGTTACTGAGGGCTGGGGAGGGAGGGTATGGGGTATGCTGATGGGGACGGGGTTTCTTTGAGGGATGATGAAAACGTTTTGAAATTAGATTGTGGTGATGGTTACATAACTCTGTAAATGCACTAAAACCACTAAATAGTGCACATTAAAAGAGTACATTGTATGGTACATGTATTATACCTCAATAAAAGGTATGACTTAAAAAATACTCAGCAAAAACCCAGGAGACCATTTTTTTTTAATATAATGTTCGACTGGAGAAGGCCTAAGTAGATCAAAAAGTTAAAAGCCAAAAAAAAAAAAAAATCTGATAAGGCAACATAATTTTAAAAACAAATCCCGCATGAAAAAAATAGATCAAAAAAAGAAACAGATAAATTAAAAAAGTACAAGACAAAAGGACTAGTTTTCTTGAGCTCCTAAGTGCCCCTAAAAATCGATTCGATGGAAAGACCAAAAACCCAGTAAAACACACGCAATGAATGTGAACGTACATGTTTTAGAAAAGCAAATGAGAATGGCACTTAAACATGTGAAAACATATTCAATCATCGCTATAATGAGCAGAGTCACATTAAAAGCTACTAAAAGATAGTATTTTTTCACCTCTTGGGTTGGCAAAGACCACAAAGTTTAATCACACTGTCTGTGGAGAAAAGGCACACTCACGCAGCTCTAGTGGGAGCACGCATTGGTACAGAGCGCCAAATTGGAGGGCAATTTGGCAAGGTTTACCAAAATTAAAGCTGCACATGCCTTTTGATTCCACTTGAGTAATTTCTCCTCCAGAGATCCTTGCTGACATATCAAATGCTATTTATAGAAAGTAATTCACCGAAGCTTTGTTCATAGTAGCAGATAATTGGAAACACGCAGAAGTCTGTCAATGTGGGACTCAATAAAGTGTGGCAGGACCATACAATGGAATACAATTTAGATATTATAAAGAATAAGGCTACTCTCTACGTTCTAACAAAAAGATACTCCAGGATACACAGTTAGGTTAAAAAAAAAAAAAAAAGGCAAAGAGCAGAATAGTTTGTATGGTGTAAACATTGTTTAAAAAAACAAGAACCCAGTTTTGCTTATATAGTTATAAAATAATCCGAACGGTATTTCAAAATAACGGTAATGGTAAGAAAGAAAATGTTAATGGAGCTTGCTTCCAGGAGCGGATTTGGATGCCTCGGAGACAGAAACAAGAGACTTAGTTTTCTGTGGACATCTACTGTGCCCCTTCTATACATTTAGTGATTTAAGACAAATCTGTGGTTAAAAGAAAGAAAACAAGTATGGCAAGGACACGGATACGAAATGAACAAAATACGGGATCTAATTTTCAAGAGATCTGGGGGTTATTTTTAATATAGGCATATTTAAGAAAAACATAGTTATACGAAAGTCCTCCCAAGTGACCATCCAGGAGACCAATTCAACTTCTGCAAAACAGATGCATTCCGTGAAGCTTCTTATATGTGGGGCTTTTGTAAGGCCACCCTCCCCCACCCCGGCGCCCCCGTACCTCCAGAGTGGGCAGGACTACCCTCCAAGACCAGATGGATTTTCACAATTCATTCATAATTCATTCAAATGGGGCTGCTGCGACAGCTGGACGCGTCCCAACTAGGTAGGTTTGTTTAGATTTACCCTCAGGATACAAAACAGACCAATTTTGCCTATTTCTACTCACTTGAATTATTAAGTCTCTCATTGGCCATCGGTTACGTTCAGAACAAAACAGCTGTAAAAATGTCCTGATAAACACTGTAGTGAATTCACCAGACATTCCCTTAATGCGCTCGTTCTAAGGGGGGGGGGGGGGAGAGGGTAAAGATAAAAGGATGGGCACCCATCTGTACCCACCCGCCCCCCCTCCGACTCCCCTCCGAAGGAGCCCCGTGCACTCAGGCAGAACAGCCTGGTGAGCAGTGACGGGCCAGCCAAAGTGAAGGGTTTCAGACTCCACCAAAACTCCTAATTTTACCTCTCTCGCGGAGCCGGTAGCAAATCCATTTGTTTGTAACCTCTTCTGTCAAGTGGAACGTTCGGATTCCCTTCGACGCACATCTATCATCCCAAAAGAGCGGGCAAGGCTTCCCCTGTATGCCTCCTTAGCCATGACAGCCATGAGCGCGGGGGTTGCTGAAATTCACAGGTAACCCCCAACTTTATTTTAGTCCAAAATCTATCCTCTCCTACAGATGAGACAAATGACATTTTTATGTTCTCTTCCACGTTCATGAAGGAGGGAACGGGAGTGAGAATTAGTGTAGCTTGTATATGACTTAGAGAAACTGCTGAAAGCATAAGATCGGAAGAATTCTATAAACTCTTGGGTAGCCTCCAAAAAGACTCCTCTGAGTTCCTGATGCCTTGGGTATCTGGTGTGGCATATCTGATACTGGAGGTCAGACCCACTGGAACGCCCGAGCCGTGGGACTGGCACAGAACTGAAGAGAAGAGACAGGTGAAGGATTTACATCTCGAGATTTCCAAAAAACAAGAGGAATAAATATTCTTGTGCAGAAGGCAGGAGTGACCATAGGTTTTGAAGAGACTGGGAAGGGGAGGACGGGGGAGGGGAGAAAAAGCAGGCGGCCCCAGGCTGTGCCCAGAGAAGGGAGTGGCCTTGTTTGAGATTCTGTGATTTCGACAGGTGCATAGCAGGTTGGATCGAATTGATAAACAGGTCATGGGTGCGGCAGTATGTGCGGGTCTGGCACGAAGGAGGTGAGGTTAAGGTGAGGAGACAGAGAGCGGGGGCCCCTGGGTGGCTCAGTCGGTTGAGCGTCCGACTTCGGCTCAGGCCGTGATCTCATCATGGTTTGTGAGTTCGAGTCGACTCTGTGCTGTTATCACCAGAACCCAGTTTGGATCCTGTCTCTCTCTCTGTCTCTCTGTCTCTCTCTCTGTCTCTCAAAAATAAATAAACATTAAAAAATGTAATAATAATAAAAAGAGCCAGGCTGGAAGTGAGCACCTCACTCAAACAGAGAGGGAAATGGTCATTCTGTCAAGGAAGAGGGGGGGCACCCGATAAAGAGTCTTGAACCACATTTCTTACTTTCCACGGCCAAGTCAGAGGGAGGCTCATGAAAAGAAGAACGCTCTGAGAGGTGAACAGGTGCCTGAACAGGTGGGTTAATCTTCTGATGAGGAAGGCAGCAGAGAGTTCTTCGATTAAGAGAGCAATGGATACGGGTCCAAATCCCAGCTCCTCCCACATCCCGGCTGCATAGCTTCAGGCTTTAGGGGAGCCCGGAGCGCGTTGAAACACCCTCCATGGTGTCTGGAAAGTAAGGCCATCTGAGAAATGCCGGAACACATGTGGGGTGCTTAGGAGAGAGTCTGGTGGTTGGTGATTAGTAAACAAATTAATTGAGGTTCTTGCTGTTCTAGAACCCACCTTCTTCAGGAAAATTATTTTGAGGAGAGTGAGATAGATAAGAAGAGACCGTAGTGAAGCAAACCGATGTATGAAAAGGAAAAAAAAAATCATTTAATGTCTTCTTTTTTTTTTAATTTTTTTAATGTTTATTTATTTTTGAGACAGAGAGAGACAGAGCATGAATGGGGGAGGGTCAGAGAGAGAGGGAGACACAGAATCTGAAACAGGCTCCAGGCCCTGAGCTGTCAGCACAGAGCCCGACGCGGGGCTCGAACTCACAGACCGTGAGATCGTGACCTGAGCCGAAGTCGGCTGCTTAACCGACTGAGCCGCCCAGGCGCCCCCATTTAATGTCTTCTAAGCAACACAGATGGGCCGCCTGGGTGGCTCGGTCAGTTAAGCGTTCGACTCTTGATTTTGGCTCAGGTCATGATCTCACGGTTCATGAGATCGAGTCCCGTGTCGGAAACCTGCTTGGGATTCTCTCTCTCCCTCTCTCTCTGTCCCCTTCCCCCCCGCCCCCCGCACTGTGCACACGCTCTCTCTTTCTTTCGTAAATAAACTTGGAAAAAAAGTAAGCTGCACAGAGAAATGAAAACATGCCCACACAGAAGCTAGTTTGGGAACGTTCACAGCAGCATCATTCGTGTAACACCAAAAGTAGAAGCACTTCCAATGGTTATCAGTGGAATATTATTCAGTCAGAGCAAGGAAGGGCTGCAGAAACCAGCCACCGACCTGCTACCTGCCACCGTGAGGATGGAGCTTGGAAACATCATCTAAGTGAAAGACGCTGGGCACAAAAGCCCACATCCCGTGTGATTCTATTTATACGAAATGTCTAGGAGAGTCCAAGCTACAAAGAGAGAAAACAGATGGGTGGCTGTCAGGAGCTGGGGGTGAAGGCTTGGGGGAAAATGGGAAGTGACTGCTAATGTCTAGAAGGTTTCCTTCGGGGGCAGGTGACAAAGGCACAACTCTGTGAATGTGGCAAAACGACCTGCCAGACAGCCCTTCACGTTTCCTGCTTCCCATTTCCTGAATAAAGAATATTTGTCTTCCCTGGGGGGGGAGGTCCTGACGGGTAGAGCATACGCAAGGTGGAATTCCAGCCCTTTCTTTAACTATGAATATCAGAAGATATCGATCCTTTTCCTCTGGAGACACTGTCAGGTGGGTGCCCGAGAGCTTACTTCGCTTTTTCTTTCTATCTGCTTCTTTCAATCCTGGCTACTGCCAGGATTCTGTTCCCCCATGAGCACAGTGGCTAAAAATCAATGTCTGCTTGATCTTCCCAGGCAAAAGCTTTGAAGTGGACAGGCCTTTTCATACCCAGTTTAAAGCTTATGAAAAAATACTGAGGGGGTGCTCTGGAGCCTTGCCTTCTGGCTTCTCCAAACCATGGGCACGGGGTACCTAAAAGCCATGCCTTCTCCAAACTACTCTGGTTAACAGGCACCATGATTTTCTTCAGGGAATAAAAATTGCCAGGATAATGTACTGAAGAACCACAGCCCATGGCCCATTTGATATCTGATTTATCTGATAAACACGCCAATAACTGCCTGCACCGCGACCTCCATAGTATTATTGGTTCCAGGAAGTCCACCTTTTCCCCACGAGGCAACAGTGATTTTCAGGGAATACTCAAACTAAGAAATCAGAATGCCAATTTACTCATTTGCAGTAATAATCATCATCACAGTAACAACAACAATTATTATTATTTCGGCATGACTCTGTAAAGTCTCTGGGTAATGTTGGCTTTTGACACCCCCCAACTCCTCCCCCCCCCCCCCCACACACAAACAGCCTTTACTCTCCGAGCATTCCAGAAATCAACTACGAAAGCATTTCTCAAAGACTTTCATCGAAAACCATTTTAATACACAGGGTTAATGAAGTCTCTTTAAAGGTCAAGAACGTCTCTTCGTATGTTTCAGCTTTGATGTTCAGGGCTGAAGACAGAACACAAATGATTAAGTGCCACGTTTTATAAGAGGTTACTCTGCTCAATGGCGTGTCAGCTGTAAAAGATAAATTTCTACTAAGACAAGCATGTTCAGTGACTGTCACGTAGCCCATTGGGCCCAATTTTCATGAAGAAGTTCCCACCCCACTTGGTATGTTTCATCTACAAATGAATCCAAGCAGTATCACTGCTGAAAACTACAGGCTCTTTTTCTCTGGCAGGGCGCTGGCGGGGGGTAGGAGGGTGGGGGCGAAGTGTCCAGAAAGAGAGAAAAAATATTTTTCATGACATTGGAAATTAAGAGCAGATTATATAAGATTTAAGGTGAATAACAACAATAAAGCTTTCGCGTCTCTCCAGATATCTAGAAAGCTGTAAACTTGAGCTGGTCATAAAACAGAAATCCATTAAACTTAATTATTTCTCTTCTAACATTCAGCATTTCATGTTTTTGCATCCAGAAAGAAGTGCAAGCTCCTATTCTGCTTTTGTTTGGATAAGGAGGAGAAATTCAGATGATATCAGGTTTCCGGTGGGGTCTTAAAGAGGTAGCTTCAAGAGTTCTCCCTTAATTAATGATTTTTGTTGGCCTTTTAAAACTCTGGATTCCTCACCCTTCTTTCCCTGCCAGATACTCCCTTATAGTAGTGGAGTAACTTCTAGCTACTCTCAAAACATTATAAGCAGTGTACCTATGGGAAAATATACGTTGTCTTTTACATGTTTTGACAGTCAATGCTCAGTAATAACCTGACAGTATTTAATTATAATGCCTGACTTTTCCGCACTACTCTACAGTTCATAAAGGGCTTCCTTTCACGCTCACGGGGGCTTCTTTGTGTTAAACTACAGCTTGGCAGTTCAGCTTCTGTAAAATCCTTTCAAAGGTATTAGTCAATGACTGATCATTTAATATAAAGGTGTCCTGAAATCTACAAGGACAATTTGGGGGAAAGTGATCACAGTCTGGAGAGGGCCGGAAGATCATGACATCAAAATTATGCTCATAGTTTTGACAGGAAAGAAAAATCAGCCAAAGATACAACAGAATACATAAACTTGAAACTAAAAGGAAATGTTTCTAGCCAGGGCCACAGTACGGTTTTAAACAGAAGGGGAAGACCATTAAACATGACTGCTAGTCACTAAATTTTAACTACACCAGTATCGGAATCTGAGCCTCAAGTGCAAAGCAGATTAAGAGCCGAAACAGTTTCCTACCATTGCAGGGGTGCATTGTGAGGGGGGAACAAAGTATTCTTTTTTTTTTTTTTTTTTTTTTAATTTATTTTTGGGACAGAGCGAGACAGAGCATGAATGGGGGAGGGGCAGAGAGAGAGGGAGACACAGAATCGGAAACAGGCTCCAGGCTCTGAGCCATCAGCCCAGAGCCTGACGCGGGGCTCAAACTCACGGACCGCGAGATCGTGACCTGGCTGAAGTCGGACGCTTAACCGACTGCGCCACCCAGGCGCCCCCAAAGTATTCTTTTTAATACAGCAGCACATCACCTTGACAATCTATGACAATCTTGCCCTGTCCTAGGCATTCTATTTCTGCTTTCTAACAGAACAGCATCAGTAACATCTGTGATCATATTCTGTCAGCTGCTCTGCTAAGAGCAGAATTTTTTACTTGGATATGGGTTGTACGCTTCCTAAGAAGGAGCATCTCTACGACCAGGGTTTTTACCTTTTTGCATTACAATATGATGCCACCAAGAACAGCTCTGTGCATGCATTACACCTACAAACAGATTTGCAATAAACAAAGTTTGTAATCTGCAAATTGGCTCCATGAACAAATAACTGACTCATCGGGTATTTGTAAAAGCAAATATAAAAATCCACGAATTATGTATGTCTATGTGTCGACAAACCATAAAATGCTCAGAACTTTTGCTTTTACGTTAAGGCATGTTGTTTTGATGTGTCAGATTTTTCCCCTGTACGCGTGGAACACATACGCAAAAGGGAATTATAAACTTCAGCGTTCTTTAACCTTTACAAACCAACACAGTAATTACATTGCAAGATATCTGACAACCCGGGGTAATACAAGAAAAGCATTCTTTCTTTCCCCTACTTCCTTTAAATCGTTCTCAATTTTTCTACAATTTACAGACTCCCTGCACAAAAGATTTTCATAGCCGTGAATCCTACTAAAGATAAATTGGTAGATAAAATGAAATCACCATTCCAATTCACAAGAATAGTTGAGGCACCTCCAAAGGAAATGTTTCTCCACACATACAGTATTAAATTTTAAGAGCAAGGCTATCATGAAAACGAATGCAGAGAAGAGTAAACATAAGTTAGCTTGACAAGCCCGTACTGATAAAGCACAGATAAATGTTACCTCTGGGTTACCAGCCCAGTACAAGCAGTCCTCAATTTATGAATGAGCTGTGTACAGAAAGTTCATTTGTAAGTCAGTTGGTTGGAACCCCAAACTCGTTTTCTCAGAGAAGCAAAGTTTATAAATAGTGCTCCGTTTTGTAGGAAGGCAAACAAGGGCTATTAAGCCCGTGATGCAGACAAATTTCGGTACTGACAGCTCTCAAGCAAGCTGTTCCTGTGGCGGGCAGGGAACAGGAGGTACAGGAATCAAGAGCAGGTCGGGGAGAAGAAGGACATTTCTTCTTCTTGACCTGGAACTTCCTAAGTTTTTCTGGCATCTGCCTGCCTCTCTCATTTATTTATTTATTTTTATTTATTTATGCTTTTAATGATTTAAATAATAATTTATTTATGCTTTTTATTTATTTTTGAGAGAGAGAGACACACACACAGAGTGTGAGCTGGGGAGGGGCAGAGAGAGAGGGAGACACAGAATCCGAAGCAGGCTCTAGGCTCCGAGCTGTCAACACAGAGCCCGATGTGGGTCTCGAACCCATGAACCGTGAGATCATGACCTGAGCCAAAGTCGGATGCTTAACTGACTGAGTGACCCAGGTGCCCCTGCCTTCCTCTCTGTATAGACTTCCTCCCACCCCCCAACTTTGCCCCAACCCCCCATCTAAATACTTCATCCCAACCTATGTAATAGAGCACCGAAATAATTTTATATAGTTAACCCCAACCCCCCTTCCCCAAACTCCCCTTCTTGTTTTTTGTCATGTGACATCAAAAGCTTACCAATAGTTCAGTTCAGTAAACACCTGTTTCAGAGTTTGGTGGGAGATACAAGCTCCGGAGAGCGGAATGGGGCTACAACGCAGCCCTGAGGACAGAACACAGACACTGGGACATTTGGAAGGACTGAGATGATTTCAGGAATTCCTTTGGAATTTAGTTATGTTAATAGGACTAGGCTCCCAGATGGTGCAGTTCGAAGAACTTCGGTAGAAGCGGTTTCCTCACCAATTGGCACAGATAAAGCCCAGGATGGTGGTGAGGATGCCATCCTCTAGTGGCCGTGTTTAGAAGCTTCCTCGTCTTTCCATGTGGGGCCACTCATGATTACTTGCTCTTTCCGCCCCCCTTCCCTCCGCCGCTGAAGATGACATCAGGGAATGTGTGTTCAGAGGAAGACAGTGTGAAGGATAAAGGGTCCTGGGGCACCTGGGTGGCTCAGTGGGTTAAGCGTCCATGAAACTTGGGCTCAGGTCATGATCTCACACATGGTTGACGAGTTCGAGCCCCGTGTGGGGCTCTGTGCTGACAGCTCATTGCCTGCTTCCGATTCTGTGTCTTGCTCTCTCTCTGTCCCTCCCCCTCTCACTCTGTCTCTCTCTCTTCCTCAAAAATAAGTAAACATTAAAAAAATATGTAAAAAAAAAAAGGGTCCTGACACACCGACTCAGCAGGCCCCCGATTTTCCCAGGACAGGGGTGGGGTGTCCTGGAAATACCCGGTACTCAATGCAGGTATGCCCCCAGGGCACGGCTGGACTGGATGTAAAGGCTGACATCAGGCTCGAGAAGGTACCCAGCTGTGGCAGAGGCTGGTAAGTGTTCCACACACTTCCCTGACCTCCCAAGCGTTAAGGTTGGCATTTCCCGGCATTCTCCGCGGTTAGGTGTGCCCACCTGAGTAAATCTGGCCAAGGGAACATGAACGAGAACGTAACAAGCCTCCAGTGAGATCTTTCACTGCCTCACTTCCCCCACAACTGCTGGTCAAACTGGCTGCAGAGGAACCTTCTGGGTTCCTCTGACCTTAGGGAACAGCTGAGCCATAAGATGGAAAGACCCTGGGTCTGGGGATCATCGCCAGGTGGAGGTCTCCACCCCCACCTGTGAACACCGGAAGTGAACTCTGACAAGCTGGGGTGTTGGAATGCCACATTCTTGCTCTCCGTGTCCTCTCTGCTTTGCTGCATCTCAGGAAAAGGTCCTTTATGTCGACCTACCCTGAAAAATCTACGCAGATGGTGTCTCTCTAAAATGAATGGCCTCACACTGCTGAGCTGTTATAATGCTTCCAGTTTTCTACTTCCTTCACTGTGGTTGATATATTTTAAAACATGAGAAACCCCTCTCCTTCCATCGAATCTACTTGGGGAACTGGGTAAGTAAACTAGTTACATCATTAACCCTACTTTAAGTGCCCTGCTCAGCCAACCAGACTCTGGGCATCTCAGGGCCTCACCCACAGAGCCAAGAGCAGGATTTTTTTTTTTTTTATCAGCCATTTTTCTCTTTCCTAGGAAGTCTTTTTCCCATTATTTGCAGATTTCATGAGTAGGTTAGGGTCGCAAAAGCATGTGTACTGGGCAAGAAAACCAGGATCATGTTGTTGTCATGACAAAATTCACACAAGTGACAGCACTTGAAAGTTGTTAAAACAGCTTGCTCGCTTCATTCTCATTCATTTAACTTACTTTTAATGCGAAAGGGGAGATAACAGTGGAGACAGTGAAGAAAGGAAGGAATGTGTAACCACACCCACCTCTTGCTCTGTTAAGTCTCCCCCTTATTTCATTATTCAATGCCACAGGGGACGGCACAAACTCTAAATTCAGATCTAACCTTAAACAGATTTTGTTCATTCCTAAAACTTGGCTTTCTATGCTTGTTTCTTCCACGGCAATTATCTGGCACTTTCCACCCTCGTCTCTCTGTTGCATTTGTAAAAGGTCCACTAGATTACATGACCACGTGCTTCCCGTGGGGCGTCCTAAAAAATAAAAGAGTCTCTCTCTGTCTCAAAAATAAATAAACGTTAAAAAAAAATTTTTTTTTTAAATAAATAAAAGAACTAATCTGCATAACACGCGCCTAAGAACTCTGTGACAAAGGATAGTCCGGTAAGTTTCTCAATGCCTAAGAGGCTCTGCGGCGGGGTCACCGGGCTGAGGTTCTGTCTGCCTTCGCCTCACAACTTTCGAGAATAAGTCCGGAATGGTTCCCTGAACTCAGCATATGACTCCCACTTCTGCCACCAAAGGACAAGTGGACCCCCACCGTAGGAAATGCACTCTACTCAATTGCACCAGGCGCTCTGAGAAGGGGGTTGTGCAGACTGGCCTGTATTATACGGCACTGTGGAAAGACTCATGGGGCAGCGTAAGCACCTGTACATGGAACCTTCCTATAGAACCATTACAATTTAACGCAATTCAATTTAGAACTGCAATTACAATTTAGAACTATGTTCCCTATGAAAACAATACCGAAGTCGACACAAAGAACATAAAAAGGCCCTCTACCCTCCTAGGTTGCACATATAGGCTTCCGCAACGGGCCCACAGAGGGGACCTCGTGGTCACCTCGCAGAGTGCTCTGCCACTACCAGGGTCGACTCTATAAAAGACGAACTCCTTCTTACATTACACACAAGATGTCTATTCGTATGAAGAGACACATGCCATTTAAACCATGTCTTAAATACAGCGTAGGCCATTCACATTTCACGGAGCGTTCTCGCCATTCAGAAGATACCTGCAGCTTAAGTTAACGTGCTGCAAAGGTGACACAGGATGCTTCGTTCTGGACCCGAATCAGAACCACCTCAATTCCACGCTTGCCACGATACAAGTGACCTCCATTTACAGTTAACCGTAAAAGGGGTTAACTTTCTCTTGAGTTTCCTATTCTCAGTAAAATGCCTATTTAACCTGATCACTGATAGATACCAAAAAGGGGGTCAGTGCTCAGTTTTTAAGAAACATAACTGAAATGTCAACTGTGAGAGCAATGGACATTTTTGTATAGTCATTTTTGAGGTATGGGTGGAAATTTGTGAAGTCTCTGATGAACACAAAGGAATAAAGGATACAGAAACCCCGTCCTAAGAAACACGGAGAAGGGACAAGCCCAAGAGAAGAATAACATAGCCAAACCCGTCCAGGAGAACATTAATTAAGGGTCTGCTCAATGGGCACCAGTATATAAAACAAGTCCCCAAGACATAGTGCCTGAAGAGCAGGAGCTCGAAACTTCAGCACACAAACGTAACTTTCCATTTTTTCTTCCGTCAAGGTCATCGTGCTTTTACGGTATTTTAGCTTTCGTATTTGGGACCGCTGGGACCCAGGGATCTCTATCTTGGCAGAGTTAAAAGAGTACGTGTGAGCTTTTCCTAAGTAGAATGGTGATTTACTAGAGAGAGTTTTTTGGTGAGTAGAGTCTGAACAGTAGGCTTGACATCTTTATTAAGCACAGAAAAGCGCCAACTTGAAAAATAACCTAACGCAGTTCACGGCTGCTGCTAGGAAGACAGCAATCCCCTCCCTTCTTTTTAACTGGAGGACAGAGACCCCCCCCCCCCACCGCCGCCCCCACCACCATATGTGGGTCTGAGCCGGTCATCTGTGAAGTCATTCAGTCCAGCTCAAGCCATGGGCTTTCCTGCTTGTGTTTCATAGGGAAACATCGCATTTACACTCTTCTTCATCCTCCTTTACCTAGAATACAGAATGCCTCAACGTAGGCACTGAAAGATCTGCTGAATGAATTATGTCAATTACGCACACCAGCGGCACCTGTCCTGTGAGCTTGACCCGGGAATCATCTTTGTGACTTCTCCCTCCTCGTGCCCCACATCCACCCATCACGACGTTCTAGGAGTCTCCCTCTTGACATGCTTTTAGATACGATGCCTGCTCCTCTTCTGATTCCCCACCCCTCCCACTCCAGGCCTCGGACGAATTGCTTCTCACCACGTATTTCTTTGTTGCTGCTATTTTTTCACTTCATTGTCATACACTTAACTCTGCAATCCATCTAGATGTGGAGGGGAGTAAGGAAAAAACACGAAACCTGCTGAACTGTATGCACGAGAGCACAAAGATTACAGGATATTTCGAGCAGGTGGGGGTGAGGGGGTGCTCTCCTGAGCCGCAGAAGAAACGGTCGGGTGGTTAAGATAAAACACAAGTTAGACTTTTTAGATCTGCTCAGTCAGCAACGGTGACCTTCTTGCTGGTCTTGCCGTCCCTGGACCCAAAGCCTTCCGCAGCCTTCCACAAGATTCCTGCCCTCCCTCACCTTGCCAAAGACCACACGCTTACCATCCAACCACTCAGTCTTGGCAGCGCACATGAAAAACTGGGAACCGTTTGTGTTGGGTCCAGCATTTGCCGCGGACGAGATGCCAGGACCCGTGTGCTTCGGCATGAGATTCTCATCATCAAGTTTCTCCCCAGAGGCGGATTTGCTGCCAGTGCCATTATGGCGTGTGACGTCACCTCCCCGGCACATAAATCCCAGAATAATCCTGTGAAGGCAGGAACCTTTATACCCAAATCCTTTCTCCCCTTGCTTTGTCTACAAACAGCTCGAAGGAGACGCCGCCCATAGGCTCCCCAGCCATGGCGATGGTGGAAACTACAGTGGAGTTGACCATCTCTGGGTGGCGGCTCCAGGGCGTTGTCATCTGCAAGGTCTCATTACCTATTTCTAACTCCTAACTCACCTGGCCTCTTCTTTCCCAAATCCCAGCCACCTGGATACCCTGTCACCGATTTCCCATGTGTACTGTCTCAGGGCGGCACTTTCTGGACAAGAACTTGGAACTCTGTGTCACCTCCGCGTCTGCCACATCTTCATGACCCTCTGCTCTGTCTTCCCCACAGGGGCCCAGCTTTCTTTCCTGCTGCTCTCCAGCAATGACACCCACATCCCTCGGCCAACCTCTCCACCTACCCCACCCAGATCGCCTGCGTCCCTCCCTCGAGCCTGTGTCCCTGCTCTCCCTGCTCCTGGACCCATCCCTGTGTGTCCCCCCTCCCCCCGTCATCTCTACACCTCCTCTCAAGGCGCTTCTCCTATGAAACCTGTCCTGACCCCTGTGCCCCCAGCCATGCCCCCTTCTTCTCAGCGCTCAATGACCCTCACGTGCCCCCCCCCCCCGCCACGCATTCTCGGTTGCACGCTGTCACCTATTGTTCCACAATTGCTTCTTGCGGATTGGTGTTGTGTCCTCAGCTAGATTTTCACAAAGATAAATTTAGATTTATAGACAGTTGCAAAAATAGTACACACTTGCCTTGTCCCTAACACTAGGCGTTCCTTTATGTTCAAGTCTTACATAATCATAGGATATTAAACGTGGTCATCACAGAATTTATGACGATGTCACCAGTTTTCCACTCATGTCCTTTTTGTGTCTAGGCTTTCACATGACATGGACACATCCTGTCTCTTGGGTCTCCTTTCACCTGAAAGGGTCTCCTTTCAACCCTTCCTTATCGTTAAAACCATGACACTTCCGGAGAGTACTCGTCAGCTGTTTTCTAGAATGTCCTTCGACTGGGTTGGGTATTTTCTCTTGAGGAGAGTGGGATTACACATGACTGGGAAGAACACCACGGCAGTCGCCTGAGGCGGGGGGGCCTTCTCAGCATTTCCTGTGAAGGGGCATACAATGTCAACTATGGTTTCCTGGTAATGCTAACCCTGATCGCTCAGTGGAGGCATGTCTGCGAGGATTCTCCAGGTAGAGAGACCTATTCCTTTTTGTAATTACTAAATGTTCTGGAGGGAGATACTTTAAAACGTTACAAGTATCCCGTTTCTGCTTAATCGTTTGCCCGCCAATCCTAGCATCCATCCGTGGAACTTTCCTGTGGCATTTACTGCGAGGAGTTCTCATGATGCCTCCCATGTATTTATTTACTAACTTGAATTCTTCCGTAAGGAGAATTCTTTTGCCTCACTTATTTATTTATTCATTCAATTATCTATTGATATCACTATGGACTCATGGGTTCTTCTTTGGGGTTGTAATCCAATATGATTTCCTCACTCAGGCTGTCCTAACCCTCAGCCAGATTTTTATACGACATCAGAGCAGATTTGGCCATGTCTTATACTTCTTACACATTCCCTCGGGTCTAAGACAATGCTAGGTACACAGTAGGTGTCAGATTCAGTGACTGACTGATTGAGTGACTGATTCATTCATTCATTCGACAAGTAATGTTCAGGGCCTTGCCTTCTGTGCTAGAGCTACAACAAATAAAACAATTTCTTCTCTCAAGCGGTTTACAGTCTAGTGAACAGGGACTCGTAGGTGTTCACACGAGTGAGCACCTACGAGTCCCTCACTCGTAGGTGAATACCTACGAGTCCCTGATAAAAAGTATTTGGAGGAGTAAAGCAATAGCTCAAATGGGAATATGGTAAACTCTACCTGGAGAAAGAAGTCTACGGTGAGAGACAGGCAGAAAAAACTTAAAAAAAAAAAGAACAGTATTCAAGGGGCGTGCCTGGGTGGCTCAGTCAGTTAAACATCCGACCTCAGCTCGGGTCGCGATCTCACGGTTCATGAGTTCGAGCCCCGCGTCGGGCTCTGTGGTGACAGCTCAGAGCCTGGAGCCAGCTTCTGCTTCTGTGTCTCCCTCTCTCTCTCCCCCTCCCCCCCCGCCGGCTCACTTGCTTGCATGCTCGCTCTCTCTCAAAAATAAGCATTAAAAAAAAGAAAAAAAGAAAAAGAAAAGCAGTATTCTGCTCACTCTATAAAAGCAAGTGTGCACATAAAATATCTAAAGACAAATACTGTAACACAGTTAGCAGGTGTAGGCTGCCCCTGCATCTTCTAGACTAATTCTTAAAATCAAGCCTCAAGGGCACGCTTTTTAGGAAGATTTAATGTAGTAAACACAGACTCTTTATATAGCGACTATGTGCTTTCCTAGGAAAATTGGAAAGAGCTAAAGTAAAAAAGTCTGAGGAGCCATTTGTCTTAATCCAGTTTCCAAATCCAATTTCATAGTTTTTATGCCTTCACAGGGAATCATGAAGAATACGTAAGAAGCACCATCGATCAAAGATGGGCTCCCGAAGTTTCTTCACTTAATTCGATTTTCTCGCGCCGCTCCTCCTGTATTTCCCGAACAAAGCGCTTCTTTTCTGCGTGTGATAGTTCAGACCTCGGGAATAATAAACAAACAATCAGGGCACGTTTTCTGCCGCAGAGAGCACACTCTGTAACATTCTTCATCCAAAGCATTGTGAACTCCAAGCCAGCAGGGCTACAATACGAAAATACCCGGCCGGTATTCCAAGAGCTGCCAACAATAGAGAATTTGTATCTTTCGACACTTACTGACACTTAAACCTGTTAATATGTGACTCCTACTATTGTTCTAAATGATGAACAGGCAAAGACTCTCCCCCCACACCCAGTGTTAGTTGCATCGTGCACTTGGGTTGCAACAGTAAAGGCTGCCGGAAGGCATTTTACTTTCACGGTTTCCTGTCACCCTTTCTCATTATCGTCAACGTGTCCTCTCCGTGTTGGGATGTACAGAACAGAGGCGCACGTGTGTTGTGTCTGTGGCTATCCCCGCAAATGCACGCATATTCACGGATGCACACACAAATACGCTCAGATGCATACAGACGGATCCCGCGCTCACATCCACTCAGAAATCGAGCTTGCTCCCCTGCCTGCCACGCATGTCACACACAAACAGCATCCAGGTCCAGTGGTCTTCCTTCTGTTACCTTTGGGAGGGGATTAAGATAAAAAGCTAAAAAAAAAAAAAAGAAAAAAGAAAAAGAAAAGGAAAGCCAAGTAGACACTTCATGGAGTCTGTGATGAAGACACAGAAACCAATGAAGACAGATGGGCTGCTGGCGGCATAAAGGAAAGTTCGGCACGTCAGCCCACACTCTGCAGGGATTTACCCAGCCTAACCTTCTCCGTTTCGAGCCTTCGTCCTTCAGCCTCCTACTTATCTTCCTCTTGTAGTTAGCCCACCGACCCCATTCCCGTCTCTCCCTGGACCTCCCGCAATGGGGACTATTTCTTTTTTTAATTTTTTTTTTGGTAACCTTCATTTATTTTTGAGAGAGAGACAGAGTATGAGTGGGGGAGGACAGAGAGAGAGGGAGACACAGAATCCGAAGCAGCCTCCAGACTCTGAGCTGTCAGCACGGAGCCCGACGCGGGGCTCGAACTCACGAACGGTGAGATCACGACCTGAGCCGAAGTCGGACGCTCAACCGACTGGGCCACCCAGGTGCCCAGAATTCTTTCACTTTACGCTGTCATTCGAGGTTTCCTTGGAGAAAACATTTACTGTACAATCACGCGGTGGAAAAGCTCAATGGAGAGTGGATGGCTCTCTTATGGAACTCACTGGGAAATTCTTGGAAAAATCCTATAGACACAGAAGAATTTCTGGGCCAGAAAAATGAGGAGCAGAAAATATAATTCATGAATATATTTAAATTTTTACACAGTAAAATCTGCCTGTCCGTGACTGGCTCTCGAGGGTTATTCTCCCAGGGGATCAGGCCCCCGGAGCCTTCTCCACACTGTCAGCACAGAGCACATTTACTGTCATAGCACGGGGAGGGCTTCAGAGTTCACAAAACATTTTCTTTTTTTTTCTTTTCTTTTTTTTTTTTCACAAAACATTTTCTATGCACCACCTCACTTGATCTTGACCATACCCCGTTAGATACAATTATCTCCATTTCATAGATTACCAAAAAAAAAAAAAAAAAAATCCCTCTGATTTTAAGTGATTTCCCTGTGATCACAGAGTTAATAAGTTGCACGACTGAATTTCAAAACCAGAATTTCTGATGCAAAACCTTTTTTTTTTCCCCAGGCATGAATTTTATTTAATTGTCCTTGAATTCATTGGTTCCATTTTTATATACTCTGCTCATTGCCTAAAGACTGTATTTGTTTCGAAATGAAACTAATCCTTTAAGTCCTATTTTTCTTTTTCTTTTTTTAATTTTTTATAAAGTTTATTTATTTTGAGAGAGAGAAAGCACGAGTGGGTAAGGGGCAGAGAGAGGAGAGAGCAAGAATCCCAAGGAGGCTCCGCACCAGCAGCGTGGAGCCCGACACGGGCCTTGAACCCACAAAGCATCATCGCGTAGCCCCTATATTTCTTTTTAAAGGTCTCTCTTTTCTGGTTAAATTAAAATGCCCACGTTCAGGGGCGCCTGGGTGGCGCAGTCGGTTAAGCGTCCGACTTCAGCCAGGTCACGATCTCACGGTCCGTGAGTTCAAGCCCTGAGTCAGGCTCTGGGTTGATGGCTCAGAGCCTGGAGCCTGTTTCCGATTCTGTGTCTCCCTCTCTCTCTGCCCCTCCCCCGTTCATGCTCTGTCTCTCTCTGTCCCAAAAATAAATAAACGTTGAAAAAAAAAATTTTTAAATGCCCACGTTCCTTTAACACCTGCTTCCTTTATCCCCCGGAACCTCCCTTTTGAGAGATCTGAGGTCCTATTATCTAATGATCTGATTATTTCTGGGTTGACAAACCTTTGCTTTTTAAATTATTATTATCCTTGCACACACTGCCCAGTATTTTTCAATTTGACCACTGCTACTCCCATGTTCTTACTCTACTAGTTCTCAGAAAGGTTACTTCCACCCCAGAAAATCTAAAGAGCTCTACATTTTTATTCACCTGCCTTTGTGTATCATGCACATTTCTTGAATTTTCCTTCCCGGCCACTGTTGTTATAAAGACCCTTGAACTAAACAGAAGGGTTGTCTGGTCCTGCCAGTTGACCCTTCCTGAGCCATTCAAAAGGTGCCTTAACGGAAGGGCTTCTCAGCATAGTTCGTTCTGATGTCATCAATACTGAACATGATATAATCCTACACGGGAGGCAAAAGTAGTTCTAAGCAGACAGATCTATTTACGTGCCAACACAGCCTGATAATTAGACCACTAGGAAAAGAGAGCCAGAAAATCCCGACATGACAGCTTAACGGGACACCGGACAAGACCCCTCTTCGGTGTGCGTGTAGGAAATTCTTCACTGAGGTCAGCACAGCGCTTCTGGTGCTATGGTCCGCGCTGTCTCGACCGCAGAGATGCTCGGATTCCGGGCGTACCACCCCTCCCTTCTTGCCACCCAACTCCACTTTCCTGCTGTTTTAATTGGATTATTTTGGAATCTGCTATTTCTGTCTCACTCCCTTCCCCAAACTGTCATATAAGTGCCGCAGCCTGACTATTACTCAGCTGCCAAAATTCATTCCAGAGATGGCTGTATTTCAGCGGTAAGTGATGTCCCGCTGTGCCGTCTGAACACTAGCTTAAGGGGTTAAGCATCTGGGGGGGGGGGGTGCCTTTGTGTAGGAAAGGGGATGCTTGGTTTTATTCTGTCTTGCCGTCATCAGTGGAGGAGCAGGTTATCAGCTCCCCCTGAGCAAGGAGGGGGGAACACACCAGAAAACACTTGAGGCACATATTCAAGTGCACTAAGACATAAAAGATATAGACAATGACTTACAGGTTCTTTTCTACAGGATCTTCAAAGCCTTAAAACATCTGGAATGTAAGATGATCATTTTTAGAAGGGAGGAAGAAGCCTCAGAGAGTAACCCATTCACGTTACAGATATAAAACTGGGAGGCACTGAACCTAAGTCCAGTTAGAACGTCCTTGGCCTTGGGTACTTTGTTCAAAGTCCTCCTGGTCCCAAGGCCAAGGACGTTCTAACTGGACTTAGGTTCATCCACAGACACACTCGGAGGATCACATCTCTGCCCGTGGGACCAAAGACGGCCCCGGTTTCTAAAGCATGGGATATCAGCACTAAATTTCTTATTCTGTTTGGTTAACATTTATTTGTTTCAGACACTCAGGATCAAAGTTGATCTCTACCAGCAAGAACCCAGAGTGTAAAACAGAGGGAGAAACAGAGTAGAAATAGTGGCGGTAAATGGTTCCGGGCCAGGAAATGTGGAAAGGTTTGTATGTATATAATCTTCACAGGGACGTGCTGTCCTCACTTTAAAGAAAAGAAAAATGGGGGAGAGAGAAGACAGAGTCTTTTTGAAGAGAAAACAGGAGGGACCACACATAGCTGCCAAGTCATAAAAACTACCTTCCCAAATTTTACTAAAACATTTATGAAAACCTAAATAAATGTCATTGATACATTGCTCATTTAATCTAAAGAGATGACCTTTCTAGATACTGCTTGGTACATAGGGGCATGAGTCTGTTGTTTATTACTAACTCAAACAAAAAGGTACATCACTCCCAAGAAGCTCTATAATTTCCAAATCTTACAATAATAATGGTTCTTTCAATAGTCAATGGTTCACTGTTTGGACACGGGCAAAATGAAAGGCATTAGGATTTGGAGGGGGTCTTGAGTCAGGGAGGAAAGGAGACTAGGGGAATCTACATGCCTCCTTCCACCTCCAAATCCTGCAACATCAGAAGCTGTGATAGTGAACATTCTAGAATTTAGAAAACATATCTAAATGCTTCATCTCATTTGATAAACTCTAAGAGGAAAAAAAAAAAGACAGTACTCTGAAAAGTACCCCAGAATACTGACACTTTGAGATTTCTACTATTCATTGCTTACACGTGGGACATAACAGTTTGCCAACAATATGGAGAGCAGCATCGTGTATCAGAGGGGAGGGAATCCTGCAGCATTTCACCTGAGGGTCCCAAAAGACAACATGGCGGGCTTTGGTGTCAACCATTTTCTAACGTGTTTTACTCCGTAAGATGACACAATATTCTACCTTATTTCATGAGGTAAAAGAACTATGTGATTGCACACTGACACAGTAAATCACATTATTTATAAGGCTTTCAAAGAATAAAGTGCTTTATACAGAAGTCTGGTAAATTGTTTCAGAAACTCTAATATACTCCAAAATCGTTTTGAAAAGCTATGCCTACATCTAAAACACTATGTACTCTTGAGTCTTTGTCTCTACGTTTTTCATTTTGCCATGAAACACATCATTAAGTGTTTCAAAATAATACCTTCCCCCAAACTGGCTATGAATTATGGAGGCTTTTTTTTTCAGGAACTGGAGTGGAAAAGGGAAGAACATATTTATGCTGAAAGATAAGTGTTGAGGAGATCTCTATTGTAAATATTTAATGACTATCAATAGGGTTTTCTTAACCATGGAAATGTGCATTACGAAACCCAGAATGCACAGTATATGCCTGTGTGGGGTGGCTGGGTGGGTTGGGTTGGGGCGTGGGATAAACAATTGAATTGGGCTTGTCAGAGAAAGAAAAAGCTTTGAGGCAAAGTGTAAGGTAGAGCCCCAGAAGACAGCAGTTGACCAGGGAAAGACAAAATAGAGAAAAAGCCTCCCCCACCCCCCATGATAGTCAACCCAAAGCTAGAAATGTAGCCATTACCAAAGCCATGTTGCGGGCCAAAGAAGACAAAAGAAATCTCTGAGTGGATTTTATTTCTTAAGAGACCACAAAAGCACCCACAAATGGAGGGAAGAAGGCAAAAAGAACCATAATCCCACAAACAAGCAGAGGGGAAGAGCACCAAGTCCTGGGGAGGCCAAGGTGGGACAACTGATGTGGAACTTAAATCTGTTTAAAGTTAATAACGTGAAGTTAATTATGCTTGTGCACAGAAGGTAGAGTTCATTATATACTCAATCTCACCCTGCAACATGAATTATGGTGGATACGGCAAGAAAAAGGAGGTGGTTAGTCAAAGTTAGAGTAAGGTAAGCAGGTGCGGGTAAGGCAACCATTCTTCCTTGGGGTGGTGGCTGAACAAACAAAGTTCCGCCATATAGCAGGAGCCAGCCACTCTGCCATCTGACGGGTTTATACAGTCACAGACTAAGGCACATCCGTTTCACAATTGCTTACAACATGGTTTGCCACTAGCGGGCGCTATTTAGACTACCTACCCTAAGGGGTCAATCGTTGCCTGAATTTCGCTGGCCCTGACCGTGGGCACTCAAGCAGGGTTCTAGAGCTGCCTCCTCTCCTCACCATCTTCCTTCCCAATCTGGCCCCACTGTCCATAACCACAACCTCACTGCCAGTTGCTGACTGCTTTCTGGTTCTTTCTGCCTTCCGGATCGATGGGTCTTTCTCCACTGGTTTCTCTCATTTCAGATGCACTCTATGCTTTCTTTGAGAATGGCCCAGTTCAGCTCTGTGTTCACTCAAACTAGGTTATGATGCTCTCGACTGTCCCTCCCTTAGAAATGTGAACTCACTTCGGGCAGGCCTCATGGCTTGTCTGTTCCATTCCAGATCCCCAAAGCTTAGAACCTTACTCGTTCATACCAGCCCTCCCCAAAGAGGTATTTGCTAATGAATAAATTAGCAATGAGTGATACATGAATTAGTCATGAGTGATACACGACTGAATGGGGTTAGAAGTCAAAGACATCGTCTCGGTTTCTTGCGATTCAAACACTGTGCTGTCGCTCTGCACTGGCAGAGCCCTGAGGCACCCCACAGGCCCTGGGGGGACCGTACGGATGGAGTTTGCAATGGCGATTTGGCCTGGCCTTGCAGATAGGTTTTCTACGTGATTGCAAACATGGTGTGGTTATGGAGACCATCAAAAATGGCGGGACCACAGGGGCGAGGCTATGGCACAGTTACATGTGGTTAAACATCCCCCCGCTCGTCTGCCTCCCTAGAGACAGCCATTCTGGTAAGCCCTTGGCCATCAACAGGCCTGCACTTGTGCACACCGGCAGAAGAACTGTTTCCTCCTCTCTGTTTGAGTCCCTGTTGATTCTGTAGTTTAGGAGGAACGGGAGCGCTGTCCAAATACCAAACGTTCCATTTGTTTACCTAATTGCCGTTCTCACCACCGTGAACGTGCAGCCGTCCTACCTACACTCACGAAGCGCCTCCCTGGAGTCTGGCAGGACATTATGAATTCTTTTCCTGACCTATATTTACCGACACAATTGCTGTCCTCTCTCCCTTTGCGAACTTACTCATTTTGTCGAGATGCCCTATGTCTGTGTATAAATGCAAGTTTAACTCTCTTCTTCACTCTTATCATCATTTATGGGAGGAGAATTTGTGAGCCATTAAAGAGGACTTCTTAAGCTAGACTGTCTTAATTCGGAATTCAGATGGTCCTCCTTCTATTGAAAACGACAGAGCTGCTCAAATTAAGACTGCCCACGTGGGCCAAAGCAAAGGTGACGTCTGCACACATAAGAGCCGCAAGGGCAGGCGGTGAAACGCATTCACCGAAGCCAGTCAAGTTGCCTGGCGTCTGTCTCCTTAACGCCAAATAATCCTTGGCCTCTTTTTACTTCTATGTTTCAACCGTCTGATGCGCCCCAAGGATGGAGGGGTCTCACAACTCAACGGTTTTCCCTCCTGTGTTTATGCGGGATGAAGCATAGGTTTCCTGAGAGCTGGTGGTCTCTCGCTCTACCCCCTCTTTCATTGAATTAGGGAAAGGAAGCTTATTTCAAGGGGGAAAGAGATGAGGCTGGGAGGTCGTGCACGGAGCCAGATAGTTGGAGACTCTCCGTGTGCAGCTCAAAGGGGCCAGGAAGCCTGCCGGAGGCGAGGTGCTCGCTGTAGCTCAGAAGCAAGGCAACAAGCAGCTGGGAGAAGGTTCTGGTCTCACGCAAGGGCTGTTCCTTTTTTTTTTTTTTTAAGTATAATTTATTGTCAGATTGGTTTCCCTACAGCACCCAGTGCTCCTCCCAACAGGTGCCCTCCTCAACGCCCATCACCCATTTCCCCCTCCCCCCCACTCCCTATCAACCCTCAGTTTGTTCTTGGTCCTTATGAGTCTCTTATGGTTTGCCTCCCTCCCTCTCTAACTTTTTTTTCCCCTTCCCTTCCCCCATGGTCTTCTGTTAAGTTTCTCTGGATCCACATATGAATGAAAACATACGGTATGTCTTTCACTACCTGACTTCTTTCGCTTAGCATAACACCCTCCAGTTCCATCCACGTTGCTGCAAATGGCCAGATTTCATTCTTTCTCATACGCAAGGGCTGTTCCAAGGGTCCCACTGGCCAGGTGACACGGATGGATGTCACAGCTCCGTGGTCAATGGGTCTCTGGCTTACAGATTTCGGTCGGTTCCTCCGAGACTGGGATTACCCCATTAATTCACATTAAGGCCATTCAGAAATATACTAAAGTTTTTTGGGGGCAGGGAGGATATCAGAGAAGGATGAAAAGAAAGAGGAAGAAAAAATAATTTTACAAGCCTGGATGACACTATTGGTTAAGTGTCATATTTTGCTTTCTTTTTACTTCTACCATGACCATTTTCTGCTATCATTAAATATTGTTTTCTAACAATATTAAGTTTAATATTAAGTTTACGTTTTTATTTTGAGAGAGAGAGAGAGCATGAGTTGGGGAGGGGCAGAGAGAGAGGAAGAGAGAGAATCCCAAGTAGGCTCTGCGCTGTCAGCACAGAGCCGACCTGGGCTCAATCTCATGAACCGTGAGATCATGACCTGAGCCGAAATCAAGAGTCAGATACTTAGCCGACTGAGCCACCCAAGAGCCCCTTGAAACAGGATTTTTAACCATTTTCAACATTTCACATATATTTTGTTGCAACACCACCCTCTGGCATGGGTGCTATCGCTATCTACATTTTATAACCTTAGACACTCGAGATGTAAGGTAACTTGCTCAACGTTACGCCTCAACAAAATAGCAAAGCTGGACTATGAACCCAAGCAGTCCGGAGCCTACATATGGTCTTTTCTACCATGATCTACAACCTCTGAATCATATGGAGCTAGCATAATTATATTCAGTCATGCTCCCAATGTTGGACATGTGTGTGTATTTAATTTGAGTCTAATTTCTGATCCATGTTTAATGTGGACCATTCATTAGTTTTTCTCAAGAATGGAAAAACGAAGTTTCCCACTGAAACAGTATTGTTCTCCAGCGATATCATGGCTGTTGAAAACTACTTGGCCAAAGAGAAGAGGAAAACTTAAAATTCCGTACGACCCTTCCATGCCGTCTTGAATTAAGCATTATTTCTCAACTGTCAAAAACCGGTACGTTTTAAACATGCTGCTGTCCACAGGAGAAAAGTTCTTCAAAATAGTATGACTTACAAATTTACAAATCAATGCCTCCCTACAAAAAAAAAATAACAACACATGGAAATACCATTTCTCATCATCATTTGGCAAGACTCTCTGTTTTCAACATTTTCAGCACTGGCAAAGTTGTATGGAAACAGGTACTTTCATATGCTGCCTCTGGAAATATAAACTGGTATGATTTTATTGGAAAGTCATTTGGCAACACGTATCAAAAGGTCTTAATACTTGGAACACTTTTAAGCTCTGAAATTTACTGGTAAGGGAGTATCCTAAGGAAGCCACTAGGAATGGCAACGAATATAAAGCTATAAGAACATTCTTGGTCGCATAAGAGTCGAAAAAGAAAACCATAAACCCTAAATGTCCGGTGACCAATTAGATATATTTTAGGATATGTATTCAACGGTACACGATATAATATTATAATACCATATAAACGCTAAAAATCATGCTGTAGATATATATCTGTTGGTATGAAAAGACGTGCATTATTCCACTTTAAGAGGAACAGAAAGGTTAGGTAACAGCACATACTGTAGTGTTCCTGACTACCATCCAATGGTAGTCTCTCTAGCTGAATTTATGCACACCATCATCAGAAATACCTCTTTCTTACCAGTGCCTTACCATCCATCCTAATCAGTGATCTCAAAATAATTAGCAGCTGCTTTCTCTCCCACAAAAGAGCGAGGGTTCCGTTTTTGTAAGACACAGAAAGAGTCAACAGGTGGCGACTATGTGAATCTACAGAGATTTTACATTTACATGGTGTGTTTCCGTGTCCCTGAGAACAGACAGCCAGACCTCCCCGCCACCATCTTGGGGGCCTGACAATTAAGCGACAGTTACTACGGGGGACGGATTGTGGAGGTTTTACCTGTAACATGTGCTTTCATCACAATGGAGAAACATAAGCAGTCAGTTCTTTCCCAGCAGATCTTTCTGCGCAGATTCTGCCTGAGTAGCAACAGTGGCAGTAGAGAAAGTCACTGGAAAATGCCTAGACCTGTAATTATAAACACAATTTCCCACTGAGTTAGGCAGCTCTCTGTGTCCTTCATTCACATTAGAGGAAGTCACAGAAAAGAGAAACACAGGTGCACAGTCTCTCCCCCTGCCCCCCCCCCCACACACCTCTTATGGCACAATGTCAAAAACTCAGCAAGCAGACCCATAGTAGGTCCGCATCTCCAGGGATGAGAGGATTCCGGCCAGGGGTTGTCACCCAGCACCCCATCTTCTAACCTCGGGGATGTCACCATCAAGATGATGTGGCTCCTTCCCTTCCTTCCCTGACTAATGATTCCAAAACTTCAGAGAAATTAAAAAACAAAAAAATAGTTCTCCAGAAAATGTCAGAACCATGACTGAATTGGATGGTTCCCTAAGATTCCTTCCAGACACAAAGTGAAGCAAATTCAGTACCTGTTTTCACCATAAGAGCCTGACTTCCACTTTTGCAAGGAGAAGTGTCTCTCTGTTGATGATTCAGGGGCCGCACGGTAGTGGTGATAAAATTCAAAGTCATCGCTAACATTCATTGAACACTCCCCAAGTTCGTGGCGTTATGCACACTACCCCACTCTATGGCACCCTTCCAAGTGGCCACCAATCATTATTATCTCTGTTATTGACAAGAAACCTGACGGTTTCTACAGCTAGTAGATATTACAGCTAGGATTTAAGCCACTAGTGTTCACAGAAGCCATGCTTATGATTACAGTGCTATACCATATCTCCAAAACTGATCTTGCTATCAACATTCCTGTGTTTGTCACAAAAAAAATTGAATATCAAATCATCACCCTATTTTCCCCAGAGCTGGTATGTTATGTAGGTCTCAGCATCACTAACTCTTCTTGGATGTGGCTGCCCCATCCATTCTAACTCCCAAGATAAATTGAAATCAACATGTTCCTATTTCAATCAAGAGCAAATGTATAGTTATTTCGGTAAATTAAAAATGCCATCTAATCCCAAATCCAGATGCTGAACCACAAAGGAAAAACCTAAAATCCAAAGTCCTCCCTAAACTGGCTACATTTTATTGGAAAGAAGACAGATTAATAAAATCTGTCTCAGATTAATTAAAATCTCAGATTAATAAAATCAAGAGCCATATGTGAATCCTTAATTTAAGACATGGAAGACGGGGCGCCTGGGTGGCTCAGTCGGTTAAGCGTCCGACTGCAACTCAGGTCATGATCTCATGGTCTGTGAGTTCCAGCCCCGCGTTGGGCTCTGTGCCGACAGCCCGGAGCCTGGAGCCTGCTTGGGATTCTGTGTCTCCCTCTCTCTCTGCCCCTCCCGCATTCATGCTCTCTCTCTCTCTCAAAAACAAAAACAATCTTCAAGTCATGGAAGTCAAGAGAGAAATCTCTATACATTAAAATATGCCTATGGGTTGGTTTAAAAAAAATACTTAAAACATTTTTAGCTACTTACAGATTCTATCTACTACAAGTTTTAAAATCATTGCAACACAGAATAGATGGGAGCATATCAAGAAAGCAGCAAAGTTATTTATGGGTCCTACATGAATTTCCCTTTCGGACATGTGTATATATACACACAGGTTTTATCTGCACTATTCTGGCTATGCCTCTGTGCTTCGTGCATGCCGCTACCTTTGCTTAGCAAAGGCCATTTGCCGACTGGAAAATGCCAACTCATTCTTCAAGACCAACTTCAAACCTCCATTTCTTATGATGTCCACTCCCCCCAGCCTGTTTTCTGGAAATCCAAGCAACAGATTCTACCCTCTCCTATTGTCTTAGCTCAGCAATGGGCTACATCTTCCTCTCCCAAATGATGCCCCACAAGCAACTACCCAGTCATGGATTCCACCATCAGCACACACCCTCCTGCCTCTCCCCTATACCACCATCGCTGTTCTAGGCCACCAACCAGCACAGCTCATCGGGACTATTGCACTGGTCTCCCTGCCCCCACTCCTGCCACCCACCCTGCGGCCCATTCTCCTGCCTAAAGCAAGGCAGTGGCTTTCCACTGAGCCAGATTCTTAGTGTGGCCTCCAGGGCCCAGTATGGTCCAGTCCTCATGTTCCAGCCTGCACTCCAGCTTTTCCAGCCTACTTTTAATTCTCTAAAAGCACTTTGCTCTCCTAGGCCTCAGGGCCTTTGCACATGATCTCCTCTTTTCTCCGAGTCACCCTCTTCAGATCACCTTGTATTCTTTTCCCCTTCAGATCTCAGCTCAGCCCTCCTCCTCGCGGAGAAGCCTTTCTGGCCTCCATGGCCAGGTCACTACCTCCTACCACACGCTTTGACAGAAGCACTGTCCCTTTATATACCAGTCAGCTGGGTTTTTTTTAAGTTTATTTTATTTATTTTGAGAGGAGAGAGAGAGTGTGTGTGAGCAGGAGAGGGGCAGAGAGAGAAGGAGCGAGAGAAAATCCTAAGCAGGCTCCGTGATGTCAGCACAGAGCTTGAACCCACGAACCATGAGATCGTGACCTGAGCCAAAATCACGAGTCGAGCTCAACTCCAACTGAGTCACCCACGTGCTCCTATATGTCACCTTTATAATTTTACTTTTTTTTCTAGATTTGTTGATTATTGCTTGTTTCTCCTACCTACTAGTAAGCTCTAGGAAAGGAAAACTGTGTACACTCTTGTCTATTCCTTTTATCCTCTGTATTCAACACATGCTTGGCACATTATAGACACTCAGTAGAAATCTGCTGAATGAATAAATGAGAAAAGGAAGGAGGAAGGGAAAGAAGAAGAACATCCCTTAACAGTGTTTGCTGAATTAATTTGCTGATGGCATTTCAAGACACAGAATGGAAGGCCTGCCTTCCTTTGGACAGCATGCCAGGCTCCTTGTGATCCTCCCCGGCCAGCTGTGTCACACCTCCAGTCACCCTGGCCACTCAGCACTTCTGAATCCTTGTGGCCTCCTGACCTGACCAGCCCTGCCTTGCTCCTGGCTCCTGTCCACACCCTGGTCCCATCTGTCCCCTCTGCACATCATCTTTCTAAACTCATTCTTCAGGTCTCAGAGACAGGACTCCTTTCTGTGAAGACCTCTCTAATACTTTGGGAAGCCGGTGCCCTCTTTCCCCATTTTTCTGCAACACCCTGGACCTTTCCCTATCAAGGCAATGGTCACATTTCCTTGTACTTGTATCTTAAATGAGTCCACTTCTCCCAATACACTGAAAGTCCCTTAAAGGTAAGGGAGGGGTGTTACCTCATCAACCATCTCCAGAGATTAGCACAGCAGCCTATAACACACAGTCTATAAATCAATATTTGTTGAATGAACAGACACACACACACACACACACACACATACACACATATCTATTATATATGCGTACAAATTTCATATGTTAAACCTTCAGAGTTGAATATTTGAAATATATTATTATTATTATTATTATTATTATTATTTTAAGGTTTATTTATTTTTGACAGATAGAGACAGAGCATGAAAAGGGGAGGGGCCAAGAGAGGTGGAGTCAGAATCTCAGCAGACTCCAGGCTCTGAGCTGTCAGCACAGAGCCCGATGTGGGGCTTGAACTTGCAAATCAGATCATGACTCATGAGATCGTGATCTGAGCTGAAGTTGGATGCTTAACTGACTGAGCCACCCAGGCACCCCTGAAATACATTATTAATATAGTATATTTTAATTATTATTCAATGCCGTGAGACACAATGGTTATCACTTCATCTGTAAAGTGGACATAGGGACACACTCCTGTAACTGAGCAGTTGGGGCAAGTGAATGGAGTAAGTAAAAAGTTTAGCACAGAGCTCAGCATTCTAGAAGCACTCTATAAATATTAATTGCATAATCATTATCACTATCAACATCATCATTAGGGCAACCAAGTTGAATTTACAATCCATGCTTCAAAATTTAATAGTTTTATTGGCCAACGTTTTGTCCTATTAAAACATTAATTAGCATTAGCATCTCGGCAAGACCATAAAAGTGGCTAAAATTTGCATCTAGCAAGCTAAGGAAAAGGAAGAGTCTTACTATCCCTGAAGGACAAATTATTGTTTTAGTAATCGGCCATGTATGTGTAAGTTACAAAAGCATCAACAGAAAAGAAGTCTCTCTGTACAAAACCCATCTATAAAATCTAAATGATAGAAACAAATATTATCATTCAAATGCTATAAACATTTAGCTGAAATAATTAGAATTGCTTACTGTAAATTATTTCTTTTGCTAAAAAAAAAAACCCAGAGCAAAAACCAAGATAGAGATTCATCCTTTTCTTTTAATTACTGGACAGAGTAATGTGATTTTATAAATTGTATTATGTATTTGCTCGATGAATATGCCATAAAACGTTTGATTTCATAGCAAACACATTTCATGTGTCATTGTGATTTAGAATTGCTGAAATTTAATGAAATAGACTATGCAGAAGAGGGGAAAACAGGCAAGGCAGTTTTTTGCAACAGTTTTTTGGAAAAAAAAATAATGTGAGGATGAATTGTTTACAAGTGCTACCAGAATATTCTCTTGCATATTGGCCAAATGTAAATAATGAATATTAAAGTATTTTGTATACTGAATGCTCTTTGAGATATAAGGTACTATCATTATTGCATTTTGAGATTTCTATTCTCAGTTCATCTTTATCACTGTGACAAATGATAAAACCCACAGCAAGAGAGATTTCTAATTGGGGCTTAACCATCATTTGAAATGTACGAGAGTCACAGAGGGAAAATATTATAAAAATGCTAAATTCTTAACTTCTAACTGTTTTACCACTAGAATAGTAATCTACTTTTTTTTTTTTAATTTTTTTTTCAACGTTTATTTATTTTTGGGACAGAGAGAGCCAGAGCATGAACGGGGGAGGGGCAGAGAGAGAGGGAGACACAGAATCCAAAGCAGGCTCCAGGCTCTGAGCCATCGGCCCAGAGCCTGATGCGGGGCTCGAACTCCTGGACCGCAAGATCGTGACCTGGCTGAAGTCGGACGCTTAACCCACTGCGCCACCCAGGCGCCCCAATAGTAAACTACTTTTAAACTGAGTTATACTTCCATTCATCGGTCATCACCACTGAGCACTTTAACATAATGCAGATAAGTTGTTCTTTGCAACATAATTAGGATGGAAAGGTAAAACAAACTGAGCAAAAAAAAAAAAAAAGTCTATTTACTTAGATAATTTTTTTTTTAATTTGAGAGAGAGAGAGAGCAAGCAGGGGAGGGGGCAGAAGGAGAAAGAGAGAGTCTTAATCAAGCTCCATGTTCCACGGAGAGCCCAACGTGGAGCTCAATCCCACAACCCTGGGACCATGACCTGGCGTTGAAACCAAGAGTTAGATGCTCAACCAACTGAACCACCAAGGTGCCCCTTTACTTAGACAATTTTTATCTGAATTTACTATTAACTTAATGATCATGATGCTTATGTTCGTGTCATAAAATCCACTGACATCTTATAATTCATAAGGCAAAATTCCTCCCTATTTATTATGCCGGTGCCTCAGTTGGGAATGTCCTTCTCAGTCGTTCAAATGTTACTCTTCCTTTAAGATCTAGCTCAGCCATCACCTATCCTGTGACATGCTCCCACACAGACCGTATTTGTCCTGCCATGTAATGTTTTCCTGTCTCAACTGTGAGCTCCTGAGAGTCACTGACCATCTCTCTGCATTTTTTCCTAACAGCCTACACAGTTCTCTCAGTAGATACTGGCTCAATGTGTCAATGAATATACACACTTTGATACTCTTAACACCCTGGCGAAAAGGTCACTAATTGTGATCTAAAGTTAAAGGTTAAAGTGTAAAAAAAAAAAAATTTCCATTTTTAGTGAAATGAAACTCTTAGCATTTTCACTTCCAGATGCATCGACATTACATAAATGATGTTGAAACTATTTCAGAAAATAGCCACGCTGCATTCCTGTCTGAGAATTAGTCTGAAAGATATCAAGCCACCCAGGGGCCTCTGGGTGTTCCCATGACAAATGTTCAGTGGGGTATTGATTCCACACATTCATTTAATGGAAATTGAGAGTAAGGTTCAACCTCCACAAGCCAGCTTGTCACATCTTATTCTGTTCAGCCGCTTAAGAATAAGCTGAAGGTTCTCCGAAGAGGTCTGCTGCTCCCCCCCCCCCCCCCCCACCAGAACTGGCTAGCACTTCAGCGATGATGTGTCTCAGCAGCAGAGAACCTTGGTCCTCAAGCACAGCTCCGGCTTCCATTTTCCATTTTCATCGTAATTCTTACTCCCACATGGACCAATTTCTCACATATCCGCGGCGAATGCTGCAAGCCTGAACCTTTGAGCCTGTGACAGTTTGCCTGGCCGCGTAACATATTACATCATCACACACATGCCGAATCCTACCTCGCTAGAAAGGCCACATCCCGCTCGGAAAAAAAACAGTGGGCAGGAAAAGAACAAGTTTCTCGTAATAACCCATCCAAGCTGATTGTCCACATTTGGAACCATTCGGCACTCTTGGGACAGTAAATGCAGATTTTCCAAGAGGTCACCCAGGCTTACTTGCTGGGTCCGCCTTCCTCCACGCCCCAAGAATTTCTAAGCATTCATTGGAAGAGGAGGAGAGGGGGCTTCTGTGTCCTCTGTTGCATTCCACTTAGTGGTTATTGTCAGCTTTGCTCTATATCCTTGGCCACACAAATGACCCCAGAGGTTTCACTGCGAGACCACACCTTCTAACCACCCCTGTGCGATGTCAAGTCACTGGAGACTATAATATGAGACAGGTAGACTGTGGAAGCAATACGAGAAAATTCTGGCTTACGTTATACGTTATCACCTTAACAATATCTGTATTTTTGAAACACAGCGACTATAGGTGACACTGCCCTATAGTAATATATGAAAGTGGTTACGAGTAAATCCTGAGTTCTTTTCACAGGTAAAAAAAAAATATGTTTTCTTCTTTCTCTTTATTTTTTTTTTCTATATGAGATAATGGATGCTAACTAAACTTATTCTGGTAATCATTTCACGATGTATGTAAGTCAGGCTGTAATACTGTATGCCCTAAACTTATACAGCACCGTATGTCAATTATAGCTCAATAAAAATGGGGAAAGAATTCAATCCAAAAACTATCTATTTTCATTATGTACAAATTGAAACCTACAAAAGAGTGAATGCAATGTTTATATAATCTATGAAGCATTAACAAAAGAACGTTCATTAGTCTACTGTCCTATGTAAGACGTTGCTGGGATTGCCGCATATACCTCTTTGGTATTTCTCTAAGCTCTTCTCCTGCCTCTTCTCCAGGGGTAACCACAACCCTGCATTTTGTATGTATCACTCCCTAAAATATACACTTTAGTGTTGGTGTTTTATAGTGTATCATACTGTATGCAGCCTTCTGTGGCTAATGTTTTTTTTATTTTTCCCCACATAAAGCTGTTTCTAATATTTAACTATGGTGTTGCAATTGCCTGTGCTTTATGCATTTTTACTGGTGTATAATATTCCCTTGTATGAATGTTTCAATATGGTTCTACTGATGGCTTTTAAAATATTTTAGTTTCTAGTGTTACTTTTAATTTTTCTTTCTATTATAAACAATGAGGTTTCCATTGGAAACAATACACATAAGCCAAGTTTCTCTGGGGATACTTACTGCCTACGAATGGACTGGCTGGGTCACAAGGTTCGTGAACATGCATCTTACATAAGGCTGCCAAACTGTCTTCCCAAATAGGTATGCCAATCTACACTCCTACTAGAGGTGCACATCATCATTGTTTAAACTGTTACATCATATTAAAATCAAGAAGGAGATTTTTTTTAATGTTTTATTATTTATTTTAGAGACAGAGACAGACAGACAGAGTGCCAGCAGAAGAGGGGCAGAGAGAGAGGGAGACACAGAATCTGAAGCAGGCTCCAGGCTCTGAGCTGTCAGCACAGAGCCTGATGCAGGGCTCGAACCCACGAACCGTGAGATCATAACCTGAGCCAAAGTCTGATGCTCAACCAACTGAGCCACCCAGTTGCCCCTGCTTTTTTTTTTTTTTAACGCTTATTTACTTTTGAGACAGAGCGAGTGCAGGGGAGGGGCAGAAAGAGAGAGGGACAGAGGATCTGAAGCAGGCTCTGGGCTGAACTCACAAACTAGGAGATCATGACCTGAGCCAAAGTCACATGCTTAACCAACTGAGCCACCCAGGTGCCCCATCCCAACTGTTCAATTCTTAAGCAAGATGGCTGCCGAAGGTGTCAGAGAATGCTTTAGAATAAATACATTAGGTTCCGGGGACCATAACTGCCCACTTGGAACAGGAAGTCATGTACAAAACTTAAAATATACAAAGCTATGGCAAATTGAGAGAATTCCTTATTTCCTTCAATATTAGAGAGGAACAGATAACCAAAACAGATAAAGAAAAGACTTATTAGCTTTTATTTTAGAATAGGAATTTTTTTTTTAAACCTTTGTTCCTAGGTTTTGACAGGTGTAAGCTTAGAGGAAAAGGTTTCTTCCTTCTCCAAAAGACCAAGGTCAGAGCTTGAGGCTTCTGACCCCTTTGGTCCTGGCTCAGAGTATGAACTCCACACCAGCCAGTTCTAGATTTTTCCCTGCAGTATGCCAACACACCTGGCGGGGTTTGAGCAAGACAACTCCATGGCGGACACTGAAGTGAATCGCGAGAGGAACTAGTCTACCTTCTGTAACTAACACGAACGGAAGTCTATGAAATACAGTCAGCTTTTGGCCAATAGTGTTGTCCATAGTTTCGACTTTCTTCCCCACAGCCAGCTGTTATCAGTAGTAGCCACTACCTGAATGTTAAATTATCTTCACCATGTTTCCACATTCTTTCTCCATTCTGGTTAGCCTCAAAAAGCAAGGAAGGATATGTCTGAGAGCAGGCAGCACGAGGCCTTCAACTATATGGTGGATGTCTCTGAACATTAGATGTGATAATAAAAGTAAAACAAATAACTACGTGTTATTAGGGCCTGTTAAGTCACCTACTTGAGTTTTGGGGGGTTTGGGGGTTTTGGGGGTTTTTTGGGGTTTTTTTTTTGTTTTTTTTGTTTTGTTTTGTTTTGTTTTGTTTTTGCCTCTACAGTGATGTCTTTGATTCTTATTATATTCTCTCCCTGTTTTAATTAGGTAAGGCCAAGGGGCCTTATAGCAATCACACCGGTGGTGCCTTCTCTTTTTAGGCCAATAAGCTGGAACCTGGCCAGGCAGCATTAAAGGAGTGACTCTTTCCTTCTTGGTCAAGAAAGCTCTCCAACTCCCAGTTACTTTCTGCTGCAAGTGTGGTAAACAAAGCAATCCTATTCTGACGTTTAGTATCTGCTGCTGGATGTCCACAAATATGGGGGGGGGGGATGTGTCTGTAACCTCAGGTGAAACTCAGATTATGAGACAACTTTCAAGATGGGCAAACATATTAAAATCACATTTTTTTAAAGATTTTATTTTTAGGTAATCTCTACACCCAGCGTGAGCTTGAACCCACAACCCCAAGGTCAAGAGTCACAGGTTCTACAGACTGAGCCAGCCAGCCACCCCTAAAATTACATTTTAAAGGATCCCTTTGGGGGCACCTAGGTGGCTCAGTCAGTTAAGCAGTGGGTCTTCCCCTCAGGTCATGATCTCACAGTCTATGAGTTCTAGCCCCGCTGGAGCTGCCTGCTGTCAACACAGAGCCTGCTTCAAATCCTGTTTCCCCCCTCTCTCTCTCTCTCTCTGCCCGTCCCCTGCTCTCTCTCTCTTTCTCTCTCAAAAATAAAATAAACATTAAAAAATAATTATAAAGGATCCCTTTGTAACACTGATACATAAAGATCCTCTTAAAACGACCATTTTCCACAACTACAAAAAGCTTTCATCTACAATGAGTCTGTATTCCGATGTTACAAGTGTGTCTGGCTTTTTATTCCGCGACTAGGTTACCTTTTCGGGAAAATGATTGTACTTGGTGTAAGTGCTTAATGAGGTCCTAATTAGTCCTCCTCCCAAACCCTTCCACTCCTACGGGAAATGAGGTCAGAGCGCAATTCCAGGCCCACAGCATCAGGTGGAGGTTACCACAGCGGCACAAAGGGGAGCCCTTCCCCGAGACCCATCTGCAGCGAGGGCCATGCCCTTCACCGTCAGGCGCGGAGTACAAAAGGGCTAAGCACTGATTACAAGAGCTTTGCAAAGGAGCTGTTCCAACAAGCAGGACCACCCACCCGCTCGCTCGTCTCAGCTCCTCCCCTCCCGGCCTGGCTGCCCCGCCCCGCCCCCTGATTGGCTGGCCGCTCGGCCCCGGCGCACACCTCCGGGGCGCGCGGCGCAGGGCGGGGCCTCGGCGCTCCCTCCCCGGCGGCCCTCCGCCCGCCCCCCGTGCATCCCCGCACCCACACGGGAGCGCCACCGCTCCGGGACGCGAGCCGGCAGCGGCAACGTGGCAGGCTGCCAGCGGCTTGAGCTCCTACTCCTTTCTACAAGAGGCATGGTGAGCAAATTAGAGGTTATAAACACCTCCGGTGGAAGGAGGAAAATTCCTTTGGGCTCAGTAAGGGAACTTCGTCAGCGGCGGGCGTCTCGGGGGTATAAGACGGATGTGCTCACCCACGCCCCTTAGCCCTGCTGGGCACGTAGGGACCGCACCTTCTGCTGGTCACAGTTCCGGCAGCAGGGCAGAAAAATGTTTCCTGGGGAAGAATGGCTCTCGAGGCCCCCTGATGAACAACATAAAGCCGTTTTCAATGTAACGGAACGCACACTCCTAAATGGAGTGCTGCCGAATCCACCGTGAGCGAGAAGGCTGGGAGTAAAATATTTGGGGTTCCCGATCTCGGTTCAAGTTTTATTAGGAAACCAGAAAAGCACACGTCTCTGGCCAGCACGGCAAAGAGAAGGGCGTTCTCAACTGTGCTGGATATTGAAGCAAGCAGTCTAGGATTAAGTAAAAGAAGCAGAGTCAATTAAGAATGATGCTTTGATGCATGGAACATAGCTTGTCACACCTTGCAGGGGCTGGTCGCCAGTGTGGGATGGTTTTAAGATCACAGCCCTCCAGCACCTTCCTGATACCTGAAACTCTATCATTAGAATCTTTCCTTTGGCTTAAAGATTCTCTTTCTCTTTAAATTTCAGAATAATATGCTACCTTGGAAGCGAAGTATCCAGATAGTCAAAAAAAGGAACACACACACACACACACACACACACACACACGGAAAGGGAACAGGTTTTGAATCAAAGCTGAGTATTAATCTTAGTTTTACCGCTACCAGTTGTGTAACTTCAGGGAAGTTACTTATTAACTTGACTCCCAAGTTCATCAGCTGTGAAATGAGACAAACACCTATCTCAGAAAGCTGATGCCAAGCTAAAGTTCAATTGTGTATATAACATGTGGCCCAAACCACACTCATAGCAGACATTGGGCCACTGGTTTTCCTCTCCTTATGTAAAGAGCAGGTCAGAACAAGGGCGTAAGTGAGAACAACAGGAGGAAGCTGGCTTCTGGACTTGGAAGTGATGAGAAGGTCAGCAGACATGGAGACGGGGGCAGCAGGGAGCAAAGGGCACCTGGGGCCAGGTAATGGAATCTGTTTCACGAATGTGAGATCGGTTCTGCTGCAGGGCATATGGTGGCCACAAGGTGACATTTATTTGCAATGCTGACTGGCTGGCAAGAACATGAATTTAGAAGCTGCCTTCCACAAAGAGCCACACCTCACCCCTCCCAGGGCTCTCCCTTGCTTGGTGTCCAGCTGGGGCAATGAGCTGTTGGGGTGCATGTCAACAGTTGTGCTACCACGTCACCTGCAAGAGGGTGGGAGCAGTTGAAACTATGACCAGATGGCCGGCAGGCAAGCCAGGAGAAGATACCAAGTGCAATTTCCAACTTGCTGAAGCCCAGTGATGGCAGCCAGGTTCCACTGACCCACAGGCCAGGTGAGTGGGGCTGGAGACCTCCCTACTGAGTTACGGAGGACTGGCCCCACCCCAAACTGTGTAGCCGAAGATGGTTTCCTTTTCCGATGCATCAGCACCTTCACACTTAGGGATCCTCCCTTATCTCCCACGGAAGAGCCAGCCATCATTGGCTAGCAAAGCACGAACTAAGCAATTTCACGATCACTCAGGTGAATGAGCCACACAGAGGGGGCTAAAAATGGTAGGAGGGGAGGGGCTCTAGAGCAGGCTGCTGCAGACTGTATTTTCACCATGAGAAGACTTCTGAAACCCAGAAGACCATTAAGCAGAAGGCAGACCCTCTAGAAATTCCCTCCTGTAACTGCTGCCGATAAAAACAAGCTTAACCTGAATAATAAAAAGGGAGGAGGTATTTTTAGTAATAAACAGTAACAGCTAACACAACAGTGACATTATTTAGAAATGTTAATAGGTCAAGACTTCGGCTCTTCCGTTCCCCCCGAAAGGCCTATCTGGAACCCCAGCGGTGGGTACAGCACGGTCTGGAGGCCACACATCTGACAGCGGTCGTTGCTGGAGTGTTACTGGGCTGTGACTCGGGTACTTACGCTTTTGCAAAATTTCAAAATGCAGAACGGAGAAACGATAATGGTACACGGTAATCATGTACATGGTTTGCGGTGCTTTTTTCTCTTATGCAGTTGCAGTGAATTAAGGGCCGTTGTTTTCTATTTGATAATCAAAATGAACAACCTTGGGATCATTTATTCCGTGTATTATCTGTAATAAATGTTTTAAATTCCAGTTGACCTTTTCCTAACCCCCTGGTATAGGGCTTTTTCTTCCTCCTTTATTTATTTTTTTTTAACATTTATTTATTTTTGAGAAAGAGAGACAGAGCACGAGCAAGGGAGGGGCAGAAATAGAGGGAGACAGAGAATCCGAAGCAGGTTCCAGGCTCTGGGCTGTCAGTACAGAGCCTGACGCAAGGCTCAAACCCAGGAACCGTGAGATCGTGACCTGAGCTGAAGTCGATGCTTAAACGACTGAGCCATCCAGGCGCCCCTTCTTCCTTCCTATGATGAGCCGTGTGCAATGTGACATAATTGTAATACCAGTGTGAGCAAAACCATAAAGGAAGGTGTATAAAAGCATCATACCATGCTTCCCAAAGCCAAGGGAAATGATTTTGGTGTATACACATTGCTGATTATACTCCATCAGTACAGATAATTAAAAGTTGACTATATAATATTATAAAACGGCAGGCACAACTTTTTGAAAATTTCTCCCTGGTATTAGCAATGCAAAAACACCGACTTGAATGTTCAACGCTAATCAAATTCATCTCTTCTTAAGAGCAGTGTATAATAAATGGGTAGCCTAAAAGGAATGCTTTGAACAGAATGCTTCACTATTGTCTGATTATTCTAAATTTAAAACTCCCAACAAAGGAAAGGATTATTCTTCTTGAGGTTCAAGATTCACGAGGATTTGGTAATGAAATTCCTTTAGGAGAGCAAATAAAAAAATTGCTATCTACAAGCTGCCAGTGTTTTCTGTCTGCCGTGTTTTTAAATCAAAGTCACCATTCATTCAACAACAAATGTTTGTTTGAATAAATGAATGAAAGAAAAGGGCCTCAAAATACTTCACAAGTGTAATCACCTATAAGTTATGAATCAGGCAGCAACTTTAATCATCCCCAAGAGCACAGGCTGAGACAAGTTAAATGTCAGCTCTCACCAAGCAGGCCAAAGCCAGACCTGGAAACTGAAGCCATGTCCTTTGATTCTTAGAAAATGACCCAGCTGTTAGAGCCTGTTGCTAAGCTGCCTCACTGCAAACTCTCAATTCAATTTGGAATGCACGTTATCTAGGCCAGGTGAGGTAAGATTAAGGAAGCGTAACAAAGCCGGGCTTGTTCCAGAAATTATACAGGTAGTCCAAAAAAAAAAAAAAAAGGGGGGGGGGGGTGAAAAGAAAAGAAAAAAAAACCCCGATCCAAATGCTAAAACTGAACACATAATTCTTAATATTAGTGTCTTCACTCTAATGAGGCACAGAGAGCAAACTGCTCAGTGCCAGAATTGATTTTATACCAAGAGAGGAAGAAAACAATGTGCAGGCAGGATACTGGATAACAGGTAGAACCCAGGGCTCCCCAGGGGGCTGCCAGTTGATTCTTCCAACAGCATTGCTAACACCCCGCTGTTTCCATTCTGACCTTCTAACAGGATGCGGGGGCCCCAACGCTTAAAATCTATTTGTTTCAATAACTCAGAGGAGAAATACAACTAGAAGGTTCTGTCCAAGTGGGGATCTGTTTTGCAAGTAGAGAATTCTCATGCATGTCACAGTGAGAGGCTTCTCGGGTAATGCATGAATCTTAAAGTCTTCAAGTTCCATGCCAAGGAAATGAAAGGAGCTAATATTACCCCCACCCTCAACTATCCTTTGGGAGCTCAGCATAAGCAAAGTAACTCCCTAACGTCTATGCTTCTGATCCCAGAGGAAGGTGAAGCAGAGCTGTGCTGACCCAAATCGGAAAGTAGGTAAAGTTTGTCTACAGGATCTTTCCCCTTTGGTCCCCCTAAGGTGCCTCCCCTGAGGCCCTAGGGGTTTCTGCTCTGTAATTCTTTTCCACCCCTACCCCGTCAGCATTCACACCAGTGAAACACAGTTTCAGTATGAATATACTTCAATCATTGTTTTGCCCTCTGAAAAAATATCTGTCCTCTCAGACTTTTGATTTTTAAACTGAAGAATCAAAACCTTTACTTTCCTTAAAGTTCCAGCCCGGGCCAGCAGCCAACATTCTGCATTGGGAGACAGATTACAGTAACTCCCTTATTTTTTTTTAAGGAAAGTTTATTTATTTTGCGAGAGAGAGCGTGTGGGAGCAGAGGGGGGGCAGAGAGACAGGGAGAAAGAATCGCAAGCAGGCTCCACGCTATGAGCGCAGAGCCGGATGTGGGGCTCGATCTCATGAACGGTGCTGCGATGGTGACCTGACCCTAATCAAGAGCCGGACAGCCGCCCACGTGCCCCGTAATTCCCTTAGTTTTAAAAGTTTATTTCACTTCATCTTAAGGCCCGCCGTAATGATGGAAATATGATGAAATCACAAGCTGGGGTCATACCCCGCTATGACCATGGGTAAACTCTCTGAGACTCAAAGTTATGCATTTGTAAAGCAGGACTTATTACAATATAATGGAATATGATATAATTATGAGATCATGAGTATAAAGAGGCTGGCACGTTGCTATCTTAGGGAATGCACACTACCCTCAGAAAGGACACTGGGGTTCCCAAGTGTACGTGGGTGCCCGGGGCTGACTGAGCCACAGTCAGTTACCCAGAATCACTGGGAACTGTAAGAGCCTGGTTCTCACCAGCTTGTGGCCTCTGCCCCAGAGCCAGGCACCCCCTGAAGGCAGGTCTGGGGTTATTCCTTCTCTCAGCTACCATTCTCCCTGGCTCTTTCCCTGCCTCAGAGCCTGTAAGCCCTTCTCTACAACTCCCCTCCCCTCCCTGTGCCCCCTGGGGGCACAGCAGCATCCCTCACTGCGCCCCGCCTCTCCCCAGTCCCACCCTCCGTCCTGTAATAGAATTTTCAAGGCAGAACCTCCCAATAGCCCCACGGTTGAGTTTACCCAGCCTTGAGCCCCTGGCAGTCAAAACAGAATCTAAAACAAATTTCCACAAGGAAAGGCAAGTTTTGAGATGAGCGGGTGACCCAGCAGGGAGAGAGGCCCCACCCCACCATAAATGGGGTGAGCTCACCGAAGCACTAGGCTTGACTCAGGCTTTGTTGGGACGTCTGAGCTGAGTCTCACAAATCAAGTATAAACGCTGTGGCAGAGGTTTACAGAGGCAAGAGAGGGCCTGAGCGCGAGAACGGAATGAGGAGGTTCCTCCAGAACAGTCAGAAGCAAGGGAGGCGTGGGGGCCAAGTGGGGCAAAGGGGCTGCCAGGGAGAGGAAGTTCTGGGGTGAAGGCAAAGTAGCACCCGGGCTGGAGAAGCGATGAGCCCAGGGGGGCTCCCACAGGCAAGATTCACGGCAGGCAGCGTGTAGGGTGCTGGCGGGCAGCACAGCCATAACACGAGAGACGTGGCTTGGTCCCCATTGGTCCCTGCGTCTGGGTTTTCTCTAGGGTGGCACCAGGAGGCACAATCTCCCCAAAAAGAACAGGACCTGGTGGGAAGGGGCCATGGAAGCTGAACCCACACACCAGGGGTCTGCTTGTCCAGTCCTCTGCTAGGATTAGACTTCATGAAGGGGAGGTTGGTAAAGGCCCTTTAACCAGATCTGAACAATGGGGAGGAGTTGCAGAGGTGTCCTAAGAGCCCCTCAATAAAAAGATAATGGGATAAGGACAATGCTTCACACTTAGGTTCTGGAAGAGGAGGATACAGAGAAGCCCAACTATCAGAGGTGGAACCCCGGACGTCTGCGTGTTATATGTAAATTGCATGCACATGTATGTATCATATTACATATCGTATCAGGAGAAAGAAAACCCACTGTTTATAGATCTTAGTAAACAAATCAGTGAAAAATGATTACAAGTCATTTCCATTGTGTAAAAATTATACAAACCGTAGTCACTTACGTGAACTGCTCCCACTAATAGCCAATTACCATGCAGCACATTATCAGTGAAATGTTATCATGAGCTATGTGTTCCATTAACTCCCTTGTGTACGTCACATTTTATGACAATGCTAAATTCTGTTTTGTATGTTCAGGCTTCTTGTTTTCTGGTGCATGTGACTGCAGAATCTGGGCACTAGAAGGGACCTTAGGGAGATCCCTTACTCTCGACCTTTCGTTTCACAGATGTGGAAGCTTGGAGAGGGTACAGCTCTCCCAGAGCCGCAAGAGAACCAGTTTAGAACGAGGCTGGCTGGAGATACAGCTCATGATCTTGGCACTACCTCAGGGCTTATCCTTACAGCTTAGACAGCACTGAGGGACACAACCCCCTCCCCCTCATTCTGTAGGACCATTTGCTCACAATTCAGGGTTACTGAAGGAGCATGGGAAATAGGTATGATGTTTGGGGAAAGGGGGAAGCTTGGGAATAAAGATGCTGGAACTCTTGGTTAAGGGACTTTGGGAGGACGTGCTCTTTAGAAGAACTCAGTCTTTGTTAAAATCAATAACCAATACAGTGCAGTAGAAAAAAATGTAGGTTATTGGGGCGCCTCGGTGGCTCAGTCAGTTGAGCATCCAACTCTTGATTTCGGCTCTGGTCATGATCTCAGGGTCATGGGATCAGACCGGTGTTGGGCTCTGCGTGAGTATGAAGCCTGCTTAAGGTGTTTTCCTCTCTCCCTCTGCCCCTCTCCCCTGCTCATGCTCTCTCTCTAAAATTAAAAAAAAGAAAAAGAAAACGTGTAGGTTATCAAGTCAGAGATCCCAGGATGAGCCTCAAAGCCTACTAGCTAGGCGGCCTAGGACAAGTTATAGAAACTTTCCAAGTCTACATTTCCTTAACCATACATAAATGGGCAGGATGATGATACTTAGGCAAATGAGTTGCGACAGGGGATGAAATTATTAAGAACAACTAGCACAATACCTATGCTCAATCAATATAACCAACCAAGGCCACTAAGAAAGCCCCACCTTTAAACACATGTGGTGGATACCTGGATGTGTAAAGTGTTTCCAAGGCCAAGTGTATGTTAGTTCACGGATAACCTTGGAAAGCACATTCCAAAGTGTCAGTGTTACATTCATGTCCAATCCTGGGGTGGGAAGTCTAAGGCGCCAGGTGAGCCAAGTGTGTTTCCATCTGACATGTCAAAACACATGAAAATGCACCCATCTGCCTGATGCAACCATGGTCTATCATTAGGAAATACCGCTCGCTTTACATCAAAATGTGTTCCCAGAAAACAAAGATACCACAGGTCAAGGGGATCTCCATATCATTCCTTCTGGATCTGTAAGGATGGTTCCTCGCTCATTTGTCACATCCAAATCTATAAGAAATTGATCAGAGATCCTACTGTGGTCAACTGCAGGACTGCAGCTCACGACAGGTGCTTCTGGGGCATCCAGGAGAGGTGTTTTTTTTTTCTAATTTTAAACATTTATATATTTTTGAGAGACTGAGCACGAGTGGCAGAGAGGCAGAGAGAGAGAGGGAGACACAGGCTCCGGGCTCTAAGCTGTCAGCTCACAGCCCGACGCAGGGCTCGCACCCACAAACCATGAGATCATGACCTGAGCTGAAGTCGGTTGCTTAGCCGACTGAGTCCAGGTCTGCTCCACCGAGCCCCAGCATGCTGCCCTCCCTCTGTTCTAGAACTGTCTGTGACCGGGTGTTCCAGCAAGCAGGCAAACCGGCTCTACCTATGTGGCTGCTCTCACTCCCTCCCTCCCCCTCACTCTCTCTCTCTCCGAGATTTCTCTTTTTCTGAGTCACCTTCATTGACAATAACGGAAAGAAAATACAAGTCAATAAATAAAGCTCCTCAGAGCCATTAAGACCCTGGCCCCTCCTCTGCACCCCCCCACCCCCACCCCCGCCGTGTCCTTCCCTACAATTTAGTTGCTTCTGACTCCACTGTGTTCAGATGTGGAAAGAACGATTTCTCCACTCTTGTTCAAAGACATGGGACACTACTGTTCTTTGTTTCCTTAAAAATATGCCGGCATGCTTGCTCTCCCTCGTAGGAGAGGTCTTGCAAGGATCACCGAAGCTTCTGGAGGGAAGCAACCACGTGCTAGGCTGAAAAACCAGAACCCAGATGCCAAATGCTGCCAGGAAGAGTGCAAAGGGTGAAATGGACATCGCTCTGAATCATAAACATGACTGCAGGCCAAGTGACTTGGGTGTTCTTCTGTACCTAATTGGACCATGCAGCTTCACACACATGGGGACTATTACAGAGGTACAGGTGCGGCTTACTATAAACAAAGACTGTGTGTCTGACAATTTATGTGCGAGTCTAACTTTTGTAAGTTACTTTACGTGCTGAGTGTCCTGGGGGAGTTCATTATTGAAGAGAACTCCATAAATGTTTTCCACAATTTAAAGTTGTCTCCATCTGTGTTTTGGAAATTTAGTTCCTTAAGTATCTGATTTCCTTTTTTTTTTATATACGAATTTATTTTTAAGTAATCTCTACACCCAACGCAGGGCTTGAACTCACAACCCCGAGATCAAGAGTCACGTGCTCCACCAACCGAGCCACCCACGTGCCCCCTAAATATCGGATTTTCTTCAAGAAGTCTCTCCTCTTGCCCCCCTCTCTCTGCCTTCAGAGCACATTATCGATCTCAACGTCACTAACAAAAGAATGTAAATATAGGGGAAAATATGCTCCCGTCAGTGCTGGAAAATAGAGAAAGGCACCAGACACCTGCCATCATTTTTAAGACAGTTTCCCTTGATAGAATATACAAAGCATAACATAAAAGGCTGATCCAGAAATGTGACCTGTGACTCTCCTTCTTGAAAAAGTAGTTCAGCACCATGAGAAGAAAACAAGCAACCTTGGGCCAATAAAGACTTGTAGATAAAACAACATAAAACATCCAAGAAATGAAGGAAGAAGCTAATTCTGAAAAAGATTTACTGCTGGAAATAGAAATAAGTTTCAAGCAAGATGTGATTTTTGCTTGAAAACTGAAAAAAAAAGGGGGGGGGGGGAGAAAACCCAGACTCTGGAACAAAACACAGATTAAGGTAAGACACGTGAATGAAACCAAAAAGAAATGGACTGAATTACAAAAAAATTACGGATTTTTTTCAACTGTCCATTTTCAAAAGTATCATTTAAAGCTACCTTAGGACCAACAACAAGGAAAGACAAACTCAAAAGTCAAATCAGTGATGTCAAGAACAGACTTCAAGAACTATACCAAAGGGAGCACAAGAAGACAACAACGTAGACTATGATGGATATTGAAGACAGAATAGGAAGCCAAGATATAGGTATTTGTGGTTCCTGGAGTAATCAGAACAAACACCACAGGAGCAATTATTAAAGACATCATGTAAGAAAACTTTTCTGAGTTGAAGAAATACCTGATTCCCAGACAAAAAAAAAAAAAAAGCAAACAAACAAAAGCTCACTCTGTACTAGAAAACAAATGAATGAAAACAGACACAGACACATAGATCCACGTATATGCACATATATAAATTACAGAAAACAGTCTTCTATTTACTTTCCAGTGAAACGTTTGAATTTTGAGGTCAAAGTAAGAAGATCACTAGCATCCAATGAGGAAGGGAAAAAATACAGGCACCCAGGTTATAAGACGGAAGAAAAATCACGCTGGCCTTAGACTTGTAGTTGACAATGGAAGGAATAAACCAACCAGCGGCACAGCCCTGATGGTGAAGAATTTTGATACAGGAATTGTAACAAAGCAAGTTTTCTGTGAAGGTATGAGAGCTAAAAAGTGATGCGAAGAATCACTAAGAAAATGAACTTCATAAAAATATTATACAGTTGACCCTTAAGCAACACCTATGGAGCTGAAAATCTGCATATAAATTTGACTTTCCCAAAACTTAACTACTTACTAATAGCCTACTGTTGACTGAAAGCCTTACTGATACCATCAACAGTCAATTAACACAGACTTTGTCTTTGAATCATATACTGTCTTCTTACAATAAAGTAAGGAACAGAAAAAGACAATGTTATTAAGAAAAGCATAGGGAAGAGAAAATACATTCACAGGAAAACATCTGCATATAAATGGATCTGCACAGTTCAAACCCATGTTCCTCAAGGGTTAACTGCACTTGAAGAAGCTCTCTAGTCAACCAAAAATTTAATTCAAAAAACAAGGGGGCGCCTGGGTGGCGCAGTTGGTTAAGCGTCCGACTTCAGCCAGGTCACGATCTCGCGGTCCGTGAGTTCGAGCCCCGCGTCAGGCTCTGGGCTGATGGCTCGGAGCCTGGAGCCTGTTTCCAATTCTGTGTCTCCCTCTCTCTCTGCCCCTCCCCGGTTCATGCTCTGTCTCTCTCTGTCCCAAAAATAAATAAAAACGTGGAAGAAAAAAAAAATTAAAAAAAAAAAACAAGATAAAGGGGCAGTTATGCTTTCATATACTTTATAATATGTAGTCAAGCCACAAAAACAGCAAACAACCGAATATAGTTAGAAAACGATACAGGTTATCTAGGTAATTCTTACAAGAAAATTTGTACCACATTTACAAAATAATAATCAGTTCAATCAAAATATTTGAAAGGAAAGGAGAATCCCAAAGGAGATCAAAAATGTGTTAATCTCATCTCACACAAAGTATGGTCAAAAGCTTCTTGACATCGCCCTTACAGAAATACATTTTTTTCTCAAATGTAATTAGATAACTAAAAAATGAAACATTCTAACTTGAAAACTGTCAGAGGGTAAGTCTCGTCACGCAAAATGGAAAATGGGAGAAACCTCAAGGAATCATAAAAGGAAAAAGAATAAACAATGCCAAAAATGAGAACAAGTAGAACAACGTAGAAGGTAGGTATTAATTCTCTTTCAAGAAGGAAAGGGTCTCGGGGCGCCTGGTGGCGCAGTCAGTTAGGCGTCCGGCTTCAGCTCAGGTCACGATCTCGCGGTCTGTGAGTTCGAGCCCTGCGTCAGGCTCTGGGCTGATGGCTCGGAGCCTGGAGCCTGTTTCCGATTCTGTGTCTCCCTCTCTCTCTGCCCCTCCCCGGTTCATGCTCTGTCTCTCTCTGTCCCAAAAATAAATAAACGTTGAAAAAAAAAATTAAAAAAAAAAAAAAAGAAGGAAAGGGTCTCAGGTGGAATCATAAATTAAGAATGACCTCTATGCCACCTGCAAGAAAGCTCTAAAAGTGACAAGAGGGGCGCCCGGGGGGCTCAGTCAGTTAAGCGTCCGACTTTGGCTCAGGTCATGATCTCACGGTCTGTAAATTCAAACCCTGTGTCGGGCTCTGTGCTGACAGCTCGGAGCCTGGAGCCTCTTTCAGATCCCGTGTGTGTGTGTGTCTCTCTCTCTGCCCCTCCCCTGCTCATGCTCTGTCTATGTCTGTTTCTCAAAAATAAATAAACATTGAAAAAGAATTTTTCCTAAGTGAAAAGAAAGAGGACTGGGGCAAAGGAACACTAGGACACTGCATATCGAAAAGCAATGTTAGGGGCACCTGGCTCGCTCAGTCAGTAGAGCATTTGACTCTTGACCTCAGGGTCGTGAGTTCAAGCCCCAGGTTGGGCATAGCGTTTATTTAAGGTAAATTAAAGTATTAAAAAATAAATATAATGGAACTAAAAAAAAAAAAGAAAAGCGATACATGAAAATAAAATCAGAATTAAATATTTAATGCATTAAACAGGAGTATTGGTTTTTACTGACAAGGGGTACATGCAAAAGAAATGCTAACTTCGTATGTGCCAAGCTAGGTAACATAGGACAGAAACATGTAAAGAAAGATAAGCAGAGACTGAGAGTCATGCAATGGTGTTGTGAACGTGTACCCCACTGCCTTCCGTCTTTGGAAAAGTAAGCAGATGGAAATTTAATAAGAGTCTAGGGAAGCAGGGCAAAATAATAAGGCTCATCTTATGACTACATCAACCTGGTAATTACAGCATGCACCTTCTATATAGAGACCCCTGGAACATCAGCAGAAGTCAATCACGTACGGAGACATCGAGGAAACCTGACTACACCTCAGTATTCCATGATCACAACGCAGTGAACTTCAACGAGTAGAGAGAAGCATAAACAATTCAAATAAACATGTATACTTACAAAACGTTCTTCGAAACAGGTGAGAGCCTAAGAAATGCTAAATTCTGCAACTGCAGATTGAGACCATAGAGATAAGGATCACATTATATATTAAAGTGTAGGCAGTCCACACTCCAGCAAATACCTTACATATTTTCATCATTAAGAAGATCCTTACGGGGCGCCTGGGTGGCGCAGTCGGTTAAGCGTCCGACTTCAGCCAGGTCACGATCTCGCAGTCCGTGAGTTCGAGCCCCGCGTCGGGCTCTGGGCTGATGGCTCAGAGCCTGGAGCCTGTTTCCGATTCTGTGTCTCCCTCTCTCTCTGCCCCTCCCCCGTTCATGCTCTGTCTCTCTCTGTCCCAAAAATAAATAAACATTGAAAAAAAAATTAAAAAAAAAAGAAGATCCTTAAAAGAGCAATCCACTCAAGAAATTAGAAAAGGGAAATACACCTAGGGAAAGCAAAATGAAGACAGAGCACACAAAAATAAATGACAGAAACGAACTCAAAATTTCAAATAGAAAAGATGTCAAAAGGTGGCCCTTGAAAATATCCAAAAAACAGACTAGATTTATTGCTCGTTAAGCTAATGTTCCAAAGAATTGATCAACTAAACCAAATTAAAAGGGAGTAGAATAAAACCAAAAATATTGAAGATATTTTTTAATTTTAAGAATATGTAAAAAAAAAAGAGTATGTAAATTTGGCTCTGTGTTAATGAAATGTTAAATACAGAAATGGCAGATACCCTATAAAAATTAAAATCTTTAGTATTAATTTGAGAAGTAAAAATCTTGATCAGGAAAATATTGTGTGTATTAAGCAGGGCCCGGGGGGGATGGGCTTTCATCCTGAGTTAAATAAGGACCTGAGTTTGGGGTGTCTGGGTGACTCAGTCAGTTAAGCATCTGATCAGCTCAGCTCATGATCTCATAGTTCATGGGTTCGAGCCCCGTGGTCAGGCTCTGTGCTGACAGCTCAGAGCCTGGAGCCTGTTTCAGATTCTGTGTCTTGCTCTCTCCCTGCCCCTCCCCGCTAACGCTCTGTGTGTATCTCTCTCTCTCTCTCTCTCTCTCTCTCAAAAATCAATAAACATTAATAAAAAAAATAAGGACCTGAGTTAAATAATTTGGGGGACAAGTAATTTCAAAACCTCCAGGCATGATACAGAGATTATACAGAGATTATGTACATAGAGATTATACATTATGCCATTCACAGCATCGCTGGTTCAATAGAAAAAGTTATTACTGAAAATGTTAAAAAGACATTTAAAAAAATTGGGGTATTGAAGGGGGAAGGGGTGGGAAGGGGTGGGAAGGGGTGGGAAGGGGTGGGAAGGGGTGGGAAGGGGTACTGAAAATTGGAACAGAATACTACTTATTTGCCACCATAAATCTGTCTGCCATAAACCAATAGCCAACATCTTATTCAAAGTTAAAAGAAAGAGTCAATAATTAAATTCAGTAATGAAGTCAGTGTACCCACTCTACCATTATTATTTAACATGACATTGGGATGTCCTAGACGAAATGAAAGTTAAGAACGTTAAAATGGAGGAGGCAATATTTTCATTATTAGAAATGCTATGATCACCTATTTAGACCGTCTAAAGGAATTAGCTGAAAGACTACTACAACTCTGTGAGGTCAAGAAGATGGCCAGTTATTACAAGATGTATGTGTACACATGCACGGAACAAGCATTTATATATATGATACACACACACACACACACACACACGCACACAGAGGGAGTTTTTGTATAAACCAGCAGTGAGCTAAAAATATGAGAGAAATAATGACCAAGTGCACAATTCTATAAAATCTCTAAGAAAAATTAACAAGAACTGTTCAAGTCCTATGAAAATAGACAACACTTCACCGAGGGGCAAATACAAGTCTTGAATGAGACTAACTACCCAGATCCAAACTTGCAAAAGTGTAAAGACTTCAATTCTCTCCAGATTAACTTACAATCTGTGACCATTAAAATTTATTTTGAAAAGACGTTTTACAATCTGACCAAATTGGCCTTATGTTTACATGGAAGAATAAATAGGCTAAAAATAGCTAAGGACTCTTGGAAAAAGAAAGTTCTATGGAAGAATCCAAGACTGTACATGTTAAAAACTGATGAAAGCCATGGGACCAAACTAACATGCAAAACCACAAAGATAGAGAGAACAGAATATAAAGCTCAGAAATATACCCAAGTTCATAAAAGTACTTAGTACATGATAAAGACAGTGTTTCCTACGAGTAGGGTAAAAGAGTATGAAATAAATGGCGTGTGAAAACTGATGAGCTATTTGGCAAGATTCATCTGATCCTCATGCCTGAGATCACACATCAAAATAAGCTCTAAATATAAACTACAAGACAATAAAAAAAACTAGAACAAATTATAGGTGAATATTCATCTGATCCTAGTGCATGGAAGGCTTTTTTTAGGTCTACAAGAAAAAAAAATATGTTGGACTACATACGTTTTGAATATCTGTATGTGAAGTTCACCATGAATAAAATTCAAAGGAAAATATCAAAGTGGGAAAAATATTTTAACATCATGAACTAAGAGTTAACATCCTTATTCAAAATGAACACACATATAAGTAAAAAATATATGTCCTAATACAAAAAATTAGCAAAGAACATAGTTGGTTTTAAAATATATATATATATATATATATATATATATATATAACAGAAAATGTATGAAAAAAATGTCCAACCTCGCTCAAAACCACACACAAAAGAAAATTAAGACAAGATGTAATTTTGAACTTCTCAAATTGGCAAGGTTTTTGATTCTGTGTTTTTATTACAGCACTTAGTGCTGTCCGAGAATGCAGACACATGGACATTCCTTTTCACGGTTGATGAGTGCTAAAATATAGTACTTTAATAATAATGTATCAAAATCTTAAAAAGGCTCTTACTGTTTGAACCCACAGTTCCGGTTCTAAAGATTCATCCTAAAAAAACAATCAGAGATGTTCAAAAAAGATACATGTTCAAGGACATGTATGGCACAGTATATCGCTAATGACTGCAAAAAATCTGGAGAATTAAATGCTCAACACATTAGATTACTTGTGTAAATTCTAGTATCTATAAGAGATGTAAAACTATATAGGCAATAAAATCATGCTATGTGGGATTGAAAATGGCCTAGCGACACGTTCCCCTTATATGGGCCAGTGGTACAATCAGCATGATGCCAGTTAGAAGAGGGTATATGACTAGAAATACGAAATATGTTCACGGTTATCTTACGAGTGATCTGCCTTTCACTTTTTTCCCCCCTGTTTTTCCAGGTTTCTAAAATGAATATACACCATTTCTGTGATCAGGGAAACAACGGCACAGGATCTGGAGTCAGACTGCTTAGATTCAAATTCAAAGCTCTGTCACTCTGCAACCTTGGGCACATTGTTTATCCTCTCCGAGTCTCAACTTCCTCATCCATCAAATGGGACAAATAACAATAACTACCTCACGGGGTTGCTGTGACCATTGAATTTTACAATGTATGTAAAGTGTTTAGTATGGTATCTGGACCATAATAAGTGCTCATTAAAAATTAGTATTATTTTGACTTTAAAGCAAGAGTAGCCACCTCCAAACTTTTCTGACAGAAGCGATTTTGTATGGGCTTATTCCTATGCCAAAGAAAAAGCAGAAATCGTCCATGGTTGTAGATTTAAAATGCTCATTATTCATATTCATTCCCTCTCTCCTCTCTCTCTGCCCCTGTCTCCCTCTTTCCCTTTCTCTCTCCCTCCCTCCTCTCTCTCCCTCCCCTTTTTCTCATCCCCTTCTCCCTTCCCCCACCTCTCTCTCTCTCTCTCTCTCTCTCTCTCACACACACACACACACACACACACACACACACACACACACACCAAGATTAAGATCCTCATGTCCTAGGATTCTGGCAAGTTTGAGCAATAGTTAATACACATCCTCAACAGAGATCATTTGAGCCCTGTGGGCAGTCCACCATGGCCAACCAAGGTCAAAAAAGATGGTTTTGATGAGGAAGCCAGATAACCTAGGAGAACAGAGGCTGCTGATAATCAGTTGGCCAATGTGTGGTCCCAGAAAAGGCTTTCACTCTCCGTGGCATAGACAGGCTTACAGCAGGGTGAGCAAAGCACGGAGGGAAAGACAGCTGGGCTGTGGAAGGAACCCCCAAAAGGGAGTAGGTACAGCCAGGTTCTAGGACGGCCACCCACATCACCCGCCAGCCAAGCATAGAGTCCTGCGAGACTATGCTTCTCCTCACTGACCACAGAACTCTCAGGGGCCCCCCTCAACCTCTGAGGTTCTGTTAAAAAGGTGACAACGTCAGCTCCTAACCCTAGTTGTTTTGTTTTTTTTTTTAACTTTAGAGCCCGCTCCTAGCTCCCAAAACAAGTCAAAGAAAATTAAAAGAAGAAATAAAGCATTCCGGGTGCCCCTCATATTTATTTTGCTTTCCCCATCCATGTTATTTTCGTGAATCTAGCAGAAAGTGACAAAATCTAGAAAGTGACACATGAGCGCAGATTACAAGGCAGCACATGTCCAGGCAAGGTCATTAGATGCCATCAGAAATGGTCTAAGGACACATGCATTCGGAAGATAACGCAGCTCAGCGGGTTATCTAGAAATCGTTCTACTCAGAGTCCTGTCTGCTGCTCTCACACACCCGCTGTGGTCTCAGAGCCCCGACAACTGCACTAAACATGGCGTGGGAGGCTGGAGAAGGCAATATGGACAAAAAAGAATTTTTTTTTTTTTTTTTTGCTGAATCTGAAATGTGGAAGGAATCTTTGCATACGTGAGACAGAGCCCTAAAAGGGGCCATAACTATTCGTTATAAAGGTATGTTTGGGGAATTCAACAATTGATGATTCGATCATCTGAAAAGATGGAAAGATGCTCTTATGCAAAAAAAAAAAAAAAGTCACATCAGCATCAGGGACAGATGACAGAAGGCAGAAAAGGAGAGCCAGGACTAGGCTTTGGTGTCAGGTGCTCTGCCTTTGAATTCCAGCCCCCACCACTCACCAGCTGGGTGCATATGGGCAAGGGGGTTAAGATATCAGACCCTCCATTTTTAAAAGTACTTAGAATGACAGTAGCAGTATCTGTCTCAAAGAGTTACTGGAATGATTCAGTCAGTCATTCACTCACTGTGTAATAATTGAGCCTTGAGATATGCCAGCCCAGTGCCAGACGCCGAGACAAGAGTGACTGAAGCAGGCACAGCCCCCACTTACATCAACTCTAAGCCTCTTAGATTTTAGTGGAAGAAGGGAGACAAAAAAACACATCGAAGTGCAATAGAGAAAAAAATTAAACCAGTTAAAGGAATGGAAAGCGATGGGGGTGTTTACACCCCCTGGGAAGGGTTACTTCTCAGTTAAACTGACATTTGAGCAAAGATCCGGATCAAGTAAGAGGGTGAGTCATGAGGCCAGGGGGTGGAGGGGGGTGTGGGGGAGGAGGATCAAGTCAAGGGACGAGTAAGGCAAAGACCCTGAGGCGGGAACAGGCTTGCATTCGATGCGACATGTGCAAGTAGCTATAAGCTCAGAGCTTGCAAAAGCATGTGCCCTGATGATGATGGGGGTGATGATGATGGTGGATGGCGGTGGGGTGGTCTCACAATGACATCCAAACAAGCAGAATACAAGGAATGTGAGAATGGGCACCACCCTTGTCAACAAAAGTAATAAAGTGACAAAATTAGTACCGAATACAGGAAGTACTGATTAGGATCTTGACTAATTTTCATTTATTAAAAACTACAGCTCTATTTTTAGGTATATCCGTCAATCTAACATCATTCAAGAAAAGCTCCTCTGAAAATTCTATTTCAGGAATGTAAATTATTTGAAATAAAAATATTCTGCATGCATGATTTGTTTGTTACCCAGCCGTCCTTCTGTTGGGTTTTAGTCTGCTAACCGTGTGTACGTGGAATTTTCAACAGTTACTATGTAGGGTACTTAGAAATTTCATAGGAGCCTTTAAGTGGCAGAAAGAGCTAGTAGGTTTTCATTTCCACCTCAGCTCGGAGGGAAAAGGGTTTTAATGGATGTCTTTCTAGGCTTTCAGCCTTTTCTTACCTGTCTCGGGATGAAATTCTACTTTACTTGTTTAGTTATGCATATGTTCAGAATTTTACAAACAGAGTCATTCATATTGTATGAATTTTTCTTCAACCTACTTTTTCTTGGGGAACGGGGGGGACTTAATATCAGGTTGTTGAAATTCACCTGGATTGTTCTACACACTTTTAGATCACTCATTTTCGTTGTTGCACAATATTCTTTGATTATATCTCAATTTTCTTATCCATACTACTTTGATAAACATTTGGGTGGTTTGGTTGTATTTTTTTTCTAATGTTTATTTATTCTCGGGGGGGGGGGAGGGGCAAAGAGAGCGGGAGACACAGAATCGGAAGCAGGCTCCAGGCTCTGAGCTGGCGGCACAGAGCCCGATGCGGGGCTCGAACTCACGAACCGCGAGATTATGACCCGAGCCAAAGTCGGATGCTTAACTGCCTGAGCCACCCAGGCACCCCTGGGTGTATTTTTTTAAACCATTAGTAATAGAAGCAAAGCTGTGATGGACGGCATGCATGTTTTCTGGTACATTCGTAAAGAAGTTCTTCTAGGGAATAAATTTAGAAGCAAAACTGCCGAGTCAGAGTAGAACACATTTATCTTTACTGGATAATGTTCAACTGTTACCTAAATGTTTACACAAATTAACACTCCCCCCCAGCAATATACACGCACGAAATGCCATTTTTCTTAGACCAAAATATCCCCTCTGACCCTGGGAATTCCAGATCTCAAATAACCCAAGTGCCCATCCATCCATTTATTGCCTTAGCCAATTCAAAACTGGTCTTTGAACAAATCCAGACTCGGAAAGAATGTCAGTTGTGTTGAATTTCTGGCTAACTCATCACAATCAATTTGCACGCAAACAAATCCCTCACAAGAACTACCAATAAATAATCACACACTGCTGGAGCCATGATGTAAAAGAAAGATGTTTCAATAAAGCAGACAGGCTTAAAACTATTTTGGCTAGGGGCGCCTGGGTGGCTCAGTCGGTTAAGCGCCCGACTTCAGCTCAGGTCACGATCTCGCGGTCCGTGAGTTCGAGCCCCAAGTCGGGCTCTGGGCTGATGGCTCAGAGCCTGGAGCCTGCTTCCAATTCTGTGTCTCCCTCTCTCTCTGCCCCTCCCCCGTTCATGCTCTGTCTCTCTCTGTCTCAAAAATAAATAAAACGTTAAAAAAAAAATTAAAAACAAAACAAAACAAAACTATTTTGGCTACCTGAATTCATCTGAACCAAGCCAATAATCTAGATATTTGCCCCTAGCCTTCTGTTCCTTTTATTTCACGGCATTTTTAAGAATCTTTTTTTTTTAAGTTTATTTATTTATTTTGAGAGAGAGAAAGTACGAGCAGGGGGAGGGGCAGAGAGGGAGAGAGAGAATCCCAAGCAGGCTCTGTGCTGTCAGCACAGAGCCTGACGTGAGGCTGGAACTCACGAAATGTGAGATCAAGAGCTGAGCGGAAATCAAGAGTCAGAGGCTTAGCCGACTGAGCCACCAGGAGCCCCTATTCCATGACATTTTTATAACTAGATTTGTCCGATAAAAGGCATGTGTGCATTGCATTTTTGAGAACTAAGAGAAAAGTACTGGATTTACTCTCTTCAAAAATATAGGAGTCATGAATACACTAAAACCCACAGAATTGTACATTTTAAAGAGATGAATTTTAATAGTATGTGAATTATACCTCAATAAAGCTGTTACTAAAAGTGCATCAGGGGGCGCCTGGGTGACTCAGTCTGTTGGGCGGCTGACTACAGCCTAGGTCATGATCTCACAGTCTGTGAGTTCGAGCCCCGCGTCGGTCTCTATCCTGAGAGCTCAGAGCCTGGAGCCTATTCTGTGTCTCCGTCTCTCTGCCCCTCCCCTGCTTGCTCTCTGTCTCTCTCTCTCAAAAATAATGAACAATAAAAAAAAAAGTGCATCAGCTAAGCAAAATAAGCCAGACACAAAAGAACAAATCCTTTATGATTCCTTTATGTGAAGTACCTAAAACAGTCAAATTCATAGACACAGAAAACAGAAGGTGGTTGCCAGGAGCCGGGGGGAGGAGAGAATAGGGAGTTAGCGTTTTCATGAGTACGGTTTCTGTTTTGCAAAACCAAGAGTTCTGGAGACGGCTGGCGGGGATAGTATGAATGTGCTTAATGCCACTGAACTGGGCACTGAAAAATGGTTTAGCTGGTAAATTGTATGGTATGTGTAGTTTGCACTAATATATATATATATATGACACTAATATACCGATATGTACACAGCGTGTGTGTCTCTCAGAGGTAGTGGGGGCTGTGTTTTGTTTCAGTCTTAGGTTATTGTTCAAGCAAAGACAAGGTTTCTTTTTCCATGAAGTCACATAGATCGCGCACCCCAGACTGAGCTCTTTACCGCTTTCCTTATTTCTTCGAGCGATCCTGAATTTCGGCACACAGATGCTTCGACACCATATAGTGTGGGTCAGAAGAAGATTGAAAAACAAAAACAAAAACAAAACCACGTGAGTCTGAAGTTACTGCTTGCGTGGCAACCCTGACAATACGACTTCGCGGAAAACGAGGGCTTCCATTTAGCAGAATGTGCCACGGTTCCGAAAACGCTAACGTACCCCCAAGGGGACGCAGTCACACTTGCGACGTAACTTAAACTCCTGAATTTTTTGACTTCTGCAGGTTTACGTTCTCATCACCCTGCAGCCACACCCTTTTCTGCCACTGACCCTCCGAGGCATCTCTCATCGCTTGACATCATCTCCGCCGTGAAATGCTTGCTCTCGAGCAGCCTGAGGTTCGGAAGACACTTTCCAAAACGTTAAACAATAAAAACCGTCGACGGTCACTGGCAGTGGTGAAACGGGCGAGCCTCCTTCGATGCTGTCTCTGTGCCTAGAACCGCTTGCCCCGTCCTGCTCCCACGGGGATCCAGCGAGCTGTATCTCCCCCTTCTCTCCCAGCTCACCTTAATTCGCTTCTCTGGGATTCTGTAATGAAGGCAGCTGTGACTACAGAAGCGGAGAAGAGAGTACTCTGCCCCCCGGGGGACAGGGAACAAGTGTTAATTTATGTCGGTAGGTCCCAAAATGGTAAACCGTGTGGATTACATTGCTACTGTATGTCTGTGCCATAACCTGCATCTGTCTTCCCGTCTTTAAGAACCTTCCAGGGCTCCTGATAAAGGATGACAGGCCAGGCTGGGAGAGGGGTGGGGGTGGGGGGCAGAGGATTTGAGGATGGCATATCTATCACTTACGTGGCACTGAGTCAGGCAGACAACGTGTGACTCATCAGGTTCCTGCTCAGAAGCCCACAGTCTCTCTGGGAGCTACTCATAATAGACCGTTTTTCAATCAGCACACGTTTATTCAGCAAATATTTACTGAAGACCTACTAAATGCCAGGCACTGTGCCTGACATCAGGGACAAAAATAGGACTACGACGTGGTCTCCGTAGAGACAGATGGGTGGGGCATCGTATCGAACCGTTTCATCGAGAGACACGGCTGGTCAGAAGAGCGGCTCTGCCCTCTCCAATACATACATACATGCATACATACAAGAAGTAAATAAAATGCACCGGGCACACATAAGGAATCCAGTCAGTGAGTGACCATTCTGGCCATGAAAGAACATATTTGGAAAGAACACAGCAATAGCTTGTGAGGCTTTCCTCTTCAGAACTATGGTTACCAAGCATTCCAGACACGTGAATGTTCCAACACCCATTGAGAGGCAAATGGGAGTTTGCCACCATGGAAGATTTGAATAGAAATAAGCGATTTTTAGTAAAGATCCAGAGATGGCACCTGTATTTCCCGTCTCGGAACAGACTTAACGAAGCCCTTTTTTATGTACGTCTGCCTCCCCGGACGGCCCCCATCCCCCGAAAAGACAGGGAGTGAGTTTCTAGTGCCCAGTTTTCCCCCGTGACAAGCACCATGCCACGGTGCACGTGGCAACAGCATTTTAAATTAGCTGGCTGCATATGATAGTCAAGTTGACATCTGAAACGCTGCTGGAATGGACAATTTAAGGACTGGATGATGAATATAATCCATAAGGCACCAATGAATGCATTTAATTAATGAATCAAATCAATTCATGTAGACTGTCATGGGCTGAACCGTGTCCCCCCCACCCAAATGTATGTGTCGGAAGTCTGAACTTCCCCAGTATCTCGCAAGGTGACTGTATTTGGAGACAGGACGTTTAAGGAGGTAATGAAGGTAAAATCTGGTCAAATGGGTGGGGTCCCAATCTAGTGTGACTGGTGTCCTTATAAGAGGCGATCAGGACACACAGTCTGGAAAGGAAGCCCACATGAGCACAGAGGGAGAAGACGGGAGTCTCCAAGCCGAAGAGCGAGACCTCAGGAGGAACCAGTCTTGCTGACATCTTGATCTTGGACTCCCGGCCTCCGGAGCTGTGAGACATATATTTCTGCTGTTTAAGCCACTCAGTCTGTGCTACTCCATTATGGCCGCCCTCACAGACAAGTACAGATACTAAGGGCAGAGCTATGACCTTGCACACGGTCACTGCGGGAAAGACCCAAAAGGGTGAACGTGAAGTGGCAGAAAGAGTGCTAAGGACAGGAATCGGGAGCCCACGGAGCCACTTCTGGCTCGAGCCTGATCTCTTTCTTGATCAAGCCCAGTTTTACTTCACGTCTGCTTCCTCCTTTCTTCTTTTTAATGTTTGTTTATTTATTTTTGAGAGAGAGACAGAGACAGAGAGACAGCAGGGAAGGGGCAGAGAAAGAAGGAGACGCAGAATCCCAAGCAGGCTTAGTGCTGTCAGCGCAGAGCCCAGCACGGGGCTCAAACTCACGAACTGCGAGATCATGACCTGAGCCGCAATCAAGTTGGACGCTTGACGGACTGAGCCACCCAGACGTGCCTCTCTGCTCCTTTTAAGATACAAGGGTAGATCTCAGGAGCACCCAGTTTCAGATGCTACTATGTAGTGAACTAGGTGCTGTTTTCTCGGATATGACAGAAACGACAGTGAAGTGTGTGTTTTTCCTTCACTACGTTCAGCCACGAAAGGAGGCTCCTCAAGGCTGGAGCCTTCCCAGCTGCTTCTTGAACCTTTCTCCCAGCATCAGCCAACATCGCTCCAACCAGAAGATCCTCTTTCGGCAAGCGTCCGACCCCAGAGGGGATCCCCGTGCGACTCAGCTCTGCTGGGCCACCCCAGCACCCGGGGGACATCAATTTGGAGGCAGTAGGTTGAAGTCACGTGAAGAAGTGACAAGAACGAGCAGAAAAACGTCTCCGCACCTTGTGTGAATGTTAGCGTGTGCCAGCCAGAAAAGACGCGCTTATTCTGAGCAAAGACCTTAATGAGCCCTACAAACAGAAATTACTACAATGGGACAATAGGTACCTTAATTCATTCTTTTCTCCAGCAATCTTAGCACTAACGATTACAAAATCTTCCACAGCAGCACTGCTAAGACAAAGACACAATCACACACCCACGGTACAATCTCTGTAGAGACACACACTGGACTGTCTGTCCAGCAGCATTTGTTTTTCTAGAAACTGCCTATCCACACAGGTGGGAACAGTCCTGTTCATACTACATGACCCAAACCCCAGATACACTGTGGACTGTTGGTTGTGGTTTGGGGTTGGTTTTGTTTTGTAGCACAAAGGTCCAGCCCCCACCCTCCCCTACAATCCATGAGAGCCTCCCGGGTCCTTGGCCAAAGCCCCATTTCTCTGAAGCTGCCTCTGATGAGTTTCCCTTACTGGCCATAAAAAGAGTTCAAATTAGTAAAACCATACTTCAAAGACCAACAGAAAAGCAGTAACTTAAAAAAAAATAACAAAAACCTAAGGAAGTGTTTTTAAGGTTTATCAATGTCGCTTGCTTAGAGCCTTTGCAACCCCCTAGTAGAAAGGATCATTGAACAGGAAAAACTCCTGACCATTTATTCGACGTTACAAAGTTCAGGATGAGGATACATCCCGAGAGTGTGGCTGCCACGTTTTTCCCGCCACGTAAGCCCTGACCACTGACAGGATCACGGAGCTGAACGGGGCTTAGAACTCTTGCCTACCAAGGCAATTGCCTCCTCCCAACTGTGGGCTTCTCCTCACGAGGTGCTCTCTCTTTAATTCTTTCAACCAGCATCTGGGGACCCCTGTATTTTGTGACCCTCTTGCTGGGGGTCAGAAGCAAACAGGAGAAAAAGCCATATATGCCCTCAAGGAGAGTTCTTCCTAATGAAGGACACAAGTCATTGCTGCGAGGCCAATTGATAGAACCAGTCATGCCATCCAACAACACAGTTCACCTGCAGATAAAGAAACTTAAAGGTCTAAGTGGGTAGATGAGAGTGTGGGCCAAACGTATGGACAAACTCATGGTGAAGTAGTTTAGTAGGGTGATCAACAGGGGATTCGTTGGGGAACAGCTAACAGAAGCGATCACATCAAAGCAAAGGATGACATCGGAGCATAAAGGTGCAGAGAACCTAGTCCTGGGTACCAATCTAGAACCTTCCTTACCATAGCACTTCACGTTCATCTGTAAGTCCGCACTTGAGAGCATTCTGACATTCGAGGCATGCATTATTAAAAATGAGCTTCCTGGGTAGTAAACTAACATTTGAACAGTTCACGAAACCGCAAACACTAGACTACGGAGGAAAGAGATAATGACACTTGTCGCAAGATATTAAGAAGACACGGCAATAAAAGGAATCTGTTCACAGAGAGAATGATTCTAAATACAAAATGGTCAGATTGATACTTAGAAGTGTGGCTATTAATAGAAATAATATTAGAGAGGTTTCATTATGTAAATGGCTTATATGGCTGCCAGAAATGTACCGGGTAGTAATTTGCATTTTTTTTTTTTTGCTGTAACAGAAATTTCAAGGATTTCTTTCGCTGAATTATGAGGGACCCTTTCGCCGGTATGCCACAGCTTGTGTAACCGCAGTAAAAAAGACCACCTGTGCTCTTAGTTGCCCTTAGATAATAATACATGCTCTTAGAAACGAATAATAATTAGGTAGTTTTTTGTGCCAGGCACTGTGCTGACTGCTCTATGGGCAGCAATCCTATGAGACACAATGATTCTCCCCATGGTACCTTTCAAAGAGAGGAGGCTTGCAGCAACCTGTCCAGAGTGTCGCAATTAGCAAGTAATGGATGTTGGATCTGAACTTTGTCTCTCTGACCCCAAGCCCGTGACTCCCCCCACTGCCAGGGACAGCAATGGTCCAAGATCTGGCAGCGTCGTGAGCATAGTGTTTCATACAGAGACCTTCGAGGTAGAAATAGGGCTAGAAAGGTGGGCACTTCCGATCACCCCTGGTCACAAATCTCAGTGTCTGCTCCCACTCAACAGCACCCATATTTGCCACCTGAGACCCCTGGATATTGGTGCCGCATTCTGGGCAGCTCCTGCTATGGCACAGACCACAGGTGTCACAGGTCCAAAGCTAAATCCTCCCAGTTCCCCCCCACCCTCCCGCCGTCCGCTCCACACAGGCCCCGGAGCTACATGCTTCTCCCCACCACCTCTCGTTGAGATCCTTGGCTTCATGATCCCCATTTCTGCGGGACTCTCCCTTCTTCATTTCTCAGTCATTCAAGTCAGTGACCTGAAATCCCAAGGTGATGGTAAAACGCTCATCTTAGCCACAAAACTTCATTAGAAGGGCTAATCAATAACAGTTTTGTTTCAGATACATCTATTTACCCCCCCCCCCCGTACACACCCTTTGAGGAATTTTGCAATTTGCCATAAAATAACTAAAAATCGAGCATCAGAAGGAAAGAGGAAGGGAAGTTCAAAAATAACCAGTTCATGCTTGAAAATCGAGTGTGAGTTTAACAACAGGCACGGCTGGTTTAGAATCCTCGCTCTCTTACTCTTCTTAGCCTTTGTCTTGCACCGTCTGTAAATCAAAAGCAACAGTGTTCATCTCCTGGGTGTGATGAGGTTTAACTGGGAGGTCATAAGCAATGCTCCTAACGGGGGGTCCGGCACAAGGTAAAGTTCCTTTCTCTTCTACCCTTTGGTCGACGAGGAGGGGACTATGGGCCCTGCCTCCCCACGTAACTGCCTGCCACTGGCCCGTGTTCCACAGGCTGGAGACACTCTTCCTGGGGCAGCGAGAGAGGCACCGAGTCAGTCTCGTCACCTCTTAGGGGTGACACTGCAAAGTCTGCTCATCCGTCGAAACCTCCCCACAGAGCCGTAAATGAGGAGCTCCTGTGGCAATACGCACGAGAGCCTGATAAATTAAGATAGGAGGTAAGCACGAGGTAACTCTAGTATTTCCTGGAGATTGGTGGGCAGAAGGGAGACAGGAAGTCCTTGCTCTCCAGAGTTCTGATCTGAATGCCTAGAGGCAAGAGTCTTGTCAACGACCCGGAACCACAGAACCACTGAACTTTCTCGGGGTCATGCTACCAAGCAGAGCAAGACTCCATAATGAAGCCCAGGGATGAGGGGTGGGGAGGCGGCAAGGGTCCCGCGGGTGGAGGGGGCCCTCACTGCTGCTGCATCCACAGAGCTCCAAAAGGCAGGAGGGGCTTTAAGGAAAAAGACAAAAAACTAGAGTTGCCATGTCAACACTAGAGTTTCACAAACAGCGACCTGGACAGAAACTAGAAAATGTAAAATTGCTCAACAGTCTAACAATCTGAAGGTCAAAGAAAAGCGCGTTTTTCAAAAAGTGGGAAACAGATGAGGAATGTAAATACATTAAGTACTCATGTTTATTCTTTATTTTATTTTTATGATTTTTATTTTTTTAATAAAACGTACCGTCAAGTTGGCTAACATACGGTGTATATACTGGGTGCTCTGGGTTTTGGGGGTAGATTCCCGTGGTTCCTCGCTTACCTACAACCCCCAGTGCTCATCCCAACAAGTGCCCTCCTCAGTGCCCATCACCCTTTCTCCCCCTCCCCTGCCCCTCCCCCATCAACTCTTAGTTTGTTCTCTGTATTTTAGAGTCTCTTATGGTTTGCCTGAATCTCTCATTGATATATAATCATCTTATAAAGAAACTTTCAAGAGGCACGTATAACCCGCTAACTTGACTACTTCATAAGATTTTCTCGTTTGACAGATTCCGAGATCTAAGGCACGGCCATAAGTCTTTTCCAAACAAGGAGGACTACAGATAAAGTAATTAGTCAATTAATTAATTCGACACACAAACCAGCCATTGACAAGCCTGGAGAAATCCCTCCCCACGTTGTCTTTGTTTCTTTTCAAGGTTTGGAGGGGAAAACCATTGAAACAAACATGACCAACTACCCACACAATTCTTCATTTTAATGTTTTCTCCCCAAGCACCCACAAATCCAGGTCACCCCGGTTTGCTTCCAGTTCTGGCCCAAGTTCAAATCTCTTACCTGAAGCCCACCACCTGGAGCCCTGGAGGAGCCACCACTGCCTATGTGTGTTCGCCAACAAGATGCTGCTACACACCCCTCCCCGAGAGGCACCTGCCACGCTCAGTGTGTAATGTGGCTTCCGGGGCAAGGCAGACGTGTCCGAAAAGACAAACATCCCAAGCTGCCCGTGGCAGGGAGGGGGGGGTTAGAGCAAATATGTCGAGCAACTTCAAGTGACTATAGACCTAAGACCTGAAGCTAATTAATGGAAATCCGAGCAAAGACGGTGACAGCTCAAGGCAGGAGTGTGAGGCTCGTGTCATTTGGTAAAGAGAACCCAAGAAGAAATCTCCTAAGGGCAGGACATTAACACCTGCACCTTACTTCCTTTGCAGACTTACACGTTTCTGTTAGAAACACGTCTCTACACTCCAGAGGGATTTTATAAGGTGTTGACCTGCTACTAATTACAGCAATGCCTACACCACAGCTAACAAAACAGCTCCTCGCTCGTTTGATTCTGATCACACGCAGGGATGTTCTTCCCTCCAACTGAACGGACCTGTTTGCCGTCTGCCTTCTTTACCTCGCATCCTCACAGGCCATCACCTCTAGCTTGAAATGCCCTTTTGCCTTCACATCACACGATCATGACACTTCCCTTCCTACAAGACACCGTTGAAACCACTCTCTCATTTAATCCCATCTAAACTAACCCGGACTCGTTCTGGCATCCGCGCCAGACTTGGCACTTCGCACTAACAAAGATTGCCCTTAGTGGAAAAGTCAATCCTGCACACGTCACTACACCTGTCACTCGGCCCAAGTCACTTCTCCTTCCTGGGCCTCAGTTCTGTCATCCGTAGAGCGTAGATAATAATGATCCCCAATCTCTTAGAGCTGTGAGAATCAGACGTTTGTTTTTCATCGCTGTGTTATGTTTGCAGACACGCACATTTAGTGCGTATAAAGTGCTTCTTCGCCCGGTACGTGGGTACACAGTAAGCACTCAGAGAACGTCTAATGCTTGCATTCGCATGCTGTTATTACTGTCTTGTGCTTACAGCCGCACTGGTCCGATAAACTCTCGGGAGAAGGAACTATTCTCACACGCTGCCCAGAAATTGAGGATGTGACCAAGTTCACTGTTAACGAAACAACAACATAGCAACCTGGCAAGGACTCCCGGCTCTTCACATTCAACCTACTCTGCTGACTACAAAAGTGCACCCGCACGTTGTGAGCGCAGACGAAAACACACACAATCGTGCCTGATTCTCGAAGCGGGACAGTTCGCAAAGAATTTCAGCGGGGCTTCGGCATGAGGAAGGTAATCTCCCGAGGCCCATGAGCACCTCCAGAAGCATCCTGAAGGGACAAATGAAGGCGAGGTGAGAATGTGAGGGGTGAGGAGGCAAGGAGGCCAGCACAGCCTCAACCGCAAAGCCTCCTGCGCTAAGAGAAAGGTGAAGAGCACAGGCCACGCAAAGGGAAACAGGGCTCCTTGGGAGATGTGGTGCAAGTCACTTGCCCAGGGCTCAACCCTAACCTCAAGCAGCGCTCAGTTCCTCCAGTAAAAGTCGCTTGCCCATGGACACAGATGCACATCTGAATTTACACCAGGGCTGTTTCCCCTTTGCGTGCCAGACCCCCATTTACATACCTGCCCCCTTCCACCTGTTGTGTGTCTATTCTTATCCTTCTCGTTTCCCATGTAAATCTGATGTCGCTTAATCCTCAGACACGGAATGGCACTGGTGAAGGGAACCTCCGAGGATGATCCAGGCTACTGCCCTCCTCTCGCAGAGGAGGGAACTGTTCCAGAAAGGTTAGTAACTTTCCAAAGGTCACAAAATTTGTGGTACGGCAAAAACTGAAACCTAGATGGTGACCACGCCCTCTTCCCGAAGCAAGCGCGTTTCTAACTCTACATCATTCCATCTGCTTCCTTCTCCCCCTTCCGGGCCCTCTACTGTGCCTAAGTCACCTAGATAAGTTTCGTTGTCAAACAGGCCATTGGAACAGACCTCCTTTTTCAGGTAGGACAAAATATACTTGGCTATTTTGTGCTCTGTGGTCACTCTGCTCCGCATCATGCATGGGGACCTTCTGTCTGCACCGACTGTCATTCACCCTTAACGGTCTATGACATCACACCTCCTTACGATATTTGACTCAGAAAAGATTTAAATGGTTCATGAGTATCATTAATTAATTTAAAACCATTTTAGAGGCAAATACTTTATTCTTCTCTTTAAAAAAAAAATGGGCTCTGTTTAATTGGAGTCACTTCTTCCCAGGTCACAGCAGTGCTATTTCAGTAGGAAAGGTCATCATAGCTTGAACACCAGGTACATTTAAAACAAATAATCCAAACCAAATTAGCTTTTATGCCTAACAATAGACTGGGAATCATAAAACAACTCTTTGGGAGAGGAGGAAAGAAATTAATTTTCTGCACTAGGAATCAACAGCTGTTTGTCAAATCAAAGTCACCCGTAACAAGTGACTCCTTAGCAAGGAAAATTATTTACCTTCAAATAACCATGTCAAGCTAGGGGGGGAAAAAAACGTTTCACAAAATAGCCACTAAATTCCTTCTTCTTTACATGGCACAGGGAGAAGGTCAGAAGCTATGCAGTTTTACTGTACTATATTCCTAAGAAACTCTGATATACCGTCCACGGCTCCAGGCAGACAGCAAGTTGCGGGAAGGGAGATTCCCAGGAATATGTGAATCATAACTGTTAGTCATCGCTTCGGGAAATTTAGGACATAATCACTATCAGTTAAACATATTATTTATTTGCTAAATGTCCAAGATACAAATTTCCTTGGAAACAACTGGTATGATACCAGAGGCTCTACATAGACCGTTAATGTTCCTGTTTTGTGAGCTGGCACATTTGGGGGGAATTTCACAAATAACATGAAGGAGAAGTGAATTTATGTAATTACCATATGGACAGGCATGGTTTCTACATATGCTTAATCAGGGGCGGATCCAATGTGTGGGGTCTGAAGCTTATAAAGTTAGGCAAGCAACGGGAGAGAGTATTGGTGGGGTGAGTATCTTTAAGAAAGAGTTCACAAAAATTACCAACCTAGAATTCAACCCCAGGCCCTAGGAAGGGCCTGTGCGGGCTGAAGCGTCGCTAGCTCTGAGACAAGTGTGGCTGGTCCGTGACACAATCAGGCGCAGGCACACATCGCGAGGGTGGGGCCACTGCCAATGGCCGACATCTACCCAATTCCCTATAGTCCTCTGACACTATACTGAATTACCTATGTGCACATTTTTGCTGAGCTCAAGTAGGTAAACAGAAAGGTTTGCATATGATGGTTTAGATGAGCTATTAAACGAATCTCAGTATGTGGCTTTACTACCTTGTCAGGAAAACCTCCTGTCCCACAGTAATTTCTTAAGCACCGATGCCTCATCTGTGGAAACCCATCGAAGGGTTCCTAAGAGAGTGTCTCAGGTCAGCATCGCAGTGCAACTAACCTCAGCGGTTCTACTTCAGTGTGGCCGAGGTGGGGAAGGACAGCGTGGAGCGGTCCAGCACAGCGCCCCTGAACTGAATGGCCTTAGGTCTGGGTTCAGTCAGAGCCGGGGAAAGGGCCTTCTGCAACATGACGTTCTGCCTCGCCCCACACCAGGTCTCCAGTGCAGGGAGAGCACCCCAGTACCTCTTAATTACGGCCAGACAAAATGAGAAGGGAGAGGACTCTCTGAGCACCTCAACACTGAATCAATCCATGGAACCTTTCACGAGAAGAAAAAGATGTACCTTGACAGAAGATTCGAGCATCACAGGCTTCTGGGATCTGAAGCACATTTCTACCTTAGCACAGCAGAAAGTCATCACTGTTCCCTTAACTTTCAGGAAGCAGATTAGACCTTTCTGGGCTTTCTTGCTGAAGGCTCTTGGAGCCCCAGGGTGCCAGGGAAGTGTGGCTTAGCCCAGGAGCAGCAATCCCCAGAATAGAAAACTGAAAATAACACATTCACTCTGACACGCCAACCCACTACTTTTAATTGCGGCTCATTAAAGATGTAAATAGAAGAAGACTTATGTTCACCTCTACTACAATTTCACCGCTGCAGTAAAGTTACAACGCTTCTGTTTCTATGCAGAAAGGAATACTTCTGCTTTGTGCAACGTCTCCGCAAGCAGAGGGCTGTGATTCACCCGTTTTCCAACGGCAGTCATCACGTGTTTCGGCTGGCTGTTGGACAGAGGCAAGGAGACGGGAGTGATGGACTTAAAAAGCAGCGAAAAGAAGAAGAAAAGACAAGTCAGTCTACAGATGGTGGCTGGCAAATTCCGAATTCTTCCTAGGGGGCATTACAGACACGCACGCCTGCCTGTCGAAATTCTGCAGAGAATTCAGGCTGAAGAGGGGCAACACCCGAGTAAGGGAGAATCAGTTCCAACGAGGAATGCCTCTGAGGCATCTAATTTTTGTTTTACCCACGTTATTTTCTCCCACTGCGCATGAAAAATTTTTCTACGTCTTCTGTTTACTCCTACTCCTCGTTTTCAACTGAAGTATGATCAGCAGACAATGTCGTATCCATTTCAGGTGTGTGACATGTTGATTCGACGGTTCTATACATCACTCAGGGCTCACCATGACGAGTGCGGTCACCATCTGTCACCACACAACGCGATTACGATGGTATTGGCTACATCCCCTATGCTGCACGCACTTTTCAATCTCTGTGACTTACTTATTTTATAACTGAAAGCTTGTTGCTTACTCATATTCTTATAGGACCTAGCTTCCTATATTAGAATGAGAATTATATCTTAATGATAATTATGAATCCAATAAGGCATTAAAAGTGAATGCATGAGACAAGTTTATTTGAAACGCTGTTAAGAATAAATTAAGGGCCAGACACAAAAAGACACATATTGTGTAATTCCAGGTGTATGTGGGAGCTAAGATAGGCAAACTTGTCAAGGTAGAAAGTAAAGTGGAGGCGACTAGGAGCTGAGGAGAGAAAGGAATGGGGAGTTGGTGTTTAATAGGCTCAGTCAGTTAAGCATCCGACTTCGGCTGAGGCCATGATCTTGCAGTTCATGGGTTCGAGCCCCGCGTCTGGCTCTGTGCTGACAGCTCAGAGCCTGAAGCCTGTTTCAGATTCTGTGTGTGTGTGTGTGTGTGTGTGTGTGTGTGTGTGTGTGTGTCTGCCCCTCCCCTGCTCTCACTCTTTCTCCATCTCAAAAATAAACATTAAAAAAAAATTTTTTTAAGCAATTAAAAATATATAATTAAAAATCAAATTAAGGACACTTTGAAAGTGGGGTGTTAGGGTGGCTAGGTCTCTGAGACAGAGTACCGTTAGCTCGCTGCCTCTCCCAAGTGGATGAAGGCATTGCCAGGCAATCCCCATGGGGATGCTCACCAGGAAAACAGAGAAAACCCTGTCCATTCCTGCAAAGTGGGCACAGCAGCAGGTGAGCTAACTCCTGATCTTTGGTACCAGTATTAGGCGTCAAGTGTTTACAAGTCCTGATTCAAACGCGTTAAGCACATCTGATGTTTTGGAGAATCTTACTGAAGATTAATTTCATGGAGCAGATAACCACTCCAAACCTTGTCAAGCTGGGTTTTGGATTTGGGCTGCATTTACATAATGTGTGCCTGTAGGTTCACGGACCATGACCTTTGATTGTTGGACTTAAACTTCCCCTTTCAGTAAATGTCACTGCAAATTCCCGGCAGCATTTGAAAGCACATGCTGTCTGCCTGTTGCTAAGTGTTTTCTAGTATAATAAATTTGATGCCAATCAAATGGAAGAAGCAAAGTGCTTCCCTTAAATATCCAGGGTGCTTGCAACGTACTCACCCCCAGACTCTGTTTTACCGTGAAGGGTGACTTCACTCTGCGTGGTACCCAACACAGGATGCCGGGCTCTTCCAAGTGGATAATTTGATGGGCTCCTAGAAATGGCCACCTGCCAGCCACATCATTTAGAAGGATACTGGTCCTGAAGAAGCTGAAAATAATTTCTTTCCCATCAACTTCTACCAAGTAGATTAGGTCCTTGTGGGCTTTCGTTTCTCTGAAATCAACAGAGTGCTACCAAAGTGGCCTTAAACCAGTGGCGGGGGGTGGGGGGGGGGGAAGCGTCGAGCGGATTGGAAATCAGAAGTGGTTAGACAGGCAGGAGTGAAGACAGAGTACAGGCAAGGGGATCAGGGCGTCCAGGATTCAAATCCCAGCTTTGGTTCCTGCAAGCCGTGTGACCGTCTTCAGCACCAATAACTCCTCCACCATGATAACGTATAATTTAAATGTAAAAGTCATACTCATTATCTTTAAGATATTTTGTGAGGATCAGAGGAGAAGAAACACATACGGGCACAAAGGAAATAGTTTATTAACTCTCTCTTCTTAGCTTTCCTCTTTAAAAGGGAAAATGTACCAGAAGCGCCTCCAAAGTTTTGTTGAGGAAGCTTTTAAAATAGACTCTGGGGCACCTGGGTGGCTCAGCTGGTTAAGCGGCCAACTTCGACTCAGGTCGTGATCTCGAGGTTCGGGAGTTGGAGCCCCTCGTCGGACTCTGCTGACAGTTCAGAGCCTGGAGCCTGCTTGGGATTCCTGTGTCTCCCTCTCTCTCTGCCCTTCCCCGGTTGGTGTTCTGTCTCTCAAAAAAATGAATAACGGTAAAAAACAAATAAATAAAATAGACTCCACCAGTGTTTATGGGGTCTCCACCACGCTGAACGTCAGCGACACTCCTTGAGGGAACATGCGGCGGTGTGAGACCTGTCTTTAACTACAGGGAACTTCGAGGCTATCAGAGCAGGTGAGTAAATCGGTGCCAAGTCTGATCATGACCTTCTCCTGTTCCACAACCTTCAATGAATGGCTCTCCACCACTTAAGATCAAATTCCAACCCTGAGTATGGGGTTAAACCCACTGTTTTCACCTGTAAAATGGGGCTGTGTTGCAGGAAGTTGTAAAGCACACTCACAGAATCTGCTGTAAGGCAGCTGCTCCATTAAGAGTTCACACTAATCATTATTATTACTGTCTTTATTCAAGCAGCCCCGCTCCTCCCCAATCTCTCATCGTTCTCTCTCACCCACCTCACACTGGGCCCGAGCCGGTCCACGACGTGCCCTCTTCCTTCTCCTCGCTTTCGTTCCTCACCCTCCTACCATTCGGGATCCTAGCCATATTTCAAAGTCTAGCTCCAAACCCCTCTGCCACATCCTCACCACTTTATAGCTGGACCAGCCGTCTCATCCCTTTGCGTTCCCACAGGTCCCTCCCGGACCGCTCTCTGTCACACGCTGCGCCTCCCCTAACAGAGCAAAGACGCATGAATTCAGTTGGGAGGAAGGCACCAAGAACAAAGGCTGGAAAATTTTTATTACAAACTGAGTAATAGTCTAACTGGATACCATGAAAGTAATAGGACCATAACGGCTAACGTTTTGTGCGTGTGTGTGTGTGTGTGTGTGTGTGTGTGTATTTAATGGAAGTGTAGTTGACGTACATTGATATACCAGTTTCAGATACACATATTTCCTGGTGCATCTTCTAAACAGCCAAATGGTCAGCCTTTTAAATGAATACAAAGCAGGCATCTGGGCAGCTCAGTCGCTTAAACATCCAACCTTGGCTCAGGTCACGATCTCATGGTTCGTGAGTTCGAGCCCCAAGTTGGGCTCTCTGCTGTCGGCAAGGAGCCCACTTCAGATCCTCTGTCTCCCTCTCTCTCTGTCCCTCCCCCGCTCCCCCCCTCAAAAATAAAGAGACATTAAAAACATAAAATAAAAACAAATGAATGCAAGGCTCAGAACAGAAAAATAACAAATTCAGCAAAGGTTCTTCACTGTGCAGAACAGACAAAGATCAACTTCTAGGAGATGCTGCAAAGTGATACGGTATTTAAGGTTTTGTTAGTCGGTCAATCAGCACATGTTGTTGGCTGATCAATTTCTAAATTCGTTATTCCAACAGTAGTTCAACGTTTGTCATAATTTCATGGGCAAGCAAACTGAAGGTCAGGTAGGAATATCACGCAGAAAAAGTGGCAAATCTTAAACTGAAATTCTCTATCCCAACTTACTGACGCTAACCAAAACATTAATAGGAAAAATATATATGGCATGTATAATATATATTATAAAACAATATACACTATTAAACAGCCTTCCCCTAATGTCAAAATATTGTTTAAAAAGATGGGTAACATGCCTCGCACATTGATCTCCATTAAATACCATTCTGAATTCCTTGCTCACAAGTGCAAATGATGATTTTTTTTAGTGGCATTTTTAACATGTGATATTAAAAAACCTCCTCCTCCCTTTGCAAAGGAACTTTTGAGGATGCCAAATTAATTTTGGAGATGACTTTTCATTTTGTTTCAGCCAAGATATTTTTTTCTCCTTTGCAATTTTAACCAAACAGAATTCTTAGAAACGAAAAAATAGTAACAAGTATATTTCTAGAGTAGAATAGCCTTTCAGAATTGAAAATGTTATATCAATCCTTTAATGTTACCCAGTCTTGGCTTTTTCAATCCCCTTCAGGAAAAAATACCACATATTCATATTATGTTGCCAATACTGGATGTGTCATTTCTGTGGATTTCTGATTTGGCCGATATGATTTTTTCATGACATAGAACAGTAAAAAGCAATTTCTAGTAACTTCACAAATATGGCTCCTGAGGAGCTGAAGTGATTCTACCTGATGTTAGAATTTTCAAATACCAAAGATTCACTCTACTGGTTTACTTAAAATGGTATGATGCTGAGTCCGGTGACTTTCGTAAAAATCGTTTAACCTAAAACATCAACTTTTTATAATTTTAACAACACCATAATTAGCACTGAGATGATCTGAAACATTTTAAATCTTACTTGAAGGATTACTTGTCTATTTTTTTTTTAGTAGGTTTCACACCCTGCACGGAGACCAACCTGGAGCTTGACCTCACGACCCCAAGACCCGAGCTGAGATCAAGAGTCAGACTTCAACGACTCAGCCACCCAGGCACCCCCTACTTGTATACTTCTAAATGAGTTGTCTCTTTTTACCTTTGGTAAATATTTATTAAGCCATACTGTGCACAGGAATGGATTCACTACTTAGAATACAAGGTTTAAAATAGACCAATCTCCACCCTTGTGGGTCATCCACAGAGATGGCTGAAAAATCAAAGAACTGCCATCCACAGAGCTCATATAGGAAGAGAGGACACTGCCATCAGGCATCAGTGAATGATGTTCACTGGGTAGAGAAACAGAATTTCAGGCAGAAGAATCAACATGAAAAAGTCATGGCTGCTAAAGCACGCAGTATATTTAGAAAGGCAAGAAGTGTCATGTGGGGAGATGGGAGGGAGGGACGAGATTTCGATGGTGACTTGGTAATGAATTCCCAGGGATCTTGAATGTCATGCAGTTAAGTCACCATTTTATCTTGTAGGGAAAGGGAAGCTAACAAAATCCTTTAAATCTTTCCTTTTACTTCATCATATTCATTCATTGCGATGGAAAACACCAGAGGAGTATTATTTCTAAAGAAAAGTACCAACCGCTCTAATCCTACAAACATCTTAATTTTTGCTTTCCTTACTTCCAGGCTTTGTTGACAGGCACAGGCACACATTTCATCATGATTTTGTAATCAATGCGAATCGATGCGTAATCGATCATAAACACAAGTTTGAAGTCTGAGTTCGATCCTTAACATGAAAGGATCCATACTTGCGCAGGCCGTCAAGGGTTTTTAGGAATGAGAGTGATTCAACCAGACCCTTATCTTTGGGAAGGAAAGTCTCAAAACAGTAGGATGAATGGAATACAGGAAGAAAGACCTAAGGCAAATGTAGTCTCTGGGCAGTGCCTGCAGCGGTCGGGCAAGGGATGGTAACGACAGCAACAGAACAAGAGCAGAGGAATGGAGAAGAGTGGGAAGACCGTGAAGTAATAAGCAAGAGGTAAAACTCTAGCAGGTGGTCAAGGGCCGAAGCGTTGGAAGAGGAGATGGTGTCCAGCATCAATGACTGGCTGGTCGCTGATCCTGTTTCTTTAAACAAGGAACCCATAAAGGGAGACGGGGCAGAGACAGGAGCGGGTGTAGACTCAAGTTGGAGGTACCTATGACACCCAACCAGAGCCATCTGGGAGGAAGTTGGAAGCCAATGGTCTTAAACTCCAGGGAGGAAGAGAGAGCAACGTTAGTCATTAGAGTGGAATGGATAATGAAGCCACGATGTGATGATGCCTTCAGGGAAAGCATGTGCAGTAAGGAACTCTGATGAGTTTCTTTTCAGTTTTCACGCCAACCGTGTGCAAATGTGGCAGTTTAATCCTAATTTCTTTTGATGCACCGCAAACACCTCCTTTCAAAGCTTTCAAACTGTCACCAAGGAAGGGTACCTTCCAAGTTAATCACCATCTGTTTTGATGATGCCTATTATAAGGCAATTCACTGCATTTCCTGAACTGGTGTGGTTTCACTCAGTTACACAAAACCACATCGCTTCTCTGAAGGACTGGTACAATGAGCCCATGATAGTTATCAGCAAGAAGAGAGGGTTATAACACATCACCCGGAAGGCATGCTTAGTACTGCTTTACAGAGAACATCAGCTTGGGTGCATGACGGCTGTCTAACTTCTCTAGGCTAGAAAGCCTTTAAAGAGCTTTCCAGTGATGGTCTTCAGGGAGGGTACTGGACTGACTGTTCCCTATTTATATCTGCCTTGCAAAAGCAGCGCCGATGATTTAGGAAGCCATTTGGAAAATCTGCAGTTCTCGAGAATGCCTCGTGGTAAACAACACAAGTGATGTAGTCAAACGTTCTTTTAGAACCAGCGCTCCTCTTTCCCAACCACGGATGACTACTCATCAGGAAAAATTCCACGCACTGTTAAGGACCTCCAAAATAGCAATGCCTTTGGTAGTTCACTAAAATTGCATGCCTTATAATTTCTTTAATTTTGCCCCTCGTCATGCCTCCACTTTAAAACCTTTAATGAAGTCTCAAGACACTGATGTCAACACCTGTATGTTTCTCTCCCATGACCGACGGCCTGTGCACCTGGCTCCTGCATCACAGAGGCAGGCTTCACCCCCCCACTGAACCGGAAGAGGCTACAGAGAGGACATCTAGGCAGATTTCGACCAAGCACGTGAGCCAAAGCCTCTTTTGCTCTCAGCATTGCTTCGGAAACCTGGGCTCTCTTTTCTCCCCTTAGCTGAAAATGAGGAAAAAACCCCATTCCCAACCCATTCTGTTATACCTTCTTGCTCTCCAAACCCCCCATCAGCAAAATTATTCGGACACGTGGGAGAAGACGCTTCCTGTCACTGCGCCTGAATGTGCCTTGCAACACAAACGTAATTCAAGACTGGCACAACTTCTCTTAAGTAACACTGTGTGTGACTAAGCAAGAGTGAAAACATACAAAAAGTTGCAAAAAAAAAAAAAAAAGGTTTAGGGCACCTGGGTGGCTCAGTCGGTTGAGCGTTCGACTCTTGATCTCGGCTCAGGTCACGATCTCACGGTTTGTGAGTTCAAGCCTCACGTCGGGCTCTGCGCTGACAGCGTGGAGCCTTCTTGGGATTCTTCTCTCCCTCCCTCTCTACACCCCCTCTCAAAATAAGTAAATAAACCTTAAAACATATTAGAGAAAATGTTAAAAAAAATGTTTAATGGTAGTGGTTGTGTTAAATTTTTTTTAATGTTTTATTTATTTATTTTTTTTTTTTTAATTTTTTTTTTTTTTTTCAACGTTTATTTATTTTTGGGACAGAGAGAGACAGAGCATGAACGGGGGAGGGGCAGAGAGAGAGGGAGACACAGAATCGGAAACAGGCTCCAGGCTCTGAGCCACCAGCCCAGAGCCCGACGCGGGGCTCGAACTCCCGGACCGCGAGATCGTGACCTGGCCGAAGTCGGACGCTTAACCGACTGCGCCACCCAGGCGCCCCAATGTTTTATTTATTTTTGAGATAGAGAGAGACAATATGAGCAGGGAATGGGCAGAGACAGAGGGAGACACAGAATCCGAAGCAGGCTCCAGGCTCCGAGCTGTCAGCACAGAGCCTGATGTGGGGCTCAAACTCGTCAATTGCGAGATCATGACCTGAGACGAAGTCGGACGCTCAACCCACTGAGCCACCCAGGCGCTCCGTAGTGATTGTGTTCACAGCTGGTACGTTTCCCGATTAGCCCACTGGTTCCCGTACAGGCTTCCTGGGCTTCCAAGAGCTCTTTGGTTGGGTTTCTGTCAGATCTCGTCCCAGGGCCGGACCCACCAGCAAGGGCATCAGCAGTTGCACTAGAAGCCAATCTCCTCTGCCAGGCTCGCCCTTGCTGGAGCAAGCAGAGAAGGGAAGGAGGGGGCCCGTGTCACCACGCGGTCTGTTGTCATCAGATTCAAATTCTGAATCTGCTGCTGGCACCGGGGCTGCTTTGATGTCTGTCCACTGCAGCTTAACTTTATTGCTTTCAGCAATGGGATCGCTCTCCTGCCACCAAAGTGGACAACCTCCGAGCCCTAACAGCTGAAAGAAAGAGCATTCAAAACATACTGCCAAGGGCAGCAGGCGTGGCCTTGGGATCCGAGGATAAAGCAATCAAGGTCAGCCCAGCGCTGCTCCCACCTCAGCTCTGTCTCCTGCCCTGACACTCCGGTCCCTGTCCCCAGAGTTGACGTTACTGCTGGGCTGCACGTGGGCAGGGGCTGCTCCATGAATAGGGACAGGCAGGGTCACGGCGTGAAGAGGAGATATAAAAAGAAGGCTTCCGGAAGAGCCTCCGACCTAGGGGACTACACATTTAGCCAAAACGAGGTTTCTAAGGGTTCAGAGAATATGCAGACTTCACATCCCAAAAAGGCTAGGGCGACTGAAGAGCGAGTGCAACCATCACAGCAGGATGCTGTTTAGATCAGCAAGCAAATATGTCCTGGGTATCTGTGATGCGCTCAGATCTAGACCCTATGCCGCGCGTGAGGAGGTAGGTACAGGGAAGGATGAAGAGGTAAGCTCAAGCAGTTTTCACAAACCTCTGTGCGCTCAAGAGTTGTCTGCGGTGAGTTTCTTGGGCTCGACATCCCCAGAAATTCTGACTCATCGAGCCTGGTGTTGCTGAATCTGCTGCTTTGTATGCCCAGGTGATTCTGCTGCAGGAGGTCCTGGGGCTAGACCACCTTTGAGGAACTGTGGGCTCGGATGTGATCCCTGCCCTCCAGCAGCCTGCAACCCAGATGGGGTGGCAGCAAACACCCACAAAGCAATAGGTAGCCATACATATTTTTTTTTTTTTTATGGTGCAAGTTCTAAATGTTATAGGAGCTCATAGAGGCCAGAGCATTCTGGGAAGGCTTTGTGAATGTGAGCCGGGCTCAGTGGTCAGGCAGGACCTGGAGAGAAAGAGACAGCCCCAGGCAGTCGTCTTAAACAAACTTCCCGACTCAGTGTGACACGGGGACCGTGGCACACAGTATTAGTGAAGAGAAAGACAGGAGTTAGAAGGCGGCCACCAAGCAGGTAAATAGGCTTTATACGTTGAGTGCAGGGAGGAGACTGTCACCAGGAGAAAGAATCATAACACTGGCGTTTCCAGATAACACTGTGTTCACATTTTCATCCCACCGCATTCATGTGGTTTCCTGCACTTCGTAATTTAACATTTGTCAGAGGGGGGAAAAATGCTGTTATGAAACCCAAATAATGCACCACTCTGAGGCAGACAGCAGGCTGCTAACAAGAGTGATATGTGAGCATCATTTAAAGTGTCATTCAGAGCTCTGTTCAGAACAGGGATGTTCAGTAAGAAAGAAAAATAATCAATCCTGTTCAACATAAGACAAAGTTTGGGGCTTCGTGGGGTTCAGAGACTGGCAGATAACCCGTAAGATAGTGACAGCCAACAGAGAAGGAAGAGGGAGATCCACGACAGAAAAATAAAGGAAGATATTACATCATACTATACCGTATTATATCACATTGCATTACATTCATATAACAACGTGCCACGTTGTCTTTAATGCCGCAAGACATTACTAACCACAGACACCGCAAGGCCTCTCTGACCAAAGGGTTGGTTCGCAAGATCGTAGGGAGAAGGAGGGAGAAGGGCCCCCCCTCCACCAAGTGCCTGGCCCCTCTTCTCCACACTGGCCCGTCCAGCGAGCACCACCCCTGCCAAAGATCACTTGCCAAGGGTTCACAACTGATTTGGCTGAGCGAGAACCCAAGGGTCTAATTATTTCATTAATTTCACTAGAGTCAGCTGTGGGATTTTAGAGCCGCAAGAGACCATGAAGGCGTGCACTGGCATTTTTACAGGTGACTCATTCCACGAGGACGAGTAAGTTGTCCAAGGTCACCAAGAGAGATGTGCAGAAGTAGCTTCCGTGTGAGGACCGTGCCCAAGAAGTACAACCAACGAGGCTGATCAACCTTCCTTGGAAAAACGACAATATTTTTGTGTCTCGTTGGGAACTTATCTGTCGTTTGCTAACAGTTTGGAGCATTTGAATTCTACCTCCAGACCAAGGCTGTCATTCAGGGCTCCACGTACGGTTTTTAAAAGGTGCTCAGTAATTATTTACTGAGCAAGACAGAAACTCCCAACACTTCTCACCTTGCCCATCCCGATACTCAACTACGGGGTAACAAATCTGCCTTCAGAGTGAATCGAGGGTCTCGGGTGTGCTTAATTCCTTATGCTCTCAGCTAAAAGGAATGTCTGGAAGGTGTAGTCTGTTGGTTGTTTGTGTGTACAGTTGTTGGTTTGTTTGTTTGTTTCGGTCTTCTCTAACCACAAATGCATTGTCCTCAGATCCCACTACTCTGCAAATTTCAGAAACACACTGAGTAAATTTAGTTGCTCTCTGGGCTTTTCATCAACAGTCTCTCAAACATCCTGTTGCTTGGGTTGTGGAGGAACAGCCATGCCCTTAAAAAAAAATGTCCTGAGCCACCAAATAAACGATAGTTGATGACATCTAAAGCTAACGAATGCCAAGTCCTTTGGAAGACTTACCCACAACCATTCGTGTTTCAAGACCATTCATACAGGCTGAAGTCCACTCTTTCTTCCTCATGGCCTGGGGAAGCAGTGCATCAGAGGCCTCAGAATAAACTCGTTCATTTTGCTCCAGTATGCTACAGGAAAAGAAAATAAAACAAGTCAGAATGAAAAATGCCACTTCAAGCAGTTAGTTGATATTCACGGGGAAATCCCTGACCTCTCTCAGATGTATTCTTTATAACCTCAAACAAGCATGTTCATGATCAGAACGAAGCTATCACACGACTGATCTATCTATGGTACCCTGAAATACTAGAGGTGGGAAGGGAGAAGGGGGAAAGAAAACGGAACACCTGTCGGATAGGTACCGTATTTTGAAAGCTGGGATATAAACCACCGGCAATGTGCTTACAGAATTTCAAGTTTACTAACTGAAATAAATATATAAAGAAGGATTCCTTACGTTTAATAATTAGAGATAACTGATGGGCAGTTATCAAGGATACAAAGGGGAGAAAGTTTCGTGTCAAATCAAAAGTCATCTGATTCTGCCCATTAAAGACTCAGACTCACTGAGCCAACATTAACATCTTTAAACACAGGGCGGTTAGGACTGAACAACAACAACAAAAAAGAGACAGGGTCAGAAAGAGGAAACTTTCTATTTTGCACCGGAAACAGGTAATTTAATCGATGGGTGTTCATGCCGAGTCTCGATACAACTTGATCAAGAACTGCCCCCCGTCCAAGCTGGAAAACGGCATTTACTTTACACGCTAAATATGAAACGAATGGTTAAAATGCGCATGCCTCTCTACCCCTCCTCAGAGGTGCCAACAAAGCATACACATGAGAACCGTGTGTGACAAGGTGGCTTTGGAGAGTCCTCTTCTGCCTTGTGACTTATAACAGTCACCTGTCACGGGGTTTTGTTCGAGCTCTTCCCATGCTCTAACAAGTCCCCCCCACTGCTGGTTTTTTTTGACATTGACCATTTGAGCCTGGAAACGGCCTTCCAAAACCGTCTGCAGCCTTTTCTAGCCCTTTAGGAGCTCTTCCTCATCTGTTTTGCAAACACACAGCGAGACCACCATCCGGTTCTCTCACCAGGATGACTGCAACCCACTTGTGACTCCAAACTCCACGTGTTTGCAAAGGTCCTGCGGCCACTGCCAGGTCGCTATCCGATGACCCAGCTGTAAGAGAGCAGATATATACTTTCCTGTCTCACAAGGTGACTGCGTGAATTACCGATTCCTTGAGAGCCTTCTGAAGCCATTGCTTGATAAAATACTCAACGTGTTCGAAAAGACCTTTTGGGGGGAGGGGGTTGTGTCTGTCTGTGGTTAAATTCGTGTAGGCACTCAGAACTTTTGAGGAGGAAGAGAAAGCTGCTCTGGGGTAATGCTTAAACGAGCGAGTTGAGTTGAAGCCCATTATATTTTCAGTCTAGTTGGAAGAGTGACTGCCTGAAAATGGCAAAGTCTTTTTTATTTTCTTGATGCTATCAATACCCACCGAAAGTGGGGTTGTCACGATTTTTATTAGCCTCTAGAGCAGCTTTTTCATGCAATGTAACTCAGCTCCCACTCAAATGTGTAACAGCAACATATTGCTAACAAATCAACACAAGCCAGGAAGTTCAGAGCACGACAAACTGTCTTTAGCTTACCGTTTGGGTAAAAACAGAATTTGAAAGGGAAGAGGAGGATTTAGGCAAGCCCACTGCGAGTTATTGGTATCAATCCTCTTTTACTAAAAATAAATTACTGCCTTTCTTTCATTTGTTACCAGCTCTCCAGCTCGGTGGTTTCGACCTGGAGGGGTCTCTGTCGTCGAGTTCAAGATTCTTCCGCAAAGGAAGCTGCCGGCCCAGGGAGGCTGAGAGCACACAGCAGGTTCATCTGCGCCTTGACCAGACTCTGGGTGGAATCACTCGTGCCCACTGCTCACTGACTGCCACGTATGGTGTTGGTTCAAAGTTTACCAGAAGCCCTCTTTCTCTCTCTTTCTCTGTGCTATTTCTGCCTAAAGAAAGACATTGGCTTCTGGATTCTATCTTGGCACCAAGTGGTAGTAAAATCATCCAGGAGAGGAAGCACGGCTCCCTCATTAGCTCAGGGCCCTTCCTTGGCTGCCAGAGCCAAGGGGCAAGTCCACACGGGGCAAGTCACACGTCTTGTGGAGGAGGAAAAAAAAGGGAGGGACAGGGACGGATCTCAGTGACACGATTTCCCACTCTTATCTCTGTAGATGTGAAGGAGTTGAAGCAATTCGTTTTGTGATTTATAGTCGACCCTCAATGACACACCGTGCACCAGGTATGAGACCGTTTTTGTCAAAAGGAAACCACTGAACATTCTATCCACTTCCTTTCAAGCGAGAATTTCAACATACTTCCATCTTCCAGCAAACTCTTCAGCAGGGCCGCTAATGCCAATAACCAACAAAACACCGCAAAACAACCAACCAACAAAACAGTTTAATCTCCTTTGCATACCCATTCTTGTTCGCCAGTGGAAGCTATAAACAGAGATAAGACCAAAAGTCTAGACAGAAGAAAAGAACACCAGGGGACTACAGCATTCACAGATACGCCTGCATGCTGAAAGTTACCTGGATAAACAAGGATCTCAATCCAGATGATATCCTTACAGGGTCTGAAATTCGATAAGCATTTTTGTGATAATTTTCTCAACAGCTCTAAGCAGCGACAGCAAAGTATATCAACACGTGTCAGAAACAGTGGCCTAAAAGCAATGAGGATTTTTTTTTTTCCCTTTCTTTTCATCTGAGTTTTGCAGCTAACTGGATTTTTCTTTTTTTTTTTTTTTTTTAAATTTTTTTTTTTTTCAACGTTTATTTATTTTTGGGACAGAGAGAGACAGAGCATGAACGGGGGAGGGGCAGAGAGAGAGGGAGACACAGAATCGGAAACAGGCTCCAGGCTCTGAGCCATCAGCCCAGAGCCCTACGCGGGGCTCGAACTCACGGACCGCGAGATCGTGACCTGAGCCGAAGTCGGTCGCTTAACCGACTGCGCCACCCAGGCGCCCCTAACTGGATTTTTCAATTTAAGTCACAATCTCCCAGGTAGAATTAGTTCCTTATCTCTCATATAAAGGGACACAAGTGACTGTTCTCCATAATTAATTCCCAACTAGAATTCAAGTTGTTTTTGCATGTATTTGAGTATCCCACATCAAATGAAATCTCTAAATTGTATCTTATAGGACCTGTTAGGAATATCACTATTCTAAAATTCAACAATTAGACTTCATGGGGAAAAAAACTACCAGGTTCGTGGTGGAATACCATGCCAGTGGGGAATGGGTGTTCTGTTCAATATATAGTGACAGGAAAATAAGCTCATTATTTGGAAAGAGTCAGATCCCCATCTTACATGATTCAGAAAATAGATTCCAGATAAATTAAGCAATTAAACATACAAATACGTGCTTTCACAGACATATGTATATGGGTATTTATTATACAAACATCATTTTATACAATTAAATACAGAAAAATAATTTTATAATCACAAGAGGCCTTGTAGGCCATTGCATAGACTTTCGCTTTTTACTCCAGGTGACAGGAGAAGACACTAGAGAATTGTGAATGAGTAGTCTAATGATCTTCCTTATGTTTAAGGGATCATTCTGTCTGCTGTGAAGAACAGGCCCTAAGGGGACAATGCTGAAGACAGGGAGCCCAGGTAGGCTACTGCGAAAATTCAGGTGAGACACCCAACACGTGGACTGGGGGAGGAGGTAGTGAGAACTGGTGAGATCCTGGATATATTTTGAAAGTCAAGTTGACAAGGGGTATAAGAGCAACAAAAGAGTTAAGGAGGATAGTTCAAATTTTTGACCAGATCATCTGTAAGAACAGAGTTGCCATTCACCAAACAGAAAAGATCGTGGGAAAAGCAGGTGCTGGGGACCCCATTTTTGCATGTTAGGTTTAAGATGCCTATTAGACATCCTTAGATACTAAGTAGATGGTAGGATACGGAAGTCTAAAATACCCTCCCCTTGAGTATGGACTGGATTGAGTCACTCTCGTCTAGCAAGCAGAGGCTGGCAAAGGCAACAGGTGCCATTTCCAAGATTAGGTGACTACACGACTGGCATCCATCTTGAATGTCCTGACACATTCTCTCTTGGGTCACCCACCAATGCCAGGCTGTGAGGCCAGCCTGTGGAGGGGCCCTTGTGGTCTGGTAGCATCTGTACGAATGAGCTTGGAGGCAGATCCCAACCTCACCCCCACCCCATCCTTCAGATGAGGCTGCAGCCTGGGCTAATTAATGGCTTGACTGCAACCTTACGGGGGCCCCAAGCCACAGACATGGATCAAAGATGTGCCTTGGCTCCTACTCACAGAAACTGTGAGATAGTAAGTATTTGTTATTTGAAACGCCCAAGTTGCAGGGTAATTTATAACACAGCAGTAGATAACTAATACAGTCATAATGTGTTAAGATGCTGTTCCACGAATTTTATACGACTTTTTACAGTTGGAGAAACAGTTGCAAGGAAGTTACATCGCCTGCCCAACACCACACGTAACGTGACGGAGGTGAGACTCCAACGCGGGCCATCTGACTCCAGAGCTGAAGCTCTCTGTGGATGCATGACCGGACCCCTCCAGGATAACCTTTGCCACCTCGTATGTGCATACCTAAAATATGACTCTCCCTTGCAGGAAGTGTTAACATCATAGAGTTTATATAAACAATGGCCAAGTGCATCTTTACCAAACTTCTTACCCTGTCACGTAGTTCTGTGATTCTATTTTCAATCTCCCAAATACCTGAATGATACATACTGAGCCGTCAAAGAAGATGGAAAGGTGGCCCCTTGCCATTTGAAGAGTAACCTCCATCTGGTTCTTCAATTTCAGTCTGGTTAATCTGGTTAATTTAACTATGAGAGAATTTCCAGCATAGTTTACAAAATGCTCTAATATAAATTCCGATAGACTGAATGTCCTTTTGCACATTTAAAGACCTCTCACTAAAACTGCTCAATGCTAAGAAAACACCAAGATGCTGGATAAGACAGCCACGGTATTTCTGCCTGAATTTTTTTTCTTTTTTTTACAGAATAAGGGACAATCAATTTTCAGTTGCCAATAGACAGTCACCAAGGATTCAACAAATACGAAGTTTCTAAGTAGGAACTGGCAAGGCCAAAACATAAAGAACAAAAGCTTTTGAACTACATAATGTACAATAACTATCATCCTTTTAATGGTTACAACAAATTAAGACTTTTCCATTCTTCCCCCAACACAGACATGAAATACAGAAAGTGAAAGACGTGACCTCTGTACCTCTGTCTCATTACAAATTTAGAACGTCGCTGTTGTCAGAAAGGAACTGTTGCTGGTTATTGTAGCGTCCTTATTTTTTAGGAGGACAATGTCCATCAAGTGCAGCCAGGAGCATGTTCCTCATCCACACTGTGGAAGCCTTTTCTCTTGTTTTAGCTGTTACAATTATGCCCACAACCAATGGAAACCAAAGAACTAGAAAGAAAGAATCATAAGAAATTTAAAAAAAAAAACAAAACACCTGCCATTTATAAACCTTTCTGTTACGAAGAGCGACTATGTTTTAGAAAGACATATGATGTATCAGCACAGGTGTGTGTATATATATATGTATATATGTGTGTGTGTGTGTATATATATATATACATATATATATATATGTCCCATATACATATATATATGTATATATATATATATCCATTTAAAAATACCAAACAGTAGCGACAGGTCCCTGGCTAGGCTGCAATTTGGACAATTTGTGTGGAAATGGCATGACTCTGTCTTGTGACACAAAGAGCAGATGCTACCGATTAACAGACAAAAATGTCTCAAAGACTTGCGCAAACGTATGAATTTGCATCGTGAAGTCAGCTTTGCCGATTATAAGCCAAATAGTATAAAGTGATGAAGGATGCGTGGTTTTTCTTTTTAAAAAGAGAGTCAGTGAGATCAATTAGTAAACTTTCATGGGCCTTCCTCTAAGTAACACATGGATTTGAAGGAAAGTACTTGATGAATCTTGCTTTTTATGTTTAAGAAATGGGGGAGAGGGTAGTATATGTCATGTATTGGCCGGTGTGTTCAATGGGACGACATATTCCATGGTGAAATGTCATGCTATGCTAAAAATAAAACAAGGACTAAAAAGATTCAGATACATTTGGGAAACACTTTTGAGGGGCTCTGGTGTATTGATATGTATTGTAAGTCTCAGAGAAGCATGCATCTTGGCCCCAAACACATTTGACCACAGGACAATTTTCCCAGGAGACGTAAGCAACTGGCAGATACACACTGACCAAAATGCACCCTAGGACCCAATATGCCAAGCCAGTGGTTCTCAAACTTTTGGTCCCAAGTCCCCTTTGCACCCCTAAAATGTATTGAGGACCCCAAAGAGCTTTTAACGAGGCAGATGATATTGAACAACAGCTGCTGTGTTACAAATTAAAACAGTTTTGAACTACGTTAAAATTCATTCATTTGCTACAAATGATAATAGACCCACTGCATGTTACATAAAATAGCGTCTCTTCATAAAAAGCAACTACATTTTCCAAGACAAAAAAGGTTATTAAGAAGAGTGACAATGATTTGAACTTCTGCAAATCTCTTTCATATCTGGCTTAACGGAGAAAAGTTAAGTTTTCAAATGTGCCTCTGCATTCAATTTCTTGTTCTATAGTGTTTGCTTGAAGTATAGGCTGGCTGTGGCCATGACATGAACTCCGAAGGGCCAGGAGGAAAGGGCACACTGTCAAGAAAACACCTGTGGGGCACCTGGGTGGCTCAGTCGGTTAAGCGGCCGACTTCGGCTCAGGTCATGATCTCGCGGTCCGTGAGTTCGAGCCCCGCGTCGGGCTCTGTGCTGACTGCTCAGAACCTGGAGCCTGTTTCAGATTCTGTGTCTCCCTCTCTCTGACCCTCCCCCGTTCATGCTCTGTCTCTCCCTGTCTCAAAAATAAAGAAAACGTTAAAAAAAATTAAAAAAAAAAAACACCTGTTTACTTGGATTCTTCCAGGTAAGACTGTGTGAAAGGTATACCCTTTAGACTTCTTTAGCAAATGCTTTTTTTTTTTTAAGTTTATTTATTTTTGAGAGAGAGACAGAGGTTGAATGGGGGGGAAGGAGCAGAGAGAGACAGGGAGACACAGAATCTGAAGCAGGCTCCAGGCTCTGAGCTGTCAGCACAGAGCCAGGTGCCCCTAAATAAACATCTTTTTAAATGTTTATTTATTTTTGAGAAGAGAGAGAGAGAGAGAGAGAGAGAGAGCATGTGCACGAGCGTGCAAGCAGGGGAGGGGCAGAGAGAGAGGGAGACACAGAATCCGAAGCAAAGCAGGCTCCAGGCTCTGAGCTGTGAGCACAGAGCCTGACGTGGGGCTCAGACTCACGAACCTTGAGATCATGACCTGAGCTGAGGTCAGATGCTGAACCGACTGAGCCACCCAGGTGCCCCAGCAAATGCTTTCTTTTAATAATCCAGGTCTTAATAATCTAGTAAGGCTCTACTTTCGCTGAAGGCAATGAACTTTTTAAGTGCCCTGAGAAAGATTCAGAAAGGCCTGTTGCATGAAATCAGTTAACAAAGTAAGTATGTAATTATAAACCATTAACTACTTATTTTTTTTTTTTTTTTTTTTAAATTTTTTTTTTTCAACGTTTATTTATTTTTGGGACAGAGAGAGACAGAGCATGAACGGGGGAGGGGCAGAGAGAGAGGGAGACACAGAATTGGAAACAGGCTCCAGGCTCCGAGCCATCAGCCCAGAGCCCGACGCGGGGCTCGAACTCACGGACCGCGAGATCGTGACCTGGCTGAAGTCGGACGCCCAACCGACTGCGCCACCCAGGCGCCCCCATTAACTACTTATTAAGAATGACTAAAGAACACTGGCTATGTTTGGGTGTTAACGTACACATGTAATGATAATAATAATAATAATAATAATAATAATAGCTAATATTTGAATGTTAAGCCCTCAAATTACATTATCTCCTTGTAGCCTTAAAATCACCCTCAGTGGTAGACACTTCTGTTTTCTATTTTGAGACTATCATTTATTCTCAAGTTTACTTATTTTGAGACAGGGAGAGTGAGCAGGGGGAGGGGCCGAGAGACAGGGAGAGAGGGAGAGAATCCCAAGCAGGCTCCACGCTGTGGTCTAGAGCCTGACGTGGGGCTCCATCCCACGAACTGTGAGATCGTGCCCTGAGCCGAAATCAAGACTTGGACACCCGACTGACTGAGCTGCCCAGGCGCCCCCCACCCCCCGTTATTCTATTTGTAATAAATGAAGAAATATAGGTGAATGGAGTGAAGTAATGTACTCAACGTGCAAACTAACTAGCTAACAGATTCAGGACTCCGACTTCTGTCTGACGCCAACGATTCTCTCTTAACTCCTCGTTTCCAGCTCACGGTCACGGTTTAGGAATCCAGATTCTTCCTCTGGCCGTGATTCCAAAAAAAAATAAATAAAAATAAATCATGAAATGCCTTCTTCATTTTCCTGTTTCAAAGTGAGTAGCTGCTCGATGAATTAGTTCGGAGCCCACACTAATGAATGTGTATAACAGGAACATCCTTCCGCCTCCCAAAGCACACCGTCCACATCATCCCGCGGAAAAAAGAAGTCTCACTCAAAAGCCACATACGTTGGATGCTTGAAGTCCGCTCTGCTGATTCTTAAAAAGTCATGAGGACGCAGCACCCATAATGATGCTCTGTGAAGAAAACCCGAGGTCCCTTCAGCCCATGTCCTCTCTTTATTCCTCTGAAAGCACATTTATGAAAACAGAGGCAATGAAAATGCCAGTCATCTCTAAGGCACCACAATAAGGCAAGGAGAAAATGCAGGCAGACGTCGTTTTACTGGACTTCGCTTTAGGGCTCTGATCAGATATTTTATTTTTTACCAACTGAAGGTTGGCGGTAACCCTGCCTCAAGCACGTCTATCGGCGCTGTTTTTCCAGCAGTATTTGTTGGTGTCGTATCTCCGGGTCACATGTTGGGAATTCTCCTATCTTTCAAATTTTTTCATGATTATTATGTCTGTTAGGATGATCTGTGGTCACTGAAAGCTCAGATGACGGTTAGCATTTTTTAGCAAGACAGTATTTTTAAATTAAGATATACATATCGTTTTCGAGGCGAGATGCTATTGCACACTCAGTAGTCGACAGTATAGTATAAACTGTTATGTACTAGGAACCCACCAATTCATCCGACTCATTATTTATTTCTTTTAAGTTGTTTTTTAACATTTATTTATTTTTGAGAGAGAGACAGTGTGAGAGTGGGGAAGGGCCAGAGAGAGAGGGAGACGCAGAATCCGAAGCACGCTCCAGGCTCCGAGCTGTCAGCACAGAGCCCGATGTGGGGCTCGAACTCATGAACCTTGAGATCGTGACCTGAGCCGAAGTCGGAGGGACACTTAACTGACTGACCCACCCAGGCGCCCCCATCTGACTCATTTTATGGTGACATTTGCTTCACTGCAGTGGTCCAGACCCAGACACGAAATACCTCATGTATGTCTGTATTAATTGCCCTTTTCAAGTGCTTTCTAAATCCTTAGCAACCCTGGGTCACCATGCACCTCTGGCCATTATGTCTCTAACGTCAATGGCTTTCCTTCTGCTACCCCAGAATCACTGAAAACATACTGAATAACTTCCTAGATCAGTGTTAGTCATTTTCCAACTCCCAGTTCAAGACAGCTGCCCTTCCAGAACCACTCCAGCCCTCTTTCCTCCAAGCGCCTTGGGCAGGAAACCCCACCCACATGGGCTTACTTGTGTACTCCCTCACAGCGGGGAATATGGCTTCACCAGTATGACTCTCGTCTTGCACACCTATAAGCAGATGGCGAATGCTCTCAAGAACTTCTGGAGAAGCTCACAGCACTTCCCGAGGGCCGAACACAACGTATCAGGCTTGCTTGTATTTTTCGTGATCGGGTGGAGACTGAAGAACACAGGAGTGTAATTTTATGTCCGTTTTATTTTTAAACGTCTTTAGATCCTTCAGTCCCAAGATTAGACAAAATTAGCAGTGTCATTCAGCCAGAAATTTTAGGTATTTTTTAAAGAGAAAAAGAGTAGTCTGCAGGGCAATCAATGGTGTTCACTGAAAACTCCAGGCCAGTTTATTTGTGACATTCTCAGAGTAGACAGAATTAGGTCCATCCTAATGTGAATTGATTTTAGAAGAAAGCAGGAGAGTATACTAACTCTTGTCAAAAAAAAAAAGGTGGATTTGGGGTACACCCAGAAATCCATTGATTGCGTCTTGCCCTTTCTAAAGGCTCAGCCATTCTTTTTATTATTATTATTTTAATATTTATTTTTGAGAGAGAGAGAGAGAGAGAGAGAGACAGAGTGTGAGCGGGGGAGGGGCAAAGAGAGAGGGGGAGACACAGAATCCGAAGCAGGCTCCAGGCTCCGAGCTGTCAGCACAGAGCCCGACGCGGGGCTTGAACTCAAACTGCAAGATCAGGACCGGGGCCGAAGTCGGACGCTTAACCGACTGAGCCACCCAGGTGCCCCAGACTCAGCCATTCTTAATGACATCCATTACGTGCACTTTCGGGTCCCATTGAAGTGTTCCGTATCTCTGCTTTCAATATGAGTACCCAAACTGGCGTGGAGCTTTTGAATGAATACGTCTGTGGTCCACAGACCACAGAACACAGAAGATTCCAACTCATTCTCTCGGCGCCCTAATTACTCTTGGCAAAATTATGCTCCATACTTTGTATGGATGCAATGATCTAATATCAAGTCACAATAACACCTGGTAATCCTTCTATACTATGTCAGCCTTACAAGGCATTTCATTCTCCTCCAAAACCGCCCTTTCTCTCAAACCCAAAAAATCCCTCCAACCCCCAAAATTGGACACTGTGTATATATGCAAGTGATAGGGTTAGGATCAGGCCTGATTTGGTTTTTGTTTTTTTCTTTTTTTTTTTTTTTTTAATTTTTTTTCAACATTTATTTTTGGGACAGAGAGAGACAGAGCATGAACGGGGGAGGGGCAGAGAGAGAGGGAGACACAGAATCGGAAGCAGGCTCCAGGCTCCGAGCCATCAGCCCAGAGCCCGACACGGGGCTCGAACTCACGGACCGCGAGATCGTGACCTGGCTGAAGTCGGACGCTCAACCGACAGCGCCACCCAGGTGCCCCGGTTTTTGTTTTTTTCTTTTTGGTTTTGTTTTGTTTTGTTTTGTTTTCACCATGCCCAAACCTCTGCACAGAAGTCAAGCCCAGGAAGCCACTGTAATGGTTCATCTTTAGTTATCTAACTGAAATATTGGGTTTCCATTTGTGAGCTCCATCACTGGATTAACAGAACCATGCAAATTTTGGCCTTCCTCTGAAACTTAACAGCCCCGATCTTCACGCTTTTTATCATTCTTGGTGGAAATTTTCAACAACCACAAAGGTGGGGAAAAGGGTGTGTGGCCGACTGACTTCTTAGTCATATTTCCTGATGTTGCCATTTTAGTATATTTTAAATATTTACTTAGGGCAACATTTAAGTAATTATAGTTTATGAAGCACCGTCCTCTTCTGTCCTCTTTTTCTGTCTTGGTAGACCCCTCAGTGTGCTGCTCCACAAAAAAAAAAAAAAAAAAAAAAAAAAAAAAGGGCTGATGTTCTCATTTGGTGAGCACTTCTCCCAATGCTCTTGAAATCTGAAGTGAGCAATCTTAGGTTGGGAAAAACTTGTATAATTTTTTAATGTTTTTTTTAATTTATTTTTGAAAGAGAGATAGACAGAGTGTGAGATGGGGAGGGGCAGAGAGAGAGGGAGACACAGAATCCGAAGCAGGCTCCAGGCTCTGAGCTGTCGGCACAGAGCCCGACGTGGGACTCCAACGCGTCAACCGCGAGATCGTGACCTGAGCCGAAGTGGGACACTCAACCGACTGAGCCACCCAGGCGCCCCTGAGGCTGGCAAAAATTTTAAACCGTCTTTCACATTATACACTGGGACAGCTCTAAACTGACACTTCCTTTTTGCCTCCCTCCACGTTCACGTTGGTGGCGTCCACACAGCCCTGAGCAGCTGACCCTCAGACCACCCAAGTGAAGCCGAAGGAGCCACTGGCTTTGACTCCCAACCAAGAAAGGGTACGTTACGGATCAAAAAGAAAAGCAGTAAAGCAGTGCTGGGTGGTGAGAAAGACTCTGAGGTCCCGTCACTCTTAGGGATCCACTGAGCCTGTTCCCTGGTCCCCTGACATCACTGAGTTGCCCAAACGGAGAACTCCCGATTCAGCACTTTGCCTTCCCTCATATTTCACAAGTGAGCTGGTTCCAAATCCTGTCAATTCTACTTCCTGGTCACACTACTGGAGTCTTTCCCTTCCCACTCCTCTGGAATGCAAACTGGTGCAGCCATTCCGGAAAACAGTGTGGAGGTTCCTCAAAAAATTAAAAACAGAACTACCTTATGACCCAGCAACGGCACTACTAGGTGTTTATCCAAAAGATACAAAAATGCTGATTTGAAGGGGCAGGTGCACCCCAATGTTTCAGCAGCGCTATCAACAACAGCCAAAGTGGGGCGCCTGGGTGGCGCAGTCGGTCAAGCGTCCGACTTCAGCCAGGTCACGATCTCGCGGTCCGGGAGTTCGAGCCCCGCGTCGGGCTCTGGGCAGATGGCTCGGAGCCTGGAGCCTGCTTCCGATTCTGTGTCTCCCTCTCTCTCTGCCCCTCCCCCGTTCAGGCTCTGTCTCTCTCTGTCCCCAAAAAAATAAATAAACGTTGAAAAAAAAATTTAAAAAAAAAAATAGCCAAAGCATGGAAAGAGCCCAAATGTCCATCGACTGATGAATGGATAAAGAAGATGTGGTTTATATATCCAATGGAATACTACTGGGTGATTAAAAAGAATGAATTCTTGCCATTTGCAACAACGTGGAGGGAACCAGAGTGTGTTATGCTAAGTGAAATACGTCAGAGAAAGATAAATATCCTCTGACTTCACTCATATGTGGAATTTAAGATACAAAACAGATGAACGTAAGAGAAGGGAAGGAAAAATAAGATAAAAACAGGGAGGGAGACAAACCATAAGACACTCCTAAATACACAGAACAAACTGAGGGCTGCTGGAGGGGAGGAGGGTGGGGCATGGGCTAGATGGGGGATGGGCATTAAGCAGGGCCCTTGTTGGGAGGAGCACTGGCTGTTGTATGTGAGAGACGAATCACTGGATTCTGCTCCTGAAACCAATAGGACACTGAAAGTCAACTAACTCAAATTTAAATAAATAAATTTTACAAAATGAAAAACTGAAAAAAAAAAAAAAAAAAAAAGATCTGGAGAAAACAGATGTGGAGAATGTGAAGACCAAGAACCAACATTTCATTCACAGATATTTTGTTGTTGTTGTTTTCTGGGTTTTCTTGGTTCATCTGTATTTGGGGTCAGGTTTTTTTTTTTTTAAATCAATTTGATTTTTAATCACGAAGAATAATCCTAGAAGCACGTCCTGTTAACCCATTGCCAAGCTGCATTGACACGTTTCATGACTGCTTGAAAGGCCATGTATTAAAAACACTACCAGAAGGCAAGTTAAAGAAAAGAAAAATATAATGATCTGGGATATTTTTTTTAAAGCAGTTACTGGAGCGCCTGGGCGGCTCAGTCGGTTGAGCGTCCGACTTCGGCTCAGGTCATGATCTCACGGTTCATGGGTTTGAGCCCCGCGTCGGGCTCTGTGCCGACAGCTCAGAGCCTGGAGCCTTCTTCAGATTCTGTGTCTTCCTCTCTCTCTCTCTGCCCTTCCCCTGCTCACACTCTGTCAATCTCTCTCTCGAAAAATAAATAAACATTAAAAAAAAATTTTTTTTAAGCAGTTACTAAAACAGAAACAAATGTTATTTTAAATCTCTGGCTCACTGTAAACTGACAAGATATGAATATGAATTCTACCAAGTAATATATAACAACTGCTTCTCACCACAACCACATGCCAGCAACTCAAGTCTACATTTCATTTGGATATTACATGCGGAGCGTATCATCTAGATTACAAACCACCCTCATCCGAGTGGATGTACTCCAGCTAATGTTTGAGATCATGACATGATTAGCTTTAAAAAGCCGAGTAGAAAACTATTCTTAAATTTGGTTCTACAAGAAGTCACTGCAAAGTTTTAAATATCTAAAACCAGTGAGAATATCCGAAAAACTGTAAGACGATGCCATCATCGTCTCAATGTTAGTCAAGTCATAACACATTTCTTTTATGGGTGCTTTGGAAGGAAATTCTGCCAAACGCTTGTCTGAAGTAGAGCAGAAAAGTATCTGCTATGGATCATGCCCTCGGGAAGGGTATCGTCCACGTGGGAAGACAGTATATACACAAATGACACCACCTCTTTGCAGGAGGGTAAGAGAATCCGAGAAAAGCTCTGGAAATTTAGAAGAGGAAACCATTTTATGTGGGAGAGGGTCTCAGGGAAGGATCCACAGAGATGGTGGGCCTTCAGGATTAGATGGATTGGCATTGTAAACTCATGTTTTCATACCTAAAACGAAAGTCCCAGGAAAAGGTCAAACGAATCAGTTTGTCCCTAGAGCTAACATCTACAGAGTAACTTCTGGGTGTTAAGAAATGCACAAACGTCGGGGCACCTGGGTGGCTCGGTCGGTTACGCATCCAACTTCACGTCAGGTCATGATCTCACGGTCCGTGAGTTCGAGCCCCGCGTCGGGCTCTGGGCTGATGGCTCAGAGCCTGGAGCCTGCTTCCGATTCTGTGTCTCCCTCTCTCTCTGCCCCTCCCCCGTTCATGCTCTGTCTCTCTCTGTCTCAAAAATAAATAAATGTTAAAAAAAAATTTTTTTTAATAAAAAAAAATAAAAAAAATAAAAGAAATGCACAAATGTTATCTCCAAACAACCTCCTAATGATAGCCTGGTTGTAACGGATTCAAAAAGGACTCAGAGACTCATTGACATTCTCAAGAGTCATTAGTTTTTGTTAAACACTAGTAAGCCAGGGGCGCCTGGGTGACTTTGTCGGTTAAGTGTCCGACTTCAGCTCAGGTTGTGATTTCATGGTTCATGAGTTTGAGTCCCACATCAGGCTCTGTGTAGACAGCTCAGAGCCTGGAGCCTGCTTCGGATTCCATGTCTCCCTCTCTCTCTGACCCTCCCCTGCTTGCACTCTGTTTCTCTCTCAAAAAAATGTAAATACTAAAAAACAAAACAAAACAAAAAAACATTAGTAAGCCAAAATGGTGTTTAGATCAACACTTAACAATTAATCACACAGAGAGGATGACAGTCTTAAGAACAACGAAAGGTCAAAATCACTATGTATCTTGAATATGAACACAGCTTAATACAATAAGGATTTGGACATGCAAAAAACAAATCACATGCCCCCCCCCAATATAACTGAAGTGACAAGAATGTCATGGATTTCAAATATTTACTCTGTCCTCTAACATCAATATTATGCAACAATTTCATTTTGCACTGAATTATTAAAATACATACTTGCTTTAAAAGTTATTCACATTGTGTTTCTCAAAATGTGATCCAAGAACCTTTTATGTCAAATGCATCACAGGAGAGTGCTTATTAAAAATGCAACCCCCAGACCTACCCCTGACCCACTTAATCAGGCTCCTTGGGCCCAGGAGTCTGAATTTTTAACAGGTCCTCTCCTTACCCCCAAGCGATAACTACCGGTACATGTAAGTGCTCAAACTCCTTGTCTGTCTGTCGTACCCTTCCCCACCCATCTCCCACTCCTTTTCTTTCACTGCACGGTGTCTTTGCAAATTTAAAATATTTTTTTAACGCTTATTTAGTTTTGACAGACAGAGGCAGAGCGCAAACAGGGGAGGAGCAGAGACAGGGGGAGACACAGAATCCGAAGCAGGTTCCAGGCTCTGAGCTGTCCGCACAGAGCCTGATGTGGTGCTCGAACCCACGGACCGCGGGATCACGACCTGAGCTGAAGTCAGATACTTAACCGACTGAGCCAACCAGGCGCCCCGTGTCTTTACCAATTTAAACAATTACTTTTCAACGTTGTCCAAATCTTCCGTGTCACACTACACTGGCTAAAAGAAAAATTGTTTCTAAAGCACTGAAATTATACCACTAAAAAGAGGATTTCAGTAGTCCCACCCCCCTTTTCCAGGGAGGATATGTTCCTAGCCTCCCACTGGATGCCTAAAACCTCAGACAGTATCAAACTCTACATATACGTTTTTTTTTCTATACGTATATGCCAATGATAAAGCTTATTTTTTACTGAGTTATAATTAACATATTACATTACTTTCAGCTGTACAAGACAGTGATGCAATATTTTTTTTAATTTTTTTTAATGTTTATGTATTTTTGACAGGGAGAGAAACAGAGGATGAGTGGGGGAGGGGCAAAGAGTGAGGGAGACACAGAATCCGAAGCAGGCTCCAGGCTCTGAGCTGTCAGCACAGAGCCCGACGCGGGGCTCGAACTCACAGACCAAGAGATCATGACCTGAGCTGAAGTCAGACGCTCAACCGACTGAGCCACCCAGGCGCCCCTTGATGCAATATTTTCCTACGTGAGGAAATGATCACCACGACAGGTCTAGACATCATCTGTCGCAACACAAAGTTATTTCAATATTATTGACTATATTCTCTATGACGTACGTTACATACCTGTGACTTACTTATTTTCTAACTGAAAGCCTGTACCTCTTAATCCCCTTCACCTATTTCAACCATCTGCCCACATCCCTCCCCTCTGATAACCACCACTTTGTTCTCTTTATCTGTTTTCTGTATTTGTTCACTTTGTTTTTTAGATTCTACATACAAGTGAAATCATACTAAAAAAAAGTTTTTGAAATAAGTGAAGCCATACTGTATTTGTCTTTCTTGGTCTGATTTATTTCACTTAGCAGAATATCCTCTACATCCAACCATGCTGTCACAAATGGCAAGATTCCATTCTTTTTTATGGTTGAATAATATCCCCCTGCATGCATATATCCTTTATCCATTCATCCATTGATGGGTACAAGGGTTGTTTCTGTGCCTCGGTTATTGTACATAATGCTGCAATGGACACAGGGGTAAAAATATCTTTTCTTATTAGTGTTTTTGTTTTCTTTGGATAAATACCCAGAAGTGGAATGGCTGGACCCTATGGTTCTATTTTTCATTTTCTGAGGAACCTCCACACTGTTTCCCGAAGTGGATACGGCAATGTTCATTTCCACCAACCCTGCACGAGCGTTCCCTTTTCTCCACATCTTTGCCAATACTTGTTACTTCTTGCATTTTTGATAATAGCCATTCTGACAGGTGGGAGATGGTATCTCATTGTGGTTCTGATTTGCATTTCCCTAAAATGATTAGTGGCACCGAGCATCTTTTCATGCATCTGTTGGCAATCTGGATGTCTTCATTGGGAAAACGTCCATTCAGGTCTCCTGCCCATTTTTTGATCAGGTTGTTTGCTTTTTTTGTTACTGAGCTACATGAGTTTTTCACATATTTTGGATATCAACCCCTTATCAGAGATACCATTTGCAAGTACCTTCTCTCATTCGATAGGTTGCCTTTTTGTCTTGTTGATGGTTTCCTTCGCTGCGCAAAAGCTTTTGTTTGACGTAGTCCCATTTGTTTATTTTTGGTTTTGTTGCCCTTGCCTGAGGAGACAGATCCACAACATATTGCTGAGACCAATGCCAAAGAGCTTAACTGCCTATGTTTTCATCTGGAAGTTTTATGATTGTAGATCTTACATTTAAGTCTTTAATTCAATTTGAGTTTGTATATGGCATGGAAAATGGTCTCCTTTCATTCTCTTGCATGTAACTGTCCAGTTTCCCCAACACCATTTATTCAAGAGACTGTCTTTTCCCCAGATACGTTCTTGCCTCCTTTGTTGTAGATTAATTCACTATATAAGTGGGGGGTTATTTCTGAGCTCTCTTATCTGTTCCATTGGCCTGTATGTCTGTTTTTGTGTCAGTACCATACTGTTGTGATTTCTGTAGCTTTGCGGTATAGTTTGATATCAGAGGGAGTGTAATGCCTCCAGCTTTGTTCTACTTTCTCAAGACTGCTTAGTTTATTCGAGGTCTTTTTTGGTTCCATACACATTTTAGGATTTTTGTTCTAGTTCTGTGAAAAATGCCATTGGTATTTTGTTAGAAACTGTACTGAATCCATAGATTGCTTTGGGTAGTATAGACATTTTAACAATATTAATTCTCCCAATCCATTAGCACAGTGTATCTTTCCATTTATTGGTGTCATCTCTAATTTCTTTCACCAATGTCTTATAGCTTTTAGACTACAGATCTTTCACTTCTTTGGTTAAATGTATTCGTAGGTACTGTATTCTTTTTTATGCAATCGTAAATGGGATTGTTTTAATTGCTCTGATAGTTCATTATTAACATATAGAACACATATGTTTCAATAACATACAGAAAAACAACAGATATCTGTATATTAATTTTGTGTCCTGTAACTTTACTAAATTCATGTATTAGTTCTAAAAGTTTTTTGATGGAGGCTTTAGGATTCTCTATGCATAGTATCATGTCATCTGTAAACAGCAACAGTTTTCTCTTCTTTTTAATTTGGATGCTTTTTATTTCTTTTTATTGCCTAATTGCTGTGACCAAGATTTCTAATATTATGTTGAATAAAAGTGACTAGAGTAGGCAACCTTGTCTTGTTCCTATTCTTAGAGAAAAAGCTTTCAGCTTCTCGCCATACAGTATGATATTAGCTATGGGTTTGTCATATTTTCTTGAGGTACATTGCCTCTATGCTTGCTTTGGTGACAGTTTGTATCCTAAAAGAATGCCGAATTTTGTCAAATGCTTTTTCTACGTCTATTGAGATTATCATATAATTTTTATCCTGTGTTTTATAAATGTGGTCTATCATGTTGATTGATTTGTAGATGTGAAATCATCCTTACATCCCTATAATAAATCCCATTTGGTCATGGCCCATGATCCTTTGTCCTTCTTTTTCTACTTCTTTAACTATAACATTAGATTGTCTATTTGAGATTTTTCTTGTTTCTTGATGTAGGCCTGTATCACTACAGGATCCCTCTTAGAACTGCTTTTGCTCTATTCCAAAGATTTTGGAATGTTGTGTTTCCATTTTCATTTGTCTAGAGTATTTTTTGACCTCCTCTTTGATTTCACCCATTGTTTCATAGTGTGTTGTCAATCCTGTGTTTTTTCCAGTTTTCTTCTTATAATTAATTTCTAGTTTCATACATTGTAGTCAGAGAAGATACCTGATATGATTTTAATCTTCTTAAATTTATTGAGACTTATATTGTGCCCTACCATGTGATCTATCCTGGAGAATGTTCCATGTGCACTTGAAAAGAATCTGTATTCTGCTGTTTTTGGATAGAATATTCTATTAAGTCCATCCACCTGATACAATGTATCATTTAAGGTCAATGTTTCTTTATTTCTATTTTGTTTGGATGATCTATGTATTAATGTAAATGGGTATTAAAGTCCACTACAATTATTATATTGCTGTCTATTTCTCCCATTACTTCTGTTAATATTTGCTTAATATATTTAGATGCTTCTATGTTGGGTGCATAAATGTTTACAAATGATTTCTCATCTTTTTTGGACTCTGACCCCTTTATCAGTATGTAATACCCTTCTTTGTCTTTTGTTACAGTCTTTGTTTCAAAATCTATTTTGTCTCATAAAAGTGTTACTACCTCAGCTTTCTTTCCATTTCCTTTTGCATGGCATATCCATTCCTTCACTTTTAGTCTGTGTGTGTCTTTAGATTTGAAGTGAGTCTTTCATAAGTGGCACACAGAAGGGTCTTATTTGTTTATCCATGCAGCCACTCTATGTCTTTTGATTAGAGAATTTAGTTCATTTACATTTAGAGTAATTATTGGAAAGTACATACTTACTGCCATTTTGATTACTGTTTTCTGGCTGCTTCTGTCGTTCTGTACCTTTTTCCTTCTCTCCCTTGTGGTTCGATTGTTTTCTTTGGTGTTATGTTTAGATGCCTTTTTTTTTTTTTTTGCTTTTGTGTATTTCATATAAGTTTTTTCTTTGTGATTACAGTACATTTTATGTATGTAATAGTCTCTTTTGACAGTAACTTAAGTGTGAACACATTCCAAAGTTTTATATTTTTACCCCCTCCCATTATTTTACATTTTTGATGACACATTTTACACCTTTTTACTTTATGTATCCCTTAATTATTATTGTATTTTTAATTAATTTTGCTACTTTTGTCTTTACCCTTCATACTTGCTTTATAAGTGGTTAATCCACTACTTTTATTTTGTATTTACCTTCTCCTGTAAGATTTTTACATTAGTATGTTTTCTTACTTATTACTAATGATTAATTAGTGCCTTTTCTTTTTAGATCAGAGAAGTCCTTTTAATATTTCTTCTAAGGCTAATTTAGTAGCGATGAACTCCTTTAGCTTTTGCTTATCTTGAAAACTCCTAATCTCTCCTTCAATTCTGAGTGATAATCTTGCTCGGTAGAGATTTCGAGTTTTAACAATTTTTTTCCTTTTTGCGCTTGGAATATGTCACACCATTCCCTTCTGACCTGTAAAGTTTCTGCCAAAAAAAAAACTTCTGATAGTCTTATGAGGTTTCCTTTGTGTGTAATACTTTGCTTTTATTCCTGTTTTTAAGATTCTCTCTTTATTCTTCACTTTTACTCTTTTAATGTGTGTTGGTATGTTTCTGTTTGTATTCATATTATTTGGAATTCTCTGGGCTTCCCGAACCTGAATGTCTGTTTCTTTCCTCAGATTAGGGAAGTCTTCAGCCATTATTTCTTCAAATAATTATTCTGGCCCTTTCTCTCTTTCTTCTCCCTTTGGAACTCCTATAATGCAAATGTTATTCCACTTAATCATGTCCCAGAGGTCTCTTAAGATATCCCCATTTCTTTCATTCTTTTTTCATTTTGCTACTCATTTTCATTTTCATTCTGCCTGGGTATTTCTCATTGCTTTGTCTTCCAGCTTACTGATCCATGCTTCTATTTCATCCATTCTATTGTTGAACCCTCTAGTGTATTTTTTCAGTTCCGTTACAACTTCTGTTTGGTACTTGCTTATGTTTTCTATCCCTTCGTTGAAGTTCTTGTGGTGTTCATCTATTCTTCTTCTGAGATAAGTGAGCATCTCTGTGACCATGACTTTGAACTCCTTATCAGGTAGACTGCTTATTTCCATTTCATTAAGGTCTTTTTCTGGGGATTTGCCTTGTTCTTTAGATCGGAACACATTCCTCTGTCTCTTCGTTTTGCCTATCCCTCTATTGGTCTTTGTGTATCAGGAGAGTTAACTACCTCCTTCAGTTGTGGAGTGGTCTTGTGTAGTGAATGTTCCATGTGGCCCCAAAGCTCAATCTTCCCTGGCTACCAGAGCCAGGTGCTCTGTGGTCATCAGGGCCATGGCTGCTGCATGGGGAACGTGCGGCTTGGCACTTACCAGCTCAACTATGACCTACCCACTGCAAAGGGAGGACAGGGCTTGGGGCACTCGCCTGACCCAACGGTGGCTGAGCCACTGTGCAGGGAAAGGAGGGTTCAAGCCACTTGCCTGTCCATTTGAGGTTCTGTCTCTGTGCGGGGTGGGCCAGGCTCAGAGTGGCCATCCAGGCTGATCATGGCTTGGTTGCTGTAAAGGGAGGGTGGGGCTCAGGGTGCTCGCCAGCCCGACTGTGGCACACCCACTACATGGGGAGACCAGGGCTTGGGGCACTTATCCCACCTGGTTTAGGCTCAGCGGCTGCACAGGTTGGGTGGGGCTCAGGGTATGAGACTAGCCCTGCTGAGGCTCTGGTGCTGTGTGAGGTAGGCAGGGCACGGGGCAGTCATGCCAGCTTGGTTATGTTGTAGTGTGGGTACAGCGCACCCTCCAGTTCTGGCAGGCCAAACAAAGGGTGTCAAAAATGGTGCCTGTTGGCTCTTTCACCGGCAAGATAGAACGACGTTGCAAAACTATCATCCGTCAATATTTCCATCCCCCCCCCACCCCCATATAGTCCCTGCAGGATCTTGCCTCTCCAGCAGCAGCTTTAATGTAAGTGGGTCTCCTTCACTCATGGTCTAAGTGCTTTTCGGTCTGTGGATTTCATGCTGAATCTCTGGGAAAGTGGGTTTGCACATGAGCCCTTAAAGAACAAGATCTCCATTCCTTAGAGTTCTATAATTCTCCTGGCCTTAATCCCCACTGATTTTCAAAACCTGAAGCTTAGGGGGCTTGTGTTTCTGGATCCAGCCCTCAAGGTCAGCATGCTTGATGTGGGGCACAATCCCTTCGGTCTTCAAGCGAGCGTTCACAACTGGGGGTCCTTCTAGCTTCTATGGTCACCGTGTCCGGGCTGGGGTCCCAACTGGGCTGTGCCTCTGCCTCTCCTACCCTGCACTCCATGTGTCTCTTTTGTGTTTTGTTGCAGAGGGACTGTTCACCTAACTCTCAAGTGCTTTTCGGAAAAAAAAATTACAGATGTAGCTGTGTGTTTTTTGCGTCCGTGGGAGGAGGTAAGTTCAGGGTCTTCCTATCCTGCCATCTTAAAACCATGTCTTCTAATCAAGTTTCATTTATAAATCGGCACAGTAAGAGCAACAACAACTAACAACAGAACGACTATAACCATATGATGTAATAAGAGTTATGTGATGTGGTCTCTCTCTCAAAATGCCTTATCGGTTGGGCACCCGCCCTTCTTCCCATGATGACGTGAGATGGTAAAATGCCCGTGTGATGAGATGCAGTGAGGTCAATGACATCGACACTGCGATGCAGCGTGAGGCTAATGCTGACCTTCCGAAGACAGGCCAGAGGAGGGCCATCTGCTCCTGGGGGGACTACTCTATTTCAAGCAATTCTCATAATTCCTCTTTTTTTTTTTTGGCTTATTTATTTATTTTGAGAGAGAGAGAGAGAGAGAGAGAGAGAGAGCTCAAGTGGGGGAGGGGCAGAGAGAGAGAGAGAGAGAGAGAGAGAGAGAGAGAATCCCAAGCAAGCTCCATGCTGCCAGCAAGGAGCCGGACGCCAGGCTTGATCTCACGAACCGTGAGGTCAAAGCCTGAACCAAAGCCAAGAATCGGACGCTTAACCGACTGAGCCACCCAGGTGCCCCATAATTCCTCTTTTTCTATACATCTAGCTTGAGTCAGCAAAATCCGGTGCTGTTAAAATGCTTTGGGTTCTGTGATAGGCTTAATAATGCCCCACCAAAAAATGTCCACATATTGATGTCCGTAACGTGTGAATGTTACCTTCCACGGACAAAAAGAATGTCACGGATGTGATACACTTCAGAATCTTGGGGTGAACGCCCCAGATTATACAGATGGGCCCAGTGCGATCACAAGGGTTCCCAGGAGCAGAAGAGGGAGGCAGAAGGACAGAGCAAAGGGAGAGGTGACCGCAGGAGACGGTCCAGGGAGAGGCAGTGTTGCCGGCTTTGAAGATGGAGAAAAAGGTCACAAGCCAAGGAATTACAAGAGGCCCCTCCAAACCGAAAAGGGCAATGATGCGGATTCACCCATAAGGAGCTGAGCCCTGCCGATGCTTTGACGTTAGCCTGGGGAGACCTGGGTTGGATTTCTGATCTACAAAACTGTAAGATAATAAATCTATGTTGTTTTAAGCCACAAGCTTATGCTAATTTGTTGCACTAGCCATAAAAACTAATGCAGGCTCTTGGAAGAAAACAAAACAAAACAAAACAAAACAAAACAAAACAAAACACAACACTCAGGTTACCTCTAACCCTAAGGCCATGGCCCGGCAGCCCACACACTTTCGGTCTTCCCAAACACGTAAAGACAGAATCCCAAATATTCCCTCGGGCACAACAGAGCTATGGACCAAATAGTTTCAAACATTTCCTTTACCCACTTCTGCCCTTACTCTGCTCTTCCCATTCTCACCCGTGGCTTCTCTTCCCACCGTCGACCGTGACAGACTGGTTTATCACCTTGAAAACTACAAAGAGGAGAGGGTCGAAGCCAGGGTTTCTGAGCTCCAGCACTACTGACATTTGGGGCCAGATAATTCTTTTGTTGTGGGGACTGTTCTGTGCACAGCAGGGTACTGAGCAGTATCCCTGCCCTCTACCCACTTGATGCCAATAGAACCACCCCCCGCCCCACTTAGGACAACCCAAGATGGCTGCAGACATCGCCAAGTGTCCTCGGAGGCAGGGAGAAATGGCCCCCCGCTGGGATCCACTGGTCCCACGCATACATCTGTTTACCTAGCGCTTGGCAGCTGTCTCCATCGGTCCCTCCAGTGGAGAAAGAAGACTCCAGCATGGATGCAGATATATTCTTACATCGCAGCTGGTCTCATTCAAACCAGTTTCCCATGAATTCAGTCTGTTTGGCATTTTAAAACAGTTCTAAGTCAAAACTCAACCACAGGCTTTTTTAATGGCCCCACCACACTTATTCCCAGCCACAGTCAACGGAAACATGGCTGTTCCACGATGACCCACAACCCAACCCTGCCAGTGAGCTCACAATCCATTCTGCCGCTAGAAAGGCTAAAAGCTTGCTATGTGACTGTTACCAGTAACTTTCTAAAGCCCTGTGCAACTTTATTACCTAAACCTCATTAATAAAAGTCCTTTCCATCAGAAGGTTTAACACGGTGTAAATCAAATAGGAGATGACTGGAAGTCTGATTGATGACAGGACAGATGTTTGGGAGTCAGATCTTGGGAAACAGCCATTGTCCTGGAATAGGAAGCCAGTCTACCAGAGAAACAGATAATGTCCTCTGCGAGTCCTAAGAAAATGAGTTAAACAAAGATGTTAAAAGACCCTGCTTTATGTAATTCTTAATTCTGCTCAGACTTGAGCATTTCAATTCCAAAATAACAAAACAGTAAATGGGAAACACAGCTCCTGTTCTTCCCGGAATCTGAAACACAACTACCAGCTTCCAACACGGGATGTTAAATTCAAAGGATCATTAACTATTAGTCTGATCGAAAGCCACAGCCACACTGAGCCCTGTGAAGTCTCAATGGAGGTGACTGAGCTGCACAGATTGGTGACTTTACAGAATGTTCTTCCAGGAATGTTAGCAGACACATTCCTGGAACCTACGAGTAACCAATCAACTTAACTACAATCTTTGTAGATTAATCTTCCATCAACTACTGCCATATCAATCCTAAGACTAGAATTCCACATTTTTCTCTCAGAGGCCTTCCTCCAGGTATACAATGTTCTTATAAAGCCTGCAAATATCACAGGACTCTAAAGATCTAAGAGCCAAGGTCCTGAACCAAATACCATACTTCTTATGGATTCTACCCCCACTTTTTCGTAATGATACTGGCCTTATGGCAGTCAACGCTGGTAACCACAGGTGCATTTTCCACTCGTTTCAAAGATGTGAAATTCAAGCATTCATGGCAAGCAGCACATAAGAGGAGAGAAGGGGCAGGGAAAGAGTTTTCAGGGAGAGATGAACATTATATGCTATTTAAAACAGGGGTGCGGCACACCGCCAGGGACGCGAATGATGGGATAGGGGTGGGGAGTAAAGAAACTTGGACATCATTAAACATTGTCCCTAATATGCAAAACCAACTTCCAAAGTGCTGCATTATGAATGAAAACATCGAGACAGGTAACAGCACGGAGCCTCTGTCTCCAACCAGGCTACGCTCATCAAACCAGTAATGACTCCAGCACAGTAGTGATAAAGTAGCAAGTGTGGGTGAGTTTGCAATCTGCTGAAACTACCCACACTCCCCGCTTTTATATGGCTAGTTGAGAAGAGCCGGGGAATGCTCTTAAGTGGATTCAGCTACGGGTTTTAAGTCCTTGCCAGATTTAATATCCCACAACTATAAATTTTTACTTTGAAAGTTACTCAGGTATACGACACACTTCTATAAAAATAATGTATAAAGTAGCTCCTTATTTCCAAACCCACAATTACCAGCATAGGAAACCAACTCTTGTGGGTCTTAGCACTGGTTTTATATATCCTTTTAGTTGTCAGGGAAATTGAAACACCTTATTTCCTCATTCAACAGCTGCTGGGTGCCTACTCTGTGCTAGACCCTGAGAATATATGTGAATAAAATATGGTCCCCGCACTCTCCATCTAGTGGTGGGACAACAGACAATTGCAAAGGGTGAGCCACAGCTATAAAAGAAGAAAACAGTAGAAGTGGCAGAATGGATATGTTTTCTGTAAAAAGAATATCAATTTGGGTTTCTTATCCTGATTCCCAAGTCACAAATTGTATTTTCTATCATGGATTTCTCATGGTAACGAAAGAATTGTAGCATGATTCTTTTTGGTTGGAAACATCTCCCCGACAAATTTAGCTATACCACTGGCCTCTATTCTGGAACACTCAGCTGACAAAGAAAAGTTTTACACCAGCATCAATGGCTGATCTTCTATTCCATCACAATATCTGGAATATCATGTCCCTTTTGTCCTGTGTTCAAGCACCCTCTACAATATTTTGTCACATTTTAGATCTGCGTATTTATCTCATTTTGCTATTTTCTTTTCTTTTCACTGACCAGCTAGAAGCATTTTAAAAATCAATGACTAATGTCTGAGTGGCCATGGTGTGCAGAGCACCATGGGAAGTGTAAAAACGAACCAGATTCTGCCCTTGTCCTTAAAGAAGCTTTCCACCCTTAGTCAGGGAGGCAGATGTGTAAACAAACAATAAGGTGTGAATCAAGGAGAATGTGGTGGGGGCTGGGAAATGACCACGAACTTTGCAAGTGGAGGGTTCCAAGCTCAAATAGAGGTATTACTTAGGTACGTATGGGGGGGGGGGGGAGGAGTTTCCGCCTTTAAAAAAAAATTTTTTTAACATTAATTCATTTTTGAGAGACAGAGAGAGACAGAGTGTAAGTGGGGGAGGGGCAGAGAGAGAGGGAGACACAGAATCCGAAGCAGGCTCCAGGCTCCGAGCTGTGAGCACAGAGCCCGACCCGGGGCTCGAACCCACGAACCGTGAGATCATGACCTGAGCCGAAGTCGGACGCTCAACCCACTGAGCCACCCAAGATGCCCCAGGAAGTCTTCTACTTTTAAATCCCCTCCCCAGAATGAAAATCCCACCTAGTAAGGGGACAGACAGGCACACAGCCCTTAGCCCTGAATGCTTACTTGTAAAATTCAAATACACTACCACGTTTGATTAGCATAATACTTTGACGCAATTATTGTTCAGCCCTTGGCTCACTGTCTCTCCACGCTCTCATCACTGGGTTTGGAGTGGTTTCGTCAGTTTTTGTCACAAAGGGCTAGGGCTCTAAAACCTATAATGCTAGGATTTTTCTCATTTACTTTATTTTACTTGTATCCTGCTTTGCTCACACCTGTGCTTCACTGAGGGATACTCTTCAGTTAAATGTAACATGAACACTTTCCTTTCAAGCAGCTAATTCGTTTTAAGCAGCTAAAACGTTCACCTTCATTTGTTTTTTCACTGGCTGGCTAATTGCCAAGGTGAGCAAATGACAAGGAAATTTGGATATAACTGTTCACAATTTGCTAGTACTGCTCTTCATTCATTCTGTTTTCATCCATCGCCGCGACCTATATTCTGTATTTACGATTCCCTCTAAACTGTCGGTGAAATTTTTAAAAAACTCAATGGTAGTCTGAAAGTGCTCGCTGCGTCGTGAGATATTTTTCTTCTTGCAACTTTGACACATCCATGGCTGTTTGTCTAAAAAGACCTGCTGTTTGAGCCAAAATGTTGTTTGCTTGTTCGTGTTTCTAAATTCTGGCAATAACTTTCAATGTATCTTTCCCTCGCCTTCTTTCTTCCTAATCTGGCTTCTGGTTGTCTAGTTTCATTTCTTTCCATTTTTGAGAAAAGATAATTGTTTATATCACATAGGTCTTAATCAACTACCAAATATCTTTGGTTATTTAGGGAAAATCTTATTTTCAAATTCTTACTAACAAGGCCCTTTTCTATGCTGTATCAGTTATTATCATGTTTATCCTATCTTATACTAGAAGGTGGCTCTTAGGCCAAAATGTTACTTTCTTATCTACAGGTGGTTTGATATGCTTTGTGGCACAGAGAACCTGGCTGTCTTTTGGCTGGTATTCTTTTCCAGCTAAAAATGGGAAACCGAAGACAGAAAGCTGAGGAGGAACACAGGTAGGGAATTTAGATCAACTTTTACAGAATACTTGGATTATTTAATTCTTTTCTAAGAGATCTGAATGTTCAGTATACTAGTCATTTTCTGATTTGAATATAACCACTATTTTAATTTCACACACACACACACACACACACACACACACACACACACACACACATCTGTGGGATTTACTCCACCAAAAAGGAGGGAGGGAAGAAGGAAAGGAAAGTCGAAAGGAGAGAGGAGGAAAAAACAGTCGAATACAGTTTTTATGTGGAAGGTTAAGTTCAAAAGTTAAGCAAAAGTCACACAGAATCGGAATTAACTGAGAATCCCTTAACTTTCCTGTAAGACACTGCAAACATGATTTTGTGCACACAACTCTTTATAGTAACTCTCACGCACACTGGAGTCCAACAGGAAGAATTCGCTGGAGGTCCACACAGAAGTGTCTGAAGATCCAACCATCCCTCTTTTATTTTTAAATTTTTTTTTAATCTTTACTTACTTTGAGAGAGAGGGTGTGTGTGTGTGTGTGTGAGTGAGGAACAGAGAGAGAGGGAGACACAGAATCCGAAGCAGGTTCCAGGCCCCCAGCTGTCGGCACAGAGCCCGATGCGGGGGCTCAAACCCACAAACCGCGAGATCACGACCTGAGTCGAAGTCGGACACTTAACCAACTGAGCCACCCAGGCCCCCTAACCACCCTCTTTTAAAATAGGCATTCCAGGGGCGCCTGGGTGGCGCAGTCGGTTAAGCGTCCGACTTCAGCCAGGTCACGATCTCGCGGTCCGGGAGTTCGAGCCCCGCGTCAGGCTCTGGGCTGATGGCTCGGAGCCTGGAGCCTGTTTCCGATTCTGTGTCTCCCTCTCTCTCTGCCCCTCCCCCGTTCATGCTCTGTCTCTCTCTGTCCCAAAAAAATAAATAAACGTTGAAAAAAAAAATTTAAAATAGGCATTCCATCTCTGAAATTAAATGCAAGGATTAGGCAAAGAACGCTAAAGCGTCAGTGTTTTCCAGCAGACTTTGCTCCGTTCTGTTGTAATATTAAGCTTCTTTAACCTTAATGCATATTAATACATTTATTATCGTGGTAGTTGAAGTGGCTTCATATCTTGAGTTCTTAATGTAGAGGTATTAAGAGTAACTTTAAAAATAACTCCTTTAAAAAAATTGTAATCCAGTTGTTATGTAAAAAAAAAAATTAAAAATAATACACATAATAAAGCCCTAACAAAGTGAGTAGCATTTTAAGAAGTATGGGAGGATGCTGTCCTGCCTCCCTGCTCTGAACCCAGCTTTTCTGGCGAGAGCAGCCCCCGAAATGGCCCGCGTGGCGGGTCAGGGCGCACAGCTGCAGGCAGCCTTGGGTCAAGGTGATGACCTTGACATCTATTGCTTTCAAGAGCCCCCCAAAGGCCCATCAGCCCCCCAAACATTCCTCTAATCCTTCCCTTTCTTTTCCCTTCCCAACCCACAGTGTGCTGAGCTCCAAAAGAAATTCTCAACCGCTATACTTTTCCAAAACACACATTCCTCCGGCAGAGCTCACAAGTTACGATACAAACATCAAACTGTAGGTCCGTTCACCCGATCCTCTGAGGAAGAAAGGCCCAGAGCAGTTTCAACACAAGGGTGAGGCCACGTCACCCAAGACAGGGAGTGAAGGACGACAGAGTCCGGAAGGCATGGAAAACCGGTTACTGTCTTATGCTCCAACAGCTTACAACTTAAGATGAAACAAACAAAAATAATACCGACGAGTGGCCTCTCACTACAGCACATAAAGAAGCCTGTCAGCCTGTAATCCCTAAACAGCCAGAAAGAAGTTCAAACATGAACCATGAATGTGGGACGCGGGACGTGTGAAAGAACTCTTTCATTTTTTCCTTTATGAATGAACAGGCATGTGTCTTATTCGAGAAAACCCGTCGCTAATGATTCCTTTTCGGATGCTCTGAGTTATTACGTCAATGAGAGGCTAGCTTCTAGGGGGCTGAGCGATGTCGTCAAACATTTAGACATCAGATGAGTGGTCAAGCTAAGAGACAGAAAATTCCACACGTGAAAAGACTGGGCAGGGGATGCGATACAGAACTTAGGGGACATCTAACACATTCCAAAGGAAAGAAGATGTGAGAGTATGTCCACTATCACTCCTCGACTGGACAGTGCTCCTGGGAGACGCCTGGGTCCTCCCTGGAATACTCAGTCCCTGCCCCAACTCTGTGCATCTTGGCGGGACGTTTTGGAAGGAAAAGGGCCACTGAGGACGAGAGAACAAGAATCTGTGTCAACAGCAAACGTGCCGGGGTAAGCCACGGGGTCCCGCCTGATGCCCTATCCTAAGAAACCACGCCCAGGGTGTGCCCACAGGGGACACCCAAGAGGAGACAGGCTTCCTCCCCAAAGCTGTCACACTCAGGAGTGTTTAGAGGAAAGGGAAAAAGTTGCAAGGCGTACAACATCCACATCAGGGAATACCAAGTAAAGCCAATTAGGACGGCTGCAGGCTCATGCATATGAAAAGGGACACACGGCATCAGTGAGCAGAAATAATGCTCGGGGTCTGTGGGAACGCTCTCGCGGCAACGCATCAAAGGCTGCACACCTCCGTCTTTCTAATTCCCATTAGCTCACCCTTGTCCGGATGAAAAGAGCTCAGTGAATCAATTGCTTCTGTTGAACTGTTTATATATTTTTCGAGTCCTGATTAGGCCATTAGTCACCAGAGCATACCGCACAGCAAACTAGAGCACCTGCAATTATACAACTTCCCAAGAACACGCAGAGAGCATTCGCAGTGAGACCACAGTGGCAGCAAAATGTGAAATGGAGATTATTTGTCAGCAGTTTTCAGAACCGTGCCCTTAAATGCCAAATGAAATATATGCATGGCAGATAACAGAAGCTGCAGCGGGGGCGGGGAGAGGAGGGGGAGAAGGAGGAACGAGGAAAGCACCAACATTTACTCTTCCGAACCCAGACGAGCCCTGAAAATGAAAGCTGCTCTGGGCAACAAAACGAGTCCCCATCGCACAGGTTTCGACGTCTTCTCTCCTCTCTGATGGGAACGCTGGTAAGAGCCTCGATCGAACACAACCACCAAAGGTAAAGAACAACGGACTCTGGAATCGGTGTCGGCGAGCTGCTCGTTCTTCAGAGGGTCCCCCACGCCTGACAACATCCGTGTCTGAACGCGGCGAACATCGGGTCCCACGGGAAGAGCCTGCTTCTCCTCTCGGCTGCTTGTTCTCATTTTTCACAGTCGCGATCAGCAAAAATCATGCGATCGTGTATTTGAGGATTTCCCATTCACACTAAGACAGGACATCTCTAGAAGGAAAAGAAGGGATGATGTAAACGTGCCACTTCCTCTCCTTCAGCAGGACGCTGAGCTGCTTTCCCGCACACGGCCTGGGCCACACCGGTGGCGAAGTTGTTGTTTTTGTTTTTGTTTTTGTTTTCAGTCTGCAAGGGGTCAGCTACTCGAAGCCTCCCGGCAGAGAAACGGGAAATCACGGATCACGGGAAATGGGTCAAGGGCTCTCCATTTACTGTACAAGTAATAACACAAGCAACAACCTTCCGAAGAGTGTTTTATAGTATTTTTCATGGCAAGGCTGTTACTCTCCGGTCCGTTAATTCTCACTTTGCAGCTTCTATTCATAAGCTTTATATGTATTTATTTGTTGGGTTATACATTTTAGCTGAACTTGGAATGACAGTTATTTTTAAGAGGCTGCCAACACGGGTCAGGAGGCAGCTGAGGAACCTGGCTTGCAGTGGCTCTGGCATAAGGAACCCTGACAGCCAAAACCAACCAGAAAGCTGATGAGCTCCAGGTTTCCAAAGCGCCAGTGGAAAGGCATCCTTCCCTCTGCTCTCTTCCATACGGCTCTTGCAAAGGAAAAAAAAAAAAAAAATTCTTTACCAAAAAGGATTCCTTCTGTCACGCAACCAACCACGTCCTTGTGTGTTCCGAGTGCAGATCTGGAGGTGCGCGTGTGAGTCCGGGCGAAAGCAAGATGCCGCGGTCTTCACCTTGGACGCAGACAGGGTGGAGGGCGGACGCGGTGCCCTGAGGGCCAGTGCCCCGCAGGCATCAGGGCACAGCTGCTTTCTGGCTTCGCGGCCCTGGGTTCCTCCACTGACAGCCTTCCAAAAACTAATCGCAGCCGTTAGGAGAAAGAGGGCAGTTTCTCAGCATCAGTGCCTTGAAGGTTATCGCGACTCTCCTCCTCTGTCGACCGTCCTGCAGGCACCTGTGACGCAGAGCCCTCCTTCATGTTTGGAAGGCACAGACGCTCAGGAGACAGACTGCTCATTCCTCATCAGACAGCTGAAGACCCGCGTCCTCTGCCTCGCATGTTTTTGGAGATTTTAGTCGGCAGGGTCCGGGGGCTCCCTGACGCTGTTGGTGACAGGCAGACTCTTGGATGTAGGCTTGGGACAAACAAACCTTTCACGGGAGCCCTTAAAAACAGACCGCGTTCTGTCTGAATTTTTGAACCCCGTTCTAGTACAAACATGCTTGGCATCTAGTGCCAGAGACTTTTCTTCTTGGCAAACGGCTCCGCCGCCACCATGGATGTTACCGTTTCGGGTCCTGGCAACCTTGCTCTCTTCCCCTGCTCCCCGTCCCCTTCCCCTTGAGATGTTATCTGCGCCCAGGCTGCAGGGGTGGGTGCCGACGAGCTGTCACAGCCGCCGGCAGGGACAGGGTTCCCGGCACACTGCTCCCAGCCCCTCCTTGGTCCGGCATGCTGACGGGGGGCTGCTTCTTTCATCGTTTGTCTGTTACTCTGACGCAGACCACGGGGTCAACAAACCCAGCCCATGACTGATCACGTGAAGACTCCAGAGGTCACCCTCCACTCCAGGGACTTCCTTCATTCCTGTGTCCTAGTGTCTCTCAAGGAGAGATGGGAGAGAGAAATAACCTTTGCGCTGCTCTCCTCTCCATGCCTCTGGAAAGACCTTCGAGTTCTCCGACAGTAAACAAGCAGCAGCCCTTGGAAATGACCAAAACCATACCCCCCCCCCCATCTGAAAGCGCTCTTTCGTAGAGACTCAACTTACGGGATTGCTTCCTGCTGACCAACGACCATTTCTTTTCGAGGGATTGGCTGAAATGTAAGAGTTGGAAATGGTCTTAAAGATCAGTTGATTTAGGGGTCCCATGACCTGGAAACGCCTAGGAGCCTACTATAACACAGTTTCCTGGGCTTCAACCTCCCTCCCCACCCCCAAGCCCTGGGCTAATTCGGGAGACACCTGGTGGAGGGTCCAGAACTTCCCAGGGGTTCTGAAGCCACATCTGGAAACCACGGATATAATGCAACTTCCTCATGTTTCCTAAGGCCCAGAGAAGTTGGGTTACTTGCCAAAGGCCACACAGCAGTTAATGACAAGCCTGACCTCGATGCAGTGCCTGGTGTCGCCAGATGCCTGTGACGTTCGTGACCTGTGGTCAGTATTGGGTATTCAATAAAGCTTTAGCCACTTAGGCTCTGCTGTCACAGATAATGACTTCCTATGGCTATATAATTCAATGTCTTTGAATTTATTACATAACCTATAAATTTTTAGTAGTAGACGCAAGTGAAGTGTCACCCTTTTCTTTTTAAGGTTGAGGTTTTTTCTTCTTCTTTTAAAGTTTTTTTTTTCTTATTTATTTTGAGAGAACTGTCAGCACAGAGCCTGATGTGGGGCTTGAACTTACGAACCGTGAGATCATGACCTGAGCTGAAACCAAGAGTCGGACGCTTAGTCGACCGAGCCACCCAGGTGTCCCCAAGTGTCACCTTTATTAAATTAGGGGTGTTTTATAAAAAAACAAATTACAGATTCTTCATTCATCCACCTTCATATTCTAGAGGTGATAGAGGTCTCATAGAAAGCAAAGGAGAAGTGCACTGAATGAAATCTTCTGACCAAGGAAATGGTCAATGAACAAAGTATTTGTTAACTTCTATAAATAACATACACACGCACACACACACACAAACACACAACTACCCTTCAAACTCTGGCTCCAGGAATCACTTTTTTTTTGTTTAAGCTTACTTATTTATTTATTTTTAAGAGAGAAAGAGAGAGAGAGAGATCACGAGCAGGGCAGAGAAGGAGAGAGAGAAAAGAATCCCAAGCAGGCTCCAAGTGCTGTCATCACAGAGCCTGACACAGGGCTCAGTCTCACGAACTGCAAGATCATGACCTGGGCCTAAATCAAGAGGCGCTTAACCGACTGAGCCACCCAGACGCCCCTCCAAGAATCGCTCCTTACATGGAAAGAACTTAACTGCATCCCCTGTTGATGTCGGGTGAACGGGTCGGTGCACTCACTGTTAATTCTGTTCCCTATGGTACTCCATGTCCTTCCCAGTGCCATTTGTACAGTCGCTCAAATATAAAATGATCGTAAAATAAACTCTACAATGCAGGCTTTTGCCGAATGACAGTGGCTCTCCACCTCACCATCCCCCAGCCCTGTTATTGAGAATGAGTGGGTACGGGTGCTGGGTTTCCCCTTTTCTGGTGAGGAACAACTGAATGAGTAACTAGTGAGGGCACCACAGGTAGTTTCCCCACCCACAGACCCTGCTGAAAGCAATGCACAATATTGCTGCTACACCCACACCACACACAAAAAAACTCACCGCTTTTAAAGTCGACTTCTTCTACAAGATCCAGCGGGACTCACTCCCTGTGAGAAGCTGAAGGAGAGAATACTGCTTTTTTTGTTGTTAACTGTAAGGTGTATCAATGTCTAGTTAAATCTGAGCCTAAGGTATATAGCTCATATAAAATGTTTACAGGTGATGAAAGAAGAAAGAAAGAAAGAAAGAAAGAAAGAAAGAAAGAAAGAGGGAGAGAGAGAAAGAAAGAGGGAGAGAGAGAGAAAGAAAGAGGGAGAAAGAAAGAAAGAAAGAAAGAAAGAAAGAAAGAAAGGGAGAGAGAGAAAGAAAGAGGGAGAGAGAAAGAAAGAAAGAGGGGGAAAGAAAGAAAGAAAGAAAGAAAGAAAGAAAGAAAGAAAGAAAGAAAAACTTAGAGTTTGCATCAAAATCAATTGGGAAACAGAGGGCCCAGTCACTGTTCAACCTTTAAACTGTTAAAAGCTAAAACATTCTCCAAGTGTTACTAAGCCCTCAAACAACAGGATAATTTCACAAGGCAAGGGTGTTTTCCTTTTCAACAAATTCTTTAAGAAAGAGCGGAAAGCAGCGGCTTGACCTCTACCTGACTATCGGTCAGCTCTGTTCTACATACAAACTCTTAAAAACGGAATGCTTCCATGGATAAGTACATTCATAAGAAGTAGACGATTAATACAATCTTCTATAAATGTTATGTGTTTCTGGTAATTAAAACAATATCATAATACAGATTTCCTGAATTGAAATTTCTTTACCTTTGAAGAATCTTCCATTACACGCGTGCAAATTCCCCAAACATGCAAATTGAAAAGAATACCCAAAATAGGTTGACTTTTCGTTTCTTGGTAGTTATCTTGCAGGGCATGATGGCACAGGCACTACCATTTTCAGTAATCATTTGCTACACAGAGTATATATAAGCATCCCAGAATATATAACACAGCACCTACAACTGAAAAACCGTATCAGATTCTGAAATATATGATGTATCTTTCTCAACTTCCAACCTTAGACTTTTCTGAAGTAGTATGTCCAGAGGCGTGAAAAAACAGAGGCCATTTCAAATCCGGTAACACACCATGAATTAGTGAATTATCTTAACAGTTCTTTCCCTAATTAAGACCAGTAAGAAAGGCATCCATCCAATATTCCAACAGACAGCCAAAGTTTCTGGTTGTATAATTATTCACCTCCTAGGGGTCCACCTCAAAGGCATGCGAGACACAGGTTTATGAACATTATGTAGAAAAGAGACGTTTATGTAAAATGAAATTACTTCGGACAGGCAGACTTCTCTGAAATAAAGATCCTTGGCCACTAGAACCGCTTGATTTTGCACTCTTAGGCTAGAAACAAAAAAAGCTTAAAAAATATATTCATACGGGAAGCCAATTTTTCCATCAATTAACAAGCAGGAGGCCTTACAAGCATTTTAAGGCAAGATTTTTTTTTAAGTCCTAAAATACAAGCACAGCCTCCCCAGACTTTTTTTTTTAATGTAATTTATTTAAAGACGTCAACGAAGTCAACCAGATAAACAACAAATATTTACCGAGAACCTTCCATGTGGCCAAGATGATGCTTCGAAGTCCCAAGTACTTTCAGGATACTTACAAAACTATTTAACTTTATAAACTATCTCCATAAATAACACAGCCTCCCAAAATGTGCACGGGGCTATCATTCCATCTAGTTTCTACGATGACACTGTAGCCTTGGATGGAATTACAATCTTCACGGGAACAATCAGGGCACATGCTCAGGGAGTCCATGATGAACTCAGTTTCTAAAACAATACAGCCACCAAGCCATTGGCATGTAATTACAACCAGGAAGTCAAGTTGTCTGCTGGCTAGTGTAGGAAGTAGGGACACGTACTTTCAACTAAAAGTGCCCTTCACCTCACTGTAGCAAAATCTATATAACATATCTGAAAAACTTCTTCTTTTCCAAAATTAAACTTTCTATTTTGGGGATGAGAAAATCTCCACAAGGGGCTAACTGGTAAATGTGCTCTCGATCAGTAAGGACAAGACCTTCTAGCTACTCTCAGTAAAATCTTAGAATCTTTGATATCACCTTCATACTCCTACTAAACTGTAAACTCTAAAAAGTTCAATATATTAAGAAATAGAGGGGGGGGGAAGCATGCTCAAGAGTCCTAGGAGATGATTGGCATTTCTTCTAATTCTTTGGGACTAGCCTGACATTTATTAACATAAACAAAGCAAAATGCCTTGTGCCTGTAAGAGGGAAAAAAAATAAAGATTTATCTACAGAGATTGAACTCGGGGCTGTACAAAAATGAACTCAGAAACAGACCCAGAATTTCCCTGGGAAAACAAAAGACAATGACACTATGAATCAGCATTTTTCCTCAGGCAGCCTAGAATAAAAGAAGAAACACACACACACACACACACACACACACACACACACACACACGATAACAAACACCATGAGGAAGATGAATACAAATTTAATCTAGATATTTGTATTTAGGACACATATGATTTCCTTGATATTTGCACGCCTTTATCATAACTTTATTTGGTACTTGGAGAGGTCACCAAAACTCTGTTAAGTCAGTATTGCCATAGCAACCAGGAGACCAAAAAAAAAAAAAAATTCTCCACCAGAAATCCTCACCAAATAAAATATAAACTGTACTTTCATACGGCCACTTTAAAATGAAACTGTACTTTCATACGGCCACTTTAACACCTGTCCTTGAAATCCCAGTTCACCAAGGGACCTCTTGTGGATTATGTGTCCCTGGGTTCCTATATCACTGACTTGAGAACTTTCTAATAACATTAGCTCTTAAATTCATTTTCAAGCTCCGGGGATTCGTGTAGACTGTATCACAGTGGCTATCTAAAGTAAAAAGGATCAAGACAGGAGGGGGGAAAATACTGATTAATTTCCACGACAATGAGACATATCATTTATTAGCTTTACTTAAAAAACCTTCTTGTTGAAAAGAAACGCAACGTCTGTCTCTTGGGAGTCTATCCTTCCCTATAACCTGAGAAACACATGTTTAGTGCCAAGTAAATGAAGAAAGAATTCTTGAAACAGCTCTGAAGTCACAGAAAGAATAAAGGCTCTAAGCTCGGCTCCAGAGGCAAGCTGATGCAAGGATTACCAAGTTAACAGTTCAATGCTTCCCTAGCTGGAGACGTCTTTATCGATGACAGGCCAAAAGCCCCAGCTCTGGCCTTCTCCATAGAGCACCAGCTAAAGTACTGTTTAACACTGAAGGCTGAGAATTTTTCCCAAGTTGTAACATCCCGTTGGATGGAATATGGCCAGCTGGATGCAACATAACACAGCAAACCAAAAATATAAGGGTAATGGGGAAAAGAGGGAATTCTTTATAGGTCTGCTTTCCACAAAACATTCTGGGTGGCATCCACTCTGCTTCCCTCCCGTTCAGTGACAAATGGGGTTACCTAAAAAGTAATGCCCTTCCAAAACTACCAATAAAGTACTTCATAAAATTAAATTCAGTATCTTGAGATTCCCACTAATGATATCCCTGACAACCACCAAAAGCTGGTTAGACAGCTTTCTCTTTTTTCTAGGTGCTTTACTGAAAGGAAATACGGGGAATAGATGTGCTTAGTGATGTGTGTGTGTGTGTGTGTGTGTGTGTGTGTGTGTGTGTGTGTTGAAACACACGACCCTCCCTATATGCAGAGGGCATTTCCTGTCTGGCATATTTTAGAGCAAATCAAGACAATACTCATTCTTTAAGACAAAGCTTGAGTGCCAGGCAGTGCTATGGAACTGCAATGCATGAGGTCTGCTGAAGTCAGAGGAAAGCAAGTTTGGGGCCTGGAGCTGTTCTATTCCAGATGGAGAAGACTAGAAAAGAAGATGAACCGGGTTGGCCATTAAAAAAATTTTTCAATAAATTCCTCATCTCTTTCCTCGTTTAGAGTTTTTACCCACTACAGGAGAGCAAGATAAAACAAACAAAAAATGGTACTATTCAGGATGCCTAAGGCAACATGGAAGGATCCGGTTGTTTTGTTGTTGTTTTTTTTAATTTTTTTTTTAACGTTTATTTATTTTTGAGACAGAGAGAGACACAGCATGAACGGGGGAGGGGCAGAGAGAGAGGGAGACACAGAATCAGAAGCAGGCTCCAGGCTCTGAGCCATCAGCCCAGAGCCCGACGCGGGGCTCGAACTCACGGACCGTGAGATCGTGACCTGAGCCGAAGTCAGACGCTTAACCGACTGAGCCACCCAGGCGCCCCGGATCCGGTTGTTTTTTAAAAGCATTATTTGTGCTCCAACTGAATAACCTCTGAGAGGAAGAAGATGATCCTTGATGTGCTTGGCCACGATCTTCAATACTCAATTCTTACCGCAACTTGACTTTGTCCAGTACGTATGCCCAATACCGCTATGCCTCCTCCCAGAAACTAGATACACGAAGGGCATTTATTCATTCACATTACCAAAGAGATTAGCTCCAAAGTTCTCTCAAACGTTTTACAGCTTTCCAGCAGCATCTCATTCTTCACAGGTAATTAACCTCTTGATGGGCTTAGAGCAGCAACAGTGTTAGAAGCCACAACACATCGATGATAAGTTATAAACCAGGGGAAAGGATAATTGGAAAATAGATTTCCAGGCTCCTTGGAAAATATATTCCCATTTATTGAAATAAGTACACTCAACTTTTCAGGAACAGGTGACTCACAGAACTGCAGAACTGGCAGGAACCTTAGCAAATCTTTCTGTTTCAGCTCCTTATCCCAATAATGAGAAAATGGAGACGCAAAGAGAGTGACTTGTCCAGAAAGATTGAACTCAACACAAATTTGGTCAGAGCTCAAGGAAGACCTGGCTACACAACGTGGCATCCTCTCTCCCACCACCTTCGTAGATGGCGCTGGCCCAGTTCAAACAACCCATGTGTCCTGCCTTTGGGTCGCCCAAATGACGTATTAGGAAAGGTCTAGGAAATAGCGACTAAGCTTTCAAAACTAAGAATGAGACAAAAGAATGAGGGAAGGGAAGAAGGGAGACAAAGAGACTCAAATTACAACCTACTGGAGTGTTCGCAGACATTACCCGTGTCTTTCATTCCAATTAAATGCACTGAAAAAAATGGGATGCACCCTTGGAGTGTTCCATAGTGATGATGGTGATGTCTGGTGGGAACGTCCCAGTAGGCGTTACAGTCCCAAATCATTATCTGCTCTTTTCCTCACGGCCATCTTCAAGTAGAGTGGAAAAGCTCCCCGAGCGCAAGAACCCTGTCTGCTTTTGCTCGTTATTACGTTCCCTCAACCTACAGAGTATGTGGCACAAAGTGAGTGCTCTGTAAAATTCACTGAAAGAAGGAATATAAACTCCTATGAGGCAAGAGGAAGAGAGATGTTGTAGCTCCTAAGTACAGATGCAGTGCTGTGAAAAAATGTCCATTTAAAATGTCGGGGCGCCTGGGTGGCGCAGTCGGTTAAGCGTCCGACTTCAGCCAGGTCACGATCTCGCGGTCCGTGAGTTCGAGCCCCGCGTCGGGCTCTGGGCTGATGGCTCAGAGCCTGGAGCCTGTTTCCGATACTGTGTCTCCCTCTCTCTCTGCCCCTCCCCCGTTCATGCTCTGTCTCTCTCTGTCCCAAAAATAAACAAACGTTGAAAAAAAAAAATTTAAAATGTATAAAAAAAAAATGTTAAAAGATGGGGGGGTATCTATAATAAAAATGAGGTATGTTAAAAGTATAAAGCACCTACTAAGCAGTTACTGCCAGTTACATCTATGAAGTAGGTACCACGGGGACGCCAATAGAGTTCCTGCATTAGAAAGAGCTTCTGGCCTGAAGCTCATGGTCAAGAAAGCACAGTGAAGGATGGTAAATAATCACAGAGAGGATCACCTTGCACAAACAGATCAAAACCAAGCAAGTGTGGCTGGAGCGGAGGACAAACGGAAGCTGTAGGCGCTGTGTGTTCAGACGGAGTAAAAGGGGTTACCGTGTATTTTCTAAGGAGCTCTGTGCAGTTTGTATCATGGGCCTGCTGGCAACCATCGACAGCAACCTTGCTCTCCCCACCTTTAAGTTCGAGCTTCTATTTTATCACCGTCACAAAGGAACTATACGACAAATAATATGGATCATTATTTTGGGTTCTCAGACAACTTGCTGGCTCTCTAATGCTGTGAAATTGTAAGTCAAGACAAGTGCAGCTGGGTATAATAATATTAACAAATATAATGATCACAGTTGCCTATTTTAATGACTCAGGAAGACAGTATATCTAATTAATACACACATGTTGGGGCGCCTGGGTGGCGCAGTCGGTTAAGCGTCCGACTTCAGCCAGGTCACGATCTCGCGGTCCGTGAGTTCGAGCCCCGCGTCAGGCTCTGGGCTGATGGCTCAGAGCCTGGAGCCTGCTTCCGATTCTGTGTCTCCCTCTCTCTCTGCCCCTCCCCCATTCATGCTCTGTCTCTCTCTGTCCCAAAAATAAATAAACGTTGAAAAAAAAATTTAAAAAAATACACACATGTTCACGTAAAGGGAAACAAATATGATAACTTTAATATGGTTTTGGCCACTGTGACTATAATAATAATAATAATAATAAATAATAATAATGATAATAATAGAAACTATTTTTAAAAATAAAGGCCATGGAACAAGCACTGTAGTAGGTGCTTTCTCTCGGCTGAGCCCACACTGGTGGATCTGCACAGAGTGGCAGTGTGGCATGAAAGGGAGAGCCCGGGCCACACAGCCCCAAGCTCCTGGGTTCAAATTTCAGCTCCGCCATCATAGTTGCATGCCCTCACCTGTGTATGTCAGAGTCCTCATCTCTAAACATGGGAGCCATAATAATATTCAAAGAACCAATATCCACCCACACATAGGGCTTTTGTGAAAATTAAATGAGCTAACAAATACATCACAGAGAACACAGTAGGCACTAAAAATATTACACTGCACAAAGTTTTAGTATCCTTTGGAATGCTTACAAGAACACTGAATTCTGGACTCAAGTGGCCACAGCCACCTACATACTATGGGGATCTTGGCCAAGTCACTGAAACTGTAAAAATGGGATGCCAGGTGCCATGTTTCCTTCCTAGAATTGTCGTAAGAATCAAATAATGGGTGACAAGTTATGTGAGAGAGCTTTAGACACTAAAGAGTGCTCTATCTAAACTACCACGTCCATGGGGATGCTTATCGTCAACTTTCAACCTCTCAAAACCAACGAGCTCATCTTTTATCACATCCTCTCCTGCCTGAGAATTTAACATCAAGCATCTTGCAAAGTCTTGACATTGGACTCCCTGTGATAACAGAACAAATGTCTGGTCATCCAGAACTCAATCGGATGGAACTCTATTATCTGCCTCCTTCTGCACACCCACCGCGAGAAGGTAATTGATGTTCACCATGACCCCAGAGCACTCCGAGACTCCGAAGTACCTTCAGGGAAAGATTAAATTATATTCAGCCTAGTTTATTATAAAGTGTATTTAATTATACTCAGATTCTGTGAAAATTGGTGACCTACGAAAAGCACAGACAGTAAGTCACAGGCTCTCTCTGGTAACCGGAAGCCTGCTCTCCCTGTCCAAACTCCAATCACCCTTTAGCAGAGTTTACTGTAAGACACAGCCCACCCTAGGGCAGGAAAAACTGGGAATCCAGCATGCTAATTATAAAAGTCAAAAGAACCTTGCCCTGCCTAATCCTCAAGGACCACCAATGTGCAGAAATATTGCTGTCAAAATCTTAAAACAATGAAAAATGTAAACTATGTAAGATTGCTACATGTTTCGAATGATTTTGATTTTGCTAATAATGAATTTAAACACTTGAACAGCAATAATGTGAATATATCATTTATATGTATTATTATAGCACTTACAAGTGTGAAAACAGATCAGTAATGGTGAATATTACGCTCTTTAGAGTGGTAAAATGACATTGTGTTTATTAAGTTTTGCCTCTTGTTTTAAAGAAATTAGGTGTAGGCAATGAGGCATCCAATACAAAAATAAAGCTATACTGGGGCGCCTGGGTGGCTGAATCGGTTAAGCGTCCAACTTCGGCTCAGGTCATGATCTCACAGTTCATGGGTTCAAGCCCTGTGTCAGGCTCTGTGTTGACAGCTCAGAGCCTGGAGCCTGCTTCGAATTCTGTCTCTCTCTCTCTCTCTCTCTCTCTCTTTCTCTCTCTGTTCCTCCCCCACTCACACACACTCTCTCTCTCTCTCAAAAATAAATAAAGCTTAAAAAAATAAAAAAACATAATAAAGTTATACTGTATTAGGGTTGTGAAACTATGGCTACTTGCCTTTGTTAAAATTATTTCAATGCTGTTACATTACCTCACAAATGCGAGTCTTGAATACCATATATCAGTGTTAGGAGAAAAAGCACTGGTTGTGAATTATAACCCTCCATTCAATATATGGCTTCCTTCTGGAGAATTCCTCCTGAGAGGGGCCTCTCACCTCTGCTTGAACATCTCAGGTGATGGAGGTTTCATTACCTCATCAATCAGCTTGTTCTATTTTTAAGGCAGCCCTGATGTTAGAATGTTCTTCCTCCAGTGGCAGAACTCTTAATTCTCTTTACCTTTAACTTCCCTTCTGCTCTTAGTTCTTATTTGGGTCCTTGGGAACCACTTCAGTAAGTGATTTCACTTCCCATCAGGTCCTTTGCTAGCCTCACTCATTCTACCAGTCGAGTAACAAACTGCTTCTACTCACATTGTTCACTGTTGTTCTATAAGCCACAGTGGCCATTCTTCATAACCATGTGCCATCAGCTGAAGGGCCTTTGGCACCAAGGACCTATGCAGAGTACATCCAAGTGGATGGACATGGCCCTGAGGGACCATGGGGCTTGGTGGGCTTTCCTGGGACCCAGCTATGGCATACGCTATTTCTTTTTTTTTTTTTAATTTTTTTTTTAACATTTATTTATTTGTGAGACAGAGAGAGAGACAGAGCATGAACGGGGGAGGGGCAGAGAGAGAGGGAGACACAGAATCAGAAGCAGGCTCCAGGCTCTGAGCCATCAGCCCAGAGCCCGACGCGGGGCTCGAACTCACGGACCGCGAGATCGTGACCTGAGCCGAAGTCAGACGCTCAACCGACTGAGCCACCCAGGCGCCCCATGGCATACGTTATTTCTATGAAAAAAATATTTTGAGTTCCTAAGGTCAGATTTATATTCATTCTGTATCCACTTTGGGGGGAAATATGTTTCTCACACACACACACACACACGCACACACTCATGCACACGGAATAATTTATTACTCTGTCCTCTTACCTACATTGTGAGCCCAGTGAGTGTTGTGGTGTGTGCATAAAATTCCCCAGCTCCTCTCCCGGCTGGAAGAAGCAAAGTGGGAGAGCTGCACACCCATGCTCTTCAGACTGTCACCTCTCCCCTGCCTCCTGGGATAATGGAGCTGAAGAGAGAGGAAGGCACAGGTACCCCAGGAGTTTCTACCCACGAACCCTGACATGCCAGCCAGGCAATCCCCTGTCTGGGATGAAGATTGCTTCTGAAACTTCTGGTCTACCCCCAACAGGTCTCCCATTCGGTCTCGTAGTAAACGCTGAAGTCCTAGACCACCATCTTGTTACAGATTCAACTCGAACCAAGATTAGTTTAAAGCACAGAAGGGATCATATTTATTTTTATTATTTTATCCAGTGCCGATCTGGGCTGTTACTAAATAAAAACCGTCATGCACACTGGCAGCCCTTACTTTTACATAATAACATCCTATTCCTCCCTGCCTGGCGCAGCCTTCAGCATCCAGAACGTGGCCGTGACCACCATGGGCCAAGGTGGTACGTAGGGAAAGCAATAGGTGAGAATCCAGGTACCCAATCCAGGCTAGTGATTTTATAAGCTTGGTTCTCCGGTTTCCCTTAAGTTTACAACAGATCAGACAGGCAAATAAAAGGAGCTCTAAAGACACGGCAACCAAGAAAAGTGAATGGGACAGAGGCCGTGACATCAGGAAGAATCACGAGCTTCTGGGGCATCATAACGTACTACATCAGTGCAATCATTTCAGAGAAATGACAATAAATCTCCAAGAAAAAGGTTACATTAATGTCCACTATCCTGTACTCTATTTAGGAAACCTTATACCTCATTTTACAATAATTTCTTCCTGAAAATGTTGAGGTGGTTGGGTTTTTTCTTTTTTTTCTTCCTTCTAACAATGTCCGCACCGGATGCATTTAAATATGCTGACTACGTATACCCTCTGAAAGCAGTTAATTCCAGGAGTACACAAAATTAAATATTTAAATCTCTACTAGAGAAACATGAGGGAACAGAAGTGAATAATCATTAAGGAACTCAAAGGAATTATAGTGTTGCATTCTTTGGTGGAAAGGAACACGCGCATGAAAGAAAGAAATATGCCTTCTGATCTACTGGTCAGAGGTCTGCCTGTCATGAAGCTCCTAGTTTTAGGTAAACCAAGGGAGTTTTGAAACCTCTGTTGTAGGAATAGTGGAAAAAGGGGTTTCTCTCCTTCTCGTATTCAAGGGAAAGGTAGTTTTTTTTTTTTAACGTTTATTTATTTTTGAGACAGAGAGAGAGACAGAGCATGAACGGGGGAGGGGCAGAGAGAGAGGGAGACACAGAATCGGAAGCAGGCTCCAGGCTCTGAGCTGTCAGCCCAGAGCCCGACGCGGGGCTCGAACTCACAGACCGCGAGATCACGACCTGAGCCGAAGTCAGACGCTTAACCGACTGAGCCACCCAGGCGCCCCGGGAAAGGTAGTTTTGACCCTAAAAGCTAAGAGAGGGGAGACGAGGGACATCGTTAGTGCAATAGACTCTCAGCTCTTAAAGTCTCTTTAACATCTTTGCTGTATGGAGAGGATACCTCTGTTAGTACGAGTTTTAAGGAAATTCCAAACTTGGTGACTCCTTTCTAAGACACTGCACAGGGGCACCGGTATAGCACCCACACCTGCATCGTATTAAAGTGGACACCCGCAGCAGGACGAGGAGGGAGCGGGAAGAAGGATGCACCCAACCACACGTTTTCTTTTAACTGGATCTCACCGACAGCATATACGTATGAGGTGATTCCGTTTTGGATTGCTAATTGGGAAAATTCCTCAGCATACTGTTAACACAGTATCACATATTAAGGGCAAAATAATTCCACGTACAAGGATGTTCCCAAACTGTTACAATCTCCCCTTGGACTTCCCTAAGACCTTCCCTGCTTTCCATTCTCTTCAGATCCCAGTTACTGTGGTGCTATTTAGAATATGGCTATTTAACAGCATTTTTCCCCTCTTTTTTTTTTTTTTCTTTTTTTGCACTTAAGTCTTTTAAATTTTTTTGTGGTCTCTGAAGAGCTAAGCCTGATTTTTTTGCTTTTTAAAAATTCCTTTTTTCTATGTTTTTCCCCCTGTAGTTGCCCCCAACTCCCCAAATCTCTCATAGTAGATGCAAAACTCTCACTAGGCTTAATCCTCAAATGTTTTGGGAGCACCTGGGTGGCTCAGTCAGTTGAGTGTCTGACTTTGGCTCAGGTCACAACCTCATGGCTCATGAGTTCGGGCCCCATGCTGGGCTCCGTGCTGACAGCTCAGAGCCTGAAGCCTGTTTCAGTTCTGTGTCTCCCCCTCTCTCTGCCCCTCCCCCCCAAAAATAAGTAAACATTAAAAAAAAAAAAACATGTTTTCAATGTACTCATGTAGTGAGTAGGTGACCTACCTCCACCAAAGGGACCAAACATTTCTGCCCTGGGACTTTCTAATACACTTCTAACAAAGCCCAATGGAGATCAAACAACATCTTCGTAACACCTAAGGCCAAATAAATAATCATGTCCTTATAGGCAATGGGTATTGTTGTCACCAATCCAAAGCCACGGCACTCCGGCACTCGGTGCCCCAGCTACTAGGAGGAGACCCACGGGGCCCCCGGAGCTCTGGCCAGGGGACAGAAGGAGGTCCCTTCCTGAGCACGTACTGCCCACCCTGCACACACATCTTTTACCCTTCATGACTTCCTATGGCTATGAGCACCAGGAGACAATGTTTGCCCCTTCCGATCATCTCTCCCCAAGGCACCGCGAGAGACAATGTCACAGAGGTAATGGCGCAGGGGGAATAGTAACCACTTCTGCCTCCACGGGATTAACTTTTCATCTGCACTGGAAATGGACTATGTTCGTGATTCATTTGAACAGGGCCCAGAACCTCCAAGTCTACACACATCACTCAGTCATTAGTGCCTTGCAGCGAAGAAGGGTGTCACTGATAAATTATTTGAGCAACTTGCATGGACCACGGGAGTAAGAACGTGCTTGACGCCCCTCCCTCCACCTCTCCCACTCTGTCCCCCAAGACCTGGGAGGTAATGCTTCATTGTTCTCCATCCACACTTAACACACCCCTGGGCCTTTCTTAAACAGATAAACCTTGTTCTAAAGAAGATTAAAACTTCCAGATAGGGCACACTGACAATCATTAAAGACTGTTTTGGCATGTGTAAATACACTCTCCACGTTACGTGGTAATGAGATTTCATGGAGGGAGGTTTGAAATAATACATTTTCAAGACCCAACCATTTCAGAAATAATCCCAATAACAGAAAAAGATCCTAGCTGGAGCTAAAAACTTATGCCCAATGAAGAAAAACAGTAAAGTAGGAGTCTCTGGAGAGCTGGGTTTTTAGCCCAGCCCTCACACAAACAAGCTGTGTGTTGTAAGGTTGGTCACTTAACCTCACTATGCCTCAGATTTCTCATCTGTAAAATTAGAACATTCAGTTAGATTAAAACCCTTTCAACTCTAAAATTCAGATTCTATGATTGTCCTTCCAGCTTAATAAAACAAAATATAGTGATCCATACTGCCTTTTTTTTTCAACAAAGCAAATTTAAAAAAAAAAAAACAGCAGGAAAGCTCAAATACACCAAGAAAATACAACCGGAGAGGAATGAAAATTTAATTTGTGCAACAGAAGGTCTTTCCAGAAATTAGTACCTGATCTTTACTTCCAGAAAAAAAAAGTCCCCTTTCTGTTTTCTTCTATGCAATGTTCAGTTCACCACTAGACAAGAAATATTCCGTGCCTGCTGAAATGCATCTGGATTTGCTGATGGGTTGTGTTCAAGGATTCAGCAGCACCATGGCAGAAAGCAACCTCTCTGTTCTTCCCTGTTACCACTACGTTTAAAAGACCAACAAAACTGCTCCGAAATACACAGGCCAAGATCTTGCTGCCGTCTGAAAACAGCTCCGAAATACACAGGCAAGATCTTGCTGTCGTCTGTCTGCAACGGTTACAAACTACAGGCTAATCTCGGCATCTGTGACCTCACCACCCAACGTTTTACAAATTGAGTAACTACTTCCCCGTCCGTTACTACTCAAATGATAAAAGTGAAAATAAAAAGGGGGAGCAGGGCGCTGCAAGTTAGGAGCGAGTGAGGACGCAAAAGGAGACCAAACAGGTCTAACTGAATTCAGAGACACATTCCAGGTGGATTTCGGGGAGGGCTGAACCACCGTTTGCTTTTTGATGGCTTTACCTCTGGCTCCTCGCTGCGAAGCCTGGGAACTGTTTGTGGGTCACAGTAAACAGGGTTCTGGAGCACAATGTGACTTCCAGGGAGAGAGCTAAGCCAGACCACAGCCCGCCAGCCAGCAGGACAGATACTAAAAGGTGATAAGGAGAAAAAGAGGCACGTCTTTTCATGAACGAACGTGAGACCTCGCCGACTTCCTTCGACTTCCCCAAGTGAAATGTCAGGTTCACATGATTTTGAAGAATCAACTGTGTTGCCTCTTAGAAGACAAACATGCAAAAATTCAGTACCTGACCGCATAGATTTTGTTCATCGGCGTTAAAAAAAAAAAAAAAAAAGTTTCCCAGGAGGAAGCAACACAGTCCAGAGCTTAAAAAAATAAAATTCTTAATCTGCTCAGGATGAAACACACTGCTTAAAATAAACTGAATGACACCTAAAATGATCTGCTGAATGAAAAGAAACGTTCTTCTCAGTCAAAAAAATAAGCTATTAGGCAGCAGTGGGAGCTTACTCTTGTCTTCTTCAATTACATTTTTACGAAACACACGTGGCAGATAGTGCATGCTTTTTAGCCTCTTTCTCCCAATCCCGGGGTCGTCTCGGACTTTCCCCGAGGCTGCCGGCCAAGCTGATGGTCTGGGCAGGCTCTTGACAGCGAAGGTGTCTTAAAGGTACCCTTTAAGAATGAGCTCGGGCAAGGATTCGGGAATGGACTTCTTCCTCTGTATCTGGGGTACAGACTGAGAAAACACTCCCTGTTCCGCCTGTGTGGTTATTATGTTTCTGCCGAGTGCACATCTCGCTGTGCTCTGGCCTCCCCCTCCCTCCTGCCCTCCCTCCGCGGGGCCATTCCCGGCTGATCAAAGAGGGCGGGAGGGAGGGGAGGGCCAAGTTTAACCTTACCAGGAGATCGGGTTGTCTGGTGCCCGGCAGAAGTCCCGAGATAACGCCTGAATCTTGGCCATTTACACAGCAGCACAAGGCTTACATGGCCGACCCAAACAATATACCCCAGCTCCCCCCGAGCTCCCCGTCAGTCCTCCGGCTTCCTAACCACCTCCCACAGACCTCCAATGTGGGCAGGAGGAGGTGAGAACTGCCTGCGGGTGGGCCCTGGGAGGCAGGAGAGGCTGGAGAGGAGACGGAACAGGCAGGCCGGCCCCCGAGGGTGTGCAGTGGTAAGCTGACATTGTGTTTTTAACTGCAAGGCTCTGCTTCCTCAAGTTTTCACCTAATTTCCCTAAGTGGGAAACAGATCTTAAGAAGCAAGAGCAACTGTCTGGAGAAGCCCAACTGGGGAAAAACAAGGATCACCTTTAAACTTTGGTTTTACTACAATCAGCAGAAGAAACGGGGGTGGGGGAGAAAGAAGGAAGATCCTGGGTATAGTGATATCCGAACACAGGCAGGACAGGAGTGAATGTCAGCGTCTAAGGTCATGGCTGGTAAACAATAAGGTTGTGATTTTCTTGCTTAAAACAAATTCCTGTTTGAAGACGCCATTAAAAAAAAAAAAATCCAGACACAGAAACCACACAGAGAAAGAGAAAGAGAGAGAGAGAGAGAGAGAGAGATTACCCTAAAAATAAACCGCCAATGAATTTTTTATACCACATTTTGAAACTAAAGACCGACTAGCCCAGGGCAGTGGTCTCAGGGGACAGAGCACCTGGGCTCTGGACCCAGCTAAGCAAGCCATTGTCCCTCTGGGCTATTCATTTCTTAATCTAAAAACAGGGGAATGGAGTGAACCATCTTCAAATTCCCTTCCAACTCTGAAATTCACGTTACAGCCTCCTAGAACAGTATCACAGCTAGGTTTAAACAAAAGCACGTGAATAAGAAAAAACCCTTGGCACCTACCAGCTCCATTCTAATGTTACGATGGGCTCTGGGGCTAGGGGTGATGCTTCTTTGCCTCCTAAGGTGCTTAATTTGGGAAACCTGCACCTCAAATCAAAAAGAACAGAGGGAAAATGGGTGACGGGCATTGAGGAGGGCACTTGTTGGGATGAGCGCTGGGTGTTGTATGTAAGCCAATTTGACAATAAATTATATTCATAAAAAAAAATAAAATAATTACCCAAGGGAAAAATAAGTAAATAAAAAATAAAAAGAACAAATGTAGGACAGCTGTGACATCCACCACTGTGAATGGCTTTGATGTCCCGGAACCCCACATTAGCAACAGTTAACGTGGCCAAGTTTTATGCCATGTACATTTCAGCACAATAAAAAAAAAAATGAAATCTATATAAAAGGGGAAATTACGATGCAGCCCACGCTGGAGGAATGCTCCGGAGGTGGGCACTGCATTAAAAATAATAATTATTAAAAAAAAAAACATGGCGTTTGGTTTTCATTTCCGATTTTAATGTGGTCTCCGGGGTCTGCTGAGTACAGCTTCTACTTCTACCCAGGTAGGAGAGAAAAGGCTCATTTGCTGTTTCACAGAGCGGTTCCTCCCCTGTCTTTGCTGCCCTCTCCCCTTCCCCACAAACCCTGTCTGTCATCCTCCAAAATCTGTCAAGTGCTACAAATCACTCCTAAAAGCTCTGGGAGGCACCCCCTCGAAGAATCTGCACAGATCAAAATCTCAAGTGCTTGCCTGCCTAGGGACTGCTGTAATTTGAGGTGTTGCTTCCTTTTAAAGAATAAAAAGCAGATGTTCTGAGCTGATGAAAGTAAATGTCCTTTCAACACGTCTCTTTCTCTCGCACTTGAAACTCTTAACCAGCAAGAAGTGCTTCTCACACTCCGGCAGGTCATTTCTGCACTTTTTGCTTTTGCTTTGAAGTCACAGCGCAGTAGGACTCTACACCTGGGGTAAAAGGATTCCTGACAGCCTCCTGAGGGCACCCCAAACAAGGGCGTGTGGGCAGAGAGCTGCCCCGATCCAACTGGTGGCACCAAGGACGGCCGCCTGCCTACGTCACAGCTAACGGAATCCAATGCTTCTTGGCAATCTTGACATGAAGTCTCAAAGCCACATACACAGGCTTAGTCATCTCCAAACTCCTGCACAAATATATACCTGAGAACTCACTCTGCAAGGGGGAGGGAAGGCAGTACCAAAGGGACCAGTGAATTAAGAGACCTAATCCTAGCTCCACGAGCACGTTGGAAGCCTCACGAACCCTCCGGGTCTCTTCTCTCTATAAAATGCGCAGAGTGGACCAAAGCCCTCAGAGCGCGTGTGATAGACAGACTATGGCACAACTACCCACAGCAATTCACACAGCAAGCCAAAGTCGAGGTAGCGACTAGAAGGGTAAGGGGAAAGCAAGGATCAACAGTGAGTAATGAAATCGATAGCACTGGGTTCCAGATCCACCTGAAACGATCAGTAAACTCGACCATCTTGCCCAGCTCCGTATGAGGCTCTGCGGAGATGTGGAAGGAAGTCTGGTCTTTAGTGAAACGCAGACGCAGACGCTGAAATGCAGTCATGGAAGGGAAGAAAATCAAGTAAGTGAAACAACTAGTTCAATTCTTCCATCTAGTACACAAAGAAGCCGCAGAGGCCCCTTCTGAGGTCCAGAGCTGTTTCTCCAAGCACATGCTGGACACCTCCACCTGGAAGCCCCACTCAGCTCTTCTGCCGGGCTCCCCAGGGCACCGAGTGGTGCCGCGGTCCACCCAGCTCTCCAAACCAGAAGGCCCTGCCCTCTCACTCACCTCCAAGGTCTGATTCACCCTCGGGTCCTTAGATCTTGTCTCATTAACATCCCTCCAATCTGCTTTCTCTTACACGCCTGTCATCTCCACGGTCACCACAAGCTTCCTGAGAATAAGGGGCCTGAGTGTCCTGGCCCACGCGGGATCCCCGGCACACAGGCCGGCGATTAGCATGGAGCAGGTGCTCCACGGTCGTTAAATACACATTCCTCTGTCACCTGAATTTCTAGAACTGTTTCCTCTTTGGTCCCCTGTCCACCACCTGCTCCCTTATCATGCCACATACACAGCACTGGAAACCACACATGTGACTTTTCACAGCCCTGTCTCTGGTCCTCCAGTGGACTTGGGGGTTTGCATTACATTCCGGATAAAATCCAGGGTCCCGAGTTTGCACACAAGGTCCCTCCTGACCTAGCCCTTGAACCTCTCCAGCGCTGTCAGGCCTGACTCACTGATCTGCTTGTTGCTCCTTCTGTCTGTCCATACACCATTCTGCATTTTTTTTTTTTCTGGTCTCTCTTTGCACAGGCTGTCTAAATCGCTCCTCGTTCTCAAAAGCTTAGTTTGAAGGGCATGTGTTCTGAAAGCCTGCTCTGACTCCCTTTTCCCCAGTCTGATTTAGGTGCTCCTTCTCTGGGGTGCTGTGCTCTGTGCAGGTATTCATGAAATATTTGTGAAATTAATGAAGAATGGAGGAAGAGAACATGGGAAGGAGGAGGGGGGAGAAAGGGGGAGGGAGAGAGGGGGGGGGAGAATGGAAGAGAGAGAGAACAGCTCAAAAAGAGAGAGAGAGAGAGAGAGAGAGAGAGAGAGAGAAGCCCCTGAAAAGATTGTTTCTTAAAAGGTTAAGGAAACTAGTTAGTGTCAGAAACGGGACAAAAATCCAGGCCTCCTAGTGGTGCCTGGGTGGCTCAGTCAGTTGAGCGTCTGACTTCGGCTCAGGTTATGATCTCATGGCTCGAGAGTCTGAGCCCAGCACTGGGCTCTGTGCTGATGGCGCGGAGCCTACTCTGGATCTTCTGTCCCCCCCGCCCCCTCTCTGCCCCTTCTCTCTCTCTCGAAAATAAATAAATCTTTGAAAAAAAAAAAAGATTCAAGGCCTCCTAATTTTCTCTGATGGATCTTCTTCCTCCAAATCCATTCTATAAATGTTTTTCCAAGGATCTCTTCTCTTTCTCCCCCTGTCACGTCTTGCTAGAAGGCCCCCTATAGTTTTACTAACTACTCTCAAAACCCTGTCTTCTATCAGCTCCAGACGGATATACCCAATTATCTGCTACCTAGATGTCTCATCGGCAATTCAAATTCAAAATGACAAGGAATACAAATAAAAGAATTATATTATCCCCTGCTCTCCAATGCAAAAACAACAAAAACACTTCTAGAGCACCTGCCGCCTTCCTACGCCCCTTCATACAGCCATTGAGACAGAAATGTGGAAATCAGCCGTCCGGTTTTTACATGATCATTTCTATACCAGGATATGTCATGTAGTCTACATGTTTTACCTCACTTAACCCTGCCAGCAAAACTCTAGTAAGAAATCGTGTGACTGAAGGGGCGCCTAGGTGGCTCAGTCGGTTAAGCGTCCGACTTCAGCTCAGGTCACGATCTCCTGGTCCGTGAGTTCGAGCCCCGCGTCGGGCTCTGGGCTGATGGCTCATAGCCTGGAGCCTGCTTCTGATTCTGTGTCTCCCTCTCTCTCTGCCCCTCCCCCGTTCATGCTCTGTCTCTCTCTGTCTCAAAAATAAATAAACATTAAAAAAAAAAAAAAAAGAAATCGTGTGACTGGAACTTGAAAAATAAAGAAATGTAACATATTTACCACTCAGGCTTAGCTCCATCGACTTCTTTCTCCCACACGCCTCAAGTACAAACACATCGATCCTTCCACGGAACTTCCACTATCATAAACTCTTCTGCACTACTGCAGAAAACCCCTAGAGGTACCTCTGTCTCCGATGTTACCCCAATGAAATCTACCCTTCACTTTGCCAGAAGCATTAACTTTCTTAAAGATCAAGTCAAGTCACTTCTGGTTTCAAACAAGCTGGGGGAGTTGCACAGGCTGCGGACTGATACCCATCTCAGAGTGTTGGCCATTAACAAACACTAGTAGTCAGGGAAACTCTTGGAGAAACTCAGAAGGGTAGAAATTTGGAAAACCAGCAGTCTGAGACAGGAGAGGTCTAATGGTTATGAGGTGGGGGGTAACTGGGGGAACAATGTAGTCACTATAAGTCTTAGAGAAAGCTAAGTTTAGGTTAAGATAAAAGTAAGAATAATTATACGAATAATATAAAATATCTTCTTTTAAATTAGCCAAAGAAAATTCAATCTAGCCAAAGGAAGGAAGGAAAGGATTAAAAAAAAGAAGCAGCAGCAGCAGCAAAAATAAATGGCACGTAGAAAACATTAGACAGAGCTAAAAAAAAGTCTTATTAATAAAAGTAATTATAATTGGGTATAAAGTCACTACTCAAGTAACAGTAATACTGCATCCAAACTATATACAATATGTGGGGGAAAAACAGTGATCCATTTAAAATGAAGTGTTGGAGCGCCTGGGTGGCGCAGTCGGTTAAGCGTCTGACTTCAGCCAGGTCACGATCTCGAGGTCTGTGAGTTCAAGCCCCGCGTCAGGCTCTGGGCTGATGGCTCGGAGCCTGGAGCCTGTTTCCGATTCTGTGTCTCCCTCTCTCTCTGCCCCTCCCCCGTTCATGCTCTGTCTCTCTCTGTCCCAAAAATAAATAAACGTTGAAAAAAAAAATTTAAAAAAAAATAAAATAAAATGAAGCGTAAAACAAAGATGAAAATAAGGAACTAACAAATATGAACGAAATACAAACAAGATCCAGGGTAGTGCTTTTATTATCAAATAAATGGAATATAAGGTAAAAAAAAAATTATAAATGACCACAAAGGACATTATATACTGGCAAAAGGAACAATTAATAAAAAAAGGTCTTACGGTCACGAATATATATGCATCCAACAAAACGGCCTCAAAATATTTAAAGCAATACTCAGTGACTCAGTCAGTTAAGCATCCGACTCTCAACTCTCGATTTCAGCTCAGGTCATGATGTCACAGTTTGTGGGTTCGAGCCCTGCATTGGGCTCTGCACTGACAGCACGGAGCCTGCTTGGGATCCTCTCTCTCTGCCCCTCCCCTACTGGCTCTCTTTCTCTCTCTCTCTCTCTCTCTCTCTCTCTGTGTCTTTCTCTCTCTCTCTCTCTCTCTCTCTCTCTCTGTCTCTCTCAAAATAAATAAATAAACATTAAAGAAAATAAAGTAATACCCATGGAGAAAATTTTAAAAATTAAAAAAAAGGAAATTTTAAAAATCCTCCCTATTTCTGGAAATTAAAAATACTTACTATTAAAGAAACCTGAAGGAAATAAAACAGAAATAACAAAATACAGATACTCCTTGATTCACAATGAGGCTATGTCCTCATAAACCCACTTTAAGTTGAAAATATCCTTATTCGAAAATGCATTTAATAGGCATAACCTGCCGAACACCATAGCTCAGCCTAGCCTACCTTAAACGTGCTCAGAACGCTTATGTACTATACTGAAAGGGAAAAACAGAATAACCGTATGGGTACAGAATGCTCGTCAGTGTATCAGCCGTCTGCCCTTGTGATCACACGGCCGACAGAGCCCGGCCCGCATCAGAGGAGAGGATCGCACTGTATATCCTAGTCCGGGGAAAGATCAAAATTCAAAATTCAAACTGCGGTTTCTGCTAAATGCGTATCACTTTTGCTCTCATATAAAGCTGAAAAATCGTAAGTCAAACCATCTTAAGTCGGGGAACGTCTATACTGACTTATGTAACGACGGAAGTATTTATTATATACCTAAATCTGTGCCATGTTGTTAAGCCAGGAGGATTCACCACAAGTGGGTGATTGACATCTGAACAGCCTACAGCTATTGTGGTCACATCCGTATCAGCAGACTTGTAACAAGGAGAATTGCCAGAGGTAAAGGAACATTGTATCATAGTTAAACGGTATATTCATGGGGCGCCTGGGTGGCGCAGTCGGTTAAGCGTCCGACTTCAACCAGGTCACGATCTCGAGGTCTGTGAGTTCGAGCCCCGCGTCGGGCTCTGGGCTGATGGCTCGGAGCCTGGAGCCTGTTTCCGATTCTGTGTCTCCCTCTCTCTCTGCCCCTCCCCCGTTCATGCTCTGTCTCTCTCTGTCCCAAAAATAAATAAACGTTGAAAAAAAAAATTTTTTTAATATTAAAAAATAATAATAATAAAAAAAATAAAGGGTATATTCATTAGGTAGACATGATAATCCTAAAAGAGGATGCACCTACTAACAGAAAAGAAGAAAAATTTTCCAATCAGTCATCTAGGAAGAGGAGAGCAAATTAAACCCAAAGGATGGACAAAGAAGGAAAAAATAAAGATGAGAGCAGAAATCAATGAATCTGAAAACAAGCAGCAGTTCATTCTTTGAAAAGATTAATAAAATTGATCAACTTCCAGCCAGACTAATCACAAAAGTAAAAAGAAAAAAAAAATAATCAATATGAGAAGTGAAAAGGGGGATATTTTCAGAGATCCTACAGACATGAAATAGACAGTGAGGAAACATTATAAATAACTTGATGGCAATAAATTTGACAACTCAGATGAAAGGAATAATGTCTTGACAAATGGAAAACATGATTTACCAAAATATAACAAAGCATAAATTAAAAATGTGGATAGTTTGCTCTCTGTGAAGAAACTGAATTCATTATCAAAATCCCCGGCACCATGATGTAACCGTTGTGTATCCTGACTGTGGCAGAAGGTATACAACTCTATGTATGTGTTACAACTCAGAGAACCGTTCACCAAAAGAAAAAAGAACACTTTCCTGTATGTTTTTAATCACAGTGTCGTACTTTTAGAACCTTTGCACAAAGAAAACTCTAGGCCCAACGGTTTCACTACTGAATTGCACACCTTTTTAAAAAGAAATAAAATATCACAAAAAATTATTTTAGAAAATGGTGAAGACAGCAATAGTCTGCCACACATTTTATGAGGCCAACATAACACCAACACTTAATAAACCTAGTAAATACTATACAAGGAAAGAAAATTAGAGATAAATATTCTTTTTTTAATCTTTTTAAAAAAAATGTTTATTTTTGAGAGAGAGAAAGAGAGACAGAGCACGAGTGGGGAGAGGGGCAGAGAGAGAGGGAGACACAGAATCCGAAGCAAACGCCAGGCTCCGAGCTGTCAGCACAGAGCCTGACGCGAGCCCAACGTGAGCCCAATGCGAGGCTTCACCTCACAAACCACAATATCATGACCTGAGCCAAAGTCGGACACTTAACCGACTGAGCCACACGGGTGCCCCATAGGGATAAATATTCTTAATGGTCCCAGTTGTAAATATACATAATAAGATATTAAAAGAATAGGTAAAAAAAATAGTGATAACTATCAGTAACTTTTTCTGATTCCAGAAACTGAAGGTTAGTTTAACATTTAAAATCAATCAATGTAATTCACCATATAGAGGAGAAAAGCTATAGGACATCTTATTAGATGCAAAAAAAGAACTACATGAAATTCAAAATCCTTTGCTGATAGCAACAAATAAATCAACATCCCTCAGAAAATCAGGAATAGAAGGAAACGTCTTCAAGCCAATCAAGGACAACTATGAAAAACTCAGAGTTATCATGACAGTTAATGGTGAAAGGGTGAAAGCTTTCCCCTTAAGATAAGGAACATGGTTATGTGCCCTCACTAGTAAGTGAATTTAGCAGTCCATAAGATACAAGGTCAATTAACAAAAATCAGTTGTATCTTATCTAAACATTAAAAATTTTGAAAATGAGATTCTATAAAAAATAAATTTATTATAGCATCAAAAAACATAAAATACAGTTAAATTTTACTAAAAAAAAACCCATTCAATGCCTCTGCAAAAATGGGGAAATGTTATTGAGAGAAATTAATAAATAAAAGCACAGAGAGATCTAGTATATTTTCAGATTGGAAGTTCTCAAAATTGTTAATAGGTCAATTGTCCTCAAGTTGATTTCTCATAGTTCAATGCAATCCAAACAAACTTCTAAAAGAATTTGTTGTTAGCCGTACAATTTGTTTTATTTTGTTTGGTTTTTAAGTTCTTATTTTAATTCCAGTTAGTTAACATGCAGTGTTATACCCTGTGCCCATCACCAAAAGTGCACTTAAAAAGCATTTTTTTTAATTCCAAGTCAATGCTAAAATGTATACGGAATTCTAAAAAGCTAGAACGCCCAAAATAATCTTGAAAAAGAACCAAGTTAGAGGACTCACACTGCAGCCTTGCAACAAAGCTATTTTAATCAAGTCAGTACAGTACTGACATTAGTACAGCATGTGGATCAATGGAATTGAAGAGTCTTGAAACAAAACAAAGACGGTCACTTGAGTTCTAACAAAGGCAATTTGATGAGGACAGAAAATATTTTCCATAAGTGTTTTATACATTCCAATAAATGTATGCAAACAATTTTGAATCTTGATCCCTACCTCACACCATACATTAAAACTAATTTGAGATAGGTCATATATTTAAATAGTAAGGCTAAATTTAAAAGCTTCTGGGAGAAAACAGTAGAATATCTTAGTAACCAGAGGGTAAGCAAAAAGCTATAAAGACATAGAAAAAATATATGTATCTTAATAGATTATATATTATAATTCATTCATATTAAAAACTCTTTATCCAAAAATGCAGTTAAAAAATGAAAAAAGGAACCAGAGATAACACTGGGGGGGATATGTGGTCATACATATATCAGACAAAGGACTTATATCCAGGATATATATAGAACTCTTACACATCCAAAAATAAAGGCAACCAACTCAATTTTTTTAAACGGTCAGGGGACTGGAACAGACACTAAACATATGGCCAAAAACCATTTTTTAAAAAAAGGGGGGGTGCTCAACATCATTAGCCATCAGGAAATGCAATTAAAACCATGTGATACTTCATGTAGCCACTAGAATAGCTAAAATTAAAAAGAACGAGAACAATAAATATTGGTAGGGTTCGGAGTGACTGGGACTTTAATACCCTTGTAGCATACAACTGCTACAACCACTTGCTTCATGAGAAGTTTCTTATAAAGTTACACACCTTACCCTATGTCCCACTTAATCCACTCCAAAGAGAAATAAAAACATATATCCACAAAAAGACTTGTACGAGAGCATTTATAGCTGTTCCCTTCAAAATAGTCAAAATGTGCAAACAACCCACATATCTGTGAACAGGTGAATGGATAAACTGTTGCATCCACACACAGTGGCATACTGGCCAGCATTTTAAAAAATAATGAAGTCTTGATGCATGCAACAATGAGGGTGAATCTCCAAAATGTGTTGAACAAAAGAAGGCATTTACAAGAAAACACACACTGCATGATTCCATTTGTATGGAGTTTGAGAACAGACAAAACTCATTATGGCATAAGAAGTCAGAGGCTGGATACGACGGGGCCATGGGAATTGACAGGAAGGAGGAATAAAGACTCGCTGGAGTGATGGAACCATCCTACATCCAGATTAGGGTGCTAAGCAGAGGTACCCATTTATCAAAACTCATTGAACTGCACCTTTAAGATAGATGTTGTATTTCAGTGTATGTAAATTCTGTCCGCATCAAAATGAAATGTATTCATTAAAAGAAAAGACGAACCTTCCATCTGGAGGGTCTGCCTGGGGATAAAGAAACAGTGAACAGAGACATGCTTCAGTAAAAAAGGCCATACAAGGGAGCCGGTAAGCGAGAAAAGCCAAAGGCAGAGGCACAATAGTGGTCTGGCAGAGTAAGAAGAGAAACAGAGAAAACTGAGTCAGAAGGGGAAGGTACAAGCCAAACAGGAAGACACGAGTGAACTGAGCATTAGAAGTAGAAACTAAGAAACATATAACTGTGTTTCAAAATAGCCCGGCTACCACATTAAATCCAAACAAGGAGCCGAGGCTATTTTATTTGGAAACTGTGCTCTTCTTCCCTCAATAACTCCGTTAATCAAATCAGAAGCAAGAAGAGAGGCATTCAGTAAAAGTATGAATCTGAACTCATCCTTTTTTTTTTTTTTTAAGTCCACCACCTTTCATAGAATACCCTCCCGGAGCGAACATCCTGCCTGTGGCGCCTGATCATCAATAAACATCTCGATGTTACCGTAGTTCGCCATTTATATCACTTATGTATACATGCTACAGTAATGAGATTCACAATCTATTCATTCCCTTAGTAAGTGAATGAACCTACGATCACGAGTCCCTCGAGGGAGTCTCCTAGTTAACTGAAGCCCAAACTGGCCTCAGGAACCAGAGATAACATTTCCCCTCCTTCCAGTTGAATTAATAAGACAAGCGGGAGATGACTCACACACACAGTTGATGAAGCAATGAATGCCAACTCTCCCCCGCTTACTCATCCCCTCCAGTGAAAGAATCACATAGAAGTATTAACCCTGGCTGAAAAAAGAGATGCCACGGGAGAAAATTAAACGTTACCACACACCAGAGCCATAAGGGATGAGTCAGAGGGTTCCTGTCCAAACCTTCTGAATCTGGAGGGTCGTCTACACGATTAGTCGTCTACACTGAGCTAATCAGTGCTGCTTCCTCTATCTCAGCTTAACAATGCTGGGTTTACAGGAATAGCTTTCTGAGACATTCCTACAAAATTAGCTTACTCACTGCATTTTTAAAAAGGAGAACAGAGCCAAAGACATCGCTGGCCTCTGGTGCACACACACGTATGAATACAATCGTCTCCGCGTTCTGAGCTGATGGGGGGTAGTAAGTTTGCCGATGTTACGTAGGGTTACGGAGGCGAGAACCGCTTGATCCAAAAGTCATTTTGTGTTTCCACAGACTGAGGTATCATGAGAGAACCAAACGTTCAGGAAAAGGAACGAAATCTCAGAAAACATCCAGTTTGGGTGATTTTGGTGTGCGTGCATGGGAGGGGTAGTGAATACTGAGTAATTCAGTGATGTGCTTTTTCACAGTGTATACAGTTCTCCCACCTGCCCGCTACCCGCCCTCACCCTTCAAGTGTGGCCTCTGGGACAGCAGCACCAGTATCATGGGGGATGTGTTAGAAATGCATATTCTCGGGGCTCCTGGGTGAGATCAAGTGGGTCAGTCGGTTAAGTGTCTGACTCTTGATCTCAGCTCCGGTCTCGATCTCCGGGTCCTGAGTTCAAGTTCCACACTGGATCGTGCCTACTTAAAAAAATGCATATTCTCAGGCCTCACTCTATAAAATCAGAAACCCTGAGCGGGGAGGCAGGGATCCGTAGTAGCACAAGCCCTCCAGGTGATTCTGACGCCTGCTCAGTTAGAAAACCACCTGCCCCCAGGGCAAGCCTTTCTGACCCACCATCTCTGAACCCCACATCTCTGTGCTGGATGGACAGCAAGGTCATCTGGAGTTTATCGCACTGGGGTCCAGAGAGCTGCTGTCACGTGTCCATAACCACAACGCTGACGAGCAGCCAAGCCAGCACTGAAAACAACTCATATGCATGGCATTTTATAATCCGTTCAAAATGGATTTCCAAAATACCCCTGTGAGGTGGTCAGAACTCTTACCGATTATTCCTCACTCACACATGAAGAATCTGGGCTCAGGGAGGCTAGTGACTTAGTCAAGCCTATTACAAAACCAAGTAACAGAGCTGAGACCAGACCCCCCATTTCCTGATTTCTGGATCTGTGCTCTCGCTGCTCACGGTGAACGTTTCGGCACCTCGGCGGTGTATGCCCATGCATGTGCACAAACACCCACGCGTGTGAGAATCTGCAGACTGAGAGACGATGGTAAATAACAAAAATCATATGTCTTAGCCTGGACTCGAATTTCACATTAAAAATAATTCAATAAAACGTAATAGTCAAATTTTGACTGGCCCCATCGGCACGTATGACTGCTACTCTGATTTCTCACTGCCACCCACCTTTATGAGCTAGCCCCCATATCCCTAGATATAGAACACCATCTGACTGAATTGAGACACAGTTGGGAAGGCACCCATTACCACTAGCATTTGTAAACAGCTACTCAAAAAGACAGGAACAGCAAATTCCCTGAAGCCCTTCTGATCTGTTCCTTTCTGTTGTTGGTTTCCTTTTTAGCACTTATTAAAAATACATATATTCATTTTGGAAAATACAGAAATGACAAAGAAGGAAATAAAAATCTCTCAGATGACACTTAACACTTATGCTGTCTGACTTTTTCTAAGCATAGGCGCTTAAATATTTAATATGTAAATTTCAGCTCATTTTTTTTTTAAAAATTGGAATATGCCACGCATTGCCTTGTATACATTCTTTTGAAAGTTCTAGTATGGGTATAGGCTAAATGGCAGGGCTCTGCTAAACCCTAATGAAAGGAGGTACTTCTGTGCTAATTCTAGTTTCAACATGTTCCAGGGAGGAGTTCATTAATTCATTAAACTAATAAAAGAAATTTACCCTGGGTGAATTCTTATCTAGATCAATTCCAGGAATTAAGAGCCATGGAACTTGCCAGATAATTCACAGGATACGGTGCCAGGAAGTCATGCCATTAGGTTTCGCCAAACTCTAATCTCTGCCCGGTCCCTCGCTTTAGGTATGAACAGAAGTGGCTTCTTTCGCTTTCCACATCATTGCCGAAGGTGGATGTACACTTTCCCATCCTCTCCAGGCCCCCTCCTCTGCCCTAATCCAGGCCTCCATTATTTCTCACTTGGATAACGAAAAGGTCTTACAACTCCCCCCTGTCGGCTCATCCTCCATATTGGGTCAGATCTAAGGCACATGTGCCCATACCACCAAAACCAGTAAGCATCGCTCGGCACCAACCTCTCGCTACAGGCTTTTCCCACATTTATGGTATCTCTGTACCAATCTGAAAAGGCAAATGTTGCCCTTAGAGGGAAAGACTCTAAAGCTTGCAGAGATTAAACAACTTGATACTCAAAGTCACACAGCCAATAAAATTTGTAGCAGCTTGACTCTGGAACCTGGGCCATTCACTTACTCAAAAAATTTCATGACTGTCCATAGCAGCAGTTCCTAACATTGTTTTTTAATCAAAAATTTTGGACACTTCGGGCAATTACTTTTAGTCAATATCTATTTTTATTCAGTATCTAGTGATCAAGAAATATCCAATAAGCAAAAAGATGCTATTGATTTATAATAGTATCAATGAAGTATTTATTTATAATGAATTATAAAGTTATTTAATAATTATTGATCAACTTATTAATAAATAGTCTAAATTTATAGTTTATAACACTTCAAATGAGTTTTTGGTTGATGAATCATAGTATCAGCCAGCTACATATATTGGGGAGAAAGCTGTTTCTATATTTGTGGTATTAATTATTAAATCTAAAGATGCTGCTCAAGATGGCCCTCTTTAATAAGAACTGTGGTTGCCCACGTGTTCTGGAATCTATAGGTCAGAAACTTCCAGAATGTAAACTACACATCCTTATCACGAAATGCCATGGGCTCCACAATTTGGCCCCAATCTACCTTTCCAACTCTCTCACTATGGTCGACAAGTAGTCCCAAATTCATGCCTAGAGGGCCCCAGGCCATTTCTACCGCCTTTCTCTGCCTGCAAGACTCCCAGCTCAAACATCTCTAATTCTTTGAAGCCACTCTGACAACACCACTACCTCCTTAAGGCCAAATTAACACCATCCTTCCTCTACAGGATCACAGCCTTGTTTTGTGCATGGCACTATCAGAACACCCTGCAAAAAACAACGTGCAAATATCTGACCATTCTCATCCACACTTCCTGTGGGTAAAGGCATTATTTGTTCATCCATGTCCCTAGCCCTTATCTCCGTTCCTAGATCTGGGAGCTATTATTTGTAAGATTAATAAATGAATATCAATGCCAGCCTGGCTGGCGATTTTATCTGGTGAAGTCAGTTTGGAAGGCAGGGCTGGCTACGAAAGAAGCTAAATTTCGTTATGTTGTAATGGCTGATGGCTTGTAAACGGTAAAGCTCACAGTGTTCCTCCTCCAAAAGTAGGGGCCAAAAACTCACACTAGGAACCAGAAGGTTTGAATTCAGCTTCTAGCTCTCCCACTAACCAGCTCTGTGACCTTAAGGCAAGTCACATTCTTTCTCTGATCCCTCCATCTGTTTACTGAAGGGGGGGGGGGGGGCAGCAGGCGGGGGGGGGGGGGGCGGGGGGTACTTCTAGTTCCTACTTGCAGCAATTATGACTTGCAAATTCTACAGACCAGGGTTGGCAAACATGTTCTGAAAAGGACCCAAGAGTAAGTGTTTCAGGCTGTGCTGGCCTCCAGCCTCTTTCGCAACTACTCAACTCAGGGCTGTGGTTGTAGTGCGAAAGCACCCGTAGACGGCAGATCAATGAATGGGCATGGCTGCGTTCCAATAAAACTTTATTTACAAAAACAGCTGGCAGGCTGGATTTGGCCAGCAGGCCATAGCGTGCCTACCCCTGCTCTGGACGAATGCCTCCATATTGCTAAGCCACTCACAGCGCTTGATCTGAAGGGATAACTCGTGGAATGTTTATCCTAAAGCCACCAAGGGACTTATTCTTTCCCCGCTGGGAACCTGGAAATGGGGAAAAGGGATGGCCTGGTCAGAGGTTTACAGCAAGAACAAGATGTAGTGGATTAGAATGCGCACAAAGCCAACTGAAAAAAGAAAAGCATCATCCCCACCATTACCACCCCTACCCCCTGGGCCCTGGACAGCAGCCGATGAAAAGACGATGTCCTCAAAAGGGAAGTATAGTCATTAAAGCTAATGCCAAGGTTGTTGGGGGGAGGGAGTCGGCTTCACTGGCAAGGCCACCCTGCCGAGAGGTCTCCTGGGACTTGTAGCCATTGATCAGCGTTTCTGATCCCGTTAGAGACACCAGGCTTCTCCTGCCATGAGCAGAGCACCAGGCTGTGCCAGCGTGGGGCCACTCAACAGTAACACCACGCTCCCTTGTTCGACTCCCCGCTCACCAAGCGACCACTTGCCTCCACGCGACATCCCTTCAGGAAACATCGTGTGCCAAGACACGACTGCTACCTGCATCCAGGTAGCAATTTCTCAGGATGAATCCACAAAGCAGCTTCCAGCTAGGATTTATTTACATTCCCACGTGGCCGGACCCAGAGACAGAATGTGCTGATCAAGTGGACCTAAGAATACGTAAATGACGTCTTGCGTTGTGAATTAACTCCCTGGCACAGTCACGCCATGCCAGGCTCACGTGACGTAGCTCCCTGAGTCCGGCGTGGCGAGGCCTGGACACAGACCTGCAACCATCTCTGGGCTGAAGGGCCGAGGCGGCCGCCAGGGCGGGGAGATCAGGCGGCCCTCTGAGGCGACTAACACACCCCTTCCATGTGTGCTCGTTTTCGACGGATTTCCCCAGTGCCTCCTGGGACAACAGGCCAAAGAACTCAATGCTTCGGGACAAAGTTTCACGTCTGCGTCCCTGTGAGTGGATGTGGACTGGAAACCAGCACCCGATTTAAAGAAGTCATCTAAAAACCAGAGCCAAGTTAGTAAGAGCCAACAGCAGTGCCCCGGTAGAGCTGCCACAATCGGGTGCAATCGAGTTTACGTTCTTTTTTTTTTTTTGAAAGAACCCTAAGGCATGGTGAAGGCTTAATGATGTCCAGAAAATGCTAGCCCTTTTGTCCTACTAAGCTGAAAAACAAAGGCTCAGTACAGGAGTTGGAAAAGTTTTAGCCACAAAAATGTAACAGTGAATTTTTTTTTTCTATTAATATGCCCGGGGCAAAATGAAAGAGAGGGCACGAGAAGGTCACTACCTGCTTCCCTAAATCATGCCAGGATGTGTGAGGCCCAACGCCCCCAGCCCGAGGAGGGCCATCAGAGCTAAGGGCAGACTCTGCGAGGAAGAACCAAGCTCCTCCTTTCCTGTGAACTGTGACCCAATCTATTCTCCTCCCTCTGTTCCAGAACTTCTACCCTAGAGGTCATTCTCATACTCACAGAAGAACCGCTTGGAGCAAGGAAGCTGCTAGTTCTCAAGGAAAACGCTTACTTCCACATTTCGCACTGTTTCTCTGGAAATGGACTGTCTGGTTGCACAATCCAACCAGGAATTAAATATTATGTGCTCGCTCGTAAGTTACCAAGACGTAAACGCACAGCTACAGCAGAGAACTGCGGAGAGGTTTAACACTGCGATTGGGGTGAGAAAGAACATTTCCCCCCGCTGTTTGGTCTTTAGATAGGTTTGCCCTTGACCGTAACATGCCCACATACGTGTGTGCACGTGATGTATCTATACGAGGATAATCATGCACTTTTGTTCTTCATATGTCACTTGGGATTTGCAGGCAGGACCATCATAAGTGCATGTACGTAGCAAGATAAAACTCTCATTGTCTATGTATTTCTAGGCATCATCATTTTAGAGGTGGCGTTTTTGGGGGTTTTTTGGTTTTGTTTTGGTTTGGGGGGTATTTGTTCCCCCGCTGTCCACTCTACTTCTTAAGGACTGGGTATAATCTCCCATCCCATTTATCGCAGTGCCTGGCACACCATGAGTACAAATTTTGTGGCTGACCTCACATTATCAATTCCAATTAAGAGAAATCCAGCCTTTCAAGTGAATCTTACAACATCAGCAAAACGCCACACAACAGAAAATTTTAGTGCCCTGCAGCTCTCTATCTTCTCATATAGAAAAGTATTAAGTATTCCTACCTCAAAAACTCCCCCAGGGCAGAGTAAACACGCCTGTATTTCCAGATTCCCCCAAAGCACAGGATAAAAGACCAACTTTACTCCATTCGTGCAAATTGAGAGATCACCTTTTGCATTCACACTAAACAGCTAAATGTAGTAGCAGGCTGTCAAAAACTGTCAAGAGAAATAATTATTGATTGGAGTAGTGAAATTAAAAAAAAAAAATGAATGTAGGTTAATAAATGAGGATGGCTTTAAGAATAAGCACATCATCCCAAACTAGAAAAATCAGTGACTCTGCCAATCAGGCCTGCCGGGCTTAGAATATAAGATTTCAAAGGAAACGATGATATTTACGAAATAACAGCCAACCACACACGGCCTTTATGACAGCCGGTGAGAGCTGAGCCAGATTCTCCTCATGGCCCCGTCTTACTGGCTTGCCTTCTTCTTCTGGCCCTGATCGAAATACCAGGTGGTCATCAGTCTGTGATGGTCATACTAATGGACTGAGTCACCGTCTCTGCTCCATGAAAACCCTCCCCTTAGGGAGGTGGAAGTGAGGGCGTCAGACGCTAACCATGTCTAGGCTGACAAAGCTCAAACTTGCATCTTGCTACATATGTCCAAGTACATCTCCATTGCTCACAGTTCGCATGTCCAAAACAGAACTCCGGATGTCACCACTGCTGCACCAACCTGGTCCTAAACCAGCCTTCCCCCTTCTGGGTGAAAGGCACTGCCCCCCTGCACCTTTCTCTTTTCCTTCCTCGCTACTTACTCCATCGACAAACTCCCTCTGTGTCACCCGTGATGCAGACAGAAATCTACCCGTTTCTTTCCATCGCTGCCCCTGCCTGGATCACTGAGATAGCTTCCCAGATGGTCACCCTGGTGGATTCTTCATTGCCTGTAACCATTTCCCCATATCACCAGAGCCATCCTTTTCAAATACAGGAGATGCCATCCTCCCTCTGCTTCAACACCCTCAGTGGTTCCTGTCATGGGAGCCATTAGGGAACTCAGTGGTTCCTGAAAGGTGGATTGCAGACAGACATCCTAGAACCCGTAATAGGGTTAAGGATCTTGAGATGAGATCATCCCGGGTTACCTGCATGGGCCCTAAGTCCAATGACCAGTGTCCTCAAAAGAGACAGAAAAAACAAACAAACAAACAAACAAACAAACAAACAAACAAACAAAAAACCAGGGCACAGACACAGAGGAAGAGGCCATGTGAAGACAGAGGCAGACACTGGAGTGATACTCCCAATAGTCAAGCAATGTTGGAGACACCGGAAGATGGACCAGGGAAGGACAGACTCTCCCCTGGAGACTTCAGAGGGAGTACGGCCCTGCAGACATCCTGATTTCTGACTTGTGCTCTTTGGAACAATGACAGGACAAATTTCTGCCGTTTTAAGCCACCAAGTTTGTGACAAATTTGTTAGGACTGCCCAAGGAAACGAATTCTCCCATCCCATTTAGAACGAAATCCAAGACCTTCTGTGTCTAGCTCTAGACTCAAAGTCTCCTTCTGACCTCAAGGCCTTAGCCTGGCCATTCTCTCAACAGGGAAGGCTCTTCTCCGGATTCTCACGTCTCACCCCTCTGTCACCATCCTAATCTTCCAGTGCTGGCTTCTGTACATCATAAGTCACAGCCTCTGAACAAATGCCGCATCCTACCCAAACAATCCCTCTCCCTGTCGCCATCATTCTCTCTCCCCTACCATACCTTGTTCTCTTTGTTTCTCTGGAAACGCACAGGCTTACTCTGTGGTCAGTGTCCCCAGTGAGGAGGTAAGCTCTCTGAGGGCAGGGACCTATACAACATCCGTTCCCTGTTATAACCCCAGTGCATACAACTACGCTTGGCCCAGCGTAGGGCCAGTCAATAAGTATCTGGTTGGATGGGAATGAATAAACTATCTTCCTTTTCTTCCACTAATTACAAAAGCCTGACTTGGGGCGCCTGGGTGGCTCGGTCGGTTGAGCAAACTGACTTCTGCTCAGGTCATGATCTCGCAGTTCGTGGGTTCGAGCCCCGCGTCAGGCTCTGTGCTGACAGCTCAGAACCTGGAGCCTGCTTTGGATTCTGTGTCTCCCTCTCTCTCTGCCTCTCCCCCCCTCCTCGTGCTCGGTCTCTCTCATCTCTCAAAAATAAATAAACGTTAAAAAAAAAAAAAAGCCTGACTTGATAACACCAACAAGACGTATTACCTTCAGCTTTTCTCCCTGTTTGACCAAGCAGGCTCCTATTGTTTTTGAGAATATCTGAGGGTTACAAGCACTCCCTTATTCTCTCCTATGAAAACTCAGTTCATCAAAAGGTGGCTTTTCCACTTTCATTATCTAGATCAAGGTAAAGCACTGTGTAAAGGAGAAGTTTCAATGCCTTCCCCAGCAGCCTTGTGACCTCAGGTAAATATCTGCCCTCCCTGAGTCTGTAGAGAGAAACGCTAAAAGTCACTATGTCCCCAGGACTGCTCTGAGAAGCTACCGAGGTAATTTGCCCAACAAAAGATTTCTGCAGATATGGGGCAGGCCAGGTACGGGGCCGGCATGGTGAGAACAGCTAGAATCCAGACAAGGAACATCTGCCCTTATCAGCTGTACATCTAAGTTCAGTTTTGCAAACTGTCAAGTGTGCGAATATAAAGGTACAGGAGAGTTGTGCTTGACACATCGAGCGGATAACCAGATCCTTATTTCCATACCACGTTAAGTCTTCTGGCTCCGCACAGTTCTTAATACGAATGTAAACCAGAAGCCAGTTCTCTAAAGATTGCTATTACCGTCTTCACTCGATCATGCACACGTCTTCCCAAACGCGGCTCATTTGTCTCACACTGGGCAGTTTCCAATACAAGAAAAACGCGGAGCTACAGCGAACAAGGGTGCAGCATCTCGTCGGCTCAAAATGCAGATGCTACGAGCCCTGAGACGTGGCTTTTCCCATTATTTCAGAGTACACAAATTGGTTTAAGTACCTCCCGGGGACGCGTGCGGGGCCAGCTTGGTGTGACCGTGCCGTGGGCCGTTTTGATAGAACAAAAAAGGTAGCCTATGGCCTGCTCTCTGTACCTCAGCCTTAATATCCTCTCCACAAAGGGCTGTGTATCTCTTCATTGTAAACGAGAGCCTCTTACTGACCTTCTGAGGGACACACAATCCTTTGGGGATCTGACGAAAGCTGCACCCGTCTCCCCAGAAAAACGCACGCCCGTGTGACGTCACTCTGTGTTGTGCGTCGGTCACCTGGAGCCACGGGAGCTCCAAGAGCCCCGCGAGCAGGAGTGAAGACTCCCGACCACCTTAGCGTGGCGTCAGGCAAACGAGCTCCGTCACACGGCCCCCTCCCCCGGTCACCCCACGAACCAGGCCGCGCCAGCTGAGCTGGGGGGAACGCAAGACGGGTGGTAAGGATCCCAGGCTCTCGTTAGGGATTCTCCCTACTGTCTGCTCGCTGTGAACCAGCGAGGGGATGTGCCCTTATCAACCGCGGCTGCCCGGCGCCCCCCACGGGCCCAGGCTCCAACCGGCGGGAATGGCTGGGGAAGGTACAAGAAACAAAGAATCTTGAACTTTCCATTTTACTAAAACGTCTTGTTCTCTTTTATTTTTATTTATTTAGTATTTTTTAAATGTTTATTTTTGAGAGAGAGAGAGAGAGAGAGAGAGAGAGAAAGAGAGAGACAGAGCCCGACGCGGGGCTCGAACTCCCGGACCGCGAGCCGAAGTCAGAGGCTCAACTGACTGAGCCACCCAGGCACCCCTCTTCTTGTTCTCTTTTAAATCCAAAATGTACTTTTATGTTGGGCGTGTGTGGAGTGATGAGGAAAAATAATACATTTAAATGGATAAGCCTAATTAAAAACAAGGTTTTTTGTTTCTCCCTTTTTGTTCAACAAAACTGATTCTGTACGCTGAGCCCTGTAACAATTGCTTTTCTTGGCTCTGTGGGTGCTGAACCCCTAGTAAATAATGAAAAAAAAATCCAAAATAACAGGAAAAGTCTAAAATTACACAGAGAAAATACGTCAAATGACAAAGCCTCTGAGTCATTACCGTTACCATACCTGACTCTATATCAGCCTCACCAAACACTAATCATACTTCTGCAATAAGAATGTAGGTTCTCGGGGCGCCTGGGTGGCTCAGTCGGTTGGGTGGCCGACTTCGGCTCAGGTCATGATCTCGCGGTCCGTGAGTTCGAGCCCCGCGTCGGGCTCTGTGCTGACAGCTCAGAGCCTGGAGCCCGTTTCAGATTCTGTGTCTCCCTCTCTCTCTGACCCTCCCCCGTTCATGCTCTGTCTCTCCCTGTCTCAAAAATAAATAAAACATTAAAAAAAAAAAAGAATGTAGGTTCTGTAACTCAGCTTCTTGAGGAAGTTGAAGCATCTAACTTGCTAAAGCCGAGCAGACACTGTTACTTCCCTCATTCCATGTACACAGCACAATACGAGTTTCCTACTCTGCTCCAAAAGGCGTTATGTTCAGGAGCTTTTTTTTTTTTTTCCTTAAAAAAAAAAAAAGGAAGATTTTTCTTCCAAAGAAGGTATAAAGCATTTTTATGTAAAAACATTGTGCATTATCATGCATAATGTTGTCTTTAAATAATGCTGGTATGCTACATTTAAAATATTTAAGGTTAGGGGCACCCGGGTGGCTCATTCGGTTGAGTGTCCAACTTTGGCTCAGGTCACAATCAGACGGTTCATGAGTTGGAGCCCCACGTCAGGCTCCATGCTGACAGCTCAGAGCCTGAAGCCTGCTTCAGATTCTGTATCTATCTTCCTTTCTCTCTGTGCCCCTCCCCTGCTCATGCTCTGTCTCTCTATGTTCTCAAAAAAAAAAAAAAAAAAAAAAAAGAAGAAGAAGACGACATGTTAAAATATTTAAGGCTACATTTATATAAACATTTATGTAAGCTTCTTAGAAATAAAGAAGAATTCTGCTAAGGATTAAAAGTCAGTGCCATGATTTATAAATGATTTCCACTAAAAATCGAAACTTTGAATTCTTTAACATTACTTTTCAATATAGAAGAGGTCATTCCTTCAAGAAACAGATGGCATACTTATATTATCTTTCTTTCCTACTTCAGCATCTCACATGTGCTATCTCTGGGGACATTTGCACTTTATAAAAAAGATACCTTTTGGGGATTCGTTAAAAGGTAGTCTACCCTGATGCAGCTAAAATGAGTTCAATTACCCACAGTTTACAAAAATCTTACTGCTCTAGAGCAACCAAATTATTACTTAATCCTAAAAGAAGGACCAAGAGAAAAACACTCAAATACGATCTTTTATAGATAAAATAAAATTGTGCCATGTATCATCCCTTTAGCCAAACCTTTTAGTTATAAATCTAGCAAATTTTCCTGCGTAGGCTGAATTTCCTTAAGCTTTTCTGGACAAATCCCTGCATTCAACAGAATAAGTTCCAATGTGTAGTCAGAAAAGATGCTCTGGAGCATTAAGATAATTACACAATTTTAACTTCTAACTATATATGTATTTTTAATTAATGACATAGTGTACTTCCTTGATTAGAAGTTAATTTAAATTACAAAGCATCTGACTTAAAAATTCCTGAACCCAACTTGAAGACACAGAACAGATGAACACAAGGGAAGGGAAGCAAAAATAATATAAAAACAGGGAGGGGGACAAAACATAAGAGACTCTTACATAGGGAGAATGAACAGAGGGTTACTGGAGGGGGTCTGGGAGGGGGGATGGGCTAAATGGGTCAGCGGCATTAAGGAATCTACTCCTGAAATCATTGTTGCACTAGATGCTAACTAACTTGGATGGAAATTAAAAAAATAAAATGAAAATAAAACAAAATTCCTGAACCCAAAAGCCATTAAAAGAAACCGCTCATGAGTCAAGAAGCTTCACTAAATATTTATTGCAGTATTAACATTTCTCTAATATGAAAGTTTCTGGCCATAATGTAATTTCCAGTTTGTGCCCATTTTTACTCCACGGTGTTTTTTAGCATAAAACCGAAGCATGTTGATTCTGGTACAAATCATAAAAAAGACTATGAGGAGGGTTCAAAGTAACCTCAAGCACGATGACTTCACGTTCAAAAGATTTTTCTCATGTTAATAACATTTAAATCTTTGCCTCTGTCTGACTCACATGCCTCAGACTAGAAGTTTAGCCCAATCAGCTATTCCAGACAGGTGAGGAAGGAGCTTCATTGTCCTGAGCACAAAATGAACGGCACTCCCTTTCAGCTGACTCAAGGCCAAGTATGGACAAACTTCATGAGAATCTGAAACAGGTGAGGAGGAAAAACGAAATTCCGAGCCCCAACCCGGGAGTTAAGAATCGACACAAAGTCCATGAAATCTCAGCAAGCGTTTCAATTGCCTTCCTGGCGAACGCGAAATCCGGAGCCCCAAGGCTTTCGGATTCTGTGGGCATCAAAGTTTTTTTCCAAGCATGCACGGTGATGAAAAGAGTGACCGTATCTTTCCTGACAGAGGCCTCTTAGCAGACCGAGGGTTCGCGCTGGGAGGTTGTAAAGTTTACTCCATCCACACGACCGGAACAAGGAACCACATCAATAGGGCAGAAGTAGCCACTGGAGCGGTCTGTTTACTACCTGGCTCCCATCTAAAAATTCCAATGGGACAGCGAATGGGACAGACCAGGCTGATACATGGATGTGCAATGCTCAGCTCGGGAAGCACCGTCTCTCAGCTGTGCTGATTCAAGTCCTTCCCACCAAGGCCTGGGCCCAGGTGCTAGAGGAAATGGAGAAGTCCAGGCCAAGGTGGGGTTCCCAACCCAATACAGCTCATTTTATTGAGACCAATGTGTTGACTAACTTAGGGTCCACAGGGAGGGAAGGAAGGTCAGATGACTACAAATAAGAATTACCGATTAAATTTTGAAGCGTAAAAGTGCCGTATGGTTTTGTATCACAGTCTCTTGGATAATGAAGACAGACAGCACATTCTTGTAGGGCTTGGGGGGTTTTTTTCGGTTTTTGGTTTTTGCTTCTGTTTTGTTTTATTGCTTTAAGTGTTGTATCTTGCTAGTACCTGGACAACACTGGACTCCTTCTTTAGAGCCTGAGTATGAAAGCTGAGTATTTCTGTTTATTCAGATTTCCAGATCTGCTATTTCTTACTCCACTACCCCATGTTTTCATTCCAGAGGAGTGTGATTGTTAATTTGTTATTGCGAGTTCCTTAAGGAGTCAAAACATCCAGAGAAAAGCATGAACTACACGGCAAGAAAGGCTAGAAAATGTCTCAACAGCATGGAAATGACTCACTGCCTAAAGATATGGAGGCTTAAGAAACACTCTCCCCCCTTCAATTCAAGGCAAATTTGTTCAGAAGAAACAAACCACAGCTCAGTCCAGTTTTCAAATCAGAATCCGCGTTCAGAAAAACATCTTAGTTGAAATATCCTGTGAAAAATCGTTTTAAACTATTTTTCTTCCTTTCTCCAATCAATGAGGTCAATCATCACTTGCACCCAGTGTACATATTTGGCCAGTACCTACTCCCACATTCTCTCTTCTAACGGTATTTCTGCCCAGATAAGGGAGGGAACCATCCCTACAAATGGACTACATTTATTGCGACATTTTTCTGCACCATTTTAAAAGAAGGAAAAAAAAAAACCCACCAAAGTGAAGCCTAAGCATTTCTAAGAGAGAAAACTCAATAAATACAGACCTTATTTTTATCAACTCAGATCCAAGTAAACAAGGAGCAAATACAAATGATTGGTAAATATTTGGTAAATAAAGGCAACTGATGTTTCTGTACCCTCCTGACCTCTTGTTCCTCCAAGGCCTCCTCCCCACATACATTTTTCCTTCTGGTCATAACATAAAAAACTTCAATCACTGGATTAAAATGAAATACTAAAAAGAACCTTCTTATACTCTGTGAACCACAAAAAGTTGGGGGGGGGGGGGGAGTCCCACTAATATTTAAAAAATCTTTTCTTCAGGGGTGACTGGGTGGCTCAGTCGGTTAAGTGCCTGACTTCGGCTCAGGTCGTGATCTCACGGTTTGTGAGTTCGAGCCCCACGTCGGGCTCTGTGCTGTCAGCTCAGAGCCTGGAGTCTGCTTCGGATTCTGTGTCTCCCTCTTTCTCTGCTCCTCCTCCTCCCCCACTCATACTCTGTCTTTCTCTCTCTCTCAAAAATAGACATCAAAAATTTTTTAAAGACATTTTCTTCAACTGCTGATCACATGGAACCCTTTTTTAAAATAAAAGATTCCATATATATCTTGGTGTTGCTGCTAAACTGAAAACATCTAAGTTTGTGGGACTTGTCTTTGAGGATAATGCCAATTATCATTCTAAAATGCAAATGTCTAAGACCTCCTGAACCTGATTATGTATGACACAGAATAATTTCTTAACAGGGTCCTATTTCAGGTAGATGTCCCAAGAGTTCAAGCCATATGGAGCCTAATTAGACAGTGAACATGCTCCCTCCTTGGTTTGAACTAGTATAACAAATAATATTTCAAAAGCTCTCTCTTCCAGGAAGTAGTAATAGTTTGAAAAAAACAGTGGTTTATTCCCCCAAATTTTTCTCAATTACGAAGCCACTGCTCTGATGTTATAATATGTACAAAGATGGTTACAAACATAAGTAAGTGGCCAAATTCTGTTCCATCTCTCTCTGTCTCCTCCTTCCCTCCCTCCCTCTGTTCCCGGTAAATTATGATCAGTAAGTTCAAAGTCTTTCACAATTGTTTAAAATTTTCAAATATCTGTAAAACCATAAAGTAAACAGACACTTTAAATACGATAAAAGAGCAAGCAATTTTGAATCTGGGCATAGCTATTAGAAAAAAGGAGGGGCGCCTGGGTGGCTCAGCAGTTGGGCTCCAACTTCAGCTCAGGTCACGATCTCACAGTCTGTGGGTTCGAGCCCTGCGTCGGGCTCTGTGCTGACAGCTTGGAGCCTGGAGCCTTCTTTGGATTCTGTGTCTCCCTCTCTCTCTGCCCCTCCCCCACTCATGTTCTGTCTCTCTCTCTCTCTCTCTCTCTCTCTCTCTCTCTCAAAAATAAATAAATGTAAAAAAATTTTTTTGAAGATATGAGAAAAAAGGAATAAATGAAACATCCAAGTAATTCCAAAGACAGGATGCTGAACATTTCAACCACTATATATATATGAATTCCCCTAATATACCAAAAAATAATGTGCTCGGCACATTTGGTTCAGACAAGACACCTAACATGACTAAGAAAACAAGTCCAAATTATGAACTTTTAAAAAGAAATAAAAATTTAAATCTGTTAACTACCTAGAGGAAAACTTCAAAATGATTAACGAATTATTTAATGATTAGACTATGAGAGCTTATATATTAATATTATATGATTACACATGTGGTCTAATATATGAAATATACTAGGAAGCATGCAAACAAGAACTTTTCTTTTTGCTTATTTTGAGAGACAGAAAAAGCAATTGGGGGGTGGCAGAGAGAGGGGGAGAGAGAGAATCCCAACGCAGGGCTCGAACCCATGAACTGTGAGCTCACGACCTGAGCCAAAATCAAGAGTCAGATGCCCAACCAACTGAGCCACCAAGGGGCCCCTCAAACAAGAACTTCCAAAGTGCCTTCTTAGGTACTCTTTTCCTTTCTTATTATGTACTCTTAACATTTAGTAGTCTGTGATATTCTCTGTGCTACTTTTTAGCACAGAGAATCTTTTCTCATAGACAAATGACTGTATTTAAGTCCGACGTGGATACAAATTCAGACCCTGAAAGGATCAAAATTAACAAAACCTCCGTCCAATGGAAGTGAAAAGTTCATCATATAGACCATTTCCTCCATTCACCAAGCAGAGATGCTATTGGGTATAAAAATAACCCCAGCCATCATAATGGCACAGCTTGAGAAAGGACATTCGTTCATTTATTTGACACGTCATTATTCACCATTTAGTACTCTAAAATGAAGCTGCGGGGGAAGAAGCTCAAGGTCCAGCCCCTACCTGAGCAGGCTCTGAGGATTAGGGACCGAATGCCTCAAGCACACTGAGTGCATTGGAGAGAGGAGAGTGCGTCCCCATCACCACCTTCCCCCCCACCCCCGCCCCCTGGTCCCTGCCCCTTGCTCTTTCTGCCTCACCGCCCTGGGTGCCCAGAGGTGGCACGAACCTCCAGTCACATGGGAAGCAAGACATCTGAGTAACCAAGCAAGGCAATAACTGCTGTGATAAAACTAAGGGCAGTAGGGAGGCAGACTGGTTTGGGCTGAAACAGCTGGGGACACCGTTCTGTCCTGGAAAAAGGGAGGCTCATGCCAGACGTCCACAGTGGAACAGAACACTGAGAGGTGAAGGTGGAGGGCCCAGGGAATAATACGAGCAAGCCTGGTGTTCAGAAACACATGTACAGACAACGTTGGAGACCTGGGGTAGACACCAGGATTGGCCCACGCTCTCTGCCACCCTCGGGCAGCCTCTCACCAACCCTACGTCTGCCATCTTCCAAATGCCTGGTATCTTGCCCTAAATGCTACACAAACAAATTAGAAAACTCTAAAGGAGAACAAAAACATAATGATAGGGTAAAGCACAAACAGCATTTACCAGCTGCCAAGTGCATAGAGTGCACGTATTGACTGATTTCATCCTGACCAGGTTACGATCCCCACTTTCCAGAGGAAAAAAACTGAGGCAGAGAGAGTAAGTGAGCAGGCCAAGCTGGTAAGTGGCAGGGCTGGTATTCAAATTAAGGAGATATCACAACTCTGGCAAACCCAACTACAACCGACCACACAGCATAAGCTCCCAACAAGCTTGGATAGCAGCTTTGGAATAGCTTAGGACCTCATCCCCCATCACAGGGCTCTGATTCCTTCTGGTTCCCTTTCTGACAAATCAGTTGTAATTGCTAAAGATTCTGCAGGCTGCTGTCACACCTCCAGGGTTACTTCCAAAAGTCTGTAAGAGCTGATCCACATGGATGGTTCCTTAGGTACCTCAGCAATCCAACATGGCGGCCGTCTGAGAAACTCTGAGACAAGCCCTTCTCCTGAGTGATGGCTGCCATCTGGCAACCGAGAATGCATTTCAAAGACATCTTCCCGTGCTGTGCAAAGTATCTGGTCATAGGATTCGTTATCAGTAGAACCAGGATTAAAAGTTGTGACCTCTGTCTCTTCTCTCTCTCTCACCCTATTCTCCCAAGTTGTGTGTTTATATTTTTTGCAAAGCAGCCAGAGGAAAACATCAAAAGGAACCTTCCTGTGGGGTTAGCAGTAAATGAATAACGGCTGGACAGAGAGAGCAAAGAGAAAGTGAGTCACGGGTGCTGTGTTAAACCTATAGTCTTTCTCTGGCTTACTCTGAAACGTTCTCTCCCCTATACGGGGAGCTGTGGGCTGTAGATTTACTCACCCCAAACGCCATCTCCAACTCCGGAGTCAGGATCTTAGTAAGTGTTGAAAGCTCGTGGCCTTTCCTTCAAATTTGAGGCACTTCGACTTCTGGGACCTAAGTCCTTTTTACAACAACGTAACTCAAATGAGGCAGTAACTACAGTGGCTTGACCAGGGCGATGTGGTTTAGCGCTGTTATGTAAGCTCGCTGCCACCTGATGCTGGGAAGGTCAGCAAGTGGCGGGGGGGGGGGGGGGGGGGGGGGGGGGGGGGGGACGGACCACCTGTCAGCTACTGGTTCGCTGAGATCCCACTGCCTCGTGTGACCGTGTGGCACTCTGGGTACTTTCAACCAAAAAAGCACCTCCTTTTGATTATCAATCGCAATGGCTGTATTTTAATGTCTCCTATGGATTCTGGCCCTGGCAGTCAGGCCCTGATGCACCGGGAAGGGGAGACAGGCCCTTTGGGTATAAATCACATGGAATACTTAAGGACCAAGCGCTTAGCAGTGTGTTCGGCACATATCGGGACTTCATCAGTGTTGGTTATTGTTCTTCTTTTCTTACCCCGTAAATGAAAAGCCAGTTAGATGATCTCAGAGGTAGGAACAGACTAAAAGAAGTGAACTTTTAAATGAATAGGACCTTAGAATTCCTTTTAAAAAAATAAAATGAAATGGCTCTGTGTAATCAAGTGAACTGTGGTACTGCTCGATTATAATCTGAATTACAACATGGTAAATGAAAAGCCCTTTCATGGGGGGAACTTAGAGAAAAGGGTGTATGAACACAAAGCTTTCTGAGTTAGAGGGTAAAACAATGCCTATACATACTTTTTAATTCTACAAAATACAGGAAGACCACTATAAGAAACCTCCTACCTTCTTTAGGAGCCATGTGTACTAAGACTTTTGTGAACAGCACCCCACAAGGCTCACATTCATGCTCGCTGCTCTTTTCCAATAAAAATCTCCTCCAAGTTTTCCTTTTTTGTGAACTTCGGCGATTGCCTCCCCACTGGCTATACACAACCACACATATCTTTCAGAAGTTAATTGAAGCATAGAGAAGTTAAACATGATTTATTCAAGGTCAAATCTCAAGTCGGTGGAAAAGCCATAAATATAGCCTCTTTGCTGCTGAGTGTTCTGGGTGCTGGGCCATCCTGCCTGGTGAAGTTTTGACTTCTGATTGCTATTTTCAAAATTCCCTGGAGTGCTTAAAAGCAGCTCATGTTGACAAGATAGAAGGAAGAAGCTTTTACAAATTTCATTAATATTGCACAATTTCACATTCCTGGACCTATCACGCAGGCCAATTCGTTTTTTACATACGCATTTAAAACCCCCTTTAAAACAGTGTATAACTGACTCAAATACATATGAATGGGAGAGGGTTTAGGAGCCTAAAATATACCCTATTTTTTCCCGTTAGATACAGCTGAATCACAATGCATGGTAAACAGTCTGAGCGAAAAGAAACGTCCTGCGCCTAAGTGCCTCACTACAAGAGACTCCATTCTGAGACCCGCATAAACGCGGAAACTTAGTGCCTGGCAAGGGTGAAGAGAGGACTCTGGAGGGCGAGATGCATTCAGGGAGGAAAACATCACAAGTACTGAGCAGCACTGAGAAAGGAGAGCACTAAAGCTGTCATTAAAAAAAAAAACATTCACAAGCATGTGCAGATTAAACAGATAACAAGAGAGGTTTTGGTTTTTTGTGTGTTTTTTTTCTTTTTTTATAAAAAGAGAGGTCATTCCTCTGGCTTTCAGGACCTTAAAAAATAAACCAGACCAACCAATAGCTTGGGAGGCTTTGACCCCTGGTGGAGGCGGCTGTGGGCAAGATTCGTGCCTTAAAACCAAGAGAAATCTAATCTCTGGGAGTTGTTTCATTTTGCTTTCTGCTACCATACTTGAAGACTACTTGATTGAACAAATGAGCTTTTTTTTTTTTTTTCCTCTCTCCTGGTATCTCTCTATCGTGAAAAACTCATTTGCCATTTAATTTTTAGATAATCATGCTGGCTGGTTTTTGCCTGCCTCTGTCTCCCATCTACCCCCACCCCACCTACACTGGCATTCTCTGTGGTCAAAGAATCTGTTTCAGTATTAGTGTTCAATATAACAAATGTCAAGTAAACACTCGATACATTTCCTGTGCTATTTAAAGCATCTTAAGCAATTATTTGCTCTAAAGTATTAAACTGTAAATTTTCTTAGCTGGTGCCAATTCCTACAGTAAGAGCTGTCACAGAACAGTACTCAGAACACTCAAACGCAGCTTTTAAATCGGCTACACTCTTAGGCTGCATTTGCCAAGATTTTTCTAGTTTCCAAATTTTTAAGGCGTGTTTTTTGAGACAATGCACAGAACTGCAACAAAGTGTCATCTGTAGCTTCTTCACGTCGTATTTGAAGCTTCTTAACAGGCACATACGTATCTTTCAACATAGATCTGTCTCTGCGCAAAATGGTAAGAGGCAGAACATTAGACAGACACTCACACTTCAGCCTCATTACTGTAAGTGCTGATTATTTCAAGCCAAAAACATGACCACGGAAAATGTCACTACAAATGATAAAGCTCTAAATCAAACAGCTGGTCCATAAAAGGCTCTTCTAACCCTAGTTCTACAGAGGGTGCCTACTGTAATCCTATACTATATCATATACTACACTATAGTATATTGTTATATTTATACATACACGTGCGTGCTGCACTAGAAAAATATTAATACAAACGTATAAATGTATATGTGCAAATAATTACATGCAGATTTTTGCACGTGCCTTTATAAGCATTTTTATCTTTAGCTAGATGGGGTTCTTTTTTAGCTTTTTAAATTCATTACAGGGGCGCCTGGGTGGCTCAGTCAGTTAAGCGTCTGACTTCAGCTCAGGTCCTGATCTCACTGTTTGTGGGTTCAAGCCCCATGTTGGGCTCTGTGCCGACAGCTCAGAGCCTAGAGCCTTCTTCAGATTCTGTGTCTGTCTTCTCTCTCTGCCCCTCCCCTGCTCACACTCTGTCTCTCAAAAATAAATAAACATTAAAAAAAATTTAATAATTTTGTAAAAATATATAAAAAAATAAATTCATTCCAGATTTTTATAATTACCCAAGACTAGCCTAAAAGTAACATTAATTCTAAAATCCTTAAGAGCTAAGACTGCATTCAATTACCACCTCCTCCTACAGAACCGTCCAGTCCTTGGAAAATTACTCATGCAACCGAGTACGACTTACAAACAAACAAACAAAAAAACCAAAAAATCTCCTGGCTCATTTTTTTTTTAACATAGTTAGTTATTAGACTCTATTTTCCAACTGATGAAAAGAATTATACCATTCCCACCAGGCCAGAACCCAATCTGATTCTTGCATACTACCCCAGGTATTTCTACTGGCTGAAAGACTGCATTGAAGCATTAAGGGACAACAAGGCTACACTATCTACACATGTTCCAGTCGATAGTGTTTGACGGTGTCATGACGTGCCCTCACACGGGTTACCGAAAATGTACTATTTTAAGATTCACACCATCAAGGAACCACACGTCTACAGAGCTAGTATTTGTGAATTATGACCCCGAGAAGCATTTTAGCAATCTGCCACCAGAGTCTTATTAAGTCACCCCCTCCCGTGGTGTGCTGGTGTCTTTGTCACGGGCCCTCCGAAGCACATCTTGCTCGGAGGCAGATGTGTGTCACTCGAGCACGACAAAGAGATGATCATCTCAGCGAGAATCCCCAACACCAGCCATGACACCTCTGCCTGGAAGCCCAGCAGAGAACACCCTCCCGAACCTTCTTCTGCAGGTCTGGCTTGGTTCCTCTATGCTCCGAGACAGCAAGGCAAGAAAAGGGGGAAGAAGTAAGAGGAATGGCAGAGCAGGGAAGAGAGACAAGAACAAGGAAGGAAGAATCATCATCTGGCATGGTTGCATTTTCTGGTGCACTTTTGTTAGAAATATTTTAAAACATTGCTTCTCTTTAGGGAAAATTTTCTGAGGCGGGGGGGGGAGGTGACGGGCTAGGGGAGGGATCCATATGGAGGTCATCAAATTCATGGTAAATTTTTCTTAAGTTTATTTATGCATTTTTGAGAGAGAGAGAGAGAGAAAGCAAACACACGAGCAGGGAAGGAGCAGAGAGAGAGAGAGAGAGAATCCCAAGCAGGCTCCGTGCTGTCAGCACAGAGCCTGATACAGGGCTCGAACTCACAAACCACTGGATCATGACCTGAGTTGAAACCAAGAGTCTGACACTTAACTGAGCCACCCAAGTGCCCCAAATTCACGGTAATTTTTAAACTCAGGTAGAGAGTTACTTGAGTGCTCACCGAATCCCTACTTTTTCAATACTTCACCTGTTTCGTGAGGACGCTTTTGTATATACTCAAGGCTTACAACACGATTTTGTAAGTCCCACAACGACACGGGTGGTAGGCAGTAAAGTAGAATTAGTCAACAGCACAGAGGCTGAAGTTAAGACGGTATGAGTTGAATCCCAGTCCTCCCGCTTACTAGTTCTCTGACCTTGGGCAAGCTACTAACCCCGTTACCTTACGTATAAAGTGGAGATAATAACTACCCCCCTAGGTTCACCGTGAGGATTAACTGATTAGCACAGTGACTAATACAGCCTAAATCCTCAGTGTGCCTGCCAGCCAGCCACGATTATCCATAAAAGAATCGGTTCCCTGCTCAGTGATCTCCATCGAGTGCATACACTGTTTCGTGTGTTTTCAATCACGAATCTGGTAAACGCATTTCTGTTCACTGGATGATTTACTGAGTAAATCATTCATCTGTTCATCAATAATGTATTGGTATCAACAATCAAATGCGGTTTCAGTTGAATTCCTTATGTCCGTGTAGAAGATGCCCAAATGAATGAAGAAAACAGACTTAGCAGACCCACAAGGAAAGTGGGAGCAACCTGAGTATCCAGGTATGGCTTCAGAGGAGTCAAATGCATCAGTAGTGTTAGCCAAGTCGTATAAGAGAAGACCAACCCAACATTAACTTGAAAGCTTTTTTTTTTTTTTACATTTTTAAGTGTTTATTTATTTGGAGACATAGAGAGAAAGGGAGAGAGAGAGAGAGAGAGAGAGAGAGAGAGAGAATCCTAAGCAGGCTCCGTGCCATCAGCGCAGAGCTCGACGTGGGGCTCGATCCCACAAACCGTGAGATCACGATCTGAGCTGAAATCAAAAGTCGGAAGTTCAACTAACTGAGCCACCAAGGCGCCCCAACATTAACTTTCAAGTTTAAAGACATCTATCATTCACTTTTACATGTATCCGGAGTTCACAAAAGAAGTTAAATCCTAATGTCTTACAGTGACAAAGAATAACAATTAGCGAGATCCATTTAAATCTCTTTGAAAGCTGTCCCCCCCAAGTTAACCCTCGCCTCCAAGTAATACTGAAAGGACATCACAGATTAATTTGTTTGAAGCCACAGGCTACAATTTAACTGCTCCTTCTTAAAACAGCGCCTCGCACACAGTAGGTTTACAAGAAATGAACAAGATTAAGTTGATGGTAAAATGACAAGGCTAGACTGAAAGATGCATGTGGTCCCTCCAACATCATGAATGACAAAGCGTCTAAATGATCAAACGATTACCAACTTTGGTGGATCTTTACAGCTAAACTCAAGAATTCACTGCTACTTAAATTTTTTTTGATGTTTATTTATTTTTGAGAGAGAGAGAGAGAGAGAGAGAGAGAGAGCAGGAGAGGGACAGTGAGAGGGAGACACAGAATCCAAAGCAGGCTCCAGGCTCCCGGCTGTCAACACAGAGCCCGACATGGGGCTCGAACTCACAAACCGTGAGATCGTGACCTGAGCCGAAGTCAGACGCTTAACCGACTGAGCCACCCAGGCGCCCCTCACTGCTACTTTACTAATGAAGTTTATGGAAGATCTTCCTTCATTTCAATTAATGCGAGCATGATCAAACCACAGCTGTCAATCTCACTGCTTCATTTATTATCATAGTATTAAGAATATGCCAAGGCTCTGAGTTTCTAGAAGCATAACGAAATTGGTGACTGAGAAATATGTATGTTTCAGAGCCAAAGGAATGAAATTAAGACATTTCCTTTTTTTTCCTGTTAATAATTTCGAATCTCCCATTGGTGTATTTTTTAAGCATTAGTTGTTATTTAATACAGTGGCTCTCCTGGGAGGAAAAAAAAAAATCAACCTAAACATAAGAGTTTTCCAGGAATAAAAACAGATAGTTACAATAGAAAAATACCAGAGGGAAATAGTCTTTATATTACACAGCAATTAAAACCTTATAAACAAAAACTCTATTTTTAAAGGCATATCATAGCTGCAGAACTGGCCAAAACTCAACATGTTTAATGAGATACGGATTCCTGGTAAGAACAAAGGAAAATCCAAGTTGAAGAGTTAGATTTCTCTCAAAATCACTCACTCACATGTCTGTCCCTATGTCATAAAATGTTTAGGAGGGTGATGTATACTCTCAGGCCTAAATCCCTTTCTGGAGAGCAGGAACTCCTGTCTGTCACATTCCACACTGAAACAGATTCGCGTACATATCTAAGAACAGCTCCTAAAAGTCATTAGCAGAGGTTGTTTGTAAGTAGGAAGTCAAAAGACAAGAATCAGAAGGCAAAAAGACTTCAAAGTCAAAATGTAACGCTCTCTAATTTTCTGAGTCACGTGCTAAGAGAAAAACTTTCATTAAAAAGAAAAGCCAGACCATTCCTCCTTCACAGAAACCTACAACTTAAAAAAAAAAAAAAAAAAAACGTATACACAAGACACCTGCATTTGCTTGCCTGTTTCTTGCCAGTGACATATATATATATATATATATATATATATATATATATATATATACACACACGTATATATATATATATATGATGAGCTAACCAGCCAAACCTTCAGAGCAATGAATTACATGCAGTCACACACATACACTCTCGCACACAAGAGAGCAAAGCTGACGCTATTTGAACATCATGAAATATTTTCCTAACTGTACACAGATGGAAATACAGACTTTTCTGCCAACTGCCTGGTTCAGAAACTTTGCTCTATTTTTAATTATTTGGTTCAGAGGACCCGTTTGTGATTAACTCCTGTGTTGGATGGCAAAGGAAGTCGATTCCTGACCCACAGCAAAGAACACGGAGAGAAGCTTAATTATTTTTAAACAGCTAGTGGAATACTGTAAACTATGCACAGGGACAACTAATTTGTCAAAGACCTGTTGATGCGTGCCGCGGTTCGAAACTGCAGAGGGTAACAGTAAAACAGAAAAAAAAAAAAAAAAAAAAAAGGAGGTATTTAGGAAGGGACACCAAAATGAAGTTCCTGATGACAAATATATTCTCATCTTAGAGAAGTAACAACGGAGGGAGAAATAGAAAGGAAGAAATTAGTTGTGTTGCAAGGACTCATCTTATTAGCGCTGAAAGTTTCAGTTTTGACTACGAGGACGGTGAATGAAATGCCAAAGCTTTAAGCACAGGAAATGGACTCAGATACAAGGAGGAGGTGGTCAGGAAACTCTAACCATAGAATTCAGAATCGCACACTAGAAGTGCTGAGCAAGATAAAAATCCCAGAAGAGAAGTAGAAAGAGAAGCAATGGTCCAGCCATAAGACAGAAAAGATAGCTGAGGTAAGAATGAGCAGATTAGAAGTGTTTTATATTTTTAAGAACCGTGTATTTTAAAAAAAAAAAAAAAACTGTTTCCAAATAGAAAATAAAAAACCCAAATAGCAAACTAGTACAAACACAGAAAGGAAACACAACATAAGGCATCCAGTTAAGAATCTTGAAGGTAGAAGAGAATTAAGACCTAACAAACTTTTATACCTAGAGAAGCTTTCTTTTGATCAATACCCCTAAAATTTTAAGGCGTTCTGTATTTAAGTCTTTGATGCACTTGGGAAAACATCATATGCCACTGAACCATAGGCCACAGAGAGCCAAAGTACTTCAAGAGTTAACAGTTATTGCTGAAAATTACATTTACAGGGGTGCCTGGATGGCTCAGTGGGTTAAGTGTCCGACTTCGGCTCAGGTCATGATCTCACAGTCCGTGAGTTCGAGCCCTCCATCGGGCTCTGTGCTGACAGCTCAGAGCCTGGAACCTGCTTCTGGTTCTGTGTCTCCCTCTCTCTCTGCCCCTCCCCCCCCCCCAGCTTGCACCCTGTCTCTCTCTCTCTCAAAAATAAATAAACATTAAAAAAACAACTAAAAGATTACATTTATAATGAGTGCAGGATCAATGCCAGAATGGTCTGGGAATTGAAACAAAACAAAACAGAACAACAAACACCTAATTTCTCCTTAAGAAGGTCTAGAAATGGGGAATTAAAAAAAAAAAAAAAAAAGAACATCCTTTGTGGGGGAGGGAAGTCCTAATTCTGAAGTTCAGCTTCCTAAATCACTAACACCAGCTACCAGCTTTCAGCGGGGTTGAATGACAGAGCGAGACCCCAGAAGGACACATCCATAGTTGTGACCAATTAGGAAATTTCACAATTTCACTGTTGGAAGCAATTCAGGGAGCCATCATGAGGAGAAACAAAAAAAAAAAGGGTGGTCTGCTCTAGAAAGTCCAAAATAAAGTTAATTCCTGTTAATATATATTCCTATTCCTCCTTCTCTACTATGCAAATAGGTAAGAGTATATGTAAGCATATACGTGTTGGCAAGAGACTAGAAGTTAAAAAACATTTTTTTTAAAAAAAAAAAGCACATCTGGGGCGCCTGGGTGGCTCAGTCAGTTGAGCGTCTGACTTCAGCTCAGGTCATGATCTTACAGTTCATGGGTTCAAGCCCCGTGTCGGGCTCTGTGCTGACAGCTCAGAGCCTGGAGCCTGCTTCCGATTCTGTGTCTCCCTCTCTCTCTGCCCCTCCCCTGCTCATGCTCTGTCTCTCTCTGTCTCAAAAATAAATAAAAAAATTTTTAAAAATTAAAAAAAAAAAGCACATCTATGAGTGAATTATTTATAGTTGCAAATGGTTGCATAATATCAACCTGGTATTTATTACTATGGGCCACGGGCCATGGCATAGAAATGTTTTATCTCACTTAGAAATATTTCTATTTGCTGCAACAATAGCCACTGTGTTGAGATGGGATTTGACCTGTGTCTTTGTCCATAAAACAACCCTATAAAATATGTAAACACGAATTCAATTTTCTTTAAGTCGAGAAAAGCAAAAATATGGTTGTCAGAACAAGAACAGCTTTCTGTGGGATATTCTGGTTAAATGAAAGCTATTCAGCTTGAATCAATTGCTTTTCCATTCTCCAATACACAGCAGATTTATATTTCAGAAGGTTCTTGACAGAGAACAAAATGTTACTGAAATATCTCTTCCATTCCTATTGTCCTACATAACATTCCACGGGCTGAACTTGAACAAGGGGCATATATTGGTCAGATTCTGTTCGCACTGTTTCTATTCTACTTTTGTCTTTGTTGCAAGTTTTCAGTTTTGACTCTTTCATGGCAAAAAACATTCCTAGCCACCTTTTGGCTGCATTACCATTAAAAAAAAATTTTTTTTTAAACCTACATTTTTATTCTGTACCATGCTTAAGTGTATGTAACTTTTTAAAATGGGCTACTTAAGTCAACGACAGACCGTCTCTTTGTATCTGCTTATGTAAAAACTAGAAATCCAGGGAGAAAATCATTCCAATCCGACAACCCACACGTTTGTACGCAAAACCAATCGCTCGAGTATTTAAAAGCTAGGGAGACAGACTAGAGGCTAGCACGGACACGTCCGTTCAAGATGAATTTATCCTCCGTTGCCTCCACTCCAGGTAACCCCAGGACTACGCCTGGGGGTTAACGCCAAGCTAGAAAGAATGGATCGGTGCCTGTTTTTGAGCATATCTGTGTAAAGACTCAACACGAGCTCAAGAGGCGGTTGTGGGTCTGGAGTGACAGAAGGTATATAGCTGCAAGCTGATGGGGGAAGATATTCAACACTGTCCTAGCCATTTAATGACTAAACCTGAGCCAGCTCAGAATCGGTCGGAAACAGATTTCAGACAACGGGAGAGAGCTAAAACACTGGTGCTCAGGGATGATGTCCGAGAGGAGGTCTCTGAAGCTGGGTGTCATCCTTTAGGGTGGCCCAGAATAAAATGGTGACGCATTATGCCTCCTGGCGAGCTCATATCTACTTTGAACGGCCAAGACACCAAGTCCCGTGGACTTCCAACGAAGATCTTGGGGCAAGAAGAGATGTCCACCAGCACTCTCTGTGACCTGTTAGAGAGAAACATTCTTAGCTACTCCAACACCAAGCAAAACTCCCCCGCCAGGCTCTATCACCTTGACTCCTAGGAAAAAGCTGTAAAGAGACTGAGGAGGGGATGCCTAAAAGAGAGGCCCTCTGTCATGTTTGCAAGACCACTCATGAGGATTCCGCATACAAAATCTAGCTTCAGTACGGTCTCCAAGTGAATCACACTCGAGGTATTTCTGAAACCAACAGCACGGCCATCGGGCACCAAATTACTTCTGCAAAGAAGGAAAAGGCTTCATCACAGTGATTCTATTCGCTCCTGGCACCAAGAGACGGATGACGATTTTTACTACATGATTAACCTCTACAGGTCGTAGGACAGTAGATCCTCATCATGGAACTAATTCAATGTCCTGCGCTGGCTCTGTTCAGCCCAGGACGTACAAATCTGAATCACAGGGGGCTGCGTGAGCTTCCTCCTACCCTCTCGGTGACGTCCCGCAGAAAGAGAGTAGGCACCTTCGGGGACAGAAGTGATCTGAGTGCAACGGCCCCCCATCCATTCTCAGAGAAGATGGCATCGTTTTGAAGATTCCATATACGAGATCGGTTTGACTTCCTGACGTTTCTACCCTTGCCGACACGGATGCGTTAAAGAAAACACAGCTCTAGAAGCTTAGCTTTAAAGGTCCAGTGGCTACACAAGGAAACAGCACTCTCTGTCCATCAAGTTTAGGTTCAGGCCCTGTAAAAACATCTAACATCTAAATTTACGATACAACGTCTTAGGATCAGGGCTGCATATATTCAAGGGCCCGGACTCTTCTAACTTCTCACCGCCGTCTCAAAACTGCTCTATCAGGCCGTATCAGTAAGCGAAGTTATGTCTTTTCAGACTACAAATTCAGGGACACAACTGCATAAGTCCTGGGGTGTCTTGGCTGTGCAAGGAGACGGTAAACAGAGCTGAACTCCAAGTCCGGATGCCGGGGTCACGGCACAGCCCACATGGGCTCCGACCACCAGCACCCAGCACCTCGGTCGACCTCTCACATTCTGCTTCCTCCCCGGGAAACTGAGGATGATCGTCTCCACTCAAGGAGTCATTAAGACGGTCCAGTGAAACGATTTACCCGAGGCACCCCCGAATTCCGCGACAGGTGATTTACCAGCTGCAGCAGACCCCACGGCACACTAGCCACGGTGCGTGGTCCACATGATTGTGCTTTTTGTAAGGCTGTATTTAGTAAAACAGAGGCTCAGGCTGCAAAACATCCCCAAGACAAAAGGGTAGTTTTGACTAGTCCTACAAGAGAAACAGGAAAACACAGGACTTTTCATCCCGGTGAAGTCTTTGAACACCCTGCACGTTTAAAATGGAAAAGTTAAAAAAAGGAAATTGTTTCCTGAGCCTTCAGGGCAAAGAGTGAAAAGTGCACCGTTTAGAGACCGAAACCCTGAGATTAGTCAGGTCACCGAATGTTCTCTGCACAGCAGAATAGCAAACAGCTAGTGTTTGTTCATTTCCATAGATTAATAACCCTCTCTCCAGGACCTAAATAAGAAATGAGCTGCATCGTTCTGTTTGAAGAAGCCTCCTATACTACTGGTGAGACTTGTGCTTCAAAGTTGCCCTCATAAAGACTCCTTCATTTTTTTTTAATTTTTTAATGTTTATTTATTTTTGAGAGGGAGAGCGACACAGAGTGCTAGAGGGGGAGGGGCAGAGAGAGAAGGAGACACAGAATCTGAAGCAGGCTCCGGGCTCCGAGCTGTCAGCACAGAGCCGGATGCAGGGCTCGAACTCACGAACCCTGAGATCATGACCTGAGCCAAAGTCCAGCACTTAACCGACTGAGCCACCCAAGGCACTCCAAAGACTCCCTCATTTTAACATTGCTTCTTCCTCCCCGTTGGCCTATTCTGATCTCCAGGATGACAAAAATGGATCTTAAGCTTGAAGGGAGGGACAAAAAAGAAATGAGTCTCCCTCCCTAATAAAATCAATTGATTTTATTGATTTTTAAATTTTTTTTAATTTTTACTTATTTATTTTTTTAACATTTATTTATTTTTTCAGAGGGAGAGACAGAGCACAACCAAGGCGGGGAGGGGGGGGGGGGGGGGGGCGGGCGCAGAGAGACTGGAGACACAGAATCCGAAGCAGGCTCCAGGCTCTGAGCTGTCAGCACAGAGCACAAGGCTGGGCTCAAACTCACAAACCACGAGTTTATGACCTGAGCCCAAGTCGGACGTTTAACCAACTGAGCCACCCAGGCACCCTATCGATTTTTTTACATAGTAACTTCATTTGGAGGACACCGAAATGGGGGAAAAAATACAACCTGTTCCTTCTGAGGAGCAGCGAGAGATACAAAGGGTTACAGACGCTTCATTAGAACAGCAAAGCGAGGGGCGCCTAGGTGGCGCAGTCGGTTAAGCATCCGACTTCAGCCAGGTCACGATCTCGCGGTCCGTGAGTTCGAGCCCCGCGTCGGGCTCTGGGCTGATGGCTCGGAGCCTGGAGCCTGTTTCCGATTCTGTGTCTCCCTCTCTCTCTGCCCCTCCCCCGTTCATGCTCTGTCTCTCTCTGTCCCAAAAATAAATTAAAAAAAAAAAAACGTTGAAAAAAAAAAAATAACAGCAAAGCGAAAATAAAATAGAAGATTGGGCCTTCCATGCTGTCTCCATATTTCATTCAAACTGAAAAGAAAGCCAGGTTTTATGGAAGAAGATTTTTTGAATCAATAACCAGATCATCTTTTCTCCTACCAATAAGACAATAAACTTGTCTTAAGGGCCTATGACCTCTTATAAAAGGAAAAACAAACAAACAAAACTGCTAATCTTATGAAAAGTGGCAGGTCAGAGGTCAGAGCACCAGACGCAGCAAAAGGAAACATTGTTTTCCCAGCTCCTTCTATAAAGGCTGTCGCTCCCCTCCTCCCCCCACCCCAAAAACTGCAGCTTGGGGTCACAGTGGGCTGCAGGGGCCAGGAAAGACCCAGAGGTGAACTGAACAGGAGCTGTGAAAAGAAAAAAGCAATCGAAACAAAATTCATCCAGAGTCTCTTCTACACCCCCTTGGAACTTTCCAGAGCAAAGCAAGGTAAAAAGGGCTTTGGAGCACGTCCTTGTAGGGGCGCCCCATCACATGGCGCGGCCATGCTTCAGTTTCTATACCCTGTCCACATCTGTCAGGACCTCTGTCAGAAATATACAGTCCCGCACATCAATGACCACAAATGACCTTCTACCCAGGAAGGGTGGCCTCACCCACCACCAGCAGGCAACTTCTGGATGAGCTCGTATGCAAGAGGGAGGAGGCGATGGCCATCTGGCCAGCCAACTCAAAGGGGCACAGATACCATGGGCAGACTGCTGTCCAACCCCATCACGGGTGGGTTACACAGAGGGTACGGGGTTCCCCAGTCCGTGTGGTGGTCTACCTCAACTTGACCAACCTTGTTTAGGATTCCAGAACCACTCTCTTCCAGGTAAAATCATCTCCTCCCCAGGAGCTTCCACCTGAGTTGGGAGACTGGGGTCACAAGAGGACTTAAGGCCAGAGAACAGGTGTTAGGGAGGCGAATCTCAAATTCATTCATTCATTCAACACCCGCTAGCTGTGTTTCTAAGAATCCTTACATCATCGAAATTCAACAGGAATTTTTTCAATACAAAGAAAGACAGTTTTAAACGTTAAAAGACAAAGCAATTTTTGCCTACGTTGATTTTCAATAATAATAGCGTTTTGTGTGGTAATCTGTGTAGTACGATGAAATTTAGATACACTGAGCCAATCCAGCCTTCTATTCCACATAGTTTTTGTTCTGGAAAAGTCATCATCCGCCCTTTCTTGATTCTTTCTTTCTCCTTAGCACACACAGCCTTCTTACACGTTTTTGTCACCTTTATCACCCCTGTTGCGATGGACAGAGCCACTCCAGCAAACTCTGTCCGCAACTTTGTCCTCTAGACTCCATGCTGGTTCCATGGATAAGCCATGGTATATCTTAATAGATGGAATCACATCCAGTTTGGATCCGAGAAACCCACATTATAGGGGAAATGCTTATATATTCATTGCAGGCCTGCGAGATCCCAAATGCCAAGAATTGGCGGGGGGGGGGGGGGGGGGGTCCTTGCTGTCACCGAGCTGGGAAAGGGGAGGACAAAGTGTTATGAAAGGGCTGGGAGAACAGGGTGCTGGGAGCCCAGATTGTCAGCACATAACCTAGTCCCAGGGCTCCCTGGGGAAAAGACTCGGTTGAGACTTAGGAATTAGGGGAACTTAGCCAGAAAGACAGGAGTGAGCAGGCAGATGTCAAGGAAGGGGGCAGCATGACTAAAAGCTGGGACACAGGAGAAAAAGGTGCTTTTAGGCAAGCGATGCTGTGGGACTAAAAAGAAGTGAACGGGGGCAGCAGATGCGGGGGCTAGAGACGAGCGAGGTCCCCCAGCTTGCAGCGTCAGGCTACAGGCTCTGGACTCATCCCGAGCACCACGAACAACCAGGGAGGAGAGAAGGAAAACAGATGCAAACAGACCTCTAGTTGGGAGAAACGTGCATCTTGGCTCCAGAGAGGAAAATGGGTTGGACCAGCACAAGAGGACATCTAGAGAGGCCACGTAGGGCATATATCACATCCCCGCCGAGCCACTAGCCCAAGTTCAGACCTTGAGACCAGACTTCCCAAAGCTCAATACCCAGAAAACCATTTGCAGCCACCTGCCCCAAGAGCTCTCTCCGGGGAAGAGTGGAAACAGGAAGGAAGCAGGGTAGCAGGGAGCCTCTCTAGTCTCACGTGGACGAAAATCAGCCCTCCAACCAATGAGCCCCCTCCTCAGCATGGGGGCCTGTCGGCTAAATGAGCAAAAGGTTTGAAGAACCCCAACCCAGGATCTTTGATAATGGCTCCGTTTCACCAGGCCCCAAACTCCCGACTGACAGCTCAGGCCCAAGGGAGGGAGCACAGTTCCCAGCAGTGCCGCTGGCCGGCCGGTGCACAACATGAGCTCCCCTTCCAGGTGGCCCTGGGTACGATCACAGAAGAGACGAGAGAGGTCATATAAAAACTTGAACTTCCACACAAAGAAAAGTAATTCGATGGAAGGAAAAGAAAAGCAGACTGCAAAGATGGCCACAGAGGAAGGACCGACATCTACAACACACGAAGAGTTCATACACAGATTAGAAAACACCAAGACTGGGGCGCCTGGGTGGCTCAGTCGGTTGGGCGTCCGACTTCGGCTCAGGTCATGATCTCGCGGTCCGTGAGTTCGAGCCCCGCATTGGGCTCTGTGCTGACGGCTCAGAGCCTGGAGCCTGTTTCGGATTCTGTGTCTCCCTCTCTCTCTGACCCTCCCCCATTTATGCTCTGTCTCTCTCTGTCTTAAAAATAAATAAACATAAAAAAAAAAAAAAGAAAGAAAGAAAACACCAAGACTTCCACTGGTTAACTGTGTAAAAGGAAATTAGTAAATTAACATATATGGAAATGAGTAAAGAAACATGCTATCTCTGAGAGGGACCGAAGGAATACGAAGTTCAAAACCAAGAAGCCTGCTGAAGTATCCAAAAAAGAGCAGGTCCCACAGAAAATGAAATTGGAGCAAGACACATTCCTGTATCGTTAGTAACAATGCACACTGGTCCAGGCCTTCTAGAAAGCAACTCAGAGCCTCTCCCCCCAATGAAGGTAGTTTACCTTCTGCTGTGACTGCATCCCAAGTAACTACGTATGTGTACAAAGATATGTGCAGCTGCTTTATAACAGTAAATAACTAGAAACAAGGCGGATGTCCACACATAATATGGAACTTCAATTAAGATAAAACAATTTGACAGAGCAGCACACGATCCTTGCCAGGGATCGCTGCAAAGTGCAGGTTACGAATGAGAATGTTTACGCTACGTGAAAACAAAAGCAAAGCTGAGAAAAGTTATGTGTTAAATATAATCCAGAACGAGAAAACAACACACTGAGGTGAGGATGATTTAGGAACTGGTGGGATAAAAGGGAACTTTTGCTTTTATTGGTTTTCTTTTATTGGTCCGACGTATATAGGCAATGGATGTTTAAAACGTAGTATTTCTATCAATAATCATGAAGGAGCAAACACCCTCTTCTGTGGAGCAGATCAAACCGTGGGGAACATCTGCCCGAATTGGGGTACTCAGACCTTCCCAAGTTTTAAAGGCCTGTGTGGGATGCAAATCCTGACCACGAGGGGGCTCGGAGGGGCTCCTGCTAGCCCGAGTACCTCCAAACACACAGCTCTTCCCTTTGCTTTCATTTCCCCCACCCCCCTCCCCAGTTATTAAATTCTATGCCTTCCTCTTCTTTCTTTTCATTATGCATTGAGATGCTACCATATGAAATATATGTGGGAAAATGCTCACTGGATCCTTCCAACAATCCTGTAAGATAGATGCCCATTTTACGTGCCCATTTTACAGATGAGGGCACTGAGGATCACAGATTTAAGCAATGTGGCCTGGCCCCCACACCTAAGGAGCCAGAGCCCGAACTCAAATCTCAACCTCCCTTTTTCCAAAGCCCTCGCTTGCAACCACCCTAAGAACTCTTTCTTCCCTGCCTCTCTGCCTGCGTAACAAACCAAACTACCCAAGGCTCTGCTGTGTCCCCTCTTCTCTTTGTTCTAGCTGCCTAAAGAAACTGGTTAAACTGTAACGAATCCAGAGGTATCCTATGAACTTCTTATAAATTAACCAGTAAGATAAGGTAATGCGGCCCACACTGATTGGGAAAGCTGATGCAGAACAGAAAAGGAATTACCTTCAGACACAAGCCTGCACGTGCAGGTAAAAACCAAATGACATCCAAAGGAGTTCTACTCCCAAATCAAGAGCAGACTATGACCCTTGACATTACTGCAGAGAGAGCAGAGTTTTCTGCGCTCTGCCTGCAGAAACCAATTCCACAATCAGCTGAAAGTTTCTTTCCGCTCACAACGCAGCCCCCACTCCAGAAGCGGGGAAGCAAGAACAGTAAAAAGGAACAGAGGAAGTATCAAGGTATGAAACTAACATAGACAGGGTGACAAATGGTTGTAGGCACCACGTATGACTCATTCTATAAATAATGACGCGATAATCGCTAAAGATGTAAATTCTAATTAAATCCGAAACCTAACAAAGTCAAACAACAGCAAATGATGTTTGACAGAGCAAAGGTCTTAGGGGAGCCAAGAGGAAGAAATACAATGAAATCTATGCGGGGAACTGCCCAGCGTTAGAGAAGGGACCTGAGCCATCAGGTTGTTCACCGCCCTGTTTACTGCAGATGGGGAAACTGAGGCCCAGCAAGGTAGATTGAGCATCCCAAGTCACCTTGGGGCAGGTCAGGAAACAGCAGCAACTCGGTCCCCGAACTAGCGGTCCTTCTGCCTTTCCCCGTACCACACGCACCCTGCCTTAGACTGGAAAGCCATTCCATTTCAAATCACATTTTCGAAAGAGCATTAAGCATTCTGTAAATATTAAGTTCCTTTTTAATAATTTTCAAACGCACAGGGGCACATTTTGAAAAGGGGCCTGGTTTTGATTTCTTTTGGAAAATTGCACACCGCTCGGCGTCTAACCTCGTATTGAGTGAAATATTAACAGGCCATATAATGGTTTCAGTGTTCCTTCAGCAAAGCTAAACAGAATTCAAAAAAACATATCCCCCAGGCCTACAGTGGAGTTTCTGGAGCACACATTAAACTCCACGCTCTGCTCTACAAGCCCATCACTGTTAAGTAACTCATCAGAAAATAAAGAGGGAATTACCAAAGGGGAATTGCCAAGCAATTAGTTCTCTGAAGCAGATGACATACTAGTGCTGGAGGGAGGAGCTTCTCGGTTAGTCATATGTCAGCGTCAGAGCCTCCTAATCTGTAAATAAAAATGCATCACGTATGATTACAGCTGGGATGTGGGCTGGGGCTGCCAGGCGAGTGCACGGATAGTAAATCCCAAGTCCTCTGCGTTCCGTGCATCTATAAAGCGAGAGACGTTGCCTCTCAAGGCATTTTTTTTTTAAGTCCTGTAATTTTCATTCAACGTAAGAAAGACAGACCGGTCTCCCCTAAGCGGGCTAAGACAAAAGTGATCTTTATCCTTTCTCTATCCTTCTGACGTGGGTCGGTTAAGATTCATCCACCTGTCCAGATGAGGAGAAAAAAGTGAGAGATTGGGAGGGGCGCGGACAGGAGGGGACAGGAGACCCGGGGCTTCCTGACGGCCACCCGGACGAAAGCACGACCTCCTTTCACCGCCCGTTTTGCTCTTAGAGCTTACATCCAGTGCCAGCCCACCACCTAGCAAACTGCAGAGATGAATACTTTGTATCTGCCAAATCTTGCAAGCTGAGCCATGACCCAGGGAAGCTTTGGGAAGAGTCAAAAGTTCATCGTCTCACTGGGACTCTTGACGCTGAACCGCATTTGAAGCCCAGCTCAAGCCAATCCCCTGCGACACAGATAAGCCCGGTGCCACTGCCATCGCTCTTTTCAATTAATAATTATTCAAAGTGCGTAGGAACTTCAGGGAGGTATGAGGACGAGTGAAAAAAAAACACGGTAACACCTCCAGGATGGCCTGGGGGCAACACTGAGCTGACAGGCCAGCATCCAAACATCCAAATGGAAGGCTCAGCACGCAGGAACCCTTCCCTGACCTGGACCTCGTGGAAGATGCTACAGCCCTATCGTGATTTTTTAAATATTAAAGAGACGCCCTCCCTTCTAGACTCAACTGTAAGCTTCTTACACACGGGGCTCAGGGCTTAAGAGTCAATGCATGGCTGCAGTTAAGAGTACAGGGTGGGGGGCGCCTGCGTGGCTCAGTCGGTTAAGCATCCGAGTCTTGATCTCAGTTCAGGTCATGATCTCACAGTTCGTGGGATCGAGCCCTGCATTGGGCTCTGTGCTAACAGCAAGAAGTCTGCTTGGGATAGTCTCTCCCTCCCCCGCCCTCTCTCCCTCTGTCTCTGTCGCACTCCCCAGATTGCGCTGTCTCAAAATAAATCAATAAACTTAAAAACAAACAAAAAAAGAAGAGTACAGGGTGGAATCCAAGCATGACTTCACCACTTAACAGCTAATCAACCCTGGGCAGGTTACTTCTCCTCTCGGTGCCTTGATTTCCTCATTCACATAATGGATAATAACAGTACCTACCTCCAAGGACTGCAGTAAGGATGAGATGAGTTAATATACACTTAGTGGGAACGGCTCACCATCTCTATATTTCTTTCAGAGCCCAGCTGGCATAATGCCTGTCACATATTAGATGCTCATTAAAGATGGGCAGACAGAATGATCTGCCCCTGAAGTGGTTTTTTCCAGCCCTCTCACTCCTGTCCTAACCTTCTTGTCTTTTATGGAAGGTAGGAAACTCACTGCCTCATTGTGAGCTAGTCTGGGGAATAGAGACAACCCATCTAAATAACTCAGGTCAAAGAAAAACATCTTGAATGATCCTCTAGTCTTCTCTAATTATATTAAAACCGACTGCCCACTAACAGAACTGCAACCAGATCATCTCCAGCCATGTCTTCTTAGCATCTTTTCATCCCAGAGTCAAAGCTCACTCGCTCTGTCTTTCTTCATTTTCTATAAAGTATAAATGGGAAGCCAAATTGCTCCGAAAGCTGTGCCTCATGTGCGTGCGTGTGTGCGTGTGTGTGTGTGTGTGTGTGTGTGTGTGTCACATTTAGAAGAGTCCACATAAAGCCTCCCGGAAAGCCTTGAAAGTTACAAAACACACCCATATTAATGTGATTTATCAAACAAAGTACAGTAGATGACTTTCCACAGGTGAACAAGTGCTCCAGAGCTGGGTGGATGGAGCAATGTGGTTTCCGCCTATCACATGAGATGAATAAATAAATCAACGGTGGGAAAGATCAAAAGAAATGCTGGAATTGTTCTTAGTACGTACAGGGCTTCACTGAAAATCTTAATAAAACTGTTTAGAGGAAAATAGAAGGGTCGTTTGTTTAAATGAAAAGAGATGCCGCGTGCACTGAATTTCAAAAGCGGCATTCATTGTCATACACACATTAGATTTAGCTACAATTAGCTCAGGTTTCTCTCTCTTTCTTTCTTTCCTTTCTTCCTTCCCTCTTTCTTTCCTTCCTTCCTTCCTTCCCTCCCTTCCCTTCCTTTCCTTCCCTCCCTCCCCTTCCCTCCCTCCTTCCTTCCTTCCTTCCTTCCTTCCTTCCTTCCTTCCTTAAGGTCTTAAAGGAAGAAAGGTTTGCACATGATTTCATTGAGCTGCAGTTCAGTCCTCGGCAAGGCATCTGAGATTCCAGGGAGAGGACCCCGTTATCCCCCCAGGCGCCCTCCAGCCTGTCACCAGCCTTCCCTTCCCCTCAGGTTTCAAGGCCAAGCACCCGAAGGCCGTGCTGCACCCACGCGCCGCTGCCTCCCGCCTCTTCCCACGTGCACTTCACGCCTGCTGACAGCAGCCCCGAAACACGGCCCTCCTCGCTTCCCGCCTGGCGAACTTCCTGCGGGCGCAAGAACTCCCCATGGCAAAGTCGGCTCTGCGGCTCCTCCAAGCTTCTCTCCAGACCTGACCTCTCCCCGCAATTTTACCCCCACCCTGTCTACAACGCAGACGCCCCCCCTGCACCTGTGCTTCGGCCAGAATGGCCTCGTCAGTGACGTCCCAGGCACTTGCACGGGTCTTCCCCTGCTCCAGCCGCCTCTCCCCACAGAAATGCTGGCCAGCCTTCAAGAGCTGAACTCCGACGAGCCCTCCTCCTCCCGGTCTTTCCTCGCCATCCCACTCGGCGTCACTGTGAACTCCTTCCATATCAGAACGTAACCCCGGTAAGAGCAAGACACCCCATTCTATTTTGCGTAAGGTCTTGCCGGGCATTTCTCCTCGCCCCTACCTGACCACGAAGAAGGCAGCCTCGTTCTGGGAGCTCTTACTCGTTTTCATTCCCACAGCACCGGGTAGTAGTTTAAAAAAAGATGCAGTGAATGAATGAATGAATCATTTCTTTACACAGAGAGCGCCTGGGAACCAGCGAGGTCACAGCCAGCCGTATCACATGCACAAAGGAAGCAGAACCAGAAATACTTGCAGCCTAGGTTTTAATTAAAAAACAAAAACAACTTAATGACTATAACAGAATACCGCACGAATGGTACTGTGCCCCTTCTTGGGTTCAGCCATCAATTGTGAGGATTATAAAGGGGCCGTTTTTCATGCAAAATGTTTAGATAATGCTTCTAAGCTTCCTTTCAATGCAATCACAGAAAATGTCAGCGGCTTAAAACTCAAGGTGACTCTGCACTATGTTGGTAATACAATACGTATTCATAAGACACTTGGACTTGCTTAATATACTATAAAAACCTCGGTGTCTTCTCAGCTGCACATACTGACCAAGAGCTAGGACTTTCTGATGCCCGTTTTTTTTTTCCACAATAAAATTCTCTTGTAAACATCGCACGTTAAAAAAAAAAAAACATGCGTGTGTTTTAACCACGTATGCAATCAAACTACTTCTCCCCAAAACTTGAAGGTGAGGATTCTCTGCCTAGCATATCAAATGATAATACCCCAAACAGATAAAGCAGTGGTGAGGCATCTCACCCCTTTCCATGCAGCTGACACTTGCAGACCTTAAGAGGCTTAGCTTTTGCATGTAACTCCGGGGAGGGGGGGGGGGTATTCTATTATTCTATTTCCTTTGAAACAACCCCTCCCTGGACCGCAGCCAATAAAATGTAAAGGACCCCGTTCGTATTTCTCAAGGATACAGTGTTTGGGATAACTGCCTCCCTCCTCTGCCCCATCCCCCAAGAGGACCTTACTGACGACCCTTTCTGCAACTCAGGTTTTCATTCATTTTTACTCAGACCACAAATCACTTCATCTGTGCACGCAACTTCTCAGTTCACCCTGCGACAACATAAAAACAATACGTGTGCATTCTATCGCAGCAACAGGGTGGGGCTGACACAAAATTCAGAAAAATAAATAAAAGGCTCGTTTGCTTTGCAAAGCTGCAAATGTCTACAGCGTTGGTCCAAAGATCAAGGTACAAGTGTATTTACTTGTTCCTAGTCATGTACGGTCCAGGAGCAACCATCAGAAAACAAGAACATTACAATCATCCTGTCGAGAGAAAAGTTACACGATCACAAAGATAAAACTTATGTGCAGAGCTCGCTTCGGCAGCACGTATGCAAAGATAACTTAGGTTCACAGATCACAAACCATAAGCTAGGCACTATCCTACCCAGCAAATGCGTATTTCATTCCATTCTTACAGCAGCCCTAGAAAACAGTTCTAATCTTATCTCCACCTTATACACGAAGACACTGAGGCACAGAAAGGTTCTAGGGCTTTCCAGGACACAATGGCAGTTCCACAGGCAGGCAGGCTGCTTCTGGAGCCGGTGCTCTTATCCCAGATGCCACGGAATTTATCCGCAGCTTAAAAACTGGATCTTAGGTGTAGAGGGGGGAGCTCTTTATTTAAAGAAAGCTGGTGAATCATTTTCTTTTCTAATTCTTTTTAATGTTTATTTATTTTTGAGACAGAGAAAGAGAGAGAGAGAGAGAGAGAGAGAGAGAGAGTGCGTGAGCAGGGAAGGGGCAGAGAGAGAGGGAGACACAGAATCCGAAGCAGGCTCCGGGCTCCGAGCTGTCAACACAGAGCCCGACACGGGGCTCGACCTCACAAACTGTGAGATCATGACCTGAGCCCAAGTCGGGCACTTAACCGACAAAGCCACCCAGGTACTCCTGGTGAATCATTTTTAAAATGAACATTTTGGTAAAGCAAATATCCGCCTCCTAACAAATCAGTTGCACATCCAGATTTGGATACGTGAGGTATATGGGAACAACAGACCCGCGTCCTGCCTGGTAAGCAAATGGCACATGACCAGGAAGAGCTGCCCAGAGACCACCTCGTCCAGAAGTTCTCAAACATGCAGAGCATCACTATGATTCCGAGAGACCATTGAGGTTCATTTGGATTCAGGAAGTGGAGCCCCAATCCTTCCCCCCCCCCCCTCCTCTTTTTAAACCCTCCAGGTGATTCCGTTGCCCAGCCAGGCTTGGGAACCTCTGAAAGAGTCCAGCAGGACTGTTCCCAAAGTAAACAGAAAGAGGAGATCTATGTCATAATCTCCTTTGGTTGCACCCACCAGTGCTCTCAAAGCCCTCTTGCCCCCAACTTCTGTCTAACTTCCACGTCTCCCGATTTTGTTTAGGCAGGATCCTCTTGTCCTCTCTTCAATACAGAACCATGAGTCATCAACGCTGTTTACACCCTGTGTCGGCATGACTCTCCAGGCCAGAAAAATTTACTGTACGTGAGGCAATCAGGAAGTTGTAAAATCCAAACAGACACAAAGAAATTCAAGATTCGACAAATCCTGGCTGCCGCTGAACAAATGGGCCTCTGTCTCCCCACACCTGAATCGCTGTACCACGAAAACCGTGACTTAAGGTAACAGTTGGGTAGAAAAACAGTCTCACCGCATTATGTAAAGGGGACGACAAAGACGATGGGACTCAAGCCTACCACACAACGCTCAACCGGCTCCAACTCAAACGTGGACTTCTTCAGGAACCACATAAATCAAACCAACAGGAGAGATATTGAAGCCAAGTTTTTAAAAAGTCTCGCGGCAATTTCTCAACCTCCCTCTGGATCTGGTGTGCAAAGGCAGTTACGACAAACAGTCTACAGCGTGCAAAGGCGTGGGTACTAGGTGACTTTCCGGGTCAGACCTTATCCTCAGATGGAACCTAGATGAGCGTAGCAAAAACTCTCACCTGACACGGGATGCACTTCCCTTGAGTGGCCGTGGAGCAGGAGACGGTCTTACAAGGATGACACACAGGTCCCCAGCTTGCACCGACCGGCCTGGCGACTTTCTGCACGATGCTCCTGCGGTGGTCGAGGGGGTGCGGGAGAAGAAATCCACAATGAGAAGCAGAACAGACGGCTTCAAAAAAAAAAACAGTTCCACCTTAAACTGTCTGTACACCGAAACCCAGACCCTCAAGGACATCAAATGTTTGCATTTTCGTGTTACGGAAACTACGGTTACCAGCCAGTCCAAAAGGCAGGTCTGGTTTTATCCAACAGGGCTCGGAGGGAGGCCAACCCACAAAAAGGTCATCCCTTCAATCAAATTAAGAGCTTGGTCGCCCCATTTGAGCCACGAACTGGCATTCTTTTCTCTAATGATCCTAACCAATCATCTGATAAACACATGCTGGTCATCACAGCGATAACTGGTGAAATGGGCATGAATTGAATAGTAATCGAGCCAAAGTCTAATTTTAATATGGCATATATTACTATCAACATGCAACTAGAAAGGCAGTCATGGGACAGCACAGTCATCAGCATACTGGTCTAATGGGATAGAAAAATGTATCAAGTGCAGAAAACACTGTAAAAGTATGCACATGTTCCGCGAGACTTTCCGCTGAACTTGAAATTATTTACTTATTGACTATAGGTCTATTTCATTTTCACGTTGCCACAATGCCTTGCGCATGGTTAAGTAAAAATTAATCCACCGTATAATGAATGAGTGAATGTGTGAATGGATGAATGAAAGAATGAATGAATCTTCCATATACCTTTCCATCAGGGAGCCTGGTGCTTGTAGTTTTTGTGAGGTAAAGACCTAAGCATAGAAATGGAAGAAGTTGAGGACTTGATCTGCTCACAGAGTTTTCAGCCCTATGAAAATACTGTTTTCAAATACTGATCATCCCCAATGGTCCCCATTAAGTAGAAAGAATCAGTAGCACGGTTGTAAACTAACCCCCAAACTGGTCATTGCTGGGCAGACTTTCCCTCTCTGATTAGCTGTTTGGGCTAATTTTAAATTTAGTTTGGGTTTCCTAAGCCCACGCCAGGTAACAGAAGTAGGGAGAAAGCCCAGGATTATATTGGATGTCAGAAAGAAACTATTCTGGAGTTATGAATACAATCTCCAACGTGAATAATCCGTAAACAGGTAAATGAGCCAATTATCCTTGGATGGCAACACATCTCGGTAGCCATGACTATTCTCATCCACACACACTCACTATTTTTAAGAGGACGGCCCAGCTGGAAAGGAAACTAATCTCGATCGCTTTCCAACACGTTTCAAAGTAACGAACAGTAGCCAAAGCGTTCTTCCTTCTAACGAGGCAGTTCACCAAGTATTTATTTAAGCGTCTATTGCATGCCCCGGACTGATAATGCAAAAGAAGTTTTCTAGCCATTGGTTTCTCCACACGTAATCCGTGAGTGCAGAAAAGTAGGTAAGCTGTTCTAGATTCCAGTATCTTTGAAATCCTTACAAGACTCCACTAAGTCTGTCCCTCCACCAAGAAGCCTGCTGCGTGACACATATAAATGGTGGCCAAGTTAAAGAGAAGCTCACCAAATTCGATTTCCTCTTACACAGTACCTGCTTTCTTGTTTCTTTCTAGTAACCTCTCAAATGAAGCATCAACCTACTGGACAATCATTTCTGAGCAAGACGCAGGCACCGTGGATTTGCAGAGAGCACTCGCTTGACGAGCTAACAGTGAGTGTTCGCTGGTGTATCTGTGTGTGTGCACACAGTCCTATTTACATATCACCCGGCAGATAAGGTTTTATAGAGTCCAAATTACAGTCTCCTCCTATTCTGCTGAAGTGCACAGAACAGTCAAACATGATGCAAAGGCTGTAAAATATTAATTTACCCTCACACTGGTATGCCTGCTTCTTTCCCAGGTATTTGTGGTGCTGCACCAGTTAGAGTAATTAACAGAGTTGACATAACTTGCTGTTCCCTCAGAGGGAAGAAACCCAAGAACAACAGCGAGGCAGGGTGGATTCACTGCAGAAACATACAAACAAGATACGAAAAATAATAAATAAAGAAATAACCTATAGCATGTTTTCTACAACACACACACTAAAAATAGAGCCCTTCGTATTTCAAAAGCACAGCAGAACCACCTAACACAGTTCCGCGAATAGCGGAAGACTGCTAAGAAAGATGGCCTGAATAAAACTGATGTGATAGTAAAGAAGAAATAATATATAAATAAATAAGAGTTCCTCTTAGCCTGAATCAAAAGAGCCTGATCAGGGGAACCTCTGCCCCCTTAAGTCTCAAATTCTGATTACACTACAATGAATTTTCTGACAAGTCATTTTCAGGTAGGATGTATCATTTTTGCTTGCATTATGGCAATTACCACTGCATTTTCATTACTCCGCAAATGATATGCATTAAAAGTTATAGAAAAATCAATGAGACGTTTCTGCTAACATCGAACGTATCAAAGAAAATACAATGCTTGTCGCTCTTTTGTCTGCGATAGTTCTAAACATGTTTTAGTACATTTGGGATGCTAATCTGCACTACAAACATTGACAATACACTAGCCTGACAAGTTCATGTCTATCAGGATTACAAAACATATTACTACACTGATAAAGACAACAATACATCATTTATGAAACAGGGATAAGATTTTACAAACTGCCTCCACAAATAAAGATTATTTACCTAAAATCTTTTTCTTACACATATTTCTTCAAAACCCTGATCCAATTACAACTCTTTCAGCCAACATTTAAAAATATTCTCCAGGGGCACCAGGGTGGCTCAGCTGGCAACGGGTCGGACTACGGGTTTCAGCTCATGTCATTATCCCACGCTTCCTGGGTTCAACCCCCGCATCGGTCTCCACACTGTCAGTGCACAGCCTGCTTGGAATTCTCTCTCTCTCCTCCTCTCACTGCCCCTCCTCTGCTTGTGCTCTCTCCCTCTGTCTCTCTTTCTCTCCCTCTCTCTCAAAATAAATAAATAAACTTAAAAAAAATTTAATTCTCTAAATCAGCAATCAGCATGCTCACTATTATATCATCCCTTAAAGAAATTTTGAATGAGCATTTTATTGAACTGAATTCGATGAAACTAAAATGTGAACAGCAGAATTGCGGACTGCAAAATTCATTCTTAAAAATGAGCAGTCCTGTGGGTAATGCCCTAGGACAGAAATTACGATCTCTGCTGAGATTTCTACAATTCATTTATTTTCAATGCTTTTAACAAAATAAGGAGGGCCTGCTTCTGGTAACCTTGAAAGTATGACCGGAATTAAACCCATTCTTTGAAGCAGTTAAGCTTGTACATATCTGAATCTCTCACAGAAGCCAATCATTCAAATTACTGAATAACTCTGAAAAGAAAAAGCAATGGAAATCAAATTAGTTAGGGCCACCCCAAAAATGATATCCTGTCTCTTGCCCTATGCCCCATCACATACGCAAGATTTTTAAATTGTTCAGAGTCTCAACCATGTTGTTACGTACACACAACTGTAGTTGAAAGAATTAACATTCACCCCTATACACTCATTTCCCGGGTTTTCATAAAATATGTTTATTGACTAACTTCTCCCAGGAAACAAAATGAGCCGCTGTTACAGTGTGTCAGTAATCAGCCAACTGTCATTCAAGGTAACTGCAAAAGTAAAATCCACTTGACATTTCAGAATGGAAATAAATAAATAAATAAAGGCATATTACACAAAAGGAATGTAAGTCCTTATACTCTACAATGACAATAAATACTGGACTCACTGAAATGTGTTTACTAATGTTTCACTACTCTCATAAGGCTGGCCTTGCCCAAGACTCACAGCCACTGAAATGTAAGGCCATCTACAGGCACTTGATATATAATCTGATGGTTAAAGAGTTTGTCTTGAATCTTTCTTCAAGACTGAAAGACAATTCAGAGGCCCGGGAGCCTAGCTATAATATTTCCGACAAAGTATCACTTCTGTTACCCAAACCCTCTTAAAACGAAATCCAGACAGGAAAATACTGACTTTCACAGTTCCCAATCAACCAACAGTTTTCATACTTATTTTAGCATTCAAAAATGCATTCACATTTTACTGCAAGTGAAGAGATCTTCTATATGCTGCAAATATAACCTAGGACCTCCAAAGCATGTAAAACTCAAACTTCTGGACCTTATTTCATATCCTTGCTTCCCATCTATTTACAGCCTAGAAAAAAATAGCTCCTTTTAACTTAACCACAGCAACACTTGATCTGAACAGGCCACAATCAAGTTACCCAGGGCATAAACCCACTAAACGGGGAGAGAGCCGTAAACCTCCCCCCCCCCCCCCCACTCTCCGGGGGAAGGAATCCTACCCCAGGGGAAAGTAAGGGTTTACCAATTTAGCTATGGGGCTGTAAAACTCTAAACCCACTGGCAGGATCACAACCAAATCAAGACACTATTATTCTCAGTTACTTTTTCTTCCAAACAGCAGGATTATTAAAATATTCCCGCTTAGGTGGATTTCCTGAGGAACAGAAAGCTTCAGCAACCAAAGCTACTTTTCTTTCCTTTTTCTCTGTTATTCTTCTCTGCCTAGCGGACTTAATGAGGTAGTGTCCTAATGCAAAGAGTAAACTACTGCTCTCTGAATTATTAAACGCTGATTAAATTATATCTCAAAATACAGTACAAGCTGTTTATTGTGCAAAAGCACCACCCGTGGTCAGTCTACTAGCTACAGGCCTGTATCATCTCTCACCGGAGAGAAAAACCTTTGAACTTACTATCACAGATGTAAAAGATGCTGGATGGCTAAGAGGTCCAAATTAAAAATGTATACATTCAAAAAAAAATGCATCCATTCAGCCATTAAAAATCAAATGGCTCCTGCAGTCAGTTATTATATTCTTGTTATTATAATGGCTCTTCTAACAGTAAACTTCTGAAATGTGACAATGTGGATATGCTTCCTAAATCAATCAATTGTGCAGAGTTAAATCCTTCAGAAAACCAGTCCTGTAGGTGCTTTCACACCTGAAGGGGTTAAGGGCCCGCAAGGCCAAAGGCACCAGACTGCAAAAGAAATGTCGCTTTAGAAACTCTGGAAGGTTTCTCACAAGTACCAAATACTTGTTGATCTGTTCACAATAAACATCAGCAGGAGTGCCAGGTTCCTTTCACTGTCTGGGGAGATGCATTTCCATCCTGCACCGGGCAAGAACAGCTTGTTGGTCTCCTTTATAAAAGTTGAGTAGCTTAGAAGCCTCATTCAGTGTCGCCCGTCCAAAGGACTGAAAGCAGCAGCAACTGAAATAGTGAAGCCTCTCCTCTGACTTGAGCAGCACAAATACTGGGCATAAAACACTTGGAGTATAGTCCAGGCACAAGACAAACCCACCTGAATGGACGAGGAACACTGTCTGTTGCCATGGCAGCCCGATCTAATTACAGGAGTGATCAGGGCCGGAGTAAGTGCAGGGAAAACCTATACCGCTGACACGTATCTACATGATGAGAAAGACAGGCGGGCGGGAGGTTCAGGGGAGCCCTTCAACCTCTGCCGGTCCTAGAAGGTGGCTTTCAAGCCCATTTGTCTGCGGAGCTGCTAAAATATTGACTGATGCATGCACAGTTGGAGGGCAATCAGAGGAGATTAAATGCCACAGCATTAGCTCTTGTGGTGCAATCCCCTTCCAAGAGTTCATGTGCAGGATTTTCTCAACCTTCTCTTGGGTGGTTTCCTCAAACATAAGCTTCATGCCACACTCAAAAAAAAAAAAAAAAAAAAAAAAGCCCAAGTAGCAAACTACAAATACACCACAGGGTGGGCTTAACGGGGGCTTCTAGGAACTGCAGGGCTCCTTCCAAACAGAAAAGGCTTAACCAACACCGTCGGAAAAGTAACGAGCTGTGCCTAAAAATAACCATCAAGTAACTACCCACTGCTCTGTACGATATGTAACGACAATGTTTAAATATTAAGAACAGCCTGCATTACAAAACACAAATGTCATTGAGATGTGACTACTAGATTGCCAAAGGAGGAACTTATTTGCATATACACATTCCCGTGCACGTAGGAAAGGATGTGCAGGGCGTATGCCACTCTAAGCCAGTAGTTTTTATTCTGTGGGCGCAATAGGGTCTTCCAATTTTTGCTAATTGTATCTTGTGGCTCGCACAGGGAAGCTCAGAATCTCTTCGGGGACGGCACCAGTTTGGAGGAGTCCCTACTGCACAGCATACGGTAAACAAAATAAAAATAGCTTGCCGTTCTCGTTAGCCACATCGCGCATTATATAACCAGCTTCCGACTGGCTTTTTTTTTTTTCTTTGCCCTTACTACTCTTCAGCAATTTCTCAATCTCCCGAAGTATTTATATTACCCTCTTATCTGCAGGATTATATACTAAGAAAGCAAAACAAAACAGAACGGCCACGGGGTTGAACCGGACCCCACGGTCCTTGGACACTGATTTTTTTTTTTTTTGGTTTTGTTTTGCTTTCTGGCAAGATCTCCACCACCACCCTACTTCCACCCCCCACTAAGGTCCTCGCTCAGTCTCCCTAGAAAAACCTGAATTGTTCCATCGCTCCCAGTCAGCCCCCTACGTGGTCGGAAATAAAATGAAAGCACAAGCCCGGGAGTTTAGGAAGGAGGCCTGAGGGCTGGGGGTGGGGTGGGGTGGGGTGGGGTGGGGTGGGGGTAGGGCTGGGGAGGGTCGGGGCGCCGCAGAGTCAGCCAAGTGGCCACCTAGGGGCCGCTCCCCACCGCGACGGGCCTCGCCGCCCCCCTTCCGCGCGCGCGCACGCACACACAGACACACACACACACACACAGACACACACACACTCACTCACACACGCACGCACTCACTCACTCACACTCACGCCGCGCTCCGCCGCCGCCTCACCTCTCGCTCCGCCCGGCCGGCCCCTTCCCTGCCCCCTGCGGGACCGGCCTGCTCGCAGCGCTGGAACCACGTAGGAGGCGGCGGCGGCGGCGGCCGCGGGAGTGGCGGAGTCTCCGGCCCGGCCCAGAGTGAGCGAGCAGCGGGGCTCCAGGGCGCATCCCAATCCCCGCAGCGCCTCCTCCGCCGCCGCCGCCTCCTCCTTCCCCTCCTCCTGGCTTCATTCACCCTCCCAGCAGCCGCGCAGCCGCTCACTCCCGGCGCCGGCGGGGCAGCGCCCGCCGCCGCTCCTCCGCTCCGGCCGCGCGGGCGCTGGCGGGGGCGCCGGCTCCGGGCTGGGGCGCTCGCGGGCTCGCGGCTCCGGGCGGCGGCCGCCGCACATGATCAGGAAGCGGCCGCACCAACAGGGCGGCGGTGGCGGCGGCGGCGGCGGCGGCGGCGGCAGCAGGGCCGCCGCCGCCACTCCAGCCGCGCGCCCGGCACCCGCGCGTCGGCTTCCCCCCGCGCCCACCCCTCCGCGCCCCCCGCGCTCCCACCGCCCGGCGCCCGGCCGCGCGCAGAGTCCCGGCCCGTAGCCGCGCACCCGGCGAGGCCAGCCTCCGCCAGGGAGACCCCCCGCCCCGGGCTCCGAGGCCCGGGCGGCCACCCGCGGCGGGGGAGGGGGGAGCCCAACCCTCCTGCAGACCCACTCGCTCCGCCGCCCTCCGAGGGGAGAGGGCTGGGGAGGGTGCGGCGGGAGAGGAGGGCAGCGCGACCCCCGGCCGCCGCCGCCGCCGCCTACCCCTACGCCACCTCGAGGGAGGGGGACACGGTTCTCCGCACTCGCGGCCGGACCAGCAGCCGCCGGAGCGGGGCGCCGCCGCCGCTCTCCCCGCCCGCGCCCGCGCCCGCACCCCCAACCCGGGCGCGCCCCCTCGCCTGGAGGGCGCCCACCGGCCCGGCAGCCCCCTGCCGTCCGTCCCTGCGCCCCGAGCGGGGGTGTCGGCCCGGGAGGCTGGAGCGGGAGAAGGTTGTATGTACACACACACACACACACACACACACACACACAACACAACACAACACGACGCGTCGATTTCCCTTCGCTCCTCTTCCAGCTGTTTTCTGTGCCGGCGACTGGGGTTTGGGGTTTGTTTGCTGGTTGTTGCTTTTGCCCCTCTCGGGAGAGCAGCGGTAGGGGTAAAATTTTAATCTAAATAAGGGGCGAAGGGGATGGGGGAGGGGGGAGAAAGAATCAGAGGAGAAAAAAATAGCCACTTACTGTAAAGTGTAAATGGATCTGGGGTTGCGTGGGGAAGGGGGGGCAGAGGGAGAGAAACAGTGTCTTGCGGCTGCTGTAGCTCTGGTGGCTGCTCCGCGGGGCTCGTTTTGGATCCCCCTGCAGTGAAACAGGTCCTGTACGGCTCCGCCACTGTAGTAGAAATGATGTCTGCGGTATACTCTGCTCTCTCCTCCTCCTCCTCCTCCTCCTCCTCCTCCTCCTCCTCCTCCTCGTCCTCCTCCTCCTCGTCCTCCTCCTCCTCCTCCTCCCCCCCCTGCTCCCCTCCCCTCCCTCCTCCCTCCGCCCGTCCGCCCTCCCTCCCTCGCGCTCTCTCGCGCTCGCTCGCTCGCTCGCTCCAGTATGTAAATGTGTAATAGAAGCCAAATATGGAGCAGTTGGCTGCCGCCGCCGCAGCTCAAGGATCCGACTTGGGGGTGGGGGGGGGCACCCTCTGGCGGGCGGCAGGGCGAGCCGCTCGGAGCACCGAGAGCGCACGGCGCGGCGGCCGGCCGGCCGGCGCCCTTAACCCTTGGCTGCGCGCTGCCGGGGCTCCGCGGCCCCCCGGGAGGCGGCGCGTGGCCCGAACTGGCTCGGCAGCTGGGGGGGAGGGGAAGGGGGGCGGGGGGGGCGACTCAGGCCGGAGGGGACGCTTCTTCCAGGTTTGGGAAAGGGGCGGGGAGCTGAAGCGATGAGGTAATTTTAGCGGTGACCGGTCGGTCCTCGCGCGCCTCCCCGGGCCCCTGCACCTAGTTGGAGGGGACCGAGCGACCGCGGGGTGCAACTCGGGGCGCCCTGGAGGACTCTCCGAGGGGTGTCGGGCTTCAGCTCCGAGCCAGCGAAGTACCCCAGGGGGAGGAATGGGGGGGGGGGGGTCGAGTCTGATCCCGACGTGCCCTTCGTCCCAGGCGCGCCGGGAATCGTCCGAGAGGACTAACTCGGATCGCCGTGCACGTTAGCCCTCCAAGCCGGTTTCGTTCCGGAACCAGGACCACGGGGCTGCGGGGATTGCCTCGGCGTGCAACTCAGGAAAGTTTGAAGGGTCCCCTCCCCCGCATGTGCACCGTCACCTTCCCTGCCAGGGAAAGCGGGTGCCCTCCCTGCCACCACCCCCCCCCCCCGCCACCTCCTTTTCGTTTTCTGCAGGTCTGCAAATCTGCCCTGGGTACTGGAGTACCCAGCTCCCGCCTTGGAAGACGACCCGCGCACTCCACTCGCAGCTAATTCGGGATCATTAATTTAATCGGAAATGAGGTAACCAGTGCAGGAGATACAGAAAGCAAACCGAGCATCAAATGGCAGTTCTGGTGAATCCACGCTGAAGAACTTCCTCTGCGCTCAATTTTCAAGCGCGGTTCTCAACTGCCCACCACCCCGCCCCCTCCGCGTGTACCACCGCTGGGTGCTAGCATCCCGGGGAGGAAATCTTATGTGGAAGGGTGCACCTTGCCAACAGGTGTGGCACCTGGAGGAAGAAAAGGCACATCCATGCGGAAGGGAGCTCGGTGCGGCGTTCTCCCTGCTGCAGATAATTCTGGAAGACCAGTAGGTGTCGGGGCAGCATTTGACCTCTTTCAGGTGCTTAGAACCAAGTGTCTAGAAACACGATCTTTCCACGTAAGTTTCTCTCTGCAAGCCACCACTATTGACTGTAAGCTGTATCTGAGAAACCTTTGGCTGAGTTTGCTTATGACCTAACGGTTAGTCACCAACCGAAGCAGGGTACAGAATCACCCAGAGAAATGTGTCAGCTTTGAAACAACTGTATCGTAGAGCCAACGTGCTCCAGAAATAAAAATAAGCCTAACAACTAGGAAGGTGTGGAGCCCCGGAAATAATTTTTTTCTGGCATTTTGAAATATCATGCATATATACGTGGCTATTTAAATAAGACTACTGTTCACTCTTACTCGTTTCTACAACTTTTTCTTTTTCTTTTTTTTTCCATTTAAAAAGCAATGCTTGTTGCAGTTTAAACCCCAGGTTGGTCTAAAGTGGCATTGTTGGTCTCATTACAGCCTCTAGTGGACAGTTAAAATCAGTTTCCTGAAAAGGCTCTTCCTGGTGTTTTGTTGTTGACAAGCATTGTCAAGGTGAAGGCTAATATCTCAGAAGTAAGTGGGGAGTAGCTCCTCCCTTCCCCTGCTTGGCCGAGTGGGCTCCTGAAAGGATCAGAAGCAGTTGGTTCAGCACCGAAGAGCCGTATGCTTTGTGCTGCAGGTATATAATTATTACTGGCCTGCGAATAAACAGAGAGCTTCTGCTCCTCGTTTCTGTTTGAGACAGCTTTCATAAAAACTAACTTCATCTAAAATATTTTTGTAACAGAAAATATTGGTTGCCATGTTTTTGGCTTAGCCGAGGTGTTTTTATTCTGACTGCCCAATCCACCTCCACTCTATTTTTAGACATCTTCCATTGAGAGTATTTTCAGCCAAAAACAGCTAATATTTTAATTATTACATTGACACAGGCAGTTAATTTAAGTTATTTTAACAACCTTAAACAAATTAAAACACATAACTCAGATTAGAGTTAGTCAATTAATTTAAATGTTCCCTTAAGGAGGCTAAATATGTATATTACCCAAACAGTAAAGACAATTAATAAGAAATGTGTCATTTCCTTTCTTAGCCATTAAGATTAAAGCCATAAACTGCCATGAAAGTCTGTAACTGTTCCTTCCTGCGAGGTCTCGCTTAAATGGTATTCTCGCGATACAGTTTCATTACCTTTAGTGTTGAAACGTTTTCTTTTCAGACGGCCAACAATCACAAATAACTGACTCTTTATAAACAAGATTTTCTGATGGAGATAAAGCCTCAGGGAAAGAGCAGGGCTTTCAAGAAGTTAGTAGCAAGTATATGCTACTATGGTCCTATTCATCTACCTGCTATTGTATTCATATAAGCTTAAGTCACATTTCAAAATTAAAGGAAATCGAGAGATAAGGCCTGCTGAGCCTTACCCCTACTCTGTGTTCTGCGTTGCTCAAACACCGTGGAAAATCATTTTTATCCCCTATATCTACTTCGTTGTTTTGATAGTATCTACTTTTGAGGGCTATTGGGTAAATACGATATCCTATAATTATGTATTACATTTTGCTTCGAAAAGCCTCATCTTCAGAGCCGTGGCAGCATCCGGGAGCTTTTTGGAAATTCAGTGTGAGAGTTCCACCCCAGACCTACTGAATTGCAATCTGCCTTTTAACCAGCAACCCTGATGATTCCTAAGCACACTGTAGTATGAAGAATGCCGTCTGTACCACAGGGCTCTGTCTAGGTGAATTGGCCCACAGACGCAGAACATAATTCTTCTATTTATTCCTCTTTTGTCCCCTCCCCTTTTAACTAATTTGCACTTTTTAACAAAACATTATTACATTTAATGCTTTGGCCAAATGGTACCGTATTTCAGAAAAGCCCCAATTGAATGCAAACGTCTGCATGATCATTGCCAAGTGGATACTCTGAGGAGTGTCCTGGGGTCTTGAATGTGAAGGTTTTCTTCACGGCAGCAGAGGGAGCACAAGAGTGCTTAATAAAACAAGCATACAAGCCCTCCAAATGGTAAAGGATTTTAAAGCCTAGTATATGTTTTCATCAGAAGTAGCCTCTTCCATATTTCATAACATAACAAAACAAAACAAAGCCAAGCAAACGCAAACAGCTTACCAAGTTATAACAACTAAATAATCGAACAGGCGGGAAGTTAAATAGAATACAGATACACTTATTTTGAGTTTGAGACTTCGTTTTTTTTTTAAAAAGTGGACTTCAAAAGTCATACCTCGAAAAATTCCCCTAGCTTTCCTCCAGTCAAAAATAAAGATAAACATGACCATTTCACAATATATGCAACTCAAACCATCATGTGGTACCCCTTAAACTTACACACTGATGTATGTCAATTACTTCTCCGTAAAACTAGGGAAAAAATAGTGCGCTACAGAATAAGGTAACTCTAAGAATAGCTCCTGTTTGTTTTAAAAACGTCCGTTAACCCAACACTACTTCAGATAAATTGGTTTCGTCCCGGAGGCAAATATGTTGGTAAAAGGATGTGTGCTTTTCACCATGTTTCACTCTCACGGTAATGTGGGGAGGGGACTATCCTTAATGTTTGCACTGGTGAGTACTTACATTTCAATTACATCTATACAGCATTTCATACGTCCCACAGCCTTCTGTGTCGCATCTTCAAACACTCCTGGGCGGTGGAGAAGACATGAGAAAGCCAAGCCTCAATAAAGTTGTGGAAACAGCTTGTGCTTTCGTGGCGTTGGTCATTTAATTGCTATAATGATCCACTGAGGTGTTCAGAAATAAGGGAGAACACAGAGACATTAAAGATTTGGCAGCATGTTTTTTGTAGTTTTAAAGATTTTCCCAAGTTACTAGATAGTGAATATTTAATAGGTGAATATTTAAATAAGACACTTATGAACAGAGACTCAGTCTTAATTCTCCAGCTGCTTTTTATGTATTTATCATTCATTTGCCTGGCAGTGATTTATTGCACATCTACAATAATCAGGCCCTATATATGAGAATATAGATGAGTAAGAAATCTCTGTCTGCAAGGAATTCCCACCATGACAAGTCTTATCTTTTGAAACTGTCCATTTTTACCACGATGAAACGTCAAGTCTCAGAGTCAACTGGTCCACCACCTCCCCACATCATTATACTCGTCAGACTTACAAATGTGAGAATCAAATACTAAAGTCTTAAAAATTTGGCAAAGGGGGAGGGCAGTTTGCATAACTCTTCAGCAAAATCTGACTTACAAGCTAATATTAATATTTCAAATTTGTATAAACAAAGATACGATGTGCATTTTATCCGAATGTCTTTCCTGTCAAAAACTCACATGAGTAAATACAAATGGTAAACATTTATTTTTTTCCTTTTCAAAAATTGTTAAAAAGCCTCTCCTCCTACGTTAAATAAGGATTTGCCAAGTTTCTGCCTGGAGCCATTTGTTATGGCTATGTAATAAATCCTGGAAAGTTTGACTTTTTAATGGAAACACTGACAGACCTTTGACCATGCTATTATAGGGAGGGTGTGATCCTACATGTGTCATTTTAAAATCTGAGCAAATCAGAGTATACTTGCAGAACGAATACGCCTTCCTTAGATTGCACTCTGAAACAAAAAGCTGGGGCGACCGGAAAAGTAAAATAAACTAAAAACAAAAGTGAAAACTGCTCACACAATAGACTCTGAGGTCAGCTCACCACACCCAAACTAAAGTCACTGGGCTCTGTGCATAGCAGAGACTCTGAAAGGTCCTGAATCATCTTTTTTGACTTTCCACCAAACTGTAGCAGGACTGGTTTGGGGCAATGCAGATGACATCACCAATAGTCAAGAGGGAAATTAAGCCCTCTGTATTACACATCTGCCAGCAGTTTGTAACTTACCAGTACACACATTAGGCAATTTTAAATAAGATTCTGTCTCCAATTAGAAATAAAAACAAATGCCCCAGTACGGGTCCGCCCTCCAAATTGTAGCCACTATCCAGTGTGGCTATTCAGGACTTGAATAGTTCAAATCGAGATATGTTGTAAGTATGAAATATACCTTGGGTTTAAAAGCCTTAGTATGTACGTGCACATACACATGCATATACATGCATGCACACGCATATATACACCTCAATACTTACGTGTTGATTAAATGTTGGAATGAAAATATTCTGTATATATTAGATTAAATAAAATACAGCGTTATAATTAATTTTACATGTTTCTTTTTTTCTTTGTAATGTAGTTACCATAAAATTTGAAATTATAAATGGGGATGGAGTGCCTATTGTATTTCCAAATGGACAGCACGAGTAAGAGATAATAGGACTACAGAGGTACAGGAATTAGTTCTAAGAACCCACAATTGGAGACATTAGGATTCCGGCATGACTCTCGGTAGTAGTGTAGTCAATAATTATTTTCTACCTTCCAGAGGTGTCTCCCTTGCACTATATTATATAACACACGGATCTTATCCCTGGTTAAAATGACCCCTGAGAGCAAGCCGTGATCTCACTGGTAGACCGACCTAGTATGGGCCTGCAAGACCAAAATTTGTTAGGCTCACCTGTGACTAGGTCTTTGGTCTTTTCTGGGAGGATCTCAATTACTTTGCCACCGTGGGAGAAGCTTATGCTCTGTTTTAGAAAATACAAGGATTCTAGAGTTATAGCTGGTTTTGCTGTGGAGGCTAGATGGTTTCGCTAAACGGGGTTGATACCTTCTAGTGACAGAGGGGTATTGATAATGACAATTATATAATTGTTGCTTAACTTGAAAAAAAAAATCAAGGCCACCAAAAGGAAATCTATTTCATAAAAAAAAAAAAAAACCACTTTCTAATACATTCAGCACAATAGAGTGTGTCAAAAGGAAATGAGATGATTTTTAGCCACTATTATTTATTTTTGCAAGCAAGACCTAGATAAATTTTCATCACTGTAACTCTGACCAAGATTGAATGTAATGCGGTGACCTACGAAAAATCAGAATTTATGGTCTTTAAGCATCGAAAGAACACAGCTCTTGTAATATGAAAAGAAAACGAACATTTTAAGACTTGCAATGAGTGAGTTGAACTTTGTTTGCTGTTGGCTGGGAGCACTTGGAAATCTATTAAAAGCATTTCATTAACCACTTGGCATCTTGTTTCCTCAAAAGAAATACATTTTCCAAATTAAAATCAAAGCCCCAAACCGCCACTGTTTGAATTTAAGGTAGTGCCAGTTGATGGGTTGTACATGTTAAGCTTAGTTAGAATGCCTTCAAAATAAGATCATGGGCAACAGGCTAAAAAAAACAAACATCAAATTGTTATGGAAGCTCTCTGTTATTCCAACGTCACGACATCAAAATACACTAGCTATTAAGTTCTCTCGCTCTATTTTTGAGTCAATACGGGCAACGGGAAATGGACCCAAATGAGGGTCCGAGTTTAAGAAAATTCTTTTATGAGGGTCTTACCAAGTTCACCCCCTTGCAGAAAGGCAGGGTTAGAGAAGACTGCTTTGGCAAACTTTGCTTTTTGACACAAATAACCAGAGTTCGCGGGGGAAACTGGCCTGCCAGCGCGGGGGATTTCGCCGAGGGCTGTCTGCTGTCTGCAGAACCCTTTTCTGCCAGGCCCTCTCTGCAAGTCTGTTGGCAGATTTCGGGGCGCTCTCAAGACTGGAGCCTGAAGACGCAGATTTGCTTGGTGTCTGTGGCACAGACATAGAAGGAAAACTACTGCCACAGAGGCTTCCTGACAGGGCAGAATAATAGCACTCAACCTTCAACTGTAAATTACAAACAATCCCTTTTTAAGTACGAAACGAATGCACAGAATGGAAGGCCCTGTCAGCCAGAGTGCGAGTAAATCAAGTACAAGAAGACAAATTGTTCCCTCATCCCACTACAGCCAGATTTTTATTCTGCTAACTGTACTGTCATCAGAGAGCCTTTCTTCTCTGTCAGAGAGAAAGAGAAATTAATACATTGTAGTTCTAATAAACATGCCAGGCATCTGATGCTTCTCTCCTGAACGCCAAGCAGGTGACCTGATCTGTTTCGCGGCCCTTCCCCCCAGCCCCTGGCTTAAAAGTTGTAGCCTCAATACCAATAGTAAGAACACGTGATCCCATCACTCCCAGAGCTAGCGTTTTCTGCAGTCAATTTCATAATTACGGCGCTCCGCCTCCCTGCTCAGCACTTCCTTCCCCCTCACTGTCCTCTCTCCCCCACCCCCAGCCATGAATCATCATGCATTTAAAGAGACTTAGGTGACCCCGTGTGAACTTTCCTGGCATCCTGTGCATTCTTATGCCAAAAAAGGGGAGTCGCTCTATGACAGAATCCCAGCCAGATCCCCATGCAGATGTCAGAAGCAAGGAGCTTGGGTGCTTATCTGGGAAGATCAGCGAGGAGTTAAATTTCCTAGATCATGGTGGTGATTCAGAATTGCCTATCTCAGTTCATGATCAGGTTTTTAAGAACCCGGTTCAGCCCTTTCTGCAGAAAGGAATATATCAGAGAAAAAAATGTTGGCAGATCTCCTTATGCAATCAGGGCAGAGGAATTTATACCACATTCAGCCCTTTGATTTCTCCAGATCTGGCTGAGGGGTGGGGTTTCCATATTTGTGTTTTGGCAAATGTGCCCGATCATTGACTCCTCCCTCTATATTCTCCTAGTGTTCTTCCAGGTTATCGGGTGTGTATTTGTGCATTTATTAAAACCAGAAGCATTTTACCCCTTCATTTTTGTAACACTGTTTCTGAGTAATGCAGATTAAGTAGACACTCTCAGCCTTGCCTTTAAAGGCTTTTCACCCTGCTTACGGAGGTAAAGAGAGGAACACTGAAATCACATTGTGCTTTTGCGTGTGCTTTATGTCTGCATGGGAGGCCCTCTCTCCTCCCTGCACCCCTTCTTTGCATGGTGATTTATCCACATACTCTGAGATCCTGCCCAAGCATCAACACTTCTGTGAAGTCTTTCCTGATGATCACAAGAGTCTGTGTTCTGCCCAATGTGTGAGTCAGAGAAGTGCTATTTTCTTATTCTTTTTATTTATACAATATTTTTTTAAAACCCTGACAGAGAAAAAAAAACAACAAAAAAAAACCCCCACCAGGGCCATATGCACAGATGGAAAGTGAGAGCGTCTCTTATCCGAACACTTCCTGTTACTCCCAAACCCATCTGACCTCTGCTTATAATTTTCAGCATGCGACTGTTTTCTTTTTGTTCATTCCTCCACTAAGGTGACATCTCCCCGCGGGTCAGTTCTTTATGTGAGCTCCCATTGCCTTCTGTTGCAGGTTGGATTAGATCCCCCCAAAAAGATGTACTGAAGTCCTCACCCCAGTATCTGTGAATGTGGCTTTATTTGCCAATGGGGTCACGGATGTAATTCGTTTAAATGAGGTCTTGCTGGGTTAGGGTGATCCCTAAATCCAGTAAGACTGCTGTCCTCATAAGAGTAGGAGAAACACGGACACACAGAGTAGACACAGAGAAGAAGGCCAAGCAAAGACAGAGGTGGAGACTGGTGTTAGACTGCCATCAGCCAAGGAAAGGCAAGAATTGCCAGCAAGCACCAGAAGCTAGAAGAGACAAGGAAGGACCCTTCCCTAGAGCCCCAGGGGGAGCATCGCCCTGCAGACACCTTGACTTTGGACATCGAGCTTCCAGAACTATGAGAGAATCAATTTCTCTTGTTTCATGCCACCCAATGTGTAGTCATTGGTTACAGCACCCACAGGAAACTAAGACACCCCCTTTCTGAGATCCATGATTCCAGGTTTGTTGTGTTCTTTTTCTTCTCTTTATTTATCTCTGTGGTCATATCTCTTTCTTGTGTAGATACAGGTAATCAGTTCTGGATGTATCGTTGGTCTTTTGCTCATGACTGTACCAATAAACAGAGGGTCCAATGGGATAGGAGAGTTGTCAGGAGAGTTCCAGAACGACCTGCCCATCATCGCAGAGAAGGCTGGCTCTTGGCCCCAGGCACAGAGGTCCCCGGAGGTCTGAGGCAGCACAGTGTGCTCCCCAGTGGGCCTCTGCTCAAAAGTCTTCCACGGGCTTCCTTACCTCGCTCTGCCAGGTTCCAGAATGTACCAACAGCTTCCTGCTACAGAAGGGTTATTTCAGTCTGTTAAGCGTCCGACTCTTGATTGTGGCTCAGATCATGATCTCACCATTCCTGGGAAGGAGCCCCACACCAGGCTCTGTGCTGACAGTGCAGAACCTGCTTGAGATTCTCTCTCCCTCCCTCTCTCTCTGCCCCTCCTGCTCTCTCTGTCTCCATCTCTCTCAAAAAAAAAAAAAAGTGTATTCCTGTGTGTGGAGTAGGGTGAGGAGAAGTTTAAAAAACCAAATTAATTGTTAATTCACATTAATTAAATAATTAGTTAATTGGCTTTAAGTAAATATGACCAAAACACTGTTACTTGCTTTTTTTTTTTTGATTGTTCATTGGAGTGTTATAAAAGCACTTATGAAAACCTCAGTCTTTCTGATTCTCATCTTTTCAAAGAAAGACTGAAAGCTCATGTATTTCAAGCAGTTTTCCCCAGCAGATAGGAGGCCCGAAGCATAAGCCCAGAATCTGGAGTTATCTATTCTCAGAGTCGCCACGCGGTGTAGGCTACAGTTCTTGCATCCAAACCTCAGTAAATGGTCAACTCCATCCTTCCGCCTGTTGGGGTCAAAAAGCATCTTGAGTCCCGTCTTTCTTTCATACCCCGCTTCTAATCTGCCCCCAAATCCAACTGGCTCTACCTTCAAAATATATCCAGAATCTCATCATTTCTCACCACTCGGACTGCTACCCTTCAAGCTAAAACACCACCAAACTTCATCAGAATTATTGCACTAAGTTGTCTCTCTGCTTCTGCCATTACCAGCCTGCACCATAGCTGATTGCGCCACGTGATGCCACGATGCGGCCCAGAAGCGTCCAGTGGCTCTACTCTACTCCTCTTGCAGCCAAAGTCCTCCCCCACGATGCCCCACACAATCAGGACGCCCTCAATCTTTCAGATCCTGTATCCTATCACTCTCTCCTTGCTCCCAGGGCTCCACCCTCATTGTCGTCTTCACTGGTCCTCAAGTAAGCCAGGCACTCTCCTGCCTCGGGGCCTTTCAGCTTGCTGGTCCCTCTGCTTGAGATGCTTTTCCGTGAAGCTCCACATGGCTTACTTCTTCACCTTCTTCAGTGCTTTTCTCTTAAAGAAAAACACAAAGTTGGGGCGCCTGGGTGGCGCAGTCGGTTGAGCGTCCAACTTCAGCCAGGTCACGATCTCGCGGTCCGTGAGTTCGACCCCCGCGTCGGGCTCTGGGCTGATGGCTCAGAGCCTGGAGCCTGCTTCCGATTCTGTGTCTCCCTCTCTCTCTGCCCCTCCCCCGTTCATGCTCTGTCTCTCTCTGTCCCAAAAATAAATAAACGTTGAAAAAAAAATTTTTTTAAAGAAAAACACAAGGGTCCGGAGAAGCCTAATGTGACCCACCCGACTTAAAATTATACCCTCTGACTTTCCTGGTCCATTTTGCCTCCTCTATTATCCCATAAAAGCATTACCTTAAAACAGTCTGTGTCATTTTCTTTTTTTTTTAATTTTTTATTTTTGTTCACTGTCAGGAGATCAGGGATTTTTGTCTGTCTTATTCACTGATAAAACCCACATGCCCAGAACAGTGCCTGGCACACCATAGATGTTCATCAAAGATGTATCAGCTGTTAAGTGAATTAATGAAGCAATATTTTTCAAGACCTACTACGTACAAAGCCCTATAAGGCCCAACAAAAGCAATTATGTCATTAGAAGCTAACCCAAAACAAATGCCAAGCTACGGTACATATTCTATTTACTTGATCTTTGACTTAATTATATCTGATATAGCCCATAAAGCCGAGTCAGAATGAGCTGAATTTCAAAATCAGGCTTGGATTCATGAAGAAATTCAAAAAATAAAAAAATTCAAAAACAGAACTGAAGAGAACGTATGAACCTGACAGCAAGTTTTGAGAAACTATTTTGAGAAAAATAGTAGCATAGCTACGGTTTCTAATAATCATAATAAAAATGACCATTTATCAAGTTCTTAGTCTATGCTGGGAAACATGGTAAGAGCTTTGTAAATGTCATCTCATCTAATCCCATCAGGTAAAGATCATGCTTCCCATTTTGGTTTTTTTGCTTTTTGTTTTTAAATTTTTTTTTAAACGTTTATTTTTGAGAGTGAGAGAGACAGAGCATGAACGGGCGAGGGGTAGAGAGAGAGAGAGAGAGACCCAGAATCCGAAGCAGGCTCCAGACTCTGAGCTGTCAGCACAGAGCCCGACGTGGGGCTTGAACTCACAAGCCGTGAGATCATGACCTGAACCGAAGTCGGACGCTCAACCGACTGAGCCACCCAGGCGCCCCATGATTCCCATTTTGTAGGTGATTAAACTGAGGCTTGAAGTTTAAGGGACCTGCCCAAGGTCCAAGGTCACCTAGCACCAGTTTCAAGGTGAAGTTGCCCACCTATGCAGCCTGAGAATTTTTAACAAATCATTACCTGAGTGAAATAGAACGGTTAGAGTCATAATACCTCATTGCAATATTTTGACTAAGACCACACTTTTAATACCAATCTATTTATTTTTGTAGTTTATTTATTTTGAGAGAGAGAGACAGAGAGCGAGAGAGAAAGGCAGAGAGAGAGGGAGAAAGAATCCCAAGCAGACTCCACACTGTCAGTGCAGAGCCCAATGTGGGGCTTGAACCCACGGAACTGTGAGGTCATGACCTGAGCCAAAAGCAAGAGTCGGAGGCTTAACCGACTGAGCCACCCAGGCGCTCCCCAATCTCTATTTATTAGATTTTATTTTTGAGCGAATAATATGTATACCTCAGAAATTAAAGCTAGTGATTTTTATTAAGAATTGAGCGTTCCTACATTAACCAAATGGCTTCGGATCGAAGCTAGCTAGTTTCCCAACTAACAAAACGATACTCCAGCTTACGATGTTTACCTATGCTACCACATGGCCGCAAATGGATCTCACTGAAGTCCATGGTCACATTCCTAGGTCCTATTAGAAATGTTGGTTCCCATCCGGCACATCCTGTCATGATCAGGATTAATAGATTGTAAAGGACCACCATGACTTCCCAAGCTTAATGTAAGGACTTAGCTTCCTTTCAGTGAGCCCATGTTTGACTTTACGTGTTCTACCTCAGAGCTTTCTAGCTCATGCCCAGAACTCAAGGGTCAGATCTGAAAGTGACCTGGCCATAAAAAAAAATAAATAAATAAAATAAAATAAAATAAAATAAAATAAAAGGTGTGAAACACTATGAACTCTTCCCAGACTCATTCCATTTTCTATATGAAGGAAAAGAAATGCTCTAGACCCTGAAATAGTCCCAGAGTTCAACACTCTGGGGGAATTTGAAAGAAGAGAAGAAAAAAAAAAAAAAAAAGCCTTGCCTTTCCAAACATGTGAAGAGAGAACTCTGCTCTCTGAGCATGGAAGGAAGGAAGACCCTATTTGTGGCTGCAGTAGAGGAAAAGAAAAAAAGCCCCACAAGGAAACTACCAACAGATGGTAAATACATTTTTAATTCTTCTGTCATACTGTGTGGACTTGTGCACATTTGTCCTGCTGTGTTAGGCTCCCGAAATAGCTAGGCATGGAATTGCAGAACAGTTCTGCTGTAATTTGAGATTTAGGAAACCATGCTGGCTGACAAAACAGGAAGGGCTCTGAGTAGGGATTGAGTGGATTTGCTCCCCGTTTGCAGCTCCGCACGGGGCATCCGCTGTGGTTCAGTGTGCGGGAAAATCCTCTCGCGTGTCAGGTCTCAGGGCTAACGCTTTAAAACTTACCGTTTCAAATTGTCCTCTGAGCTCTAGTTACAATGCTTAGAGTTGACATTAGCCCTATGCTAACTCTCAAAGGTTGAAAGGAGTGAGATCCATTTACTTAGGGATCCCAAGTCCTCCAGGGAGCCACACAAACATATATGGCAGCCCAGAGTTCCACACCTAGCCTTTCTCAAACTCTTCACGTTGATATTATAATGTGCCCATAGAACATCAGGGGACTTCCAATGCCTGAAGAAGGACCCGTTAGGATAACGGATTGCTCTAAGACGAACGTAAGGAGATCAGATGCTGAACATATTCAGTTGACTCTGCATCTGAGAAGGGACCGGAGAGTGGGTACCAGGACTGAGTTAGGTTTCCAATCCCAGCACCGTCTCTCAGTGCATCCGCAAGAAAGAGAAAGTGTTGATGAGCCCAACTGGATGTAGAATAATGTGGAAAGAGTGTTCTATTACTTAATCATAGTCTAGAAATACACCTTATACAATACCATATTATTAGAGCTGGAAGGATACTTACAGAATCTAGTTCAATTTTTTCGTTTTATAGACAGGAATCTGGGCCAAAGAATTGCAGGAAATTGGCAAAGATTACGCAACTAGTTGGTGGCAAATGCAGTACTGGGACCTGAGACATTTATTTCTCAGTTCAATGCTCGTTCTATTGAGCAGCCACAGAAGGTGGACGTTTCTGTGACAAGCAAAATCCAATTCTAGAAAACCTTTCTCATGGTAATCCTCACTCGTGGGTCCTTATAAAGCAAGACGATGGAATCCCTGGTCTGTTTATGTTTGGGAAACGAGTTGATACTCTTTCTGGGTAAGGTTTCAAGCTGAAATATATTTGTTAATTTCTGTCCTTAAACCCCCGTGGATTGTGTTGAGATTATATAGCCGTCACATGATTTGGCACAGCCGGGATCCTCTTTTTATGAAATAGCAGGGGAGATTGGTTGATAGGGATTAAAAAGCATTGGCAAAAGAGAACAATAACTTTCTACCCAGTGCCTTCCCGGTCTAAGAATTTCTCTCATAGCCTCAACCGGAGAAAGCAATGGGAAGTAGGGGTGGGGGCAAGAGTAGGAAAGGGTTTTTTTTTTTTTAATCTCCTTCGTGAAGGCAAGCACAAAAAAGCATGTTGGCACTGTTCAATTTGATGAAATCTTGATTTCAAATAGTTTAAGTTTCTACAAGATTAACCGTATTCTTATTAAAAATGACTTATACGCTCATAGGTATTTTTACCAATGGGTACCTACGTAGTTCACTACTAAAAACGTAATTCTCAATCAACTATTGAAGAAATGTTATCCTCCCCTGTTCTTTTAGAAAGTTAATCAGTAAGCTCGTCATTATCGGGGTTGGCAATGAGGTCTCCTAAATTTTGCAGTTCTACTCAGCATTCTTGATATGTCATTTTTTGCACCTGATTTCAGCAATGTTTTGTTCGACTTTTGTGATGGAAAAATGTTTTACCTGTTGTGTTCAAACATGGCATTCTTTGTTTTGAGAATCAGTTTGACCATTTAGAGCTTTCTTGCTAAATTTGCTGGCTATGTCCATGGTCTACTGACATATTTGTGGGTGGGGGAGTGCAGAATTATCTTCAGTGAATTATTATTATTTTTTTAACGTTTATTTATTTTTGAGACAGAGAGAGACAGAGCGTGAACAGGGGAGGAGCAGAGAGAGAGGGAGACACAGAATCTGAAGCAGGCTCCAGGCTCTGAGCTGTCAGCACAGAGCTCGACGCGGGGCTCGAACTCACGGAACGTGAGATCGTGACCTGAGCCGAAGTCGGACGCTTAACCGACCGAGCCACCCAGGCACCCCTTCAGTGAATTATTTTGAGGAGAGCAGTAATGAAAGCACACGCTAGGTGGTTTCATTCCTGTGATCCAAATTTGATTATCTAGCTAATAGCACTAGGGACATTTGAAGCTGTAATAATTACATCTCAAGGCCTGAAGAAAAAAAAAGAAGAAGAAAAATCACATTTACTACGCATTCACACACAGCCTTTCAGAGAGCTACTATCAGAGAGCCTGTCTGGCTATCTTGAAAACATAGATTCATATCAGATCCCACTCTAAGAGTTCAAGCTCAGCTGACACTTTGCTCTGGAAGAAGAAAGAAAGAAAGAAAGAAAGAAAGAAAGAAAGAAAGAAAGAAAAGAAGAAAGGAAAGGAAAAGAAAAGAAAGGAAAGAAGGAAGGAAGGAAGGAAGGAAGGAGGGAAGGAGGGAAGGAAGGAAGAGAGAAAGTAAGGAAAAAAGAAAGGAAGAAAGTGGGGTCCTGGAAGCTGGATTTAAGCAATTGCTTTTATAGAAGGGTTTAGCATTGCTTCTTTGAAAGAGTAAAAAAATATAAACTGTTGATTTCACCTTTCCTTTTGGAGGACAGTTTTAGGAATTTTTTTTTCCCCTAGAAAGTTTTGAGGCTATGATTCATGCTAAAAGTGCCGTGTTCCATTATGTACCAACACAGCTTTGAAGTTGTCCCTGCTTTTAGGTCAAGGGCTCTCCCTGTGGCCACATGCCAGTTTCATCCTTGGACTCTCATGATCCTCGGAAATAAATCAACTTTTCAGTAAAATCCTGTGACAGCTCTATTTTACATAAAAGTGTGGAGCCTGGGGATGTGATGCAGTTTTGCATTTTCGGTGGGCAAGAAGGGAGAGAACACGTGCATTATCACTGAGAGACGATTCCGAGTGGAGTCATTATTACAGAGATCAGCATAGCTCTACAGGTATCACACTCACCCTCCATATAATCTTTCTAACCTATAACCTTTCTATAATCTTTGTTTGTGGAAACAACAAAAATACAAACGGCCCTAAAGTGTTCTAACCCATGCGTGGCATTGGTCAGTACATTCCACAAGTTGAAAGTGTTGAAAGATCAGATCCTTTAGGTCAGTATCTCTTCCTTGTGATGAGAAAGGAAGAAAATGAACAAAGTTACGCTTACACATAGCGGCATGGATGAATTTCACAATGATGGGGGGGGAAAAAAGAGGCTAGACACAAAATAATGTATACTGGATTGTTCCATTCGCACGATGGTCAAAAACACACAGAACTGAGGGCCGCCTGGGTGGCTCAGTCATTAAGCGTCTGACTGTAGCTCAGGTCATGATCTCACACTCCATGAGTTCGAGCCCCACACCAGGCTCTGTGCTGACGGCTCAGCCTGGAGCCTGCTTCAGATTCTGTGTCTCCCTCTCCCTCTGTCCCTCCCCCGTTTGCACTCTGTCTCTCTCTCAAAACTAAAATAAAAACGTTGAGAAGATAAAAAGAACACACACAAATCTTATCACGTTAGAAAAATAACACCCTCATTGGGAAGCCCAAGTTTAAGAGATATTAGAATAGCATTTTGCCTAATTAAGCCATTTTGCTAATTAAACACATATAGATATTTATTATAGAGAAAAAGAGAAAATTCAGATAAGCTAAAGGAAAAAATTACATAAAACTTGAGTGCAGGGCAGGAGGATCTCTCACACACTGCTACCGGGAAGGTTGATTGCTGCTGCTGTTCTTGGATAACTGTTCGGCGTTATCTATGAAAGTTAGCGATATGCATATCTGGTGACCCAGATTCCCACCCATGGATGTATACCCAATAGTAACACGGGCACGTGGATACCTGAAGAATAGCAACTCCCTATTCCTAACAGCCCCAAACTGAAAACAAGCCAGACTGCCCGTCAACAGTAGAGTGAACAAATACAATGTGTACATCTAACCTTGGAATACCAAATAGCATTGAAGATGGGTTCACCACAGTACTGTCAGAAGCATGGATAAAATTGAGAAACTTAAGGTTAAGAGATAGAAGCCAGAGGCAAAAAAAAAATAATAATAATAATAAAAAAAATAAAAAAATATATATATATATAGTCAGTACATTCCACAAGTTGAAACAGTGTTGATATATATATATATATATATATATATATACACACATATATATATACACATATATATATATACACATATATATATACACATATATATATATACATATATATGTATATATATGTTCTCCCATGTATCTAAAGTTCAAAAAAACATTAAAAGATACAGTTAATTTTACAGTATTTATAGTATTGAGTGATATATACCTAGGTGGTGAAACTAAAAAAAAGACACACAAAAAAAGAGATTATCATAAACCTAAGGGCAACAGTGGCCTCTTGGGAAGAGGGCGGGTTGAGATTGGGAAGCGATGGAGAGAGGGCTTCTGGGCTATGTTCTATTTCTTAACCTGAGTAGCAGTCATGTGAGCGTTCACTTTACAAGAATGTATTAAATTAAACTTTTTAAAAAATTTTTTTAATGTTTCTTCATTTGTGAGAGACAGAGAGAGAGAGAGCATGAGAGGGGAAGGGGCAGAGAGAGAGGGAGACGCAGAATCCGAAGCAGCTCCAGGCTCTGAGCTGCCAGCACAGAGCCCGATGCGGGGCTCGAACTCACGAACCGCGAGATCGTGACCTGAGCCGAAGTCGGACACTTAACCGACCGAGCCACCCAGGCGCCCCTAAATTAAACTTTTATATATCATGCACTTTCCCAAATGTGTGTTATATTTCACAATAAAAAAAAGATATAAAAGTCACATGAAACCCAATTACTCTGAGATAGTTAATAATTTAACATTTTAATGTGTATAATGCCAAACCGTCTTTAATCCAATATATGCGTTTTTTCCCGTATTTCTTTATAGGCCTTATTTTTTTTTTTTAATGATATGACCTCCCAGAAGAATTCCTTTTCAGGGTTGTTTTTTTGTTTTGTTTTGTTTTTGGCCATTTCCACTTAATTTTAACTAAGAGTAAATATCATACAAGCTCTATGCCCCTTTGGAAGCCTAAAGCCACAGAGTGGCTTTCAGGAAATTAGGTTGCTTTAGCCTAAGCTACATTGATTCATAAACCAATCTGCAGGATTTTGCTGTAGCTCATGGGAGACTTTTCCTTCTCTGTTAATAATGCTGCTGCTTCAAAAGAGAAAAGCCTCTTTCCACCTCTTCAGAGTGCGATCTTTTCAAAAGGAAAGGCCAGGCAGTGGAGGGGGGGGGTGGGGGTTAAAGGCCAGCAGGGGAGTGGTCTGGAGGCTTGAGGCAGAGGAGGGGTCATCCTACAACTTACCACAAAACATGTCATGCTGAGCCCATGCTGAGCCTGGCCTAGGCAGCATTAGGAAGCAGATTTTCAAAATGATCTAGGATGTGTTTTGTTTTAAGGCCAAAGTAGTTCTGTTGCTTTTCCTCGCCCTCTGGGGGCAGTTCAAGGGCTCTACCCTGTGCCTGGAACGTGTTTCCCTCCCCCCCCCCCCCATCTCCAGTCCCCTCCACCATTCTTCACCTTTTTCATTATTTTACCTGTTACGTGGCTAAAGAACCACTCTGTGACCATCCGAACCTGGGTAGTGGCCCCACGAGAGCTCACGGCACTCTGGACTCACCACATCCCAGCATTTGTCGCCCTATGTTGAAATTTCCTCTTTTTAAAAAAAAATTTTTTTTTCAACGTTTATTTATTTTGGGGACAGAGAGAGACAGAGCGTGAATGGGGGAGGGGCAGAGAGAGAGGGAGACACAGAATCGGAAACAGACTCCAGGCTCTGAGCCATCAGCCCAGAGCCCGACGCGGGGCTCGAACTCCCCGGACTGCGAGATAGTGACCTGGCTGAGGTCGGACGCCCAACTGACTGCGCCACCCAGGCGCCCCTGAAATTTCCTCTTTCCTTGTCCACAGATCCTCTGCTTATCTGTAAGCCTCATGAGCACAAGGACAGTGTCTCTTTCACCGTCATGACTCTGGCCCTGGTGCCTATTTGCGCTCAGTAAGTGTAGTCATGGAATACATGGGAAACAGTGTGTAAGGAGATGGGCCACGGGGAGTGCAGCGGTGATATAAAGGAGGCATGCTCTCTTTACCTGTTGAGCACAAGTGGCTTCAGTAATCCAGCCACGCTAACATGGGTCGGTACGAAGTTCTAAAATCTGTAACTGCTCCGTTTCAAACACTGACCAAAGAGCGGTATGCACGTGTATAGGTTTCGATACTTGGTTAAGCACGTTCACTTACTATCTTGTACAATTCCTTAAAAAAAAATTTTTTTTAATGTTTATTTATTTTTGGGAGAGACAGAAAGAGAGCAAGGAAGGAGCAGAGAGTGAGGGAGACACAGAATCTGAAGCAGGCTTCAGGATTTGAGCTGTCAGCACAGAGCCTGTCTTGGGGCTCAAGCCCGCGAACCAGGAGATTATGACCTGAGCCGAAGCGGGATGCTTAACCCACTGAGCCACCCAGGCGCCCCTATCTTGTACGATTCTAACAACAAATCCTCCAAGGTGAGCTGGGAATCTATTACTCTCACCATTTGGTAGGTTGAAACACTGAGAGAGCTTAAATAACCAGCCCTATATTATATGATTAGTTTCCAGTGTAAGCCAGGAAATAGTGACCCCTTTTGCTGGAAGTGGAAACTATCCAGTGGAGACTATATACAGATCTATTTTTAGGGAATAAGGATAGAAAATAAATATGTGAGGCCATTCTGATTTTTTAAAAGCTTTTAGTAGATATTTCCCTTTTTTCAAAGCATTAAATGTTTTTTGGTTTTTTGTTTGTTTTGGCTTATTTTTTAATCACGAAACGAGTACATATTTGGTGTAGGAAATCAAAAGAGCACAATAAAATTGAAATCACTTATGATCACGTTAAACAGAGCTATAACTATTGTTATGCCATTTTAATAACTGACTACGTATTAAGTCCTAAGCTCTTGTAGAGTGAAAACTCCCCTCCCACACCCTAGTCTTTTTTTTTTCCTCCTTTTTCCCACACTGTATTCTTTAGCTCCAAAATTTTCCTAGTTATTCTTGGCCATTTGCTTTGTTACTGAAATTTTAGAATTAGGTTGTATTAAAAATCAATTGAGATTTCTGTTGGATTGGCATTATGTTTATGGATTAATTGGAGTAGAATTAAATTTTTTTAAATTTTTTTACTCCATCGCTTTCTTTCTTTCATAAACATGGTACAGTTCTCCTTAAGTTGGGTCTGTTTTAATGTCTTCTTAAAAATATGGCACGCTTCAGGAATTTGCATGTGATCTTTGCGCAGGGTTCGTGATAATCTCTCTATCATTCCAATTTTAGTATATGTGCTGTTGAAGTGAGCACTCAGAAGACACTTCTTCACTGCCTGAGGATATCAGGGGGGAAAGGGAAGAGGTCACATGCTCTTTACTCTCTATTGGAAACGGTGACTCAAAAAGACATTAATCTGGATTGATTGTGTTTATCAAACATACAAGCATTTAGTTGTGTGTTGACAATGGGAACAATGATTTTGGCTTTTGTTACCGTGGTCTATTTTCTGAACAAAAGCTCTTTTTCCGTTGGTGGTCTCGACAGAAGAAATGCAGCCGGACAAGGGTGCCCGGGGGGCTCAGTCGGTTAAGCGTTGGACTTTGGCTCGGGCCGTGATCTCGTGGTTCATACATTCGAGCCCCACGTCTGACAGCTCAGAGCCTGGAGCCTACTTAGGATTCTGTGTCTCCCTCTCTCTCTGCCCCTCCCTCGCTCTCATTCTGTCTCTCTCTTTCTCAAAAATAAAAACATTAAAATAAATCAATAAATAATTTAAAAATTAAAAAAAAAAAAAAGAAATGCACTAGGACAAAGGAGTTGGGAGGATGGGGGGTGGGGGGGAAGGAAAGCCAGGAAAAGAAGATGGTCAGACTTGACAATGAGGAGGGTGGGGGAAGAGGGACGTGTTGCTCTCGCAGGTGTCATGGCTGGGAGCGGTGGCGGGGAGGGAAGCGAATTCACAGCAAGTTTGGACTCTCAGTTTTGCTGCTCTAGCAAATCAGCAGCATCACTTGGGCTCTTGTTAGAAATTCAGACTATTGGCCCCAATCGCACCTATCCAATCAGAATTTGCATTTTAACAAGATCCCAGGTAATTCTTCTGCACGTTCAAGCTCCAGAAGCTCTTAGTCGCCCCCAAGCAGTCAGAGCCAGTCCTGATCAGTGTCATCAGCCTGAGACCTATTAATAGACGGAATGGCTTTGGTTGCCTAGAGACCTGGAAATCTGGTTCCTGGTGTCGACTCGGGAGTCTCAGAGTTCTTTGATCATTTTGGCCAAAGCCTTGTGACCTGAGTCGGCCTCAGTTTCTCTGCTAGGCATTTTAGCTCTGTGCAGCGGTTGGATGCTTGCCCTGGACCCCTGCTTCCTCTGCTCTGCCAAACCCTTGCTCTCTTCCCCTTCTCTTCAGAAGCAGGATGTGATTTCCTACTCTCTTCTCAGTTTCTGGCGGGGGGGCCTGCTGCGACCGGACCAATCACCTGGAACCGTGCCTGATTTTGAGGATCGTCACCTGGACTTCTTCCAGAACTGTGTTCTGCTGGCAGAGAGGACTCACTCAGATATCCAAATAGCCTGGCCCAATCTAAGCTAGTCGTGCCCTTTGACCGCCGCTCACCGGCCTGCCTCGCTGCCTCCTGGGGACGGGCCAGCTTCTGAAGACAGGCTCTGGACCCTGTCCCCCCACTGGATCCTGGCTTCTTCCTCCTTCCCACGGTCTGTGCCGATGTGGTCACAGCCTGTCCTGCACCCAAGGAGGCCAGCAGAGACCAAGGGAAGCAGGCTTCAGTCCCTTCTCTCTCTTAGCATTTACGACCAGGGCTCCACGGACCTGCTTCCAAGTGCGCCTTGATAGTTCAAACAGTGCCCTTGGAGCCTGTTAGGTAACAGATATTCTGAAAGTCCTAGAAGACTACTGAGTACAACTGTGCTCAGCGCTTTTGTGTAACTTGCACTCACGGTCCTTTCTCCAGAGCGGAGAAAAAAAATCTTCTTTGCTGCCTGACTTATTTTATAGAAACAGGCCAACCCATATAGAAGCTCAATCATTTGTCTGGTTACCATGTAACCATTTCACTTTGAGAGTTGTATACCTCCTGCCATGCTCAATTTATGGCGGAACATTATACAATGTGTGTCACACCTGCTGCTGTGTTTCAACGTTTATTTATTATTGAGAGACAGAGAGAGACAGAGCATGAGCAGGGGAGGGGCAGAGAGAGGGGGAGACACAGAATCCCAAGCAGGTTCCGGGCTCTGAGCTGTCAGCACAGAGCCCGACGCGGGGCTCGAACTCACAAACCGCCAGATCATGACCTGAGCCGAAGTCAGATGCTCAGGCGACTGAGCCACACAGCCCCCCCACCCCCGACCTGCCGCTGCATTTTAAGCCATCGCAGATTTAGAATGCCATGCAGTTCGAACCAGTCGTGCTGGCTATCAGTTATAGAGGACAGTTTCTCAATAAATGCTACTCTCCGTTAATGAATACCAGAGAGCGCCGACTGTCTCTTTAAGACTGTTGCATCATCTTCATTCCAAAGAACTATTCTTACGGTGATTTAAAAAAGAAAGGAAGAAAACAGGAAGAAAAAAGTGTGGCAGCACCCACAGTAGCTAAGTAATGGTGTGGGTGTTGTTTCCATTATTTACATACACAACACTTCCACAAGAATCCAAATGTCTTACAGAAGAAAATACAATACAAATTGCAAAAAAAAAAAAAAAATGCAGCAACACAGTAAGACATAAGGAAAACAATTACCCAAAAGAAGATTTAATTTGGCATAAATCGTTGGCACGGAAAGAATGGGTAGGTGTCCAGTGACCCCGTTTGCACGTGCAAAGGTAGCGGGTACCTGTGTTCGCCACGTCCAGAGAAGAAGTCGCACATCAGATACAGGTAAAAGTAGTCATAAGAAAGGTCTGAAAGCATTCTGAGAAATACTTGCAATGTGATGAAGTGACTCCCCATTTCCGAATGTCCATCACAATCTCATTAAGTTAGCCAGGATGGAGAAGTTCACGATTTTCCAGAAGGCGCTCTTGGCCAACCAAACTCAAAGGGCCTGGGAAGAAGTTACTCACGACTAGAAAAAAGACAAATGGGCAGGAAATAGAATATACATATGCATTAACAGCTCATTGCAACCTTCTAAAGGTCCACCTTTCCTCAGCATAGATTTCAGTTGACGAATCATGAAGAAATTGTATTTGAAGTTTCTGCTAAAAAAAGAAAAACCAACTTTGATGGATATTACGGGGAAGGTTCTCCTTTACTTGCTTTCCGTTGCATGTCTGCCGTTCCGTCATCATTGGAACGAAATTCCAACCGACCGCTTGAACTTTTGGGAAAAGGGAAATCCGGTACGGGGTTGGGGAGGAGGCAGTCCCAGGAAAAATATCTCAAATGTTGCAGAGGCCTCGAAATGGATAATTATCTAGAACGACATATCACTACGAGTGCTGCTACAACTTCGGCATGCGTAGTTAGAGTCAAACCCCTCAAAATTACAACGTCGTTTGTCTTTTTTGAATCTCTTTTGGTTTCACAAGTCACGTGGCAAAAATCAAAACATACTATGTCATACCACTCCGGATGCCGCTGCGGAAAAAGCGTCCGCTCGCCCATCTCGAGGGTAGCTACTATTAGTTTGCGTCGATTCTCCCATACGATGCATAACCGTGCTTATTAAGCTGTTTGAATGCTGCTTTTGTCATATTCCTCTATGAACATGACTCTTGCTATGCGGTGAAACCCAGAGGTACTATTTCCATGGGCCTTTCGGAAATTAATGTAATCCCTCCATCAAAAAAAATTACCGGGGAGAGAAACATGCCACATGGTATATGCACTGATTTTGAACCTTTCTACAGAATATATTTCAGTATCGGTATTGGACTGTAGAGTGTACCCCCCCCCCCTTCCCCAAACCCAAGCCCACCCGGAACCTGTGATTATGACCTTATTTGGAAATAAGGTCTTTGCAGAGGTAATCAAGTTACGATGATGTCATAGTGGGTTAGGATGGGCCCTAAATCCAATGACTGATGTCTTTATAAGAAGGCCATGCAGAGGGGGGCACCTGGGTGGCCCAGTACGTTGAGCATGCGACTCCTGATTCCCGCTAAGGTCATAATCGCAAGGTCATGGGTTTGAGTCCCATGTCAGACTCTGAGCTGAATGTGGAGTCTACTTGGGATCCTCTCTCTGTCTCTCTCTGAAGAAAAAAAAAAAGAGAGAAGAAGGCCACGCAGAGACACAGACATATAGGGGAATCCTCATGTGAAGACAGAGGCAGAGATTGAGGCAGTGCAGTCACAAGCCAAAGATTGCCAGTAACCACCAAAAGCTAAGAGACTTAGAGCAGATTCTATCTCAGAGCCTTTGGAGGGATGTGGCCTTGTTAACGCTTTAATTTCAGACTGTGGCCTCCGGGACTGTGACATATAAGTGCTGTTGCTTCCAACACCCTGTTGGTGGTATTTTATCATGGCAGCTCCAAGAAGCTCAGACGAGGCCCCGTTTCCAGATTATGCAAATAATGTCATACGAAAATTCATATGAACTTTCTCTTAGGTAAGGAAACCAGGGGGAGGACAAGGCTACTTGTCACAGTGACCCAGTGAATGCAGACCAAAAATGGGATGAGGGATTGGCCATCGCAACATTGCAAGGCAGGTATAATGTAAAAGAATCAAACGTTTCAGCTAAAGCACCGAGGCGTCGATATCACATTTTTAAGGGAGGTGGGAGACCTTCATTTGCAAAATTTGCAAAGGAGGTTGTCAAAAGCTGATGACGTGACTTTGCGGCTTCTTACATAAATCAGAAAGTACATTAAGAAGGAGAACTAGGGGTGCAAGGAAAGGGTTGGTTTGCACAGAGTAGTCTTGTGTGTTGGGTGTTTGCCCCCCTTGCCCTTCCAAGGCTTCGGGAGCAAAGAAAGTGTGAGTGATTCCCTTGGACAAGACGTGGACCACCCATGAGAGAAAGCAGGCAGGAGGTTATCTTGTGTCCTTTATAAGAGGGTCATCTGGATGGGGGACCAGAAGAAGAAAAAAAAAAAAGACTGGCGTTGGTGCCAGACTCCCGCGGTCTGAGGGAAGAGGAAGTGATCAGCCATATGAAGACATCTCCATCTGTCAACAGGGTTAGAAAAACCCTACCCTGCAGTGTCTTGAAACCCCAACTAGAGAGAGGCAACTCTGAATGCTTGTCAAGGCCAGAGAAGACAAGGGAGAGATTTGCTTCTTTGCCTTCCCCAGCTTCCTCCCACTGCTCCAACCCGAGAGAGGAGTGAAATCCCCGTTAGAAAGATGAAAGATGCAGGGATGGGGAAAAGTGAGGCCACGGGCTGCTCTTCTCACCGGGTTGCAGCCTTTTGTAGGCGGCTGAGCCGAGGAAGGGAGAAGTCTAAGTGCGAAAACAAATTGATGTTGCTACTGCGACCCGAAGCTAGACATGCCGATGACTGGCCAAAGGACATTTTATGACCCGGAAGCGACTAGAGAATAAAATGTTGGTCTAAATTTCATCTAAGAGCAGAGAAAGTGTTCACTCTGGGGAATACATTTGAAGTCTTGCTTTATGATTGATTACATCCTATGAGTCATGCTTGTTCAATGTAGTAGTTACATAACCATTTCTAAATGCAACTGAATAGAACGGCTCTTAGTGCCTTCTATACAGTTTTCCCCTATGAAGCCACTGCATTTCTATCTGGAGTGTGGAAAATTAGACAGGAAATGGTCTTCACAGAGAATCGTGTCCTTGGAACGTGTTGTTTCTCAGCACTTGTGAAATGTCTAAGCCGAAAAGCATGATATGCTTGGTACACATCAGGTAATCAATAAATGTTGAATTAATGACAAAAATGAATGGGCAGGGAAGAGAAGCCTTGATTGCCTAGGGTCTTTATAAACCCAGGCTATCCCCAAATTCTTTTCTGGTAGAGAAAGAAAGATCCTAAGTCGGTGACTTCTGAAAAGTTCCTACCAGACATGTATGGTCACCATATAAGAAATGATAAAACCTTAGCCTTCCTTCCTAGAAGGAAGTTTAGGAGATGATTTAGTGCAACCTGTTCATTTTACAGACAAAGGCCCAAAGAAGCAAAATAATTCGATTCTAATCACTTTTTCCAGGGGTGTCAATACCGGCCCTGGAAAAGCTGATAGCTGACTCATGGATAGCGACAGCCTTTGTTCCTGAGCTCCTTTGCCAGCTGGGCTTTGTTCGAGTGAGAGCTTATATTCTCTTTGTTAGTTTTCTCATCAATAAAAGAAGTTGCACCAAATTGCTTTCACGTAATAAGCAAACACAAAGTATCTGCTTGTGCTCAGGGCTGCACCATAAACTTGGCATTGAGTGAGGAGTTGGGAATGAGCTGCTGCCCTTGAGAAGCTTATAGCCACGTCAAGGAGACAGACCGGTAAGAAACCATGACCTCTGACCATGTTGGCTAAGGGTGGAGAAAGAGGTGAACACTGTGGAGATATTTAGGAAAAACACCTAATCTAGCCAAAGGGTCATGGAAAGCTTGCTAGAAAGGAGGTGACATCTAAGCTGAGTCTTGAAAATGTGGACAATCTGGGGCACATAGGGGGCTCAGCCGGTTCAGCATCCCACTTTGGCTCAGGTCATGATCTCCTGGTTCGTGGGTTTGAGCCCCAAGACGGGCTCTGTGCTGACAGCTCGGAGCCTGGAGCCTGCTTCGGATTCTGTGTCTCCCTCTCTCTCTGCCCCTCCTCCACTCGTGCTCTGTCTCTGTCTCTCTCTCTCAAAAATCAACAAATGTTAAAAAGAAATGTGGAAATTTAATAAGCAGGGTGTGTCCACAGAACCCTAAGTGCTATGGAGGTATCGCTGAGTACAAGGGGGAAGGGAGAGAGGGGTCAAACCAGAGAGATAAGCTGGTGTCCAAGCATGAAGGGATTTCTGTGCTCCATCAAGGTGTGTAGAGCTTACAGGAAGTCTATCAGAAACTACTAAAATCTTTTGCAAGGGACTAATGAGACCTGATTTCTGACTCAAAACGATCAGTCTAGCTCCAGGACGGAGAATGGTTTTAAAGGAGATAACATAGGCAGAGAGCCTAGCTGAGAAACCATTGAAATAATCTAGATAAGAAAAATGGCAGCAGAGATGGGAAAGGCAGAAGAATTTCAGAGCATCACGCTATGGACTGAATTACGTACCCTTCCCCCACAATGCATTGACGCCCTAAGGCCCAATATGATGGTATTTGGAGGTGGGGCCTTGGGAGATGATTAGGTTTAGATGAGGTGGGGGGGAGGCCCTCACGAGGAGATCTGTGTCTGTATAAGAAGAGACCCCGGAGAGGTTGCGCTTTATCTCTACCAGGCGAGGACACTGTAAGAAGGCAGCCCTCTATAAGCCTGGAAGGGAGTCCTCACCAGAAACTGACCATGACCGATTTGGGACTTCTCGCCTTCAGAACTGTGAAACAATAAATGTCTGTGTTCAAACCGCCCAGTTCGTGGTATTGTGTTATGGCAGCCAGGGCTGGCTGACACACCACGGGAGTAGGATGAAGGATGTGGAAATGTATTCCTTATAGAGAAAAGGAGGAGCGTCAAGGATGGGATGGGTGTCCAGGCTTAGTGTGTAAAGAGAGCAGAGAAGTGGGCCTGAAACAGTGAGAAGTGGCAGAGGCAGGAGGAAATGACTAGAGACCGGCGAGTAGGCAGAGACATTAAGGGAAAGCAAAAGAGGCCGAGAGAAGGGCATGTTTTTCAAAAAGAAGAGATGTTCAATTGTGCAAATACGATAAAGATGTCAAGTAAGATAAGGCTGAAAGATGTCCGCTGGCTTCAGCAATGAAATGCCTTTGGAGATGTTGGAGAGAACTGCTTCAACATTGTGAGGACAGAGACCAGGCTGCACTTGAAGGAGGGAATGGGTTGTCGGGACGCATAAGCAGCCAGCACGGAAAGCGCATTCAAGAATCCTGGCTTTGAAGTGAGGGAGAGAGGTGGAGAGGTAATGAGAGGGGAAGCAAGGAGAATTTTGTGTTACGCTCAAAGACAAGGTTTTTAGGAGCGATGGTGTTGAGGAAGAAGCAGGGGAGAGGCGATGATTGATGAGTAAGGTTACCGAGTGTGCCGGCCATGATGAGCCATGTAGCTCGGATGCAGGGACTGGCTTTCGAAGGAGGGACTTCCTCCTTTCATCATGGGAAGGTAGTAAGAATGGGCACAGACACCTGCAAAATTGTAGGTATAGAGTCATTCCTTCCTGCTGGCTTCTGTTTTCCCCATGAAGGAGCAGATGAGAGTGAGGTATGTGGGGACATATCAGGACAGGGGACTGGAGGAGGTGGCTCCAATAACTGTTGTGGGAAAGGGGAGGGAGAGAGAGCGAGAGAGCTGAAAGAAGGAAGTAGGGTAGAGCACAACGTGTCTTTATTGGTTTATTTACAAACAGTGTGAAGTCAACTGGGAGAATCAGGGGGAGGGAGTCAGTCTGGACCATCCAAATGTGGAGTAATCTCTGGGTCAGTCTGGATCATGAAGGATGCCTCTTCCTTTTTTTTTTTTTTTTTGCTGTCCCTTGGTAATGGTTCCTTGATTCCTCAAGGAAGCCTGCCTTTTGTGAGGGCAGATAGATTCTGATGGGCACAGGGGTCATACAAGGGCTGGGGCCCCCTCAGTTTGTGAAAACCTGCATGATTTCACGTGCATGATTCTGATCACATGCGTGATTGCCCTCCGTATCTTGGGATCCCAGTATTAACTTTGGTGTCGCCTGCCTGGCCATCCTCATATACAAAGAAAAGCTGTGCGCAGACATGGTCAGACACAGAGAACATCCAGATGCTCCCTTGCTTTTGTAGGTCCTTAGATGCCATCACTTCACAAGGTACTTTACAGTTTAGATTCTGACGCTGCAAGAACATTGGTAGCTGTCCAAAGTAGTGCTGGAACAGTTGGGCACTTGTTGAGAAAAAACAAACAAACAAACAAACAAACAAACAAACAAGTCTTGGGGCGCCTGGGTGGCTCAGTAGGTTGAGCGTCTGACTCTTGGTTTCAGCTCAGGTCATGATCCCAGAGTCATGGGATCGAGCCCTGCATCAGGCTCTGCACTGAGCATGGAGCCTGCTTAAGATTCTTTCTCTCTCCCTCTGCCCCTCTCTCTCTCTCTTAAAAACAAAAACAAAAACAAAAAGAACAGCCTCGAACTTATACAATAATCAATTCAAAATGGAAATACATATGTAAACAAAATAACCCATAAACCTATATACTTCTGAAAAAAAAAATAGAACATCTTTGGAATCTAGGGCTAGGCAAAGAACTCTTAGACTTGATACCAAAAGTATGATCCACAAAACAAAAAATGGATAAAGTAGACTTCATCACATTTTAAAATTTCACTGTGTAAAGACCCTATTAGGAAGATGAAAAGACTTGGTACAGATGATGAGAAAATATTTGCAAACAACATATTCAACAAAGGACTGGAATCTGGAATATATAAAGAACTCCAAGAACTCAACTGTAACAAATAAACAATCCAATTAGAAAATGGGCAAAAGGTGGGGGCACCTGGGTGGCTCAGTCAGTTGAGCGTCTGACTTCGTCTCAGGTCATAATTTCACGGTCTGTGAGTTCGAGCCCCGCATCGGGCTCTGTGCTGACAGCTCAGAGCCTGGAGTCTCCTTCGGATTCTGTGTCTCCCTCTCTCTCCCTGCCCCTCCCCCGCTCTCTCTCTCTCTCTCTCTCTCTCAAAAAATAAGTAAACATTAAAAAAATTAAAAAAAAAGAAAAGAAAATGGGCAAAAGGCATGAATCAACACTTCACCAAAGGGTCCATACAAATGGCAAACAAGCATATGAAAATATGTTCGGCACGATTAGCCATTAGGAAAATACAAATTGAAGCCACGCAATATCCCTGCACCTCTATCAGAACAAAAAACAGTGACACTTCCAAATGCTGCTGAGGAGGTGAAGAAATTGGATCCCTTGTACATTTGATAACTGCGAATAGTCCAGCCATTCTAGAAAACAGTTTATGGTTGCTTTAAACAATTAATATATAACCACCGTAGGACAGAGATAGTGCCCTCTTGAGCATTCCTCCCATAGAAACAAAAACTTAAATTCACACAAAAACCTGTCTGTGAATATTTACAACAACCTTACTTGAAATAGTCCCGAACGGTAAGCAACATGGATGTCCTTCGACGGGTGAATGGCTAACCAAAACCATAGCTCATCCATGCCGTGGAGCCCTACTCAGCAGTAATAAGAATGAACTATTAACGTAGGCGGCAATCTGGATGAACGTCCAGAGAATTATGCTGAGTTAGAAGAGACAATCCCAAAAGGTTACATGCTGTAAGGGTCGGTTTATATAATATATCTAAACTGGCAAGATTATAGAAATGGAGAAACAATTAGGGACCCTAGGTTGCTAGGCTCAAGGAGGGGATGGAGGTATAGAGAAGCTGGTGTGGGGGGTGCCTGGGTGGCGCAGTCGGTTAAGCGTCCGACTTCAGCCAGGTCACGATCTCGCGGCCTGTGAGTTCGAGCCCCGCGTCAGGCTCTGGGCTGATGGCTCAGAGCCTGGAGCCTGTTTCCAATCCTGTGTCTCCCTCTCTCTCTGCCCCTCCCCCGTTCATGCTCTGTCTCTCTCTGTCCCAAAAATAAATAAACGTTGAAAAAAAAAATTAAAAAAAAAAAAAAAAAAGAGAAGCTGGTGTGGTTATAAGAGGCCACGATGAGGAGTCCTTGCAGGGACAGATATTCTTTGCCTGATTGTATCAGTTAACAACCTGGTTGTGATAGCACAGTATTGTCTTGCAAAATGGGAGTGAACTGGCTAAAGGGCACATGGGATCTCTGCATTGTTTCTTACCACCTCACGTGAATCTACAATTATCTCAAAACAAAAATAATTAGTCTAGGCCCTCTGGGTGGCTCAGTCGGTTGGGCGTCCGACTTCAGCTCAGGTCACGATCTCACGGTCCGTGGATTCGAGCCCCGTGTTGGGCTCTGTGCTGACAGCTCGGGGCCTGGAGCCTGCTTTGGATTCTGGGTCTCCCTCTCTCTCTGCCCCTTTCCCACTCATGCTCTTTCTCTCAAAGATAAATAAACGTTAAAAAAAAATTAGTCTAAAAAGTTAAGTGCTGCATAGATCACCCCAACAGATACTGAATCACCAGGACTATGGGAGGACTTGGATGGAACCAGAAATGCTGCCTGGGAGTCATCTCTTACCCACTTTCTGCCACCACCTCCAAGCTAGTACTGTTTTCCAAAGGGCGCTGAGCCCAAGGCTGGAGTTTTCCTAAAGATCTGAGGTCACCTTGACACTCTGCCCCAGGGAAACATCTCCTGGCCGTTTAGTCCTTCGTATTCTCCATTATCTGGATGTCTCAAAGGCCCCGATGCCCTAGGTTTGGGGGGAAAAAAAAGAGGCCTTTATGGTTGAAGATTTCCACCAAGGCTCAGATGCTATTAGGGGCAGGGACCAGCATACCACCCTGAGGTCAGCCTGGACCAGCTGCTCCTTTGTGGTCACCAGTGCGTAAAGCACCCCAGTTTTACCATGTTCCGGGAGAGTTCCAGCAATAGTTCAAAGGACCTTTCTCTTCTGCCATAGAACCTGCTGTGTCTTCCATATGACCGAATGTTTACTTTATAGAGTCTGAGTCAGCCCACATTGACGGGGAGTTGAACTTTGAATTGGCAGGGTTTGAACTTGAAGGAAGCTAAACTGGTAGAGACTGAGATATTGTTATGTAAAAAGTCTAGGTTGTTTCTACTGGCCCGGTGAGGTGGGATAGGTGGCTTATGAGGTCACTTACAAGCAAATAAAGACGCTACCTTTACTATGCACACCACAGTGAAGACTGAGCATCCTTGCAACCCTACAACATTCCTAACCCCGCCTGCTATAATGAATGCCTTGTTCTCTAATTCTATACCTTCATAGCACTGACCTGGCAGAGTTCTTACCCCATTGAATACACCTCCCTGAGCAGCCCTGAGCCTGTTTTCTTTAAAAAAAATTTTTTTCAACGTTTTTTTTTTTAATTTCAATTTTGGGACAGAGAGAGACAGAGCATGAAGGGGGGAGGGGCAGAGAGAGAGGGAGACACAGAATCGGAAGCAGGCTCCAGGCTCCGAGCCGTCAGCCCATAGCCCGATGCGGGGCTCGAACTCACGGACCGCGAGATCGTGACCTGGCTGAAGTCGGACGTTTAACCGACTGGGCCACCCAGGCGCCCCGAGCCTGTTTTCTTATATGTAAAATGAGACACAGGTATTTGAAAAATCTGTAAGAATTCTTCCGGGTCTTAAAACTTCTGACCCTAGGAATGGCCTTATCTTCCAGCGCTGCCTTGCAAAACTGTCCTTGCAGCGAGTTAAAAATAAAACTGTATCAAACCAGAATTTATTTGGGGGAGGGGGGGTAGTGGGAAGCAAGTCTTTCGGTAAGAAAACAGTACATCAGTGGATCGCTTTGTTGGGAAAAGTAGGCCCCAGTCCTTCATCGGAAGGAAGAGTGGAGGATAAAATATAGGATGAATTATGGTGTTTAAGCAAATGAAGGTAACTTGGGTTTTTCTGCCTCTCTCCCCGGAGGAAAAAGGCAGGGAGGCAGCAAAGAGGAGAATGAAGGGACAACAAGGCAGGACACCTGGAGGAATATTAAAACCAAGGACTGGTGAACGATGCCAAGTGGAGGCAGGAACGGGGAGGCCGTGACGCGGAGGGCTTGACCTCGAGTCCGGATACAGGCCAGTCTGACCTCCATCTGACCCCCGCCAGGGGAGGAGGGGGGTGGGTGAGGATCCCGGCTGATATCTGGCTTACTTACCCTTTTCCATTTACCACTTTCTCTAGGAAACCTTGGCTGAGCCTTTTCATATGGTGACCTATCCCCTTTTCCACATTTTTACCAACTTTGGTAAGATACTTAGCCTACTCTGCCCTGATTTAGAGTCATTTGCATTTCCGCCTGACAGAGCCCACTCACTGGATTGCGAACCCTGCGGGGACTCTAGCCGCCTGGTGGCAAACATAGTAAGAGCCCAATAGTAATTTATTGAATGAAATTTGCTTCTTAGCCTTTCTCCTCTATTCTCCTGGGGGCTTTTAGATGGAATGAGTCAAACCGTTGAGACACAGCAAATAATAATAATGACAATGAGCGGGAACATAAAAGGTATTTCTTATTTGAAAAAAAAAAAAATTTTTTTTCCGGAGTGCCTTGCAAGCAGGAAATCATATATATGTGATCGGGGTGGGGTGGCGTGAGGGACTGAGCCTTAATATTGAACCACCAGCTCTTTGATCCCATCTTCAACTGACAAAGATGCACACGGTGTAGACATTCATCCCCCAGGTAAAATTGTACGGATGTCTCAGGGAACGCTGCAGGAACAAACTTTAACCTCATGACTTCTATTATTTGGTAATAAAAGGCTTAAAGCACAATGTGAGCTTTTTTTAGATGCTAAGTTCCATGTGAGTGATGTGTTGTTAATTTCATATTAATGCAGGGTGCCAGCAGACCTCAGCGCAGAATCTAAAGAAGAAAATCACTTTCCTGCCGCTCTGACACCCGGTGACCGGCCTGAGCTTATTTTTTGCCATCTCCTAGATGAAATGAACATCCTTCCCACAATGATGCAGTATAGATATTTCCAACACATGGACCAGTCCTCCCCACTGGCAATCATGGAACGAAAGAGAATTCCTTGCTAAACCATAGTTCTGTCACCAGCGAATACGAAGCCCCTACTAAGCATTAATTGATATTTGTACCCTCACTTCTTCCTTCTCTTTGTGACTGAGACCTCGTAACACCGTGTTTTTCTTATTTCTATGCATCGAATATAGCTTCCTGCTTTCCTTTCGGCATCTTCCTGGGATCTGGGCATTAGGAGATGCTATACTTGGATTCCCCACTGAAAAGCTGACAACACTCTATTGTCTGCTTACGAATGATCTTCCTTGTATGGAAGATGATAAAGCCAAATCTAATCACAGCTATGTCCCCAAACACACTTCAGGTTTGTTTGCCTACATCTTTGGAAGGCTTCAAAAATTTTCACCCTTCCTTGATATTGAATTAGAATTCTCTCCTTCCTCATCATGGTATGTCCCTCCCCCTAGAGGTGATGGAATGTTCCTTCCCTGCTCTTGCCCAGTCACAACCGTCTCTACTATAGCTACTGATGGTGTATCTTCTTTCTTCTAGGTCTGTCTTATAGTATTTCCTTTTACGACCACTGAATTCAATGTGGTTCTTTAAACAGGTGATATGTAGGACAGATAGGAAGAAAGAGAGGAAGGGAAGAAGGGTCACCACGTACGCCAGACACCTGGACAGGAGAGGGACCCTTTGTGAATTTCTGGTTCTATGGTCTTTGCTTAAAAACTTGAAAAACTTCAGGACGGAGGGAAAATAGAAGCTCGGGAATTTTTAGCAGTAGGTGAGCGGTCTCTTCGTCAGGCAAAGGATGGCTTAGTCCACGTGAAATGTTCAAGCGTCTTATGGCTTGTCTGAGCATCCAAACCTTCACCCCTTCTTTACTCTTTTTCCTTCCCCTCTTTGTATTCATTATTCTTGTGGCTGATCTAGTGAAAATTAAGCAGATGTTCTAAATAGAAACATTTACAAAACTTCAAGGGGGGAAAAGAGGAGGAAGATGTGGCACTACAATCAAGGGCGTGAAGACACTCTCTTGTCTTTGTTTGCACCTCCATATTCCTTTAGGGCTGCCCCGCTCTTGAGTGACACGTCACGTAGCACCGCATGCATGCAGGTGTTTAATACATTAATGACTATTAGCGACTGATGAGAGAGAACCTCACAAAGCCTACGACATTTCACTTGGTCTGTAAAATGAAAACAGAAACCACTTCCACTCTTTTGGGGGAAAAAATATGGACGTGTCTACTCAACCACATTAGACGTGTCCATCCCCCATGGCTAAGCTGCCTGCAGAGCCCTCTCTCCATTATTAGGACTCTTCCCCAGGTTCAGACACTAACAGACATGTGGCCTCCTGACTCTGTCTTCCTTTACTGGCCCTTCTCTCTTTCTCAGCCCTTGGCTCTCCTCTCCTCTCCTCTCCTCTCCTCTCCTCTCCTCTCCTCTAGTTGGCTCCACTCCTGCATCCAAGAGGACATTCTCAGTGCAGGGCTTGGTGGCCCAGCAGACATGCCTACTGTCCCACCAGAGGAGTGTGGGTCTTTTTTTTTTTTTGCCTGGAAGCCATCAAGTCTCAGGCACAGCCATCTCCATTCAGCATTTTAAATTAAAACTGCCAGGGTGAGGCTTGTGTGAGTGTTCCTGCTGATATAAATTGTCAGCTTCATTGTAGCTTCTATTCTTATATCTGTCAGCTAAAAGGCCCCAAGGAGTTAGATTGAAGAAAGAGACAATAGTCTGCCAAAGATAACGTAAGGATCCGGCCTGGCCCATATGGTGAGTATAGTCAGTAACTGTTGTGTGTCGAACTCATGTTGTAATTCTATTGCTTTCCCCCTCTTTCTCATCCCCCCCCCCATGCAGTTTGCCCTCAGAGCAAGTGGGAGGGGGCCAGTGCCAGCAACAGCGAGCCTAAGATGCACGGAAGAGATTCAGAACACACTTCAGGATAGGTACAAAATTTGCTCATCTTTTCCTGTTTTAAAACCCTTAGAGCGCATTTTTGCCAACATTTACCAGCGTGCTACCAACTGTGAATTTATGTGAAGAATCATGCTTAGCATTTCGGGGTGACGATTCCATTTTTAACATTTTGCTCGGTCTTTCTTTCAGGAAAGTTTTTCCAGCCCTCAACTGATCGCAGTCCATAAACCAAGGTCTGAAAAAGACCGGAATGCCCAGAGGAAACTGAAGGTAGTGGGTTTCACAGGAGCCCTTGGCAACTGAGGGGACTTCAGAGTGGAGAATCGTGGGGGCAGGGCGGGGGGGGGGGGGGGAATGTCTTTATGCCTTTAAAAAATCCAAATAAACAGGGAGAGAAGCGCTCTGAGCAGCAGGTCAGAATTGCCCTAGAACATCACAGGTTTGAACTGCACAGGTCCATGTACGTGTGGATTTTTTATAGTACAGTACGTAAATGCATTTTTTAGAAAGTTTATTTATTTTGAGAGAGAGAGAGAGAGAGCAAGTGGGAAAGGGGCAGAGAGGGAGGGAGGGAGAGAGGATCAAGCAGGCTTCACGCTCTGCGTGAAGCCCAATGCAGGGCGCGATACCACAACAGTGAGATTATGACCTGAGCTAGAACCAACTCAGATACTCAACCAACTGAGCCAGCCAGGCACCCCATAGTGCAGTAATTAAATGTATTTTGTCTTCCTTATGATTTTCTTAATAAGATTTTCTTTTCTCTAGCTTACTTTATTGTTAGAACACAGCATATAATACATATAACATACATAATCCATGTTAATTCAGTGTTTATGTTATGGGTAAGGCTTCTCGTGAACAGTAGGCTATCAGCTAAGGTTCTAGGGAATCAAAAGTTATAGGAGGATTTTCAACTTTATAGGGGTCAGCGCCCCTAACCCCCATCCCCGTTTTGTTCAAGGGTCAACTGTATATACTTTTAAATGGACTTTACAGATAAATCCCGAGTATTCCATTTTAAGTTCAAATATGAGCTAAAGTAGAATTTCTCCCTTCCTTTGTATTTCATAACAGCCCAAGCTGATTCAACACAAATAAATGACTATGCCGTAAGTATCCTGAGGGAAAAGTTGATAAGCCAGACTCTAGTCTCTTCATATGTGTATAAACAAATACTTCACTTAAAAAAAAATCTTATCAGATGGTAAGCGCTTGGAATTTGCCTATTCTGAATTCAGGGCAGCTGCTTTGGAAAATAAAAAAGTCATTTTTAAGCTGATTCATGAGTACTGATAAATCCCTTAGATTGAACGCTGCCTTCCTTTTTTGGTGGGCAGTCCTGAGGGCAGGGGGAGAATAGGATTATCTAGAGTCATCAGTGCAAGTGGTGGAGGTAAGGTAATCGCCAACATTTCTGTTCCCTTCCCCCACCCCCCGGTTTCTTCCTTTCCCACGCCCCAGAACCATCTATGGTGGTTTCCAAAGCCAGATACTCAGAGTAAACTGAACCTGGGTGGAAGGGAGGCTTAGCCAACGCTCCACGTGGGGGGCCAAGGTCCCGGCCTCGGGAGGCCCCTGATCTGTCATTCAGCTTTGAGTCCCTGTGCTCTCTCCTGGCCTTGCCCTGGAAAGCACACAGCCGGCTGCAGCTGGGCTCGGGCTCTACCTCGCGTTCCTGTTTATTACTACTTCAGCTGTTTGCTGCAGGGAGACAGGCAGAGTCCTGCTCTGATTGGCTGCCTTTCTCTGACGTAAACAGCAGGCTCAGCCAATCAATAGCCCGCACTCCAAGAGCAGAAAGATGAATTGTAACAGCCAAGGCCCTGGGAATTAAAAAAAAAAAAAAAAAAAAAGAGCAACCCCTCCCCAACCCCCTCCCCCAATCAAAACCGTACACAAGGCTCCTGGAGGAGGGAGGGAGAGAGAGAGAGAGAGAGAGAGAGAGAGAGAGAGAGAGAGACTGAGACTGCTCTCTCCTGCTGGAAGCCCTCTGGGCAGGCCTGTTTGCACCCCAACTCCTTGGCGCTCGGCCGAGTTCACACCATTTTCAAAGTAGGTCATTCCAAGTAATCCCAGCAGAGGAGGGATACGCCGTCAGCCACAGTCCACAGAGCCTGCGAGGAGGTCCAGACCTTGCAGTGGAGGCTGGAACGTGACGCCGGTCCGCCTGGTAGGAGGCGGCTACTGCGAGGTGCTTCCTCGCCTTCCTCAAACAGCCGCCAGACAGGCTTGCTTTTAAACAAATCCACTCTCTCGGCCGTTTACAATTGGTCAGGGACTAATACTCTGGACAAATCTCTAGCAGGACTTCGCTCCTAACCTGAATGAAAATTCACTGTGAGAAGGATGATGTCATCTTGATTCAGCTCTTTGTTCTTCGTGTTGGGAAAATTCATTGTTATTTATGAGGCTAGCGAGTTTCAGTGTCTACGAAGACACTGGTACCCCCAAGGAGAACGCAAGTAGAAATAAATAGATGCATGCAGCATTTTCCGAAATAACATATTGAGGAATATGCATATAAAACAAATGGATGTATCATTCAAAACATAAACCTCATACATGCTCTTAAGTACATGAAACCCTTACACTGTAATTCATGCAGATACTGAAAAAAAGGTAAACTCCACTTTCTTGATCAATGACATGCATAGACACGTGTCAAATAATGGTGAAAAGGTATATGTCTTTTTTAAACATGACCTGCCTTCAGGTATCATCTGTAAGTTTCCTTTGCTGTGCTGTTTCCTCAGCTTGTGCTAACCCCCCTCTCCTCTTCTGGCAAAACATACCCACCTCTACAACCCCTCTCAAATTCTTCCTCTTTAGGAACTCTCTGGCTCCTGATTTTCAGTGATGATTTCTCTCCATTCGGAATCCTTGCAGCAATGAAAGAAACCCACAACACACACCTAGGAATAGCTTATGTATGATGTGGCTAATTGTTTGTTACACCGTAACTCCTGGAAAGCCAGGGCCGATATCTGGTATTTCAATAGTACATCATAGGTACTTAGCATACATATCGCTTTCAAGACAAAGGGAGAACACTAACATTTATTGAATGCCTCCTAGGTACCAGCTACTGCGCTGAGATTTCTATCAATTTTCAGAAATTATTATTTAGAACACGTTAACAGCCTTAGAACAGAAGATTTGCTTTCCACCATTTTAAAGATAAGGAAGCAGAGGCTTAGAACAGTTACATAACTTACCCAGGATCAAACAGCCAATGAACAGAGGAGCCAAGATTCAAACACAGCCATCAGACTCCCTGCTCTCTCTGCTACTCCCCCCCCCCCCCCCCCCGATGATTCTCAATCTTGGCTGATTAGCTTCTAGATATTTCAGATGCCTAGGCCCCCCCGTCTGAAGGTTTTGATTCAGATTTCTAATCCCAGGAGAGCAGGGAAGTGTTTATGTCCTTAACTGCTCTGAGGCCAGCAATGCCTTGTCTATAGTAGCAGTCAGTACATGTTTGTTAGATGAATAAGTGAATTCAAAACATCTAGAACGGTGGTATTCAGGCCAGGCATATTAGAAATCACCTGGAGAGCTGATTAAGCAATGCCTCTCTCCAGGCCCTTCCCCCAGAGATTCTGATGCAATTGGTCCCGGGTGGGGCCGCCTGGCAGGTATCCTGGTTTTCAAAAACTCCCCAGGCGATTCACATGTGCAGCCCAGGCTGAGAACCATTGGTTTAGAGTGAGGTCATGGGATCTGCACATTTTATAAAGCTCCACAGGTAATTTTGATCGGCAGCCGGGGTTGAGAACTACCGCCTACACACTATGCTGCCTCTTTCTGGGTTTTATAAATGGGAAAGCATTACTTTCTAAAAATAATTCTGTCAACAAGTATGGGCTGTGCTCACCCGTGCACAAAAGCGTCCCCATTTGGGGGACATTACAGAAGAAACAATAGAGCCTGCTGTCACCTGATTTCCAATCTGTAACCAGCTCAGCGCTAACTTGTTCTTTGATCTTTATCTGTCATGCACTGGTTGGAGAGTGATCTATGAAACTGACAGACTAGAAATCTTGTTTTGTAGGTAGAAGAAGGAGGGTATCTTGTCTACTGAGCTAAAGGATAGCTTTTAACCTCCATGAGCCTCAGTAATCAATTTGTGTGAATGTTCAAGCACTGATGTGCATATTTTCACTTACAAATACATGGGGAGAGATTGGGGAAGAAACAGTATTGAAATGCGCAGCTGCCTGGCAGTTGAGATATGGGCAAGAGGGAAAAAGAATAAAGACCATGACTCTTTGTGAACCCCAGACGTGGTTAGTAACACTTCTTATCACCTGGAAATCAAGGAAAATGACGTGCCGTGGGCTTATGTGTTGTTAGGTTTAGCATTTCTTAAAATGCATTATCCAGAACGTATCTGAAAACAATTTAATATGGGGGAGGGATCTTATTACTTGTTATAATGAGCCCAACCAACCCTGACCCATTAAACATTTTGTAAAAGTCATATTGCCATTGTGTAATTATTATGAGCACATAAACAATAGCTACTGTTAGGAATCAAGGAACGGGAGCATTTTAAAGAGCTAGGTATTTTACAGTCAGGGAAAGCCACTTTTTATACACACCATGAAATTTGTATGCCATTAGTAATAGGTGACTTTCATTGAGCACTTAACCGTGCCTGGCAGTCTTTGACAAGCTCTTAACGCATTCTCTTGTAATCTTACCACAAAAAGATGAACTAGGTACTATTGTAATCTCTTTTCACAGATAAGACAACTGAGGCACAGAGGGGCTAAGTAACTTGCTCAAGGACCCACAGCAAGTAAACCGGAATTCGAACTCATTCGGTCTGATTTCGTAGCTGATGGTTTTCACCAGTATCCGTTAGAAATACTGTTTTCTCCATGCTGATGTTATCATGCTGTTTTCAGAAATTGTATCTTTTTTCATTTTATGTGACCATGCCATGCAGTAATCAGAGAAAATAGATTTCCAGAAGGAAGGAAGTATTGCTCAGTCCCAAATTTAATTCCATACTCCCTCCTTTAGTTTTTACTACTAAACACAATTCCCAAAATACCATTCTTACAGAATTGAAATGCAGTTCAATAAATATGTTAAGCATCAATTCGTGTAAGGTTACCACACAGGATTAGAAAATACAGCCCTTGTCTTTAGGACCAAAAAAAAAAAAAAAAAACAAAACCACACAACATTTTTTTTAAATGTTTATTCATTTTTGAGAGACAGAGAGAGACAGAACACGAGCAGAGGAGGGGCAGAGAGAGAGGGGAACACAGAATCCCAAGCAGGCTGCAGGCTCTGAGCTGTCAGCACAGAGCCCGATGAGGGACTCCAACTAACAAAATGAACCAGGAGATCATGACCTGAGCCAAAGTCAGACGCTTAACTGACTGAGCCAACCAGGCACCCCAGGAATCTTTTAGAAATGCAGACAGATCCCGGCATCCCATCCCCATTTACAATCCTTTTTTTTCTTTTTCTCTCCTCATACGGTTCCAAATCCACAACCCAACCTTGGAGACCCTGCATGATTTGGTTCCTCCCCATTTTCCAGCTCCACGTCTCTCCCCTCACCCTCCTGGGGGTGAGTTTCAACGATATGAGGTTTCTCTTGGAAACTTTGATGCGCCATTTTTTTTTTTTTTTCCAATGACAGAGTCTCCGAAGCACTGTTCGCATTAGGTCACACGCATCCCTCCCTGCCCACTCCTGTAGCTGGAAACCCTCTGCATCCCGCAGATTTCAGCTTGAACATCACTTTCTCAGAAAAGCCTTCCTTGATGGTGGGAACCAATGCTCACGCAGAACCACCTCATCTTAACTTGATTACGTCTTCAAAGACCTCGTTCCCAAGTCGGCTCACATTCACAGGGCCTGGAGGCTAGGACCTGAACACAGCTTTGGGGGCGACGCAATTCAACCCACAACCCCTAAACGTATAAAACCGATTTCTTCCCTCCTTCCTTCTATTTTATATAGAAAATGTTGGCGCTTGTTGGCATCCTTCCTTTCTTCTGTTTTGGTCCATCAGGCTCCAGGTCTGTCATTTTCGTTGGTGGCTGTTAACTTTACAATTCAGTCTTTCGATTATAGAATATAATAAGTCAAGACTGTGGCTGAACTGGAAGCAGAAGTAGTATCTCCCCGTGTTAGTGTTAACAGCTCTTTTAGAATTTGTCTAGCAGGTTTTCCGGTCTTTACCGGGAGACCCCCCACTCCCCCCCAAAAAAAAGAAGTTGTATCTCCCAGAGGTGGCTATGGTAGCAGATAGGATTTTGCACTTTCCCTTCTTAGGAAGAGGGTGAGGGTGTCTTCGTCTTAGCTGGAATAGTTGCATGCCGTTGGGCAGATGCGTGATGCTGTCCCTGTCCATAGAGTGATGAGGGGAGTGCCTGGTAACCAAAGGGTAGACCATCCCAGTTATCCGCGGGAGACTGATGGGGGTTGAACGAAAGAGAAAAGAAGCCATTTTTTGTTTCCTGCTTCTGATGGAGCTTCCAGAAGCTCCTGGGTGCCTACTGGGTCAGGGCAGTTCTAGCACTTGTAGCAGCAGAGTGTGCCCTGCCCTCACAGAGCTCTGACCTTGGCAGTGGTGGTGACAATGGTAGGTAACTGTGGGCTCCTGCCTCTTTAGTGTGAGTAGGGGCTCTTGGCTTACTTCTTCCATTCCTTCTCTGATGTTCTCCCTTGCTTTACGCAGATCTGAGTTTCTGACCTAGATCGTTGTCCATCTTTTCAAAGGATCTCTTGTAACCTTTCTTGCAAGGCAGGTCTACTTGTGACAAATTTCCTTAATTTTTATTTGTCTGAGAAAGTCATGACTTTACGTTGGAAGGATCATTTCATGTGGCAGAGAATTCTAGTTTGGTGGATTTTTCTTTCAACACTGAAAATATTTCACTCCACTCTCCTCTTGCATGGTTTCTGAAAGGAAGTCTGATATAATTCTTGTCCTTGTTCCTCTGCAGGTAAGTTAACAAAAAATAAATCTCTGGCTTCTTTCAAGATTTCCTCTTTGTTTTTCATTTCCTACAGTTTGAATATGATATGCGTAGGTGTCGAATTTTTGGTATTTATCTTACTTGGTGTTCTCTCAGCTCCCTGCGTCTGTGGTTTGGTGTCATTAATTTTGGAAAATTCTCTCGCTATTACTGAAAATTTTTTTTCAATTGTCACCCAGTTCTTGGATAGTCTGTTCTGCCTTTTCAATTTTTTCTTCTCCTTGCATTACAGCTCTGGAAGTTTTCACTGACGTATCTTCAAGCTCACCGATTCTTTCCTTAGCGGTGTCCAGTTCCCTGAGGAGCCCATCAAAGACATTCTTCATTTTTGTTACAGTGTTTTAGCTTTCTGGGGTTTACCTTTGACTCTTTCTTTGAGTTTCCATCTCTCTGTTTACATCACCCACCTTCCGTGTTGTCTCCTTTTCCTGTTAGAGCCCTTAACATATTGACCACTGTTATTTCTAAATTCCCATTCTGATAATTCTCAACTCTGTCACGTTGGAGTCTGGTTCTGAGGCTTGCTTTGTCACTTCAGACCGTGGTTTGTGCCTTAAATTACGCCTTGTATTTTGTTGTTGTCGTTGAAAGCTGGACATGATATGTGGGGTGAAAGAAACTGAGATAGTTCGACGTTTGACATGAGGTTTTGTGTGAATCTGGCCAGCAGTTAGGCTGTGTTTACCCTTTGCTGTATCTATGGCATCAGAGGGTGAAACTCCCTCCGGGGTCACTGTTTTTGTCTGCCCCATTGTCTCTGGGTTTTCCTAGAGACTCCTTAAATGGGGTCACAGGCCTGCAGGTCTGTAATCACCGTTATTATACAGAAGCCCTGATTGATGTGGTGGGAAGGTGTGGGGGCAGGGAAAGTGTTTTTCAGTCCCGTCTTTAGGTCTTCCTTCCAGGGAGCCAGAGTTGGGTATTTCCCTTCCCCTGGTGGGTTACGTTCTGGCAAAACCCCCCTCGGTTACATCCGGTTACAGTTTCTCTCGAGGGCAGGCTTTTCTGAGGAGAATAGAATGCTTTGGGCGTCTTTAAAAATGTTTACTCCTTCGCTCCCACTCCCCAACCGGAAGCAGGAGGGGATTTTCCACCCATCTTCACTGTGGGAACCTGGTGGGGCTCCTGGGTTTAAAACTCAGGAAAGCGGGTGGGAGGCCTTTGGGACCAGGGCCCGCAGAAGTTCTTAACCCCCAGTCTAGAGCACTCAGAGCCTCCAGTAACTGGTCCATTATAGTCTAAGTGTTCCTACAGATGCTGGCTCCGGCTGTGCACTTCTGTTCCATGTCAGCTGTGATTCTCTGTGTCTGTCTGTCTGTCTCTCCAGTTTTGGGGACAGCAGTTTGCTCTGCGACCTCAGTTCTCTGGTGGATCCCAGAAGAGTCACTGAATTTTAGCTTGTTCCACTTTCTTCTCGTTGGGAGGACAGGGGTGACCATTTTCCAGCTCTTTGCAGGTTGGCCTGGAAATGGGAAATTCAAATACAACTTTTCAAGTTTATCTTAGAAAACCTGAAAAATGCAGAAAATTATTAAGTAGAAAATACAAATCTCCAATAATTCCACTACACAGAGATACTCACGGTAAACTATGGGTAGATATTTTTTTCCTATGCCTATGTGTATGCAGGTGTAATATATGGAACATAGTTTTTAGAAGAATTAGTCTATACATAGTTTCACAGCTTTCTTTACTCACAAAATTACAGGCTCTATACTTCCCCATGTCAGGAAAGGTTCTATATTTAATACTGTTATTAATTGCAAATATTGCAAAATATGTAGTCATATTTAAATGGAGATAACGTAGCGGAGAGGCTAGGTTCATAAATTCTGGGGTTAGATTGCCTGGCTCAAACCCTAGTCTTTCTGCTTATAAGCTCCATGATCTTGGTTAACTTCTGTCACCTCTCTATGCCTCAGTTTCTCACCTGTTAAATAGAAACAACAATCCTCACTGATGTGAGATTGAGTAGGATAATCACGATTATTAGAACAATCACTTAGAACAGTGGCTTATTGAATCGTTCATTACATGTCTCTGGCAAAATTAATTTTAAAAGAATCTATTTTGTGAGGCACCCGGGTGGCTCAGTGGGTTGAGCATCCAACTTCAGCTCAGGTCATGATCTCAGGATTCATGAGTTTGAGGCCCTCATTGGGCTCTGTGTTATCAGCACAGAGCCTGCTTTAGATATTCTGTCCCTCGCTCTCTCTGCCCCCCTCCCTCTCTTGCTCACGCTCTTTCTTAAAAATAAACAAACATTTAAAAATAAAATAAAATAAAATGGGGCGCCTGGGTGGCGCAGTCGGTTAAGCGTCCGACTTCAGCCAGGTCACAATCTCGCGCTCCGTGAGTTCGAGCCCCGCGTCGGGCTCTGGGCTGATGGCTCGGAGCCTGGAGCCTGTTTCCGATTCTGTGTCTCCCTCTCTCTCTGCCCCTCCCCTGTTCATGCTCTGTCTCTCTCTGTCCCAAAAATAAATAAACGTTGAAAAAAAAATAAAATAAAATAAAATAATCTGTTTTGCATCTTGTTTGTGTATAGAAATGCAAAATATTTTATTTTTATTTATTTATTTATTTATTTAAAAAATTTTTTTTTTCAACGTTTATTTTTGGGACAGAGAGAGACAGAGCATGAACGGGGGAAGGGCAGAGAGAGAGGGAGACACAGAATCAGAAACAGGCTCCAGGCTCCGAGCCATCAGCCCAGAGCCCGACGCGGGGCTCGAACTCACGGACCGCGAGATCGTGACCTGGCTGAAGTCGGACGCCCAACCGACTGCGCCACCCAGGCGCCCCATAGAAATGCAAAATATTTTAGTGCATGCCACAGTGTACTTGCTCTGTAGTCATTTTCCGTGGGGGCAAGAAGGCACATTGGTGAATGAAGCTGGCTTGCCAACTTTGGTTGCTTCTCTTCCCTTTGTCACACCATTGTGTCGTTACTACATCATTTCCATTTTACGGTTAAAGACGGTCTCACGCAAACCAGAAGCATGCAAAAAGCACTAAGCACACCCATACACACCACCACATACCAAAATGACACACACAAGCAAGCAAACATAACTCTAAACAAGCTATAACTTCAAACTCTCAAAAACACATTTTCCCCCAAGCTCAACATTCCTTTGAGTCTTTGTAATTTTCTTACGTCATTAATATCTCACTGCCATGTAAATTCTATGCCACGTAAAGCCTTTTGTTTGTGGGTTCTACTTATAGTACAAGTGATTTTCCAAATGCAGCAGATCACTCACCTTTCGTAAGCCCCACGCTCTGTATAGCACAGCTTATCCATGTCTGTTAGTGTAGAGGAGACCATTGCCCACCGGACCCCACCAATCTAATAAAAACCCACGAGAGTCTTATTTTCGTGCTCCCCTTATCTGTTATCTCTCACATTCAATTAGCTGCCACGTTCCTGTGGGTTCTTCTTCCTCTGGGATGTCTTCCAAATCCATCTCTTCTGGTACTATCTTAACACAGGCCCCCATCCCTTGCCACCTGGCCTATTATAATAGTCTCCAGGCTGTTCTTCTTGCCTCCAGATTTTCCCTGTTCAAAACCTCTCACCACAACACTTTGACCTCCTCAAAATACTAATCTGATCATTGAGCTCTCCCGGTTAAAGGTGAAGTCCAAATGCTTTTGTGTATCATTCAAAGCCCCCTCGCATTCCTAGTCTCGTTTCCAGCTTCATCTGATGGCAATCCTTCCCGCTCCCAATTCACCCTCTGGGTTACCCTGCCCCCTGTGGCAGCCCCTATTTTTCTCTACTTTATCCTTCAGAGCTGGTTTGATGTCACCGCCTCCAGGAAGTCTTCTTTTTCCTTTTCCTTTTTAGGCAGAGTAGATCGCTCCATTTTTGGGTGCTTTGTCAGGGGGTTTCATATAATGAGACCCACTTGGTACCATATTACAGAGCAGATGTGACCTTCTATATTCCCTGCTGCGTCTGAGCTCTGAGGGCAGAAACCATGGGACTTTCACCTCTGTGACCCCCCTTCGCCTCCCAAACCCAAATAAGTAATATGTGGTCAAGAAAGGTTTTCGAATAATTGGCATTCATGCAAGCCTAATTTGAGATGGTGTGGGAAGGGGGGGGGAGGGAGAGGGGCAGAGGGAGAGAGAGAGAACCTTAAGTAGGCTCCACATTCAGGGTGGAGCCCAACATGGGGCTCAATCCCACAATCTTGGGATCATGACCTGAGCTGAAATCAAGAGTCAGATGCTCAACTGACTGAACCACCCAGGCGTCCTGAGATGCTGTATATTCTTAAAGGAAAACATAGAATTAATTTAGGAACTTAGTGTCTGTTGTTTTTGTTGTCATTACACTTCTGAGAGTTTCAGGGATGAAAAGTTGTGTTACACTGGGGCAGGATCCTCTAATTAGTACTCTTACTGGCCTGAAAATGGCAATCCTTCTGCCTGAAGGCTTCGGATACACACATTAAAGGAAGTAAACACAGGGAGGGTCCCCGGACGCAAGTTGGCTCAATATTCTCATTATAAAACAGATGAAGAGATGGGACCTCGAGAGGTTAATGGTCTTGGCCAAAGTGAATGGAGGAGAGAAGCAGAATTGAGAATTCATTCTAATTCAGACTCTTTTTCATTAAGTCAGAGCTTAAAAAAAACAAAAGCTGTGATTAAGACTTTTGCTAATTCAAGTTAGTCTTTTCCCCAAGTAAGCTGAATTAAGGAGCTATAGTTATAGCTGATTTTTTTTCAACCTGCACAGTTTTTATTAGAAAGTACTGACCCACATATAGTCAGGTGAGAATGGACCTTATTATCTGTTCTCATTACCTATCACCGGAGGATGCTGGTAAAGTGAAATAAGATACTCCCCTTGAACTTGAAAATATCGACTTCACAACACTCAGAATGCATACATAACTGGTAGCACCAGCTGTATGAGTCACTTGAGAAGGAAGGTCCAGGGGTGCCTGGGCGGCTCAGTCGGTTAAGCCTTCCGACTCTGTTTTGGCTCAGGTCATGATCTCAGGGCTCATGGTTCAAGCCCCACATGGGGCTGCATGCTGACAGTTCAGAGCTTGCTTGGGATTCTCTCTCTTTTCCTCTCTCTCTCTGCCCTTCCCCTGCTCATGCCCCCCCACCCCCACCCCTCTCTCAAAATAAATAAACTTAAAAAAAAAAAAAGAAGGTCTGAAAGACAAGACCATCCATACCACTTGAAATGACTTGCTTAGAATTTCAGGGATGTGACCAGAATGTGATTTTACTAAGCTGGTCAGTTATACCGTATCATAGAATACGGCCCGTTAAGATTCTTTTAAGGTAGAGGGAAAGAATTGTGTTTATCCAGTATTATCCAGGGCCTAACACATGGGATCTAGCATTTATGAGCATCGAGATCACTACAGAGGGATATACTCCACAGTACGGCAATGACAGTTCATTCATGGCCTAATTAAAGTCTCTCTAGAGGCAATCCAGCCATCCCTCCGTGTGTTGATTCTGTGCATCTCAAACAATCTTCTGGTTCCAAATGGACTTTCCTGATGTTGAGAAGTGGGCAATGTAGATGATAAACGTTGAATTTCCAACCATAAGAAAAGTTGAGAAGTGGGCAATGTAGATGATAAACGTTGAATTTCCAACCATAAGGAAAAAAAAATAGCTTCTATTAGAAACTTTTAAAGTGATGTTATGGTTTATCCATCAGTCTCTTATGAGGTTGCTTAATGTGAACCAGAACTCCTGCATCTGGGTATGCTGAAAAAAAACCCCTAACATGCCCAGATCTGCTGAAGCTGAAGACCAGACTTTGGCATGCCTTGCTTACTGTAGGAAACTGCCAAGGACTGGGTAGCCAGAGGCAGTTTTGTGTCTCTTCTCTCTAACTTCAGCCCAAGACTGGTACTGTCTTTTAAGTCGAAAGGAATCACTAAAACATGATAAAGATGGGGATTTATCGATATTATTTCTAATACTGACCTGCACTGTAGTCAAACATTTATATATTCTGCTATCCTCTCTTCCTTCTTCCCTGGGACCCAAATTAAGTTGTCCTCCCAAGGCACCAGGGGTGGGTCACATGACCACCAGGAAAATTAGTTGGTCAGAGAAAGACAAATAGCATATGATTTCACTCATATGTGGAATTTAAGAAACAAAATGAACCAGAACAACAAAAGAGAGACAAGCAAAACCATACCAGACTCTTAACTATAGAGAACAAACTGGTGGTTCCCAGAGAGGAGGTGGGTGGGGGGATGGGTGAAAGAGGTGACAGGGATCAACAGTGCACTTATCTTGATGAATAACGTACAGAATTGTTGAATCATTATATTGCACACCTGAAACTAGTGTGACACTGTATGTTAATTAGGCTGGGAAAAAAGGAGAAAGAAAGAAAGAAAGAAAGAAAGAAAGAAAGAAAAGAAAGAAAGAAAAGGAAAGAAAGAAAAGAAAAAGAAAGGGAAAGAGGAAGGAAGGAAGGAAAGAGAAAGAAAGAGAGGAAAGAAGGAAAGAAGAGAGGAAGAAAGGAAGAGAGGAAGGAAGGAAGAGAAGGAAAGAAAGAAAGAAAGAAAGAAAGAAAGAGAAAGAGAAAGAAAGAAAGAGAGAGAGAGAGAGACAATGGATCTCGTTAGCCATTGTGAATGGGGAGGAGGGAAGGAAGGATTGAGCTCTTTGAACTAGTACCTCTGGTCTACGGACCTGCATTCATACTCCTCAGTGTTCTTATTCAAATAGCATTTGCAATGTGTTGTGAGAGGACAAGAGATTGAGAAGCACTTGTAACTAATCTTAACTCACAAGAGAAGAGAAAGCACCAAAGGGGCTGGGCAGCCGCACCATTTTTCTCTTGCATTCCTATTGGGTTAAGGCCCCAAACCCTAGGTTGGACCTTTAGGCCGCCCCCTCCTACTCAGCAGTGTCTGTGTTTAGCTCACTTTTCCAACACCATGAATTAAACCACTACTCCCAGGGAAGAAGAGGCCATGGGTGCCAAACCGTAGTTTTCCCACCAGAAGCCACCGATCTCTGCGTCTCTCAACTTTTCAAGGACACTCCGGTGCATCACATGCAGAGAAAGACCGGGCACATTTGTTCCTTGGTACACATACCAAGGGCCATGAGATGGGACGAGTTCAACATATGCTTCTCTGGTGTTATCTTCTGGGGTTTTTTATTACGTTTTTCAGAAATACGAGTGGATAAATAAACACACAAATAAATAAATAACTGAAAATCTCCTGGGTATTGAAATATGTTAGGCAAATGCCACAATGTTTTTATTAGACAAAATAGATGTCTATGGCTGAGGCACCCAGGTTTGTTCCAATAGCTAAATAGGCCTGGAAAAAGAGCCTTCGTTTGGGCAAAAATTAGACTGTGACCAACCACATAGAAAATTCTCCCTTGTAAAGGGTTTACTTTCTGATTTTTTTTAAGCTCTCCACAAATAGAGCTTTATGAGGAGAATATCCAGCAGTCTTTAGTAAAGTTATAGAAACAAATTAGAACCATAGAACCCAATATGGGCTAATCATAAAACATGAAAAAGCTATCTTTTTTTTTTTTTTGGATATTTTCTCTTATCCTTCTTTAATTCGGATTATGTACCACCATTATTTGTCTACACTAAATGCCACAAGTATTTTGCTTTATGTGCAATTTACCAAATGTACAATATACTGAGTTTTCTGTGTAGCGGAGAATTACAGCAACGATTCCCTTTCTGGATACTATCAGGGCTAAGTGCCTGTACTTTAGCCCAGAGTAGAAACATAGCCACTCACACACAGATGACGGTGTCTCCAAGTTATCAGAAGGGTTTACTCGATGTTATATACAACTATTGAGAACAACCTGAAATGAGGCATCTCTGAACAAAGACTACCAATTCTCAGTATTTGTACCATCTTTCTAGGATCGTCGATGCAGAACTCTAAAATAATCCGGGGGAAAAGGAAGGAAGAGCACTGAAGCCATAAAAAGGATGGTGCACGTGGCAGAGGGAAGTGAGTGGCCATGTGAAGTGAGAATCCTGTCCCGTGGCTTCCGTAGTCCAAGATCTCCATTTATCAGACGTGCGACTTCCCACCCTTCACTAAAACTCCCAGCCGCAATTTCTTCAGGAGCAAAACAGTCCCGAGACCACGGTTGGTCCTTTCTCACAAAAGTTTCGAATCTATGACTGTTATAAAAGTACTTTGTAAACCACGACCGGCAGGCATTATGGTAAAACCGTGGCTCGCGAGCAACTTGTTCTGCGCGTGTTCCGCAAGACGCGCAAACAGGTCTCATAAATTTTAACTTGATAAACGAGCGACGTCTCGTCGTTCAAGTTGTACCTGACGCCGAACATCACAGGATCGCAACTGAGCCAATGGTTCTTGACATTCGCTTTGATCTACAAGTGCTTTGGGTTACAAGCGTGTTTCCGGAACGAGTTATGCTCGCCAAGCCAGGTTTTACTGGATTTAACTTTAAACATAAAAAAGAAAGAAAACCAGCTCTACAGTTTATGGAGCATTTCCTACATGCCCAGCATTTTACCAGGTGTTTTGCATGCTTTTGTTTCTTCCCACAACCCCATGCGGGAAGCATCCTTATTCACGTATTAGGACAGAATTGTCGCTCACATCTCCCAAGGCTTTCTTTGCCTTCTTGTTGCCAGGTAGTGTCATCTCCGTTCTCCACTTTCGGCTCTGGGGCTGCTGGGTTGCTGAGAAGAAACCCCAGGCACCTTGCACTTGACTTTATCTCCTCTATTGCGTGGCACCGTGTGTGTAGCAGCTTGGCACAGCCAGCGGGAGAAAGCGTTGAGTTAATCGTTAACTTTGTTTTCTTCCACTCTTCGCAAATGTGCCAGACAATGAAAATTGACCGTGACCTTTCGGTTAAAAGGAGGTGGAGCCTGAAATGATGGCACAGTCCCCCGAGGCAGTGACCTACAGTGTTGCAAGTACTTCGCGTGTCCTCAGACTCTGACTTGTCCCTCCTGGCCCTTCTCTGCAGGTGTTTCTGTTCCCTGTGGCTCTTACCAGGGTGGGGTTGGTTTTTTGCTCATGTGCTGAAATATAGCAGCCAACTCGCAATAGAGAATAAGGTTTGTTCTGGGTGCTCTCCTGTCTATACCGACTGGATCAAAGGGAGATCGATCTGGAATCCACTTAGCGTCCTCCCAGATGGTAAGCTTGCTTCCAGATGGCACACGTAATAGGAGAGAAAGAACTCACTGCACATCATCATAGCACCCGGGAAGGCCCTGTGACCTTATTTCTTTCAGGATTCTTCAGGATTCAGAATAATTTTGCCTGCTTTAGATTTTCACAGAAAGTGTTTCCTCTTCCTGAATCTCGGACTGAAATCAGGGGTCTTCAGAGAGTGATGGTGTTATGTCTATCCACACACTGACCATCCATAACTACACTTACGGACTGTGGCTGGATTCATCATCTGTTAGGAGTCTACGTGAATTTGACCAAGCCGTTATCAAACTCCACAGGGCATTCGGGGGCTTTTGTTACCAAAGTGCTAGCCACTGGATGCAAAGCTAATATTTGGCGGATCCTTAAAAAATGGATGACTTTTCACGAAAACTGCACTGTCCCGGGTGTATCACCAACTTAATAAATGATAATTCCCACTGGCAAGATGCGAGACCCTGAGAAAATCACAGGGATATGTCTCAGAAGAGGCCACATGGTGGGCTCTCCTATGAACCACGGGTGGAAGCCGGACATTTGGAACCTGGGGTCCTAGGCAAGCAATTTCAGACAGGACGCATCCTGCCTCATTAGCTTTGTTCCTACCCTTGTAAATGCGCTTTGCCCCAGACTTCCCCACGCGTAGCTTTGTGTGGCCTGGACAGTTCTATTCATTCAACCAAGAAACAAATGCTTATTCATTTTATTGGGGGCCTACTATGTGACAAGCTCTGGGCGTGGAGCTAGGGACACAGGATCGTGATAGTCAGCAAACTTCTGGTGGAGCCTGGACCGTCCCTGCTGTCACTGGCCAGGCACTTGTCCTCTCTTGATTCTTGGCTGAACTTCTCTTCAACGCGCATTGGCCAGCTCCCTCCAGGACCCCTTCTTCCCCCACACCCAACCCTGGGGCAGACGGGGTTGCTCTGTGGAATTTGTACCTCTGCTCTGAACTTGCTCCTGCTGTCTATAAACCTCAGTGCAGTCAATAAGGGGTCACCAAGGGGCAACCCCAGTTGAACCCATAAGCTACGTGAGCTCGCTCACAGCCCTTTGGCAGTCGACCCAGGAACAAAAGTTCTGGACCCTGACGAAAGTTCTTGAGGCCCTGGATCCATAGACTGGTTAGTAGGTCATTTAACCTTATTTGTTTTTTTTCTCCTAGCCAGTCAGAGATTACAAGCATTCATATGCAGGTCAGGGGCCAAAAATACTGTGGTCAGGGTGGAGTGGTGAGTGAGAGGTCCCTACGTGCTCACCAACACTTGCTCTGGAAAGGCCACAGACGGGGCCCTTCAGCACTCCTGTGACTTTGCACGGTGATTTGAGCCGTTCGCATGGCCCGAGCCCTTAGGGATGCGGATGCCATACGTGTGAAATTGTGTGATTTATACAGGAAATATTTAGATTATATTGGCAATGTCTACGGAGATAGGGCTTGCTAAGCAAATTAAAGGAATTCCTATCTTTTTTTTTTACACCAAACTCAAAGCAAAACAACAACACCCCCAGGATGGGGGCCAGAGAATGCAGACAAAAATTTATACTAAGAGAATAAACAGTTTTTAAGTACCCTGGAACTCTCTGTAAACACCTCTTCAGGTACAAGCAACTATAAATAACTTTTATCTGTTACTAGGCAAACACCTTGTGGGAACATTTGGTTATTTTCTGTCCACTTCTTATTTCTAAAAGGGCTAGCTTTGGGGCGCCTGGGTGGCTCAGTCGGCTGAGTGTCCGACTTCGGCTCAGGTCATGATCTCGCGGTTCTTGAGTTCGAGCCCCGCGTCGGGCTCTGTGCTGACAGCTCAGAGCCTGGAGCCTGCTTCGCATTCTGTGTCTCCTCCTCTCTCGGCCCCTCCCATGCTCATGCTTTGTCTCTCTCTGTCTCTCAATAATAAATGAATGTTAAGAAGGAACAAAAATTTAAAAGAGCTAGCTTTGGTGGACCGATTGCAATAAAGCATATTTCTTCAATAATTCCGATGGGCTTTGCTCCCCACCCCTGCTGCATCATTCTGAAATTGGTGAAGGTGTATCGTCGTCATAGAGAACCAGTTAGAAGGTGCTTTGAGGTCATTTAGCCTCCAGGCAGAGCTGTCCCTAAAACTATTTTAGACCTTTGGTGGCTTGTATCATTATCCTGCTATCTGTAAAACCATTACGATGAAATGATGTCACCGTATGTCAACCGCGTTTTATTTTTGCAAAGTGCTTTAAAACCCTCATTTTTATTATTCCCTAGGCAGTCCTGAAATTACAACTTCCTGTTTTCTTTTTTTTAATTTTTTTTAAACGTTTATTTATTTTTGAGACAGAGAGAGACACAGCATGAACAGGGGAGGGGCAGAGAGAGAGGGAGACACAGAATCTGAAACAGGCTCCAGGCTCCGAGCGGTCAGCACAGAGCCCGACGCGGGGCTCGAACTCACGGACCGTGAGATCGTGACCTGAGCCGAAGTCGGACGCTTAACCCACCGAGCCACCCAGGCGCCCCTCAATTTCCTGTTTTCAGTTGGGGAGGCTGAGGCACAGTGAGAACCTCTGATGGGATTTACACAACCCTTGCCTTTCTCGGCCCAGCGGAAGAGAAGAGCATGGGACACACACCCCCGTCCTGTTTGCCCGTTCGAGTGTGTTTCGAAGCACGACTCTTCTCTCCCCTTTGAGCCCTTGGGAGTATGTTCTCCAGCCTCGAGAGGATGTCCTGGTTCCCAAGGGGCTCAGAACACCACCACCCCCTGCTGATGTGGAAACTGCCAGGTGGGAGAGGGAAAGAGCAGGAAGAAAGCTCCATAAGGATGGGAGGGACTCAGGAAGCGCTGCCTCTCAGGCAACTGTCCGTGCAAAAGCAGGGCAAGGCTGCCCTTAGCAACTACTTTGACAGGAGCGAGGTGCCGGTCCGGAAACAATAAAGCTAATTTTTGTGGAGGGCGTGCTAATCAGGCAACGGGCGGAACGCCGTCTTGTACCATCGTCACCCGAGCCACGGAAGTCAGTGGTGTCACCATTTCCTTTCTGCAGGTGAGGAAGCCAAGGCATAAAGACAGGAAGTCATTTGCTTAAGCTCACAGGGTCCATGAGCTCGGCTGACTCATGACCGGGCTGCCTGTCCCGGGAACCCAGGTAGGGGAGCGGGAACAAAGCAGCGGAAATTTCTGGGCTTGGGGTTGCCCAGAAGTACATGGCCGACCATTTGTGCCAGATGCATAACGGGCCACCAGATAAAGCTTTCTGAGTGTCAGCTCTGGGGACTGTTGGAGTCTGTGTCATTATTTTCACTTTTTTTTAAAAAATTTTATTTATTTATTTTTTTGGGCATAACACTTATTTGCAGAGAGCCTAAAGCCCTTGGATAGGCATGGTGCTTATTCCCAGAATAAGCATGTCTGTTGGCAGAACTTAGAAGCGTGCGTGTCACAGTCCAGATAGGTGTGCCGAAAGCCAACGTTGAAACACTTAAAAATGGAAAACCCACCCCTCTGGGGTTTCTGTTCATTCACTCAGAAATAATCAGAATGTGAGCAGCTGGGCACAACGTTAACCAGCAGGACACGGAGGTGAACGTTACGGGTTTGGTCCCTCTGTCATGGAATTTATAGCCTGGGACAGGGGTTGGCCGACTCTAGCTGCGGGCCAACAGCTGCCTGTTGGTGTAAATAAAGTTTTATTGGCACATAGCCACCCTCACCCACTCCCATATTGCCTGTGGCCAACTTTGCACTAAAACAGCAGAGTTGAGTCATTGCAACGGAGGCAGAATGGCCAGCAAAGTCTGAAATATTTACTATCCGGCCCTTTCTGGAAAACGTTTGCCAACCCCTGTCCTAGGATAACATTTATTTTTCAAGCCTGGAAATTTTTCTTTTGGAAGAACACATTTATTTACCCTCATCCTGGTCATCCGTTAAGATTCTTCACTAGCCAGTTTGCTTCCTATGAAGACAAGGGTCATCCCTGATGCTGAGAAAAACAGGAAATTATAATAACAAAGGAACCACCAACATTTACTGAGCCACTCGCCCTGCAGGGCCCTAAGCACGGCCCCTGGATTACATCTACCTGTTCCCATAATAACTCTATGCAGGAAGCATGGGTATTAGCCCCATTTTACAGATGGAGGCTGCTGGTTGAGTAACCTGGCCAAAATTCGGGGATAAAAGGCGCGGTACTGGGATTTAATGAGTCACTGCCAACCGGGCACACACTCTTCCCCACTGCTCTACACTGGAACAGGCAGTGGGGTGTGGGGGTCACGTCCAAGCAGGTGGGAGAGGAGGGCATCCCCCTGGGAAGGGGTCACGCACTGCTGGCCCGGTGTGTGCTGGGCCTATTTTTAGCCCTAACGAAAATCCTCCTGCAAGAGAGGACGAGGCCTGCTCTCTCTCTTGCTTCCTGCGCTCAGACAGACTCTCCCGTTGGAGGGGGACGCAATCTCCGAACCACGCTCCCAGCTTCACTGTAATTAAGCTGCTTCGCAGACGTGGATGTGTCTAATGCCTCTGCTAATGCTGATCCGTGGGGGAGGCTCTGAAACTCGGCGGGGGAAAAAAAAAATAGAAGCACTGATTCGTTTTGTCAGAAAGAAGAAACAGCAAGGAGCCCCTGTAGAGTTTATTCCTCCATCACTGTCTTGGGGATTCCCAAGACCCTAACTGCTGTGTTCTTCCGTTTTCTTCTGATAGCCCCTGAATTCCTTCTCCCCAGCCCCAGAATATTGTTGCCTTTCCCACAACAAGGTTTTGTTTTTTTTTTTTCTAAAATTTGAAGACCCCTCCTGGGGTTCTTACAGTGTAAGCAGGACCACAAAAACCCCGCCAGGGTGACTCCCCTGTCTGAGTAGGGGAGGGTACTTTATTGAGTTCAGGAACAGAGGAGAGATGTCTCTATTACTTCTATATCTTCCCAGGCCTCACAAAGACATAACCCCGAGGTTACTCACCCTCCCTTTATGAACGTGACGTTAGCTGGTGACCGTCTGGGGAGTTCTGCTCACGCTGTGATTGTCCACAAACAATCATGGATCCCATTCACAGGACCTGGTCCAAATGTAGTTTGCCCTGAGAACGTGTGCACTTTTCTGTGTCTCCCATGCACTGGGGCAATTGGGACATGGGTTGTAGCCTTGAGTGGTCTAGAAAACCAGAACCACCCCCAACGGAAGGCCTCCGCTGTCTTGGGAGCTGACATTGCCATAGCCCCGTGGTGCCTACACACGGTCATTTGCCCCCAGTCCCCTTTGCTCCCGAAGGGCCGGTGCTGCAGGTCCCACAATAAGACACTCACCCCATGAGCCAACTTAGGTATTCCTTGTTTCAGACGGAAGCCTGAGTTCTGTCTTAACCGCAAGTTATAGCCACAAGTAGAACGAGCCAATGTATAGCGTCTCTAAAATATGCACGGAATTACAGAAAAGTAAAAGGTACCTACTTTTAGGCCTGACAAGCTAGTCACTCCGTAGAATTAGGCACCGCAATCTCTACCGCTCTGTAAAATCTTTGGGAGGCCTTGCATTTCATATGCAAGCACTGTCAGCAAAGCCATTCCTAGAACATTTAAATAGACTGTCTCTATAGAGTTGGCCAGCCAGCCAGCATTGGAGGAGTTGGGACATAATTGTGTCTTCCATAAAATGAAGCTCTGTTCTAAGGAGGGAATGTGGCCAAGACACCAGGTACGTCTCGCGTTTTCTATCTTGGCCACCTCGAGCCACGACACCTTCCAGGCCACCCGTTCGCTGCTGATGTTTCTGTCTTCCATGAAGTGCCTCTCTTCTCTCAGAGCTCATGGGTAACTCTCACGGCCAGGATATAGATTTCATTTTTTCTCCAAGATTTTATTTAGGACACACTTGGGGGATCTTGCATAACCTCTCTGGAAAGAAGTTTGCAAAATATAATGATCTTGTCATCTGCTTTACTTTCTTTCTTTCTTTTTTTTTCTTAGCTCAAAATAATTAAATTAACAGAAAAGATTCAAGCTTTCTCGTTTAAATTTGTGCCAAATTGATTCAAAGTTAACGTATTTTTGAAAGGGTTATCTAATTGAATCTCAAACGGCTCTTGCTAATGCTTCGCCCTAGTTCTGATCCCAGCTACCCTGTCAGTCTTTGAGAAGCTAAGGGGCCAGTTAATAAAGAAGGTGAGGGAAACAACAGGACGGAAAAGGAATTAGAAGATAGATTACATTCATGCCCTTTATGCCGTGTCTTCAACATAACAGTCCCTGAGAAAAAGACATTTGAAAGAAATAGAGGGCCACTCCCAATGATATCTCTTGATCATACTTATCATGAGATGCTGCCATGCACAGTTGTTCACTCTGAGCACTGCACAACTCATAATCTGTGTGTATGGACTCAACAACGGACATTTATTCTGACTCCGGGCTCCCTACCCTCCTCCCTAGCTGTGATCTATTCTCAGTCCTCTTTTAGCCACTCTAGCTATCATCCCAGTCTGGCACAGCCAGCCACCTGGAGGCCCATCCCCACAACAACTCCTCTGCTAGGTTTGCCCCACTCTGAACACAGAAACTTGGACACTCGCTATGCTCCCGGCAATGCCTAGTGACTTCTCAGGGCAGACCTGGCTCCCAGCCAGGACTCAGCATCTTGGGTCCTCAAGGAATGTCTTGCTTATGCTTTTATTTCCAGTTGTGTCCCTATCCCCAGACCCTAGGCTTTGCTGTCAGTCCCACTTTGTCCCGGGAATGTCTGTGGAAACAGGGGAAGGGTTTCCAGAATTTTCCTCTATGTAGAAGGTGGAGGTACAGAAAAGAGGAAAGAAGAAGGGAATACTAAAGTTGTCTCCAAAAGACCCAAACCTGGGCCGATTCTGGCCCGCCCTGTCTGATACTGGTCTGACCTTAATATAGTTTTCATCATGGAAACTGCTGTGCCTGTCTTTTGTCTTTATATAAAAGTGTTTTGAAATGGTCCTTTCATTAAAATCCACTTGCCAATAGAGAGATATCAATGTATTTGATTCAGCTACAAATACTCTTTGGCCACCTCTAGAAGTCTCGCTTTGTCCTGTGGAGCTGTTCACCACAACAGCCTTTTCTGGTCCTTTCCTCCCTCCCTCCCTTTCTCTCTCTCTCTCTCTCTCTCTCCTTCCTTCCTTCCTTCGCCCTTCTTCCCTCCCTCCTTCCCTCTCTCTTTTTTCTTTTCTTCCTCCCTCCCTCTCTCCCTCTTCTTTCTTTCTTTCTTTCTTTCTTTCTTTCTTCCTTTCTTCTCTTTCCTCTTTTTTCAAGGACCAGGGATCTTTTCTCTAGAGCTGAAAGGTGCTTCAAGAACTCATCCAATTTGGCACCTTGCATTGAGGTCAATAAGATAGTGTTATCCCAATTTTATACAAGAGATAACAAGCCCAGGGAGAAAAGGAAACTGGCTTCACTTACACGAATTCAAAGAAGCCATAAGCTACTGTTCTTAACCGTGGCTGGGAATGAGAATCACCTGGGGATGAAGCTTCCAGAGCAATCAGAATCTCTAAGGATTGTGCTTCTTGAAACTAACCTGCTCGGAATTCATTTCAGAAGCTTCTGGAGTCTGGGTGAAAATACAGATGGCTGGGCCTCCCCTGATCAGGAGGTCTGGGTGGATCAGAGAACGTGCGCCTGTAACCCGTTTCCAGGGAAGCTGATACTGAGGCTGAGAGTGTGGGGCCCCCGCCGTGGGAACCATCGGTGGTGGCGAATCCCTTTACTGGTGAGTTAGCAAGAGATTCTGGCTCGGAGGTGAGTCGGGGATCCTTGGCCCACTTCAAAATGCTCCAGAAGTCTCTGGTCGGTGACCCAGGAGCTCTGGTCCGCGGGGAGAGCTTCACGTTCCCCACAGCTGACCGACAGGAAGGGTGCTGGACTAGAGGACCCTCTGTCTCCTTCAGCAACTTCTCAGTCTTTGGCCTCAGCACCGCCCTTCATCTCGTGCCCTTTTTCCCAGGGCTCTGCCATACTTCTGGTGGCCGGGCATCCAAGGACCCTCCCGCACACCCTCGGGCTGTGTGCTGTGTTGCCCACCCCTAACTGACGCCTCCCTTCACATCCCGTGGCTGGGTGGCCCTGCAGAGGGCGTGCCCATCTCCCAGCCCTGTCTTAGCCTTCCCGCCCTGTGTTATTTGTTGACAATATTCACCGGCCGGTGGCTAGGTCTTCTTGCGTCCTGTGTGCTTTCCTTATGGGGGCTAATCTAATCTTGATCATTTCTGCTTCAAACATCCAGATTCCCTATGGGGAATCACTAACCAGATTTCATATTTGGGTCTGAGAGGTATCTCTTTTCCAGTCCGTTTGCTGAACAGAGCTGATGAGCTTACTTAATTCATTCACCCATTTGGCGAACATTTATTGAGTGCCTAGTGTGACTGGCACTATCCTACATTTAAAGATAAGGAGAGAGGGGCGCCTGGGTGGCTCAATCGGTTGATTGACCCACTTCGGCTCAGGTCACGATCTCCCGGTTTGTGAGTTCGAGCCCCGTGTCAGGCTCTCTGCTGACAGCTCAGAGCCTGGAGCCGGCTTCGGATTCTGTGTCTCCCTCTCTCTCTCTGCCCCTCCCCCGCTCACACTCTGCCTCTCTCTCTCTCTTTGTCAAAAACAAAGAAACATTAAAGATAAGGAGAGAAATAAGACACATTTCCTTCCCTCCAGGAGCAGTAGTGGAGATAGGCTTGCACCACAAACTCCAGTTCACCATGACCGGGCCAAAATAGAACCATGTGCCAGATATGACGGTGTGATATGGGGCTGGAGGGTGCATTTCAACTCTCGGCCCTGGCTGAGGTTGTCGAGCCCTTCGTTTCCCCTGGACTTGACCTTGCAGGTTTCTAATCATTACTGTTTGGCGATACAAGGTTGATTTCTAAAAGCAGGGACGATAGCCCAGGCAAAAGGACAGAGAATCGTTCCCTAGCAGCAGTGTTCTCTGCGGGGATCACGGAAAATTTGCAAGTCAGAAGGGTTTCAAGTGGAATTTAAAGGGTTAAGAGGGGAAGGGGTTCCAGATAGAAGTGTGAAATGGGAGGAGGGACCTCAGGGTCAGGGGCACAGCCACAGAGTGGGGTGTGGGAGTAGGAGAAGGAGGGCTCACCACGGAATGGGGGGGAAGGGTTCTCTTAAGTAAGGGAAGAGCTTAGAAGCTGGGACTGCCCTTCCTTTGCCCGGGTCTGTCCCCACCACGTGGTCTCACCCCTCTACGCTGCTCTGCTCTGCTCGCATGTTCCACGGTGGCTCGCATATGAAAACAGAGACCGCAGCTGGCCCCCAGCCGAGGAGGTAACTCTTGGGGTGGCCCCAGCACCTAAAAACGCCTCGGGGCTGTTGAAGGTGATGTCAGAAACCAAGAAAATCCAGCCCTCTGAAAGGACACCCTGGGAAGTGTTGCCAAGGACCCAGGAGCGGGGGAGGGGCTGACCTGAGAGATGGGTGTGGAAAAGCCACCGGGGGTCTGTCACCGGGTGGTGACAAATTAGGCAACATCCCGAGATGCGTGCAGAAGAAGACGGAGAGATGAGGATCTTTTCATTACTTTCAACAATTTGCTGGTCTTTTCTGGGATACAAGGTGCTTCATTCTCTGCTGCGGATACGATTAAGTGGGATTTTTTTGTAAATAGAATCCTTTGAACACTCCGTTTAGGGGAGTTGCTATTTGAAGGCAAAAGATAGCCAATCTTATCTAAAGGAGGAATTCTCCTGTGAAATGAATAATCACATCCTATTTTACCTGTTTCTAAGGATTAAATTAAAAAAAGGTTTTTTGGGGGGCGCTTGAGTGGCTAAGCATCCAACTTTGGCTCAGGTCATGATCCCCCAGTTCGTGAGTTCAAGCCCCGTGTCGGGCTCTGTGCTGACAGCTCGGAGCCTGAAGCCTGCTTGGGATTCTGTGTCTCCCTCTTTCTCTGCCCCACCCCTGCTCACCCACCAGCTCCCCAATTTTTTATTTTTTAAAAATATTTTTCATGTTTATTTATTTCTGAGAGAGAGAAAGAGAGAAACAGAGCGTGAGCAGGGGAGGGGCAGAGAGAGAGAGAGGCAGACAGAATCCGAAGCAGGCTCCAGGCTCTGAGCCATCAGCACAGAGCCTGACGAGGGACTCAAACTCACAAACCGTGAGATCACGACCTGAGCTGAAGTTGGATGCTCAACTAACTGAGGTGCCCCAATTTTTAAAAAAATTTAAATCCAAGTTAGTTAACATACAGTGTAAGAATGATTTCAGGAATGGAATTTAGTAATTCATCACTTACATGTAACACCCAGTGCTCATCCCAACAAGCATCCTCCTTAATATGCCCATCAGCCATTTAGCCCATCCCCCCACCCAAAACCCCTCCAGCAACCCTCAGTTTGGTCTCTTATGGTTTCTCTCCCTCTCTGTTTTTCTATTCTTTTTGCTTCCCTTCCCTTATGTTAATCTGTTTTGTATCTTTAATTCGACATGAGTGAAGTTATGTGGTATTTTTCTTTCTCTGGCTGACTTATTTTGCTTAGCATAATACACTCTAGTTCCATCCACGTTGTTGCAAATGGCACGATTTCATTCTTTTTGATAGCCAAGTAATATTTCCAAGTCTATCTATCTATCTATCTATATATCTATCGATACCACATCTTCTTTATCCAATCATCTGTCGATGGACATTTGGGCTCTTTCCATACTTTGGTTACTGTTGATAGCGCTGCTATAAACATGGGGGTGCATGTGCCCCTTTGAATCAGCATTTTTGTATCCTTTGGATAAATTCCTAGGAGTGCAATTGCTGGGTCATAGGGTAGTTCTATGTTAATTTCTTGAGGAACCTCCACACTGTTTCCCAAATCCTAAGCCCAAATGTGTTTTATCTATTCCCAGCTCTACCGTGAAAGAGGTTCGGAGAAAAGCACTAGCCCTTCGTACTGGAAAAACTATTTAAGAGAAAAAATGGAAAGACTTGGGACTCTCAGGGTGGGGAAGAGAGAATACTAGAGAGAAAGATGAACAGTAGCTTAAAATATGACCAATGCAGTGCTGTCCAATAGAAATATATGCGAGCTGCCTAAGTCATGTTGAGTTTCCTCATCACCATATTACACAAAGTAAAAAAAAAAAAAAAGGTAAAAATAATTTTAATAATGTATTTTCTTTAACTCAATGTATCTGAAATATTATTTCAATATGTAATCCATATGAATTTATTTTAATCAGATATTTTACATTCTTCACAGTAAGTCTTAAGAAGGTGGTGTGTTTCTTTTATAATCAGGCATTTCAGCTTGGACAAGCCCCATTTCCCGGCTCCAGTGGTCGCCTGTGGCTAAGTGACTACGTGATGGACAGTTCACGTCTAGGGTGATGAGTGGCCCGGATGGCTGTTCTGAGTATCCTTGAGGAGGAAACCCCATGGAGTTTAAGTTGGGCAGATGAAACTGGGGATAAAAATATGGAGGCCTGGGTGCCACCATCTTGGAAATTCTGGCTTCATTGGTCTGGCTGGGGCCAGGGCATTACTAGTTTTTAAAAGTTCCCCTAGCAATTCTAATGCGTGGTCAGGACTGAGACCCACTGGGGTAGGGGAAGAATTTCTACCACATGAGAACACTTACACATGTAATGTTTTTTTAACATTAATTTATTTTTGAGAGACAGAGAGAGACAGAGAATGAGCAGGGAATGAACAGGGAAGGGGCAGAGAGAGAGGGAGACACAGAATCTGAAGCAGGCTCCAGGCTGAGTTGTCAGCACAGAGGCCGACGCATGATCAAACCCATGATCGTGGGTTCATGACCCGAGCCGAAGTTGGACAACCGACGAAACCACCCAGGTGCCCTGGCACTTACACATTCAAATGAAAGCTGCAGTAGGGAGGGAATTTCCACCATCTCTTGTGTCCAAATTTAAGAACCAGAAGGAAACTGTAAGATTACCATGGAGTCTACCTCTTGTTTGACAAACGATGGAAGGCCAGCCTTGGGTATCCCCGTTTGGTGCTTATTGATGATTTTGTTTGCTTGCTTGCTTGCTTATTTGTTTACATCCGCAACACCTCCCTCTCCCTTTTTCTTTTTCAGCCTGCGTGAGATTTTCAAGCCCCTTTCTGTTTGAGTCGAACCTGGAGGTAAGTGTTGATGGTTCTCAAAGCCCCACCCACTTCTGAACGGCTACAGGTTGTCTTCTCATACGTGGCATCCAGGTACCTCAACATTGGACGCTGCCACTGGGCACACAGGTTGAGGGACTGGGGTCTCTGCGGGGTTCCCATCCATATCTCTGCTCATGGGAGGAACTCTCTCCATTCCCTTTGCCATCCTCCTCTCCATTTCAGCGAGGCAGAGGAGGGTCTGGACCTGTGGGTGTGATTTAGGACCCACATCTGCAGGGCTGTTGTCATTTTCCAAGTTCCTGCTCACATAATGGGCAATTTCTGCCAGCAAGTTAAATATTTAGAAATCAGGGACATATTCTATTGCCAAAGAAGCATGGCTTTAACGAAGGTCCTATGTGGGGTCTCATGTGTTGGACAAAGCCCTGGGTAGAGTTGATGCATCAGTGTTATTTACAGTGTGGAGAGACTTCGGTGCAGAGAACCCCGCCGCCCACCCCGCCCCCCGCTCCCCCCAGAGGGAGACAGGCTCTGCGCTGAAAACCAACTTTGTCAGGAGCTCAGATAACAGCTTCCTCACTGAGGGTACCTAGGCTCCTTCAATTCTTCCTTTATACGACAGTAAATCGCTGTCATGCTCGCTCTTATTTCTAAAAGTGGGTCAGTCTTCAGTGCTCGCCTTTCAGTTTCTGGGAAATGTCTACTGTCTTCTATCCTCTTGTTTAGCAGCTCAGGCCAAAGAGAATGAAAGAGACAGAGCCTCGCCACTGAGGTCATCAAAAGAGTAAGCTGGGACTTTCGTCCTTTGCTCCTTCGGGCTTTGAAACGGATTTGTATGAGACCAGGTTTGTACCAGGAAGGTGTAGACATGGCTTGTTATTTAGCTTATCGGTCGCCGGTTCTAATAGGCCATAAACGCAGATCCTTACGAATCTTCCCCATATTCCTTTAAAAACCCCAAGCCCGTGATGATGGCCGGTCTGGACCCCTCTCTGAGGATCCCGGGGGAGCTTCACCGGCGATGAATGCGGGAACCCCGGAACAGAACAAATTGGTCTCATAAGCAACAAGTGACAGCCTTTCTGAATACAGCTGCTTTCTTCATTAGAAAACTAAAAATAGCCCCAATCATTGCAGGCTGGTTTCACTTTAAGCCTTCTGCCACATCCACTTGCCTGCTTCATTCAGGGCTTCTGCGTGGCTATGACACCGTGATACTATTTCAGACGAAAAGTGCATTGAAGAAACGTTTCCTTTCCCTCCCCCACGTTCACTCCAGATGTCCTCGACTGTCCACGCTGTTTCATATTAGGGGAACTCACGGGCATCTTCCGGCATCCCTGCCACCCCCATCTGCCTCACCCGTTTTTGGAAAAATAAACACCATCCACACCGAGAGCAAGAAATTACCGTTATTAAGATTTTTTTTTTTCTTCTGCAGTGAAATGTTCATTACATGCGTGATGTTCTATGGATAGCTCATGGAATCTTGACTACAACTACCCTTTCCAGCTCAGATTCAGTTTGTGGAGACATTTTTTTTTTTTTCCTTCTGGAGCTGGCTGACTGTGACCACTGGCAAAGCCAGTTTCCTTCGCAGCATTAAAAAGTGATCCGGAAACACAATGTGGAGGCAGCCTATGTGAGCAGGTCAGTCTGGGGGAAGCTGGGAAAACAGACACTTAGCTCCTGCCCTTCTCTTTCTTGCCTCCCAGAGGAAATTGGATTTGCCTTGTGCCTGAGGGTGGTGCCGTGATTATGGTAAGGTGGGTTCCTCGCGTGGCTTGGAGCAGCCTGGCTGTTATGTTCCCCCCTCTCTGCACTCAAGGTATTGAGAGAATGGAGCATAAAATGCCAAAAAATTAGGGGAAGAGCAAAAGACATCAGCCCGCTGCTTAATCGTATCCATTTACAAAAGGCACACTCAACAAAACAGACACAGGGACCCATGACGGGAATCCTTTAGACTCAAAATACGGAAAACAAGCCTCAGCCTTCAATTGGACCACACTGTATGCACATTTGATGTATATACAAAAGTAGGGTTTTAATGGCTTTAATAGAACTGAAAATCCTAAAGATGAGAGTTAATGTTGCTATGGAAACTTTTACATGTCTTGACTGCAGAACTCCTAGTTTAAATTTGCAAACTTAGTATCACATTAGCTTTTTTCACATTGGATTTCTGGTTGGTCTTTTAAGAAGATAAAAGGAGAAAAACTACATGTCATACTAATACTTCTTGTTATACTCACAGCCAGAGGAGAGGTGGCTTATGATCATTTGACACATTTTTTTTTCTTTTTTGTCTGCACAGGAAACATCCTCAAAAGAGCTTACATAAGGGCTATGTGGGGTGAAGATTTTATAGTGAGGCATGACGAATTCAGTTCCAAATTTTTCAAAATTCGAATGAGTTCCTCTTTTCGTAGAATTAAGGGTTCAAAGGATGGACCGACATAAATCAGGGGGTTCATAGTTTAAAAATCCCCAGAGTTACAGAGCTCAAAGTCCTACAAAGAGCAGAGAAAGTTCTGGAACACGACACTCAAAGACATGGTGATGCCTGAAGCCGGTGTTCATTCTCAGCCACCACGCACGGCCCTCGGAAATTGGACCCCACGTGAGTAAGAGCAACGTGAGAAAGAGTGCCCGTTGAAGAATTGTGGAGTGATGACTCAGAAAGCTTGAGTATCCCTTGCCTGCCCTCTCTCCATCATCTCTTCCCTCGCTGTCAGCCCCCTCACCTCAGCCATGGGGGCTCGTCCGTAGGTTTGGCCAACTGGAAGGCTCGTAAGCTTTAGAGTCAGGCAGAACTGTATGTAAAGGTGGTCCCACCGTGGGGCAGATCATTTAACAACTCTGAGCTTCAGTGTCCTCACCAAATGGAAGTGATAAATGCTCACACCACATGGATGCCAGAAATGATCGGGGTAGTATTTGCAAAATACTCAGTACTTTCCCTGGAGCACAGCAAGTCCTCAACGAATTCGTTTTCCTCCCGTTGAAATGTGCCCATCCTTGGCACCTTCGCGGCCGTGAAGGGGCAAGCTCGACCCAGGTTGCATCCACTGAGGTCGTGTGGAGGGGACACAAATTCCCTCCTCTTGTCTCATCCCACTAGTACATATGTGGATTGCTTTTACCTAAGCTGCACAGATAATCTGTTTATGAAATTCATTCGCTTGTGCTGTGATGGCCTTGTCTTGTTCCCTACTGTGTACTCAGGGTCTAGCATAATAAATACTTGTCAGAGGCAAGGGCGAGATGTGGGGCATGGGGCACATACAATTAGGCGGAGGCTCTATTTTAAAAAGTTAAAAATATATAAATGTAGAATCAGGTTCAGGGCTTAGGAAGGGGCCCGTGCAAGTGTGGCACCTAAAGGTAAAGCTTAGAAGGCTTCACGGAAAATTTACCTTTGTCCAAAGAGGCGAACGTGGTCCTGAGCACTCACGAATGAGCACCTGCCTTTTGGTGACCTTATACTATGTCGTTGCCTTGCTTTGGTCCTATGACAATTTGGTTTAGGTCTGTTACTTGAGGGGCAGGCTAATGATGGAAAGTCATTATACCCACAAGGTACGTATGTTGAGGTGGTGTGGATGAACAGACATGAGGCCAGAGTCTCATAAAAAAATTTAGAATCTGGCTTCTATCAATAACCTACGTATTCGTCTGCTTGGGTTACCATAACAAAATACCACAGACTGGCTGGCTCAAACAACAGAAATGTATTTCTCATAGTTCTGAAGGCTGGGAAGTCCAAGATCAAGGCACTGGCTAACTTGGTTTCTGGTGAGCGCCCTCTTCCTGGCGTTTAGATGGTCCCCTTTTCACTGTGTCTTCATGTCTTTTCTTCTGTGAATTCTCAGAGAGAGAGAGAGAGAGAGAAGAAAGGAGAGAGAGGAAGAGAGAGAGAGAGATAGAATTCTTTTTTTTCTAGAAGGCCATCAGCCCTACTGGGGTAGAGCTCCACCCACATGATCTCATTTAACTTTAATTACCTCCTAAAAATGTTACTCCCAAATACAATCCTATTGGGGGTTAGGGCTTCACTTAGGAATTTGGTAGGGTACACAAGTTAGCCCATGGCACTTGTGAGGCCTGCTTCTGGCTTCACCTTAGCTCTCATTTGAGAACTCACCTCTTTGGGCTCTAATAGACTCATCAGATATGGGGATAATATCAGAGCAAGGTGGGGGAGAATAATTATCTCTAGGAGATAGAACCAAAATGGCACCTTGCCTAGAACAACAATCCCAACGGGCATGTTGAGACCGTGCAAGATTTTGAAAGGAGATACCAGGCTGGTCACAGAGATACAATTTCCTTGGTTCCTGATGAAACTTTGGTTCTTTCCCTTCCTGCTCATTGTCTTTCTTTTTCCTTCCTTCCTTCCTTCCTTCCTTCCTTCCTCCCTTCCTTCCTTCCTGTTTTCCTTTTCTTCCCTTCTCCTTCCATTTTCAATATTATAGTCAGACACGGTGGTTCTTGGCACTTTTAGCGATGGTCATCTGCTTTTGATTTCCCCAAAATGAAAGAGTTGACTTACGACGAGCAAGGAGCAGGAGAGCAGAGAGGGCAGAATAGATGGGGGAGGGAAGAGGTGCGAGGTCGGGTGATGTGAGTGCAAGACAAGACAAACAAGGGTGTCATGGCATGGGGGTGTGAGGCTGGAGGGGTGGGCGCCAGCAGAGAGCGAGAAATTTCCCAAGTGATAACTCTGGGTCTCAAGTTTCTCATTAGTTAAAAAAAAAAAAAAAAAAAAAAAAGCTAGAGTAGAAAAAGTAGAAAATCCCCGAGGTGCCCTCGATCTCTAATATACCTTTCTACCTTCCCTTTCCGGGGGAGTGGAATTGATAAGCAAAACCCTTTGTGTACCTTATGCGAAAATCATTATGCAAATTCAAAGCATTGCTCAAATTAATTCTAATGAGGTTCAAGGGGAAAAACAAGTAACAACCAAAACTCTTTAATAAAGTGTTCTAAAAAGAAAAAAAGAATTATCGCCCACTTCTGCACTTCCTGCTTTTGGCAGGGACTAGAAGTGGAAATCTGAAGACACTGTGAGACAGTCTGTTCTCATGGTATTTCTAGCTGAGAACAGGAAGGAGGGGAAATCTCATATGAGTGAGAGAGCCTGTTTTTCAGTGATGAGCAGGCCAAAGAAGTTTCACTGGGCAATCAAGCTTGACAGCACCTCTGAGAGTTTTACCTTTATTTGGTCAACATCACCCACTTTGTCCGCAGCCAGTCTCCCCGAGGCTCCGCCGTAGGTGCTGGAGACCCAGGCGGAAGCAATGCGGCCCCTGCCCTTCTGGAGTGTACAACCCGAGCTGGAAGGATGAGGCATCTGGAAATGAAAAATTATTACAATGCTAAGCAGCACGTGCCCCGTGCTGACTTGGCCATGCAGACACTGCTAAGAAGAAGCCGTCCGCACGCTTCCCCAAATCCTTCATTAGCTTGCCTTGCTCTCTGCCTTACCATTGGGCTCTTCTGGCTCATCACGGGAGTGTTCTGCACCTTTAAGGCAAAACATGTTTCTCAATTCCTTAAGCTCTCTGGCCCGTCTCGAGTCACAACAGACTGTCCTGTGTGTGATCCCAGTGAGTCACTGAAGCTGAATCACGTTAACAATAAGCGTGTAATGATTAATGCATATTGATTGGCTGGGTGGGCTGGAACCAGAAAGGTCCCGTCTGGACTAGTTGCTTTGTCCCTAATTACCTGCCATGTGCACCGGCGTCTAAACTTGCCACAGACGTTCCAGGGAACGCCCTTGGTCACTGTGACTCCAGTTGGATCTCATAAATCTCCTAATGGCATCTTTACAACCAGGGCCAGTCAAGGGCTCAGGTAGAGTGATGGGCACCCCCTCCCTCTCCCCACCCCTGCGGAGAACACAGAACCCCTGGTGGGAGAGCATCTCTCTCACTCACTGAGGGGGACTGTTCCTGGAAAAAGATGAAAAAGATGTGATTTCTCTTTGAAATAATGCACTGATGAGGATTATGTTGTGAACAAGGGACGAATCCTCAGTGTTTTATTGAAATGGCCCCCAATACCATGTTTAATCAACTATTTATGTAAACCTGGGTGATATGCCTTTCCAGTGAATAGGAAGATGCTTACAAAAGTGTGTGTAAATTAGACAGATACTGGGGGAGCCTATTGCACTGTGTTTGCTATGACATTTTAACCTAAGTGGCTGCTTCGTGCCCCGGAAAGGAGGATGTCTCCATGTTCCATGGTGGCGTGGGCTTCAGGATTTCTCCTGGTTAATTGTGTCTGCATCTCTGAGAAAACCTATGATCGTTTTATGCATTTTTATTTATTTCCTCTTGGGACCATGAAAATGAATGAGACGCAAACTCAGCCATCGGAAGACCAAACAATCTAGCGAGTAAGGTGAACAGGCATCCCAACAACACAGAGTGGGCGAAGAGGGCGTTGGGTGGGGAACTTTGCAGAATGGGAGTCCAGTGTAGAATGTGATCATCTTCAACGTCCAGACTGAAATACTGGAATCAGAGAATCCTTTTTTATTTATTAAAAAAATTTTTTTAATGTTTATTTATTTTTGAGACAGAGAGAGAGGGAGAGAGAGAGAGGGAGGGAAGGTAGAGAGAGACAGAGACACAGAATCTGAACCGGCTCCAAGTTCCAAGCTGTCTGCACCGATCGCGACGTGGGGCTCGAACCCACAGAGCACGAGGTGGTGACCTGAGCTGAAGTTGGACACTTAATCGACTGAGCCACCCAGGCGCCCCAGGGAATCCTTTTTTAAAATATATTTTTTTGATCACAAGTTCATTGTAGGCAATCTATAAACTAGAGAAAGGCCCAAATATGGAAGTAAAAATTCCTCTAACATTGCCCAGCGATAACCACTGTCAAATGTTGCTACTCGGGTCATTCTACTCAGTTTTCTATGCATACCTAGGAATGTGAAAATGACAGTAGGATCACATTGTAGACTGTTTTACAAACTGTTCATGTAACAACATGCTGTGGCGTATACCACGGTTATTTTCCCCTCACAATTTCATGTCCTCTTACTCCAAGATTTTTAACGGTTTTATAATCTGTCACCCTATGAATGCACAGCATTTGATGTATCCACATGCCTAGAGTAGGACATTAACATTGTTTTCAGCGTTTCACTAATATAAGCAATGCGGTGATGAGCATCTTTGTGTATCTGTGCATCTTACTGATTTTTTCCTCAGAATACATTCCCTAAATATAGAATTGACAGATTATAGGTATGAAAATCCAAGCCCATGGCCAATACTACGATTGCAAAAGGCAAGCTGAGAAATGGACCCATGTATTTCAGCAACGCTGGTGGCTTTGCTTTATGATTTCCTTTATATTGTGTAAACATTGATCCGAGAGATAAAAATGGTCATTCTGGGTCTACCAGCAGAAAGCTCTCCTAGATTTTGGCTGCCATTTTATCCACACTAGCAACTTGACTCTGAATTCGCCTGACACAACTTGTTTTACCTGCCTTTAGCAGGCACGAACAGACCCTTACCTACAATTTGCTGTCTTCCGATTCCTTCCTACATTATTACTTCCCAGGGTCAAAAATCACAGTTCTTTCTGATATGCAACCACACTCAAGAAGAAACAGTTGAGTTTGATAATACAGCCACAGTATCCAAAACAAAAGTTTTAGCTCAGCTATACGCATGATGCATTAATTTTTAAAAGCTCTTACAACCCCCCTGTAGAGCACTTCATGTTAGTGGTCGTCTTTAGGGTGAAAACATCACATTTGACTATAGGCTAAGGACACCAATATTTTCACAAACATACTGGGAGATACGCATCTGAAATGAGGTGGCCAAAGGCCCCTTACTCATATCGTTTTAGAGGTTGGCTTTCAGAATTGTCAGTTGAGGAGAACGGTGAGTAATTCTCTGTTTCCACCTCAGGGTTTCAGCACCCTCGCTGGTTCTGTTCAGTCCCTGGTTTCACTGCTTCAACATATCGTTTGTCAGTGCCTGTTCCATGCCTGGAACGTGACCCAGTCGGTGTCCTCATAAGCTCGCAGTGTCGTGCAGGAATGGGTAAGTAAAAAAAGCTTTGATAACACAGTATCCTAATTCTTAGGACAGGGATAAATGTACTATAGGAGAGACCTGGAGACTGGGGTTGACATGAAGCACAAGATGGCAGCTGAGGGGTTCTGTAGGGCCAGCCAGAACCACGAGACGAGGGAGCACATGCTGTGTGGTGCAGCCTTGCCCCGTGCTTGGGGGAGCCTGGGGCCAGAGCGTCTCCAGAGCACAGATGGAAGCCACTTTCCATCTGTGGCAGTATATAAAAGGTGTAAATCAGGTTAATACGCTCTTAACTAAAATATAGCTTCAGATGGACAAAGCCGAAAAGATACGTGCAAAGCTATGGTTTCATATGGTAGAGAGTTGGAAGCCTCTAAAGCAGTTGGATTCAATTATTGTTGTTCATCTAAGGATGTTCTGCTGATGGGCTGGCAACGTTTGGGTGAGTACGAGAGTGTGTATATGATCTTGGGCACAACAGTGATTGTGTCCGGTGTGGGACTGGGGGCGTGAAGAGGGACCTTTTACTTCTTCATTTAGGCAACTTTTAAGAGACATGATGAGACTACAGGTGATTTTCTTTTCTTTTCCTCTGCTTTTCTCTATTTTCCAAATTTCTAAAATAATCATATGTTGCTTATATAATTGGGGAAAAAAACTAAAAGGAAAGAAAAGGCAAGACTAGAAAACCATTCTAGGATGGGAAAGTGTCTCATTGCGCTGAAGTTCCAGAAAAAGTGATGCTTCAGCTCTGAGGCCTGTGCGATTTGAACCATTCACTGCAGTGAATTCTGGGAACGCCAGGCATTTTTCAAGAGGTCATGGTGGAGTTGGAGAGATGCCCAACTCTCTCATATCAAAAAATGGCAGAGAATCTGTATTTTTAAAGAACATGTACAGCCGTAGAACTTATTGCCTGACCTTTCTAGGCATATTATTTTTACAAAGAATCTGTTTATTTTTCAATGACTTCAGACACTTCAGAGTATGGATTATTTTTATAATGAGATATTGCATTTACTCGGCGACCTCAACGTTTCAAAGTGCTTCATATCAATCCTCACATTTTGGCTTTCTAATAACCCCAGGAGGCTGGAAAATGTTATCTCCCTTTTCCAGGAAGGAAAATGAGGCTCAAAAACCTGAGACTGAGTGCACATGTCACAACAGTTCCTGACGGGACAAGGACAGAGTATAGTTCTCTTTAATCTGAGTCCCATTCTTATGCCACTGCTATTAATAAACTTACATGTTGGGTTTTTAAACATATGCATATTTTTCAGAAATTTTTGTAAATATTCCCACTGTTGTTTGTTTCTTCTTTTACTTTTTTTTATCTTATTTATTTTGAGAGAGACAGAGAGAGAGAGAGAGAATGCACACAAGTGGGGGAGGGGCAGAGAAAAGGAGAGAGAGAGAGAGAGAGAGAGAGAGAATCCCCAGCATGCTCCACACTGCCAGCACAGAGCCAGACGCAGGGCTCGAACTCACAAAACTGTGAGATTACGACCTGAGCCGAAACCAACAGTCCCACACGTAACTGCCTGAGCCACCCAGGTATACCTGTTTGTTTCTTTTAAAATAGAAGTTATCTTTAAAAGGCAGCTAGGGGCGCCTGGGTGGCGCAGTCGGTTAAGCGTCCAACGTCAGCCAGGTCACGATCTCGCGGTCCGTGAGTTCGAGCCCCGCGTCAGGCTCTTGGCTGATGGCTCAGAGCCTGGAGCCTGCTTCCGATTCTGTGTCTCCCTCTCTCTCTGCCCCTCCCGCGTTCATGCTCTGTCTCTCTCTGTCCCAAAAATAAATAAACGTTGAAAAAAAAATAAAATAAATAAAATAAAAGGCAGCTAACATTTCTCTATGAGCTACTCAAGAATACTCAGCACCCTTTTAAGACACGCCTGACTCCCTGTAAGTAATTCCATAAATAAGGATCTTTATAGAAACTGCTAATTAGCGCTAAGTACCTTCAGAGATGCCTTTGGGCTACTGTCCAGAGATGCACTGTGTGTGTGTGTGTGTGTGTGTGTGTGTGTGTCGGGCGGGGGGGGGGGGGGGGGTGGTGGTTATAATACTTTCCCCTCAGGGACTCAGCTGATTTTCTGTGATGATGAGAGACCAGAAGATTATTTTACTCAGCGCTTAAAATACACATAAGTATTACGTTAATATTATTATAGGATAAACAGTATCCCATTTACTGAATCTATTTCTTCAACTGGGATCACTTTGAAATGGCCAGCATTTACCCATTTCTGTGGGAAATAATGCTGCCTTGCGTTTTTGAAAGTCGCTAAGAGAGTAGATCTTTAAAGTCCTCATTACAAGAAAAAGATTTTTTTTTTTTTGGTAACTATGTATGGTGATAAATGTCAGCTGGACTTACTGTGGTAATTATTTGGCAATATAATATTGATTCATTACATCTGCAATATAATATCAAATACAAATATCGAATCATTATATTAGTATATTATGTTCTATGTCAGTTGTACCTCAATAAAAACAAAACAACGCTTAGGTGCTTTTTCAAAGTTAATAAATCTATGGTGCTATATAAAAAAAAGGAATTTGATGTTTGTAATATACATTTTTATAAATTAGTATTTTATTAATTTCAGAATATATGTTTATAGGTTAACCAATGGCTTATTTGTCATGGTTTTAGTGAGATGTATGTAGAGTAAAAGCCCAAAGGACTCATTCCCAAACCACACCCCACCACACAAACCAACAGCCATAATTGACTGAGGCTGTTGGTCATGACAAGTTAAAAAAAAAAAAATTCACCAGACCAAAAATTACAAAACCAAACCAAAAGTCTCATGCAAATGTATTTTAATTCTATTTCAAAATCTTCAAGTAAATCTGGAACTTCAGGTAAAAGGCTATCACTCAATCAAAACACAACAAGACCAACAAACAAAACTGAGCCCTCTATTTCCAGAATATGGAGATACATAATGAAGTCCCCCTGTAATGGAACCAGAGTTTTGCTAGGAAGAGACCTGTGTTTGATCCAAACAACAGATCCATCACGGAACTATTTTCTAGCCAACAAAACAGAGCAATTTAGAGAACCAAGGATGTAATTTCAGTCTTGTAAAGAAGTCTCGGAAGTCTTTAATAGTTCCATAGACAACCCTGGTTTTAAGGTTCAAAGACCCTTTGGTCACGCAGAATCCTGGGTCAGCAAAGGCCGGTGCTCACTGGAATAGCTGCTTCAGGAGATGGTGATGTCTGTTTCAGAGAGGAATGTAGAACCCAACTCCCCACAGCAAATCACTGCTCGAGTGCCTCTCAGACTTTGGAGCTCACCTTACTGTCTACTACCTCTCTCACCTACGGACTTAAGGTTGCTGGGTCAGAAGGAGGAGGAAAGCCACCAAGGAGGACAAATACTGCGTAATTGCACTCATATAAGGTAACTAAAATAGTCAAACCCAGGGGCGCCTGGGGTGGCTCAGTCAGTTGAGCGTCCGACTTCAGCTCAGGTCACGATCTCGGCGTCCGTGAGTTCGAGCCCCGCGTCGGGCTCGCTGCTGTCAGCGTGGAGCCCCCCTCAGTTCCCCCACCTCCCTCTCTCTTGCCCCATCCCCACTCACGCTCTCTATCGAAGTGAAAGAGTGAAAACGATAAATAAATAAAAATAAAATGAGCTGGTCCAACCCGGAGAAGCAGAGAGCGAAGTGTGGATGCTGGGGGCAAAGTGGAGAAGGACACGGGAAGGTGGTAATCGGTGGGCGTAAAGCTTCAGTAATGCAAGGTGAAATGAATTGTGGAGATCTGCCCTATGACTCTGTGCCTAGCGGTGTGAGCATCATACACTTAAAAATCTGTCAAGAGGGTAGGTCTCATGTTGAGTATTCTTATCACAATAAAATAAAAATCTTTTTTAAAAAGGGACGTGAGAGCCGATCGAATAGGAAAAATGTCAGGAAGACCAGTAACTAAAAGGACATAAAAAAGAACGTTCAAGGCAGGTAGTGTGTGCCATCGGGGCATTGCCTGAGTGTAATGACTCCATTCAGAGAGCTAAAGTCACTCAAGTCACTGGGGGGATCTACAAGGCGGGGCACTCACTCCTCCAGCAGGCAGACCTTTGCTCGCCTTTGTTTATGAGGCCAGGCAGGATACATGGAATCCTGCATTACCACTACCCAGAAGCAGCCAAGTTTACAATCTAACCACACTCTTCCAGTCCCGTGTGGCTGTCTCACCATGGGGCATTGATCGGGCACTTGCCCGAAGAGTAAGATCATGGAGAAGATCTGGAGAAGCTTGTGATTTTATAACCCTACTAATGACCTTAACGCTATCTCTTTGACCTTTCCTGCCAACGTGGACACGCCCCTGGTGGAGATATTCTGGGACATACATGGCTTTTCTGCTTGTCTGTCTGAAAGGGAATAGCATTTTAACTGTAACAGTATGATCATTGCTTCTGACAGATTGGAGTTTAAAAAAATCACTAAACATAAACACCAGACTTCTTTTCCCCGAGGGCAGAATTCAACAGTTACACGGGCAAATACATTTTATTCCTATACATTCATTTTATTCATATCCTTATCATAATTACGTTGACACATTAATATAATTAATCTGCCCTGTTGGAGAAATTAGCAGAGCCTCCCAGTCTTGGAAAAGGAGGGCAGGCTTCTTCCATTGACTGATTTCATGTCTGTTTCGACCAGTAGCAAAATAATTATAGTAAAAAGCTCCAGCAGACCTTAGCATTTGCAAGGCAGGGTCATAATTGAACTAAAACTGTTAAGAAATATGAGAAGATCAGCTTTCCACTGCCCTTAGCATTTGTGGAACACAGGGGAAATATTAGCGTATCTGTTATTTTAAGTGGGCGCCAGCAATTTAGAAAGCTAAAAGCAGCTATATCTAAGCCTTTTAAGTTTTCTTAGTCATTGACTCATGTTCTGTCCTCTCGGTTGATGGCAACCTGACTTTTAGCCAAGCAAACAATAAGCTAGGAGCATAAACAAGATTGGTCCCTCTCATTTTCACAGTTGAGGTGCATACTTAGCAAAATCTATGAATGTCTGCGGATTTATGTGCCCTACGTCTATGAGCACCACATCACAGCTGTTTAAAAATCTAGTAACGTCAGGAGTTACTCTTCAAGAGCAGGCTGTAAACCTTTGCAGAGTTATTTTGGCATAACAGATACAGTTTGCAGGGAGATTTAAACACGATTATAGCTCATAACTGTCAACAAGTAACACAAAGCCTCCTTCCCTTAATCAGAAAATCTGAACTTCGGGTGTTGAAATGTAGTGGGGAACAGCACCCATCTGCCAGAACTGCCTGACAACCCAGAACACCCTCTGAGGATCAGCAGCCTTGCAAAATCTGTATGGAGGCCCAGCTCTCTTTGCTCCTGCGTTCTGGAATTTCCAGGAAGCTGGCTTCCCACACTTAACTGGGAAGTGAGGGTGGGATGTCTGGGGGGGGGGGGGGCCAGCATGGAAGCTTAAAGCTGACACCTGTCAACCCGCAAAGCCGGTCATAGCACCCCAATGAATTAATGAGCATTAGGATGACTCCCACAGCCCTCACCAGATTGCGTCTCATTGGCCCCACCCACAAAGGCACGTTGTGGTTCATGGTAAAAACTGACTTGTGTGAAGTTATTGGCAGATGTCCCAAACCTTGACCTCCACCTAGAATTTCCTAATGCCATAAGGTAATAGAATAAGCCAGTCCAAGCAGAATGGTATGTATGTGGATTAGGCTAAATCTAATTTTAAATTACTAATCCAGTTGGGCCACACAGCTCACATTACAGGGGAGGCAGGATTTAGCGTTGCATATGTAGAGACTCAAGAAAATTTGTTATGTAAATGAACCGTAAGTACACAGCGCTCACACGGTGGTGAACTCAATGCTCACAGTCCCTCACAGAGCTCTAAGGCTAGTGAGGGAGAAGAGGCGATTCTACAGAATTCTTTGACCGCAAACAGCAAACGCAAACATAAAAACCTTCCACAGTGCTGTAAGATCAGACCAGAGGTACACCCAACTCTGGTGTGCAGAACTGGGAAGACTGCCGGGAGAAAAGTCCTATCAGAAGGCTGTGTAGGTGTTAGCTGTTGGGGTGTCTGAGGGGAAGGAAGGATGTTGCGCTCAGGGAGCCCATGCTTGGAGGCAAGACCCGGTTAGCGGTTAGTCACGAGGGCCTCCTGAAGTCTCACTGGGAGGTTTGGGGTTTAACGAAAGAACGGTGGGAGCCGTTGAAGGTTTTAAGCAGCTGAGTGACCTGTTCAGATCTGGATTTTAGAAAAGTCATTCTCGGTGTGGAACTTACTGCATGCGGATAGTCATATCGACGCTCTCTACTTAACATTTTGCAGACGATGAGGACTAGAGCTGGGTGCATTATCTTCTTATAGTACAGGAGTATAATATTGGCATGATTCCGTAATGCACGTTGTTATGCTGTAAATGACCGTGGTGCATATAAAAGCATAATAATTATAAATAACATGATTAAATTACTATTTAAGCATATATTTAATTCTTTGCATATAATTATTTATTACGTAATAATTTAAATACACATTCACTGAATATATATTAGTTAAAGTATAAATGTTATTAGTTATGTAAAACAATAATGATAATAATACAAATTATTATCCATAGTATAAATAACATTTATTACGAGCTCTTAGAATGCCAGAGACTAAGCTTTTTATTAATTATCTAATGGAATTCCTTTGGAAAGTAATTTTCTCCAGCTTGATCGAGTGAGTGCGTGCGTGCTCTAAAACTTCGTGCTTAGCAACCAGGCCACTGGAGGCCAGACATGTCAGGCAACTAAGGCCACCTAGTTTGCATGTATGTAGACACTGGATGCCAGTGTCGCTTCTTGCTGAAGGCGTGTGCGCCACATTTCAGCCCGGTGGTTGAAGGAACTTTAAATGAAGTCCTATTCGTGTCCCCGTTTTATGGAGGAGGGTGTGGAGGCTTAGATTTAAATCACTCGCGTAGGTCATCAGAGAAGCCAAGGGCAGGGGCAAAGTCGCAGCGCCGGCTGTTAAATTAGAGGAACGTCCCACCCAACCTAGCTCATCAGAGGGAACGAGAATTAAAAACGTGGACTTCGGGACATCGGAATATCTTCATTTTAGTGAAGAGTCTTTTGGAAAAGGTGAGCTAAACCTACAAAGAGGGTGACAAGATTTGCTTTGTATCAGGAATGGCAGGTGGTGAGCGGCTTTCCCACTACCGTTCGACCGGAAACGGAATCTGGACAGTTCGGCCAGTGGCATATCTGACCTATGTAATAATATAACAAGCATACGTGGAATTTTATCCCAGTGACACAACGGAAGTGGCTTCTTCCCCAGTATATTCTACCAGCCTTAATTATGTTTTACTAGTGCATGTTCCTATTTGGGAGATTGTGTATCACCTTCCTAACCACATGTGAGATGATTGCTTTAGCGGAAGATAACATGCTCTTGTTAATTGCCTGCTTATCTGGGCTGACATTTCTAAACCCACACAGAAAGCCCATAACTTTCTGCTGGAGAATATTTCAGTACCGCTAAATGAGCATAGAACTGTTGACATACTAAATAAAAGGGTTGACTCACATGTTACCCTGGAACCAGCGTTGTATTCTTAGATGGTGTCACCTTACAGAGCTCCCGTTGTCCTTAAAAAGAATCTGCCTCCTCCTGGACTCCCATGAACTTCTCTCCATCCTGTCCGTCTGAAATCTGGAGGCATGCTAAATGGTAACAACAGAAAATGAGACGTTGTCATGTGGGAAAATGAAGCAAGATAGACTAAAGAAAGCAGAGAACTTCCTCGAGAATAATTGGATTGAACGTCTTATTCATAGAACAGGCTCGAAGCAGAGGGGAAGACGAAATTGATTTTTGTGTGGCTTACTGGCTGTGCCCGCAGAAACCAAGCCCTCCTCCTGCCTCTGCGGCAGTTGGGCTACGGATCACCACGCCGTGCTGGTCCCTCAGCTTCTCCTCCTGTGACAGTCCTTTCTCCCCTCTTCAGCTCTGGTTGTAGCACAGGCCACAAATAAATTGCTAACATTTAAGTGCATCTGTTGCAAAGACAGAAGCACGGAGGACACTGGGGAAATTTCAAACCAAATTTCAGGACTGAGCTCATAAAAGCATGCACCATCTGTGGAATTTTGCTCATATGCATCCCTATAATGGAGGGGGGCAATGGAGAAGGGAAAACAGAGAAAGGATTGTAGTAACTGCATTGAAAATTAAAAGTCTCTCGGCTCAGATCTGTTCCCAGGTGGCGCTGGGACCAGGCAGAATCTCTGTGCCTTTCCTCACACTGAGCCCTCCGGCCTCTGGGGACTGACCTGCCTGGATAGGCAGGTTACCTCAAATTCATTGTGCCCCTGTGTGTCTACACACAGCCTCCTACCTACCCCTTTCCTGGTCCTGTGCAAATATTCAAGCCTTTCCATCTTTCTTCCTGCTGGTTTGCTTGAGGCTGGGACCGAGTCTCCCTCATTCTCTCTTATTGTCCCCGTGGCAAAACGGGAACAACAACAACAAGGACAACAACAACAAACCCCAGATCATTTTCTGATAAGCACTTTACATTTCTATAGTGCAGGAAAAGGGAAGTTCCTTCAGAATCCCTTTATAGATGATCGCTCTCATTGTCTAAGAAGCTTTTCATTGTTTGCGATTTCCATTTCCCTGAACAGTTCGGGGCACTTTGGAAAAAAATTTCTATTCAGCACTTTTCCACTCATAATTCAACGAAAAAAGAGTCATGCAGTATAATAAAGATAATTAGCTCCGACTGAAAATTATAAGCTTGCCACCACAGAGCCCCTCCACCGCGCACAGTATCCATTTATCGTTTTGTGTACTCTCTGTCAACGCTAATCGCTACTTCTGTAATTACTAACCTGTTGGAAGAACAAAGGAAAATGCAATGCAGTACTTAAATAAATAACACTGTTCCTTCCAATACCATCTCAATAAAACTCTTTGAGAACAGAATCTGTCTTTCCAACCTCCCAGTAAAAAAAAAAAACAAAGCAAAAAAAACCCAAAAAAAACAACCCCCCCCCAAAACAAAACTGTTGCTGTGTGTCCACAAAAGTATGATCAGCTATTATAGGAATGATTTTCAGTGCGTATGTATGGAAGTAGGGCTTGGATTTCTTTCACTGAGATTCTTGTAAAATAAAGATGGCTCGGAGGGATGATCTCATGCTTAATAAGGTTCAACATTCGTGCAGCGCGGTTCCTCTTTATTAATTTGTTAACCTTGGCACGGTGTGGGAAGGACCGCTGTGTAAATGACCATATGCTTCCCCTGTTAATGCGTCTTAATCCAGACGAGCAGACACTTGTCCTCTCCCTCGGAGAAGAGATGTTGCAGGTCATGCCAAACCGAAGTGGAGAAATACGGAGACAAATACAGTTCTCTTTTTAGAGGTGCTGCGCATTGGGAAAATTTTAAAGCACAGGTTCTAATTTTCATTCATTTCATCCCCCGTTTACTTGCTTATCCCTCTTGATTCTGCCCATGATTTTTTTTTTCCCCTTCTACACCCGCTGTGGACCCGAGTCTACCAGGAAAGAATGCACGCTCTTTTGGACCTTGCATGAACAAAGAGGGTGTGGATTCTGGCTTTTCCACGATAGTAGAAGCTACTGTCTCAACTCACCAGCCTCCCTCTGGAGAGAACTCTGGGACCTCAGAAATAGCAGGTGTACATACACGGAAAGAAGTACCTATGCCAGACTGGATGTAGTTAGATGAATGTATTCTTCAACCCAAGTGGTGTTCCTCCCTTCATGTCTTATCGAGAGATTTAAATGAGCAATGTTGTGAAAGAGATCGCTGGGACATTGTCATTAATCTGTGAAGAATTAGAGAGAACGAGGAATGTTCAAAGACTGAGAAGCCGTTCTGATTTCCAGAAAGGGAATGAAAGTGAATTCTGGCCAAGATGCTAAAATAGGTTATTTACAGGAGAAGCTGTGATCACCAGGAACTAACACTGATTCACCGAGAACAAATCATGGCAAAGACAATTGATTTCTCTCGTTGATAATGTATTAGGCTTGCAGATAAGGAAATAGCATAGACTTTTGGACTTTCATTCTTAGTCTGTATTTGGACCTTCACAAAATCACTCATCATAATCTTGTTGAGGAGTTGGCAGATTATTAGCTGAATATTGATAATAGCCATTATTATTCGTATTACAATCAAGCCAAGAAAACTGAACGTATTTAGAGAGAAGAAAACCAGGCAGTGCAGAATTAGGCAATATATCTACAGGAAACAATAGGGTAAAACAGATTTTTTTGTGCAGAACAGGAAATGTCTTTATTTTTTTTAATTTTATTTTAAAGACAGAGAGAGAGAGAATGTGAGTGGGGAGAAGGGTAGAGGGAGAGAGAGAGAATCTTTGATCCCATGACCCTGGGATCATGACCTGAGCTGAAATCAAGAGTTGGACACTCAACCAACTGAGACACCCAGGTGCCCTGGAAATGTCTTTAAATATATATATAATTATTATGCAGAACAGTGTTGAGACTTCTGTATGGCAGCATGGAGTAGCACTTGGACCACGTTGGGACTCACGTTCTAGTTCAATCAATGGAGCTATCCAAAGTTAGAACAGGTTGCCTCAGAAGGTTCAGTGAATACTCAGTTATTGCACAAGCCGTAAGGACTACATGGATAACCAAGGAAAATGACCTTGGCGGTGGCTACTTTACAACAGATTAGAATCATACGGTCTTCATCCCCTTTACATATCACCTGCTCTTAACTCCCTTCTAGGCAAGCCAAAGCCTGAGGCTGTGTCCTTGTCAGAGTTTTAGGACGAGGGGTTGAGCACGCGTTGTACTGGTCTAGTCTAGGACTCCTGGGTGTGGTTCGAAAAGGAACTGGACACTACATTTTGGACGAAGGCCATCTTGGGGAGTTCCAAAGTACTCTGGAAAAGATCATTGAAAGGACAGGGGGAGGACCTCATCAGAAGCAGAGTCTGTAACTGGGTTTGGGCGGCACATGGCTAGTGTGGAATGCAGGGACGGACAGAAGTCTATGGCAACGTCTGCGAACAGAGGCAGGAAACCTTGAGGGAGGTCTTCCCTAGACTTGTCTTCTCAATGGCAGACAGCTCTTCGGGACCCAGAGACAGTTGCAAAATTATCACACGTCCTCCTCACGGCTATGTTTCTGGGTGGACGGGGAACACACTTGTGTCCTCGTTGTTCAGAATAAGAACCTCAGAATAATGTACAATTATTCTGCGGCAGGTGTGAGAACACAGATAGCAGACCAACAATTACAGAAAAATGTATCTTACCTCTGGGGCATCCTCTTGTGTTGAATTCGATAATTTCTGCAGCCATAGGTAACTGTAAATCCTTAGAGGTCTTTGGATCCCCCCTCCCCTCCGGCCCCCGTAGGCCTACCTATCTGATATGGTTTTGAGTTGAGTTCGTCATGCTGCCAGTTCTTTTCTTGGATTCTTTCTTAATATCATATTAGATGGACCTTCATTTGCCCCTGTTTATAATTACAGACCAAAGGAAATTGTGCTAGCTTCTGAGGAGTGGGACATTTACAGTTACTCATTTGCAATTAGACAGCATACAGCTATCAGTCTAAAAGTAAGCTGATGAGTTCTTTATTAGTCCGCAACCAGATCCCCAATGGAGGCTGGGCCTGGCTGTTTGGGAGTATTTTGGCTTACTAAATTGCCTGGGCACCACTGTAATTATTTTGGAAAGAAAACTCTCCCCCACATTTACATTTCTCTCTTTAAAGGCAAACAATCTGCTGAATCATTTATTGCGGTTAATCAAATATTGCCACTAAGAAACCAGCACTTGTCCTCCTAAAAATGATTTTTTTTTTCAAACCGGTAAAGGCAGAGCTACATAATAATAGATTAACAAAAAGATATGAATATGTAAAGAAGGCAAACTAATCACTCCGAGGCATAAATTATTTCAAAGAAAAACCAAATGACTGTGTGTGATAATGAGAAGAGCATTTTTGACTTTGCAACCATTCTTTTTTTTTCCTAATGTTTATTTATTTTTGAGACAGAGAGAGACAGAGCATGAACAGGGGAGGGGCAGAGAGAGGGAGACACAGAATCGGAAACAGGGTCCAGGCCCTGAGCTGTCAGCACAGAGCCCGACGCGGGGCTCAAAGTCACGGACCGTGAGATCATGACCTGAGCTGAAATCAGATGCTTAACCGACTGAGCCACCCAGGCGCCCCTGACTTTGCAACCATTCTAAGTGGGGCATTGCGCTCCTTGGAACACGAGTCTTTGCTTCCCAAAGGCTGTTGAGGCTTGCGTTGAATTAGGGAAACGAGGCAGGATTTTTTGGCAGAGTTTTCTTCTCACCTTAGTTGAGCATTTGATGAGCTGTCAGAGGGGAAGGAGGCTCTAAATCTTAATTCCTGGGACCCCTGTTGTGCTTGTTTTATGGGGGCGTTAGGAAGTCTTGGAAGTCTGTTATTGTTTAATCTGTTTAGTATAGGTAATTATGTAAAGAGGAAGGCAATTCTGAAAACCTTGTGGGACAAAGACAATGGAAAGGTTCAGTTTAAACAAGACTCTCAGGAACAGAAAGTGGAACTTCCCTTTTAGCTTCTTTACTCTGCCTCTAAATGCCTTCTTCTTCCTTTTCCATTAATCCCACGCAACAGACATGTTCTTTCTCAACTTCCAGTTTACTCAGATAGATATCTCACTGCCCCATATCGCACTAATTGATGGAACTATGGGATTATCTCGTTCTTTTATACGACGTAATGTGGGAGATACAAAAATTTTTTAGATACACTCCTCATCTAGTTTACAAGCCTATACCTGTGTAAAGGGAGAGCCAAAGAGATGAGCAGATAATTCAGCGCCAGACAATGGTAAGTTCCTGGCACTTGGTGCAGACCATTAGAGCTGTATAAATTCAAAAAAAGAGAGCCTCTTTGGGCTCAGGCAGTCAGGCAAGGCTTCCTGAAGATGAGCACTGAGTTGAGCAATCCATGGTGGCTCAAGTTCACACTGAAGGCAAGTTCATGAACCTGTACCCAAGAGGCTTGCACAAGTGTTACTCAAATGTGGCCATTTAATTGCAAAATGACTCAGCCCAGCTGCTACATACTTAGTTATTTGTGGGCACTCAACACTCTTTGTTCTCTGTCTATGCCCCAGAGCACCTAAATGGACCCATTGGTATAGTATTGTGCTGTCACTCTAGTTGGATTCAGGATGGGAGGCCAGATCTAGGTGAGCCAAGGCAAGGGAGAAACAATCATGGAAGGTTGTTTCTCTGAAAAGAGTTGAGTTGCCAGGAGCACAACACAGTTAGAAATCAAAACAAAGGCAAGAGGATAGAACTCAACGAATAAACTGGAACCAGGTGGATCAAGGCACCAACAATCAGGGAGACATGAGGTGCTAGGCATATGGACTCCTCAAAACTAAGTTCGCCTTCCGCAGAACTGTCTCACGGACTTTGTGTTGGAATAAAACTATGGCAAGAATTACATAGTCTCGATTCCAAAATAGGGAAGGATTAGTTAGAAGAGGAAGTAATTAGTTTATGCTGGTGTAGTGAAGTATTTGGGGCAAAACATGGAGAACAACCTTCACGCTCGGTTGTGCTTTTGGGGTCTCATAGTTTACAGAGGTCAATTCCGTAAGAAAGCAAGAAATACATGTTATATTTAAAAATTGGTTGTGGGGGAAAGAAGTCATATTGGTTCTGAAATCTGCAAACTGGAGCTCTCAGAGTGCTGAGGTTTGATCTAATCAGCCCCCCTCATCCCCCGCTGAAATACCCAGTGCCTGCTGGAACTTTCTGGATAGGCTAACTACAGTATTCATTTCCTCAATGTAGGCAGACCTTATGATTTTCAATGAAAGTGCTCATGTAAGACCTTTAAAACCAAGACCTGCGTGTTCTTCATGAAAATGTAAGAGTCCGTGACATTTAGGGTAACAGAAGGAGTTGCTCTGATATTCTTCGCTAAATTTACAAGATTTGGCTAAAACCCCAAGCGTCTGTCCTATCACAGTGGCGTATTAGTCACTCTTTGAGAGATTTAACGCGCTGTATTCTGCAGTGTGAGTATGGTCAATGCCGTGAACTATAGGACTGGTGGGCAGATCCATTGCCCAGATTCAAGCTCAAGCCACTTAAAAACATTTTTTTTCCCCACTGCTGGCTCTACAGAGTTAACATTTAGTTTAATTGAGCTGAGACCTAAGCATTCAAATCTTTTGTAAGAGGAAGCGCCGAATAACAGAAGGGAATCATAGAGTGTCCCTTACGGTTAGAACAGTCTTCTAAAGATGGCCTCGCGTGGCATTCTCAACACGTTTTCTCGCTGGTTCTGAAGCTGGCACACGTATTATCAGAAGAAAGGTTCTGAGACCGAATGATTTGTGGGACATTAAGTAAGCAAAGCCAAAAGGGTTTCTTTGCTGTAGGACTTCTTAGAACCTTTTGTATACTAATACAGGTTATGAATCAAGAGGGTCACAGGCACATGTCCCTGGCACATTTTTTTTTTTCCAGTTTATGGACATAGAGTTCTGAGAGAGGCTGATTTGTTTTCTTTTCAGAAAAGCAAGCAAGCCCCAGAGCGGTCCAGGGCTTTGCCTAAAGTTCTCAAACCCTCCTACATGGAAACAGCTCTAGAACGATCCACTCGAATGATAGACCACCATGGAGGTGTCACACGCACTGGAAAACGGAAGGACAAAGATGGTGACCATTTCTGAAAAAATTAATGGCTACGGATTTGAAGTTTTGACACACATCTGGAAAGAGGCCAGAGACAGAGGAAGTATGCTGGCCAGACTGGATCAGTGCATATGATCTGTCGGCTGACGCAGAGCCCTGGCCGAGGCAGCTCCCGCCCCACACAAGCTTACCTTCGGCCATCTTCGTATTGACCATGACTTGCGTGGATATTTTGGCTCCAACGAGAAGACTGGATGGATATCGGGAAGGAGTCGTGGACCTTCACTGAAAAGAGAGCGTTATTCTCTAATAATGAACATTTGTGGTGGCTTGTAAATCTTCTGGGAGATAGATAACACGGTGTCTATTAGTAACACGCTTTTGTTTGTTTTAAATTTTGCGCTGGAATGTATTTCCAAGCATGTCTGGAAGAATACTATTAGAGAGGGACTTTACTTTTCATTAATAATTTTAGGAGAAAAAGTTTATAGTAGGATTTGTGACCCACAGATCCCAAAGTGTTGCATAAATAACACAGGAAACTGCAAAATGATCTTATGTAAAGTCACTCCACAAGATGCATGTTTAATTAGCACCTACTAATAAAACAGATGCATGTGAAATTATTTAGGGTGACATGTGCTATTCTGAACAATACGATATCAGCGCAGGATGCCAAGGGCAAGCAACATAACCTGTTTTTAATTGAGCATTTTATCACCAAACAGAATAAGAGACAGCTTGTGTTTTATATATTTCTGTAGTACATCATTATCCAACAATAAATGCAAAAATAAATTACAAAAACCCCAAACTTCAAGCAGGAAAAAATTTAAAGGCACAGGTTTTTGTTTGGTTGGTTTTTTTTTTTTTTTTTGGGATTTAGCCGTTCAAGGATTTTACATGAAAACTAAGAAGTGACTCAAGAGCATGCTAGTTATTTTAAAAGCAAAACTTTAGTGCTTTCCTTTCAACTTGACCACATTATTTTCAATCCGTTTTAAGAACTACCTTTGAAGAATAGCCCAGAGCGTTCTTAAAGATCTGACTCTCAAATTCAGAATTTATTTGGACTTTGTAAAAACTCAAAAAGGAAGCTTTCTTTTAGTTGAAGAAGGTTGTTTTCACACGCACACAGACACACACACACACACACACACACACACAGCATCAAGGAAACGACTGGCAAATCAGATGGTAAAAAATAGCTAGAAGGGAATACATAGGAGGACTGACCTCAGGGGGTTTTAGTCTCCAGGACGATTCTGGAAACTTCTGTGTTAGGTCTCTTTAATCAATCTTTGGCAACAGCTCTGAAATTCATGATTAGAATGAATGTCAACAGCAGTCCTGAAGGGGGAGAAACCCCACAGAGTATGGCTTCTGGAGATATAAAGATGGAAGGGTCAAAGGGCAGCAGCTCCTACTTGCCTTGAGACCATTCGTGGCAGTGACTATAGTTTATTGTTTGTATCTGACCCTCTTCTCTTTTTTAGTTCAGGACCGGCTGTGTCACCTCTTTCTTACCCAGCCACTGCCTCTTTTTTTTTTTGCCCCATCTCCCTACCCTTTCCACCTGTCCCTGCCCTTACAAGCCCCAGCCCTGCTGCCCCAGAGCAGGAGCCCGACATGAATCTACCACTGGGCTGAAATGTGTGAAAGAATCTCAATCTTGTTCTGATCTGTAAGGACTGTGGCTTGAGAAATCAGTAAGAAATTTGTTCCCTCCTTCCCCCATGCGACATTCAGGACATATTTTAGGTGCCTACTCTATTCAAGGTGTTGAGCTGGGTGCTATCTGGTCAAACAGATAAACAGATAATAATGGCTCCTTGAAACCTCTAGGAGGTTATAGCTTAGTAAGCAATATAATGGGAATTTTTTAGGGGATGATAAAGGAGCTAAGATGAGAACCTACAGATGTGTGATTTCCTCTTGAAGTCGATTGGAATACGGGATCCTGGCCTTACGTGTGAGGTATATGCTGTTGTTATCACTGTTGCTTGCATATCATACATGTTTTTGGTTAAATGTCTCTAAGGTAGTTGTGGATACATATGGTACCCTCGTGTCCTTTGCAATAGAAATGATTTACTCACATTTGTCCTAGAAAGGATTCGAAATGGCATATACAGATAAACTGAACTTTTATCTACATCAACATGAATGCATTTTTTTAATGTTTATTTATTTATTTTGGGGAGGGGACAGGTAGAGAGAGAGAGAGAGAGGGAGAGAGAGAGAGAGAATCCCAGGCAGGCTCCACGCGTCAGTGCAGAGCCTGACATGGTGTTCCATCCCACGAACCCTGAGATCATGACCTGAGCTAAAATCAAGAGTCAGGCACTCAACCGATTTAGCCACCCAGCCCCCCCAACATGAAAGTATTATAAATGCAAAAGCACCACTAAATGGGAATATACAGGCACGCCTCAGAGATACTGTGGGTTGGGTTCCAGACCACTGCAGTGAAGCAAATATTGCAATAAAGCAAGTCGGATGAATTTTTTGGTTTCCCAGTGCACATACAGTTCTGTTCACACTATACTGTAGTCTATTTTTTTTTAATTTTTTTTTCAACGTTTTATTTATTTTTGGGACTGAGAGAGACAGAGCATGAACGGGGGAGGGGCAGAGAGAGAGGGAGACACAGAATCGGAAACAGGCTCCAGGCTCTGAGCCATCAGCCCAGAGCCTGACGCGGGGCTCGAACTCACGGACCGCGAGATCGTGACCTGGCTGAAGTCGGACGCTTAACCGACTGCGCCACCCGGGCGCCCCATATACTGCAGTCTATTAAGTGTGCAATAGCATCGTCTCTAAAAAATGTACGTATTAAAAAATACTTTACTGCTAAAAAATGGTAAATATCATCTGAACTTTCAGCAGGTCACAATCTCTCTGCCGGTGGGAGGTCTTGCCTCAGTGTTGATGGGTACTGACTGGTCAGGGTGGCTGTTCCAAGTTCTTAAAAGAAGACAACAGTGAAGTGTGCCGCGTCCATTAGCTCATTTACTTTTCCTTTCACGATCTCTCTGTAGCTTATGATGCCGTTTCATAGCATCGTACCTACGGTAGAACTTCTTTCGGAATTGGAGTTCATCCTCTCAGACCCTGTTGCTGCTTTCTCCAACCGAGTTTATGGAATAGTTTAAATCCCTTGTTGTCCTTTCAACAGTCTCCACAGCATCGTCACCGGGAGTAGATTCAATTGCAAGAAATCACATTCTTTTTCATCCCTAAGAAGCACATCCGCATCCCTTCAGGTTTGATCATGAGGTGGCTGCCATTCCGCCCCATCGTCAGGCTTCACTTCTAACTCTAGTTTTCTTGCTGTTTCCACCACATCTGCCTACTCTATTCAAGGTGTTGAGCTGAATTCAGGTCACTGAATTCACTGAATTCAGCCACTTCCTCCCCTGAAGCCCCAAACCCCTCAAAGTCATCCATGAGGGTTGGAATCAACTTCTTCCAAAATTCCTGTTCATGTTGATATTTTAGCCTCTTCCAATGAATGATGAGTGTTCTGAATGACATCTAGCATGGTGAATCCTTTCCAGAAGGTTTTCAATGGACTTTGCCAGATACATCAGAGCACTCACTGTCTCTGGTAGCTGGAGCCTTACAAAATGTATTTCTTAAATAATGAGACTTGCGAGTCAAAATGGCTCCCTGATCCTTGGGCTGCAGAATGGATGTTGTGTTAATAGGCATGGAAACAGCATTGATCTCCTTGTCCACCTCCATCTGAGCTCTTGGGTGACCAGGCACACTGTCAATGAGCAGTGATCTTTTGAAAGGATTCTTTTTTCCTGAGCAGTAGGTCTCAGCAATGGGCTTAAACTATTCAGCAAACCATGTTGTAAACAGATGTGCTGTCATCCGGCCTTGTTGTTCCGTTTCTAGAGCACAGGCAGAGTAAATTTAGCACCATTCTTAAGGGCCCTAGGATGTTTGTTATGGTAAATAAGCATTGGCGTCAACTTTAAGTCACCAGCTCATTAGCCCCTAACGAGAGAGTCAGCCTCAGCCTGGGCTTTGAAGCTTTGAAACCAGCCAATTACTCCTCTCTAGTCAGGAAAGCCTCGATGGCATCTTCTGCCAATAAAAGGCTGTTTTGTTTACATTGAAAATCTGTTCAGTGTAGCCACCTTCATTAACCACCTTAGCTGGATCTTCTGGATAATTTGCAGTAGCTTCCACATCAGCACTGGCTGCTTCACCTTGCACTTTGATGTCATGGAGACGGCTTCTTTCTTAAACCTCATGAACCAACTTCTGCTGGCTTCAAACATTCCTTCCACAGCTTCCTTACCTCTCTCAGCTTTCATAGAAGTGAAGACAGTGAGGGCCTTGTTCTGGGTTAGGCTTTGACTCCAGGGAATGTTGTGGCTGGTTTGATTATCTGTCCAGACCACTCGAACCTTCTCCGTATGAGCAACAGGGTCTATTTTGCTTTCTTATCATTTGTGTGTTCACTGGAGTGGCACTTTTAAGAACTTTTCCTCTGCACACACAACTTGGCTGACTGTTTGGCACAAGAAGCCTAGCTTTTGGCCCATGTTAGCTTTATTTTTTATTAAAAAAAAGTTTTTTTAATGTTTATTTTGAGAGAGAGAGAGACAGACAGAGTGCGAGCAAGAGAGGGGCAGAGAGGGAGAGGGAACACAGAATTGGAAGCGGGCTCCAGGCTCTGAGCTGTCAGCATAGAGTCCGATGTGGGGCTCAGACCCACGAGCTGTGAGATCATGACTTGAGCCGCGGTCGGACCCTCAGCCGACTGAGCCACCCAGGCGCCCCTGGCCCATCTTGGCTTGAGACACGCCTTCCTCACTGAGTGTAACCACTTCTAGCCTTTGATTTAGTGTGAGAGATGAGTGGCCCTTTCTTCCACTTGAACACTTAGAGACCATCATCATAACGTTATTAATTGGCCTCATTTCAATATTTTCATGTCTTAGAAGATAGGGACGTTCCAGAAGAGGGAGAGAGATGGGGAAACAACCAGTCAGTGGAGCCGTCAGAGTGCACACGACATGTTTTAAGTCCGCCATCTCGTATGGGTGTGGTTCATGGGCCCCCAAACAATTACCAATAGTCACTTCAAGGATCGCTGATCGGAGATGACGATAACAAATATAATAATAATGAAACAGTTTGAAATATTGTGAGAGTTGCACACATGTGACACAGAGACACAAAGTGAGCGAATCTTGTTGGAAAAATGACACAAAAAGACTTGCTTGATGCAGGGCTGTCACAAGCCTTTAATCTGTAAACAACGACAACAACAACAACAACAACCCACTGTCTGTAAAGCACAATAAACCCAAGTGCAATAAAAGGAGGTATGTCTGTAGTGATGAATTCTTTGGTAAACTGAAAAGTGCTTTTGAAATGTTAATATTAGCTTCATAAGTGCTCTGGCTTAAAAGCCTGGATTTGTGTGTGTTTGGTACTCCAAAAGTAAGGATAGCTATGCATATTTCTTAGTTGAAAAAATCTGACACTGACTTAAGACTTTGCGTCTCAAATTCCATATAAATTTCATATACCACCCTCATTTTCCTTTCACTTCACTTTTCCCATTCATTTCACCTGTTTTGCTTTTTTTCTCCTTATACTGTAAGCCTCTGTATAACGTGCCCTAAATCCTTTCTGTGTCTAGATGAGATATTACTGAACAAAATATAACCGTTTATCTTCCTTCTCTTTATTTTTTTAAAATTTTTTGAATGTTTTATTTATTTTTGAGACAGAAGGAGACAGAGCACGAGCGGGGGAGGGGCAGAGAGAGAGGGAGACACAGAATCGGAAGCAGGCTCCAGGCTCCGAGGTGTCAGCACAGAGCCGGACGCGGGACTCGAACTCACGAACCTCAAGATCATGACCTGAGCCGAAGTCGGACGCTCAACCGACTGAGCCACCCAGGCGCCCTTCTTCCTTCTCTTTATGATACAACATATTCTTATGTTGATATGCAAGACTCAGGGCAGAGGCAGGAGAACCCTCTTCGATTCGATGGTGCCATTAAAAGTCAATCACTGGGCACTGGCAAAGCCCTGTTAGGTTTGTAATTTCCGAACAGTCACTTTCTGTTAAAGCCCCGTGCCTTTTGTGGCCCTAGAAAGCAGGGCACACACATTTTCCCTCTCAAGGAGATGATTAACTTGTTATGTAGGAAGGGGGTTTCCCATATAGCTATTGCATATGAAGCAGAAAAAAAAAAAAAATCCAGCCTGCCAGCTAGCCTCCCCGAACAGCAGAGGCCGAGCAAACAACATTTTCAAACCTTTTATGTATCAACAGAATAAAATATTTTGAAGACACAAAAGTCACATATGGCTATCCCAGAATATCACAATCCATGAATATGGGTGTTATTGTTTTTTGTTCTGCAAGAAAGCTTCACACGCTCTTTCACAGATATGCCCAGTATAGCTTGATTCATAATAGATTCATAATAGATGCTGAAAGATAAGCACACCAACTGCCTGTAAAGTAGTTACCCATGTTTTCTTTGCTGATGACAAAGCCCGCGGCATTTTCTTTGCCTTGGAGTGGGGCTAGGGAAATCTAACTACTAATCTGAAAAGCAGATGGGACAAATGTTTGAAATCGAATATAGCTGTGTGAAGAGGTGACTTCTTTACCTCAGTGAGTCCTTTGGGAAGTACTTTTTTTTTTTAAATAGTGATTTTTTTCCCACTGGAATATGAATGGAAGGGAGAAATCTGCAAAATCCTTGAGAATGCTTTGAAGGAAGTTACAATAAAAAAACCACATACAGGTAGTGTAAAGCCAATATGATATATATTGGCTTTTGAAACACAGAAAATCCAAGTTACCCAAAAACCTGAGTTCTGACTGCCACCCGTTGACTAGCTGTGTGACCCTGGACTTTGTGTGTTCATCATCTGGCTCATTCAGTCCATCAGAATTTAGTAGGGTGTTCAAGGCACCAGTCTGGATAGAGGATTCATGAGACAGAGACCCAGTGCTCTTGGAACTTGAAGTTACTAGCCTCTAAGAGAGAGAGAGAAGATATTTACAAAGTCAGATTATAGAGTGGTAAAATCAAGTACAATAGGAGTTTAGAAGTTTGAACATCTTGTAAGGTCTTTCTGAGCTTTATAATGCTGTACCAACATTGTCTTGACTAGGAAGACAATTTTACTCTTTCTGACTTTCTGCCTTAAGAAATCATTGACTAATGAATAGATTGATCATATCAGGAATGGGTCATGATTCTTACAAACTTTGTGGTAGAGACAGTAAGGGTTAACAGGAGGCAGCACTGGGTCTCCATGTGGGGACAGGGAGTGGGGTTGGAAAATGAAGCTCACCATCCAGGCAAGTAGTTGTGAGTGCGGAATCCAAAAAGAGATGGCCAAGCACCCCAATAATTGGCCAACTCTGCGTGAAAAATTCAGAGCGGGAGACATAGTCAAGCAAGACAGAGCAGACAAGTAACTGATATGGAAGAAGGTTATCAGAAAAAGAAAAAAGCTTACAGCTTCCGAAAGGGGCTTCGTGCCCCGCCCCCCCCCCCCCGCCCCGCTACACACGGACATGCACATGCACACGCGCACACACACACACGAGTCAGCAGATGGGAGAGTGGGGGGAGAGATTGAGAGAGATTATAGGAATTGGCAAACTGGAGAACCAGGGAAGCTGGTAGTATAATTCAGTCCAAGTCCAAAGACCTGAGAACCAGGAGAGCCAATGCCTGAAGGCAGAAGAAAATAGATGTCCCATCTCAGGCAGAGAGAGAAAATTTACCCTTCTTCCTCCTTTTTATCCTATTTGGGCCCTCAATGGATTGGATGATACTCATCCCCATGGATGAATGCAACGTTCTTTACTCAATGTACCAGGCCATATGCTAACATCTTCTAGGTGGTTGGGATGAAAGATGGCGGCATAGGAGGATGCTGGGCTCACCTTGTCCTGCTGATTGCTTTAATTCCACCCACATCTGCTTAAACAGCCCAGAAAGCCGCCAGAAGACTAGCCGAACGGACTCTCCGGAGCCAAGTGTAGACAAGAGGCCCACGGAAGAGGGTAGGAAGGGCGGAGGGGTGGAGAGGTGGTGCGTGCTCCATGGGCTGGCGGGAGGGAACCGGGGCGGTGGAGGGGCAGCCCGCCTGGCAAGGTAGAGCCCCCGAGTCTGACTTGCAAAAGTAGAGGGGGTGGACTACATGAGTTCTGACAGCCAGCGGGACTTAACAGCTGGAATGTTAAAAGACAACAGCTCTGCTCAGAGAGTGGGAGGGTGAGAGGACACCGGGGGGAGAGGTGCTGAGCCCTGGAAGCCAGAGCTCAGCTCAGCAGGCAACAAAGGCACTGGCCAGCGCCATCTCCCTCTCCCACCCCCCAGCCGAAATCCCAAAGGGAACCAGTTCCCATCACCGAATTTGCTTGCACCGCACAAACATCCAATGCTGTGCTTCTGTGGATCTATCCCTCTGATGGGTCTACCTCCCTCCCGGTGCTGCAGGGCCCCTCCCACAGGGGACCACAGATGGCAAAGCAAGCTGAGCCTGCCCCTCCCGCCCCTGTGCACCTTGTGGATCCACCCGGGCTAATACGCCAGATCCCATCAAAGCAGCACCACCAGCCCGGCAGGGTGCAAGCAGCCCAGACAGGGGCCACACCACCCACAGTGAGTCCTGTGCCTGGGAGAGGGAAAGATGAGGTACACACCAGTCTGACTGTGGCCCCAGCGGTGGGCTGGGGACAGACATTGGGCCTGACTGTGGCCCTGCCCACCAACACAAGTTACTCTGGACAGCACAGGGGAAGTGCCCTGCAGGAACTACCCAAAATGACAAAATGGAAGAACTCTCCTCAAAAGAAGCTCCAGGAAGTAGAGACAGCTAATGAATTGATCAAAAACGATTTAAGCAATGTAACAGAAAATGAATTTAAAATAATAGTCATAAAATTAATTGCTGGGCTTGAAAAAATTATAGAGGACAGCAGAGAATCTATTGCTACAGAGATCAGGGGACTAAGAAACAGTCATGAGGAGCTAAAAAATGCTATAAATGAGGTGCAAAATAAAACGGAGGTGACCACAGCTCTGATTGAAGAGACAGAGGAAAAATAGGTGAATTAGAAGGTAAAATTATGGAAAAAGAGGAAGCTGAGAAAGAGATAAAAAAAAAATCCAGGAGTATGAAGGGACAATTAGAGAACTAAGTGATACAATGAAATGGAACAATATCTGTATAATAGGAATTCCAGAAGAGGAAGAGAGAGAGAAAGGGTCTGAAGGTGTACTTGAACAAATCATAGCTAAGAACTCCCTTCAGATGTAACTTGAATTGGTCTTCTGCACAACATAGCATAGTGAAACTGGCAAAATACAAGGATAAGAGAAAATTCTGAAAGCAGCTAGGGATAAACAGGTTCTAACTTACAAAGGGAGACCCATAAGACTAGTGGCAGACCTATCTACTGAAACTTGGCAGACCAAGAAAGAATGACAGGAAATCTTCAATGTGATGAACAGAAAAAATATGCAGCCGAGAGTCCTTTATCCAGCAAGTCTGTCATTCAGAATAGAAGGAGAGATAAAGATCTTCCCAAACGAACAAAAACTGAAGGAATTCGTCACCACTAAACCAGCCCTACAAGAGACCCTAAGGGGGTCTGTGAGTGAAATGTTCCAAGGACCACAAAGGACCAGAGACATCATTGCAAGCATGAAACCTACAGACATCACAATGACTCTAAACCCATATCTTTCTATAATAACACTGAGTGTAAATGGGCTAAATGCTCCAACCAAAAGACATAGGGTATCAGAATGGATAAAAAAACAAGATCCATCTATTTGCTGTCTACAAGAGACTTATTTTAGACCTGAGGACACCTTCAGATTGAAAGTGAGGGGATGGGGGACTATCTATCATGCTACTGGAAGTCAAAAGAAAGCTGGAGTAGCCATACTTATATCAGACAAACTAGACTTTAAATTAAAGGCTGTAACAAGAGATGAAGAAGGGCATTATATAATAATTACAGGGTCTATCCATCAGGAAGAGCTAACAGTTATGAACGTCTATGCACCAAATACAGGAGCCTCCAAATATATAAAACAATCACAAACATAGGCAACCTTATTGACAAGAATGTGGTAATTGCAGGGGACTTTAATACTCCACCTATAGCAATGGATAGATCATCTAGACACAGGATCAATAAAGAAACAAGGGCCCTGAATGATACATTGGATCAGATGGACTTGACAGATATATTTAGAACTCTGCATCCCAAAGCAACAGAATATAATTTGTTCTCAAGTACACATAGAACATTCTCCATGATAGATCACATAGTGGGTCACAAAACAGCCTTCGTAAGTATACAAGAATTGAGATCATACCATGCACACTTTCAGACCACAATGCTATGAAACTTGAAATCAACCACAGGAAAAAGTCTGGAAAACCTCCAAAAGCATGGAGGTTAAAGAACACCCTACTAAATAATGAATGGGTCAACAGGCAATTAGAGAAGAAATTATAAAATATATGGAAGCCAGTGAAAATGAAAATACAACAATGAAAATGCTTTGGGATGCAGCGAAGGCAGTCCTGAGAGGAAAACACATTGCAATCCAGGCCTATCTCAAGAAACAAGAAAAATCCCAAATACAAATTCTTTTTTTTTTTTTTTTTTTTTTTTTTTTTAATTTTTTTTTTCAACGTTTATTTATTTTTGGGACAGAGAGAGACAGAGCATGAACGGGGGAGGGGCAGAGAGAGAGGGAGACACAGAATCAGAAACAAGCTCCAGGCTCTGAGCCATCAGCCCAGAGCCCGACGCGGGGCTCGAACTCACGGACCGTGAGATCGTGACCTGGCTGAAGTCGGACGCTTAACCGACTGCGCCACCCAGGCGCCCCCCAAATACAAATTCTAACAGCACACCTAAAGGAAATAGAAGCAGAACAGCAAAGATACACCGAACCCAGCAGAAGAAGAGAGATAATAAAGATCAGAGCAGAAATAAACAATATAGAATCTGAAGAAACTGTAGAGCAGATCAATGAAACCAAGAGTTGGTTTTTTGAAAAAATAAACAAAATTTATAAACCTCTAGCCAGGCTTCTCAAAAAGAAAAGAGAGAGGACCCAAATAGATAAAATCATTAATGAAAATAGAATTATTACAACCAATCCTTCAGAAATACAAGCAATTATCATGGAATACTATGAAAAATTATATGCCAACAAACTGGACAACGTGGAAGAAACGGACAAATTCCTAAGCACCCACACACTTCCAAAACTCAAACAGGAAGAAATAGAAAACTTGAACAGACCCATAACCAGTGAAGAAATTGACCCATAACCAGTGAAGAAATTGAATCAGTTATCAAAAATCTCCAAACAAATGAGAGTCCAGGACCAGATGGCTTCCCTGGGGAATTCTACCAGACATTTAAAGCAGAGAGAATACCTATCCTTCTCAAGCTTTTCCAAAAAATTGAAATGGAAGGAAAACTTCTGGACTCATTCTATGAAGCCAGCATTACTTTGATTCCTAAACCAGACAGAGACCCAGAAAAAAAAGAGAACTACAGGCCAATATCCCTGATGAATATGGATGCAAAAATTCTCAATAAGATACTAGCAAATCGAATTCAACAGTATATAAAAAGAATTATTCACCATGATCAAGTGGGATTCATCCCTGGGCCGCGGGGCTGGTTCAACATTCACAAATCAATCAATGTGATGCATCACATTAATAAAAGAAAAGAACCATATGATCCTGTCAATTGATGCAGAAAAAGCATTTGACAAAATTCAGCAACGTTTCTTAATAAAAACCCTCAAGAAAGTCGGGGTAGAAGGAACATACTTAAACATCATAAAAGCCATTTATGAAAATCCCACAGCAAATATCATCCTCAATGAGAAAAAACTGAGAGCTTTCCCCCCGAGATCAGGAACACGGCAGGGATGTCCACTCTCACTGTTGTGGTTTAACATAGTGTTGGAAGTTCTAGCATCAGCAATCAGACAACAAAAGGAAATCAAAGGCATCAAAATTGGCAAAGATGAAGTTAAGCTTTCACTTTTTGCAGATGACATGATATTATACATGGAAAACCCGATAGACTCCACAAAAGTCTGCTAGAACTGATACATGAATTCAGCAAAATCACAGGACAAAAAATCAATGTACGGAAATCAGTTGCATTCTTATACACTACTAATGAAGCAACAGAAAGACAAATAAAGAAACTGATCCCATTCACGATTGCACCAAGAAGCATAAAGTACCTAGGAATAAATCTAACCAAAGATGTAAAAGATCTGTATGCTGAAAACTATAGAAAGCTTATGAAGGAAATTGAAGAAGATATAAAGAAATGGGAAAACATTCCATGCTCATGGATTGGAAGAATAAATATTGTTAAAATGTCAATATTACCCAAAGCTATCTACACATTCAATGCAATCCCAATCAAAATTGCACCAGCATTCTTCTTGAAGCTCGAAAAAATAATCCTAAAATTTGTATGGAACCACAAAACACCCCGAATAGCCGAAGTAATTTTGAAGAAAACCAAAGCAGGAGGCATCAGAATCCCAGACTTTAGCCTCTACTACAAAGCTGTAATCATCAAGACAGCATGATATTGGCACAACAACAGACACATAGACCAATGGAATAGAATAGAAACTCCAGAATTAGACCCACATAAGTATGGCCAACTCATCTTTGACAAAGCAGAAAAGAATATCCCATGGAAAAAAGACAGTCTCTTTAACAAATGGTGCTGGGAGAACTGGACAGCAACATGCAGAAGAATGAAACTAGACCACTTACACCGTTCACAAAAATAAACTCAAAATGGATAGAGGACCTGGATGTGAGACAGGAAACCATCAAAACCCTAGAGGAGAAAGCAGGAAAAAACCTCTCTGACCTCAGCCGCAGCAATTTCTTACTTGACACATCTCCAAAGACGAGGGAATTAAAAGCAAAAATGAACTATTGGGACCTCATGAAGATAAAAACCTTCTGCACTGCAAAAGAAACAATCAACAAAACTAAAAGACAACCGACAGAATGGGAAAAAATATTTGCAAATGACATATCGGACAAAGGGCTAGTATCCAAAATCTACAAAGAACTCACCAAACTCCACACCCGAAAAACAAATAATCCAATGAAGAAATGGGCAGAAAACATGAATAGACACTTCTCTAAAGAAGACATCCAGATGGCCAACAGGCACATGAAAAGATGCTCAACGTCACTCCTCATCAGGGAAATACAAATCAAAACCACACTGAGATACTACCTCACACCAGTAGGAGTGGCTAAAACGAACAAATCAGGAGACCATAGATGCTGGAGAGGATGTGGAGAAACGGGAACCCTCTTGCACTGTTGGTGGGAATGCAAAATGGTGCAGCCGCTCTGGGAAATAGTGTGGAAGTTCCTCAAAAAATTAAAATTAGATCTACCCTATGACCCAGCAACAGCACTGCTAGGAGTTTACCCAAAGGATACAGGAGTGCTGATGAATAGGGGCACTTGTACCCCAACGTTTATAGCAGCACTCTCAACAATGGCCAAATTATGGAAAGAGCCTAAATGTTCACCAAGTGATAAATGGATAAAGAAATTGTGGTTTATATACAGAATGGAATACTACAAGGCAATGAGAAAGAATGAAATATGGCCCTTTGTAGCAACGTGGATGGAACTGGAGAGTGTGATGCTAAGTGAGATAAGTCATACAGAGAAAGACAGATACCATATGTTTTCACTCTCATGTGGATCCTGAGAAACCTAACAGAAGACCATGGGGCAGGGGGAGAAAAAAAAAAAGGTTAGAGAGGGAGGGAGCCAAAACATAAGAGACTCTTTAAAACTGAGAACAAACTGAGGGTTGATGGGGGGTGGGAGGGAGGGGTGGGTGGGTGATGGGTATTGAGGAGGGCACCTGTTGGGATGAGCACTGGGTGTTGTACAGAAACCAATTTGACAATAAATTTCATATAAAAAAAAATAATGTCTTCTAGAAACATCCCCCCCCCCCCCAGACAAACTCAGAAAGAACGTTCTTCCAGCTACCTGGGCATCCCTTAGCCCATTCAAATTGAAAATAAATGACCCATCACAAGTGGTAAGAGAAAGTTTACTAGGAGCTTCGTATAAGTTTCCTTGCCCCTAACAGAGATGTGCAGAAGAGCTACCCTTCCTTCCCTCTGATCTTGTAGTGCACTGACATGAGAACTGATACTATTATAACCATTTCACTGCCTGCTTCAGCAAAAGGAGCAGGGAGCAGGACAGAGCCGTGGGATCATAAGGAGACAGGCTAGGATCTGCAAGAAGTCATATGTCAGACCTGGCTGACCTCTAGACTTCCAATCAAGGGAGCCAATAAAATTCTTTATTAAGCCAGTTACCTTGGATTTTCTGTCGCTTGCAGCCAAAAGCATTTTATTTAATATAGTCCTTCAAGTGGGGGCGATTTCCTTATCTGCAAGCTAGTTTACAAATCACATTTGATTCTATAGGATTCTAAAAGCAGAAACAAGCTATTGAAAAGAGTCCGTTTAAAAATATTGAGCCTGCTTCAATTTGGAGGCTATGTGCAATAGAACCATGGACCAGATGTGGCTTCTAGCCCTGGTTCTGCCACCAACTACCTGTATGTGACAGTCCATCTGAATCTTCTGCTTCTCTTCTGTAGAATGAGGTGTTTGAGTTACATCTTCCATAGATTCTTCCCAGCTCGAAACAATTTCTTTATAAAAATTCATCAAATTCAACAGTACTGGTAAAAGCACTTATATTTCAGGCGTTTTCTCAGGCACCAGGAATAGAACATTGACACATGGTTCCCATGGCCATGGAGCCTGGAGTCTGTTGGTGGTTCCACTCCGTCCAGAGCAACCAAACTGACCGATGGTTAACAGAATGGGGACTGAGCTAGACGGTGTTCTTGATGTGTCTGTCTGAGGCAGACTAAGACACCATCAGGACTGTTTTGGTCTGAACAGATGAAGTCAGGGAGAAATAAGATTTACATGAGGAACGTAAACGCAGACCAATTACTCATCTTTTTTTTTTCCCTAAAAACAATTCTTGAAGCTCAAAATAGGAAAACTTAAGGCAAATAAACAGAAAAGAAATTTAACTTTCCCCTGTAACTGAGAATCTGAGGGCTAGGACACTGTGGACGGCCTTGTAATGTGCTCCAGCTTAAAATCTGGGTTTCTGGATTTGGGGTTATGGGTTTTCTGGAGAGAAATTCTTAACCTCTTTGCACCTTCTCTGCCTAGGATAGAGAATAAGTAGACTGTGGTCACTGATTGCCTACTCCACACTCCTTAAAGGATACAGGGTGGTGGGAGGTCTCTGAGAATGTACCTAGCCAGTTCGCAGCAGGGCTCCAAGGGTCTGTGAAGACCCCTGCATCTCTACCCACCACAATATCCAACATGGAGGACTCTCCACAGCATCTCCTATTTGTGATGGCTCTGACCATGGGGACTCCACAGGCAACTTCCAGATGGAGTGCCTTTCTTTCCTTGAGATCTTCACAGCTCTTGCTGCTGTTGGCCACACCCCAAAGGTTGCCTGCGGACAATGCCAGCTGTGGTAGAAAGAACACAAACCTTGGAATGAAAGAGCCTGGAGCTTGAGTTCCATGTCTATCATTGACACATGATGTGAACTTGAGCAAGTTATTTTACCATCTTTGAGCCTCAATTTCTATACCAGTAAGTTGGGAATAATACTCTATACTGTTGTGAGTACTACCTTGACAGCATATGCAAAATATCTAGTAAAGTGTCTGGCAAAGAAAATGTTCAAGAAATGCTGCCTCACTTCTTCTTCCCGGAATCCCTCATTAGCTAGTCAACCAGAAATTACTGACCAGAAATTATAACCAGAAATTATAATCTCAGGATTATAAAACATCCTGAGAGCTGCAGTTGAAAAGCAGGTCTGGGTGACATCTCAGGATGTTCCATTCCTTCTGCGTCCTCTTCCCTCCCTCCCCCCCTCCTTTATCTGACTCTAACGCAGTAAGTAACTCCTTCCAAGTCCTCTTTATAGTGCCTTGCCCCTAGAGGAGACATGAACGTGCATATAGATCACCTCCCAGGGGTGGCCACTGTTCCCAAGAGAGGTACAAACTCACATCACTTGAATGGTGGATGGATGACCTTGGTTTAGGGTACATCTGAATAGGAAATGCGACAAATGTGGTAACAGTTTCATTCAACAGAAAATACAGGATATTATTTTATATGATTTTAAGAGATTTAGCTGGATTCACTGAAGACGAAACTCAATAGGTTACCAAAAGAATGTTCTCAGGAACATCTTCAACCTTGGAAGTTACAAATATAGTGGTAACTTCTTGTCATCATTTCCTAAGAATGTTATTCCATGATATCGCCATAGCTCTGCGACGAAAGGACAAAGCGAATGGTTTCCCGTACTGATGGATTTTTATTCTTGCATTCATTAAAAATATACTACATGGCAGCATGGTTAGACTCTCCACCTTCTGCTGTGAAGACATAAAGATGGGTCAGAAATGGACACTATTGTTAAGAAATTTCAAGGCAAATGGTTTTAGAACATTGGGATTCTATCACGCATTTTGAAAACCTTTCTCTTTTTTTAGGTAAGCTCCATGCCTAACGTGAGGCTTGAACTCACGACCCTGAGATCAAGCGTCATATGTTCTACTGACTGAACCATCCAGGCACCCCCATTTTGGAAACCGTTCTAATGGATACAATATTGGACCGATAATTGTATTCCTTAGATTGCTAAAAGTCTATAAGCTGCAGGAACTTCAGTCTTTCTGTATACAAAGTGAAAACAAGATAGAGAGCTGTTGAGTGGTAGTCCTCAGGATAAAATCGATGTGACACTACTGAGAAGTAAAAAAGCAACTTTGCTGTCATTTAATAACAAAGATATGTATTTCTCGGCCAGGAGCATTCTCTTTAGCACTTGTCACCATATAGGACATAGAGGACGCTCTCCCTGCTGTTTCCTAGAAAAGAAAAATCATTGAACTCAGGGCTGAGTGTCAACAGGTTGGCAGGTCTTTGGGTAAATATAATGGAAGAAAATAAAATCAAAAGAAATATGGAAATTATAAAATATTTTTCTATAGCATGGAGCCCTACTGTGCTATAAGGCTTTTGTTTCATTAATGCATTGACAAGACAGGAAAAATATTTATTGCATAACATTTTTTTTTTGCAATGAAAATGACAACTTGCTAGAGCAATGAAAAGACAAAATCACATTTCAGTTGGAAACAAATATATAACCCAAGCTACACTTATCCTGTGGTCTGTCACACCCAGGAATTTCAGGTGATGTAAGAATAACTAGTCGTGTCCCATTCTGGAGTCCTGAGGGCAAGAAGGAGGAAACGAATAAGGCAGTAGAATAGAGGCAGTGAGTGAGGCTCACAAGAAACTAAGCCCAGCGAGCTAGGAGCCATCTTGAACCTCTGACAACCTGTCAGTTTTCTGTGCTCATATCTTAATACCTACCATGGATCATAGGGAAACAAGCAATAACACTTCTGTAAATTTATGCTTAGCCATCAGTGGCTACAAACAGTGGCATCAGGGTAAATTCTGTCTTCTTCTACCTCTGGCATCTTTCCTAACAGATTTCTAAAAATGCTCAACTGTCACTTCATTAACATACAGGTGTTTGAGAATCCGTTGTTCCATTGTCTCATCAAAACCTACAGGCATCCACAACCCCCTATGCGTGCCTGTCTGGAATTTGCAAAGATGAATGCCCTGGGCACAAACCTGTAAACTAGGGCAACATTCAAGGGGTAATGATGGTCATAGGAGATATTAGCATCTGAAGGCACAGGATAAACTTCATGGTGTTTGTTTTGCCAGTTTTCCCCAAAGATTTGATTGACAAAATATATTTTTTAAAATGTTTATTTATTTTTGAGAGACACAGAGACAGAATGTGAGTGAGTTAGGGGCAGAGAGAGAGAGAGAGAGGGAGACACAGAATCTGAAGCAGGCTCCAGGCTCTGAGCTGTCAGCACAGAGCCCGACGCGGGGCTCGAACCCACGAGCTGCAAGATCATGACCTGAGCCAAAGTCGGATACTCAATGAACTAAGCCACCGAGCGCCCCTGATTGACAGAATATTTTAATTTTAATACAAACATAGTGTGTGTGTGTGTGTGTGTGTGCGCGCGCGCGCGCGTGCGCACATGCATGTACATGCCCATGTGCGATAAAAATCTTGTAGCAATTTTAAAGATAAAACAAGAAACTTAAAAATGTTTCAGGCTTACCTGTGACTGCTTCAAGTTCTGATCTCGGACCCTAAGATGTATTCGTTCATTCTTCTTTGCCATTAGGGGATACTTCAGTAGAAATATTTAAAACCCACTTCCCAAAAGAATATAATTTGCTTCCCCCCACCATACCAGCCCTCTGTTATACCCTCAAACACTCCACCCACCCCAATATTAGTAAGTGGAGAGTTGTTGCTGAGTTGTTTTGAGAGCCACAAGGTGAAGATGAGTTTTGCAAGGTGTATGAGGGGACAGGGCAGGGGAGGGGGAAAGAATGTGAAATAATGGAGGGAAGTGTGCCCTCCGAGCAGTGAGAATAAAAACTGACCTCCTCACATCATTAGAGTGAGTAAAATTACATCTCTACTTCTCTGGGAAGAACTTTTAAGGTAGGGGATGGCGTTTTCCAATTCTGGGGAATCAAATTAGCTCCTCAAGTTTCAAACTTCATAGAAACCACTGCAGCGAGTAGAAGATGGAAGCGTGCGATGGGGAGACTTTTATTCCCTCGATTTATCTGTTCTTTGTTTTGGTTCCTAACTGGGTCATTGTATTGGCAGGGGGCCTTCAGTTTCAAACTGTGTCTTTTCACTGTTTCCAGTCATTTTCATTGAAGGGGAAACCTTCCTCTTTAATGAAGGCTCCCAACAACCTGTTATCTTGAAGAAATCTTAGTTAGAAATGGGTCATCCTTAGAAAGAATCTGAAGGAGGGGTGGGTGGGAGGAGGGAAGAACTTCGAGAAAGGAGGTCAAATCACACTGGTAAAACTAGCAGTATGGAGATGAGTTGTCCCGCAGAATCTTTCTTCGCTCCCTAACGCAACTGTCGTCACATGAGTCCCAGTAATTGTCATGGGGAGAGCTGCAACTGTTTAATCCATGTATACCAGAAACATTTATTGTCTCCCTATACATGTTGGCACGACTGCTGGAGATAAAAAGATGAATGACTTTTTTTTTTTTTCAAAGAAGCTCATTGTCTAGAGGGTAACCAACACATAAACAGATAATCATAAAGGGATAAAAGGTGGTGAAAGAGGCAGACTGTTGATCACTGTGGGAGCTCCAAAAAGATCACTCAACTGAACTGGTAGTGATCCTGGTGAACGAGATGGTGGCTTCCAGGAGGAGAAGAGAGCTAAGGATGATCTGACGCCTGTTTACTTCTTCAATTCATCCAATTCCATTCTTTCCCTATTCACTACCCTGCAGCCCTAATGGCTTCTCTTTTTGTTCTTCGAACATGCTATGCTCTTTCTCAGCTCAGCATCCTTCCCCTTGCTGTTCCCTTTTCTAGGACTCTTCCTGCCCTTGGCTTGACTGTTTCCTTCTCATTATGTATTCACATCCAGCACCACCTCCTTGGACAGGCCTTTCCCCAGCACCCTAGCTAAAGTGTTGTGCGTTTGTTCAGATTGGTCAGGCTGTGGTCACAAATAAACTCCAAAGTGTAGACTGGCTTAAGTACAGTGAAGTTTAATTGTCACTTCTGCAATAATCCAAGGTGGGTGTTCATAGCTGGCAAGTGGCTCTCCTGATGCAAGGATTCAAAGAGCCATCTTGTGGCCATGCTATCTCCTTGAGCCTCATCCACCTGGCAGAATGGAGGGGACATACCTATGTCTTGAAAACTTTGACCCAGAAATGACACGTATCTCTTCCAGTTGTATTCTATTGCCTAAAATGGCCAGGCCTGGATGTGAAAAGAGGCTGAGAAATGTAGTCTAGTTGTGTGCATAGGAAAAAGAGGAAAGAGACACGTGAAGACCTGTTAGGGCAGTTGTGTGAATGCTACCGTGTACCCCTCCCCATTAACTCACGTCACATCATCTCACCATTCCCTTTGTGGCCCTTGCTTCAGACCTGCCATCATCTAGTTTATTGATTTCCTTTCTTGTTACATTGGTTCCCTCCGTCCGAGTGTGTTTTGTGAAGGTAGGGATCTTGTCTGCTTAGTTTAATGCCGGGTCACCACTCATAACAGAGTATTTGATGCCCAATAGTGAAAGACAACATGGTAACAACGGGCCGATTGTGGACAGATAAGTAGGAGAGGAAAGTCCGGGAAAGCTTGGGCATGTGTATGGGCAGTGGAAGAGGAAAGAAGGGCCTTCCAGACAGAGAGGGGTAGCTGTAGCAATGTCATAGAGGTGGGAAATAGCACAATGAGTGCAATTACCTGCATTGGATTCTAAATGCCTGAGTTAAGAAGGGGTTGTTGATGGTGCCGGAGACATAAAGAGGAGCCCACCTTGTGCTCCTCTCCTTCTTCAAGGACCTTTAATACTTAACTTTAGTTCTCTAATTTCCATATTTCGCAAGCCTCAAGAGGTTCCTTTTTTCTGTAACATACTCCTAAATTTTCCTTTTGTTATTGATCTCTTGTTTTCATTTCTAGTTTCAGTCCATTGTGGTTGGAGTTGAGACTTTGTATTTTTTTTTTTGTCAATCTTTTGACATTAACGAAGGCTAGTCTTATGGCCTAAGATACAGTCTATACTATAAAGGATTACATGTGTACTTGTGAAAATGTGTATGCTCCTGTTTGCGGATGGAATGTTCCATAAATGTCTGTTAACTTGAGTTGGTTTATGCTGTTGTTCATGACGGTTATTTCCTATTGACCTTCTGCTTGGTTGTTTTATCCATTATTGAAAACGGGGTATTGAAGTTTTCAACTATTGCTATAGAATTGTATATTCCTCTTTCAATCCAGTCAACGTTTGCTTTATGTAATTTGGAGCTCTGTTGTGATGTACTGATCTGATATGTTTACAGTTGTTACAGCTCCTTGATGGATTAACCTTTATGCCAATATATATCTTTTTTTGGCTCTTGTAACAATTTTTTTTCTTAACTAAAGTCCATTTTGTCTGATATTAGTACAGCCATCCCAGCTCTCTTTCGTTTACTATTTTCGTGGACTTTTTCTATCCTTCATTTTAGATCTATTTGCATCCTTGAATTTAAATTGTGTTTCCTGTAGATTGCATATAGTTGTATCTTGTATTTTCATCCAGTCTGACAATCTCCACCTTTGGACTACATTGTTTAATTTGTTCACATTGAATATTATCATCTGCCCTTTCACTGTTTTATTTGCCATATTTTCGTATATCTTTGTTGTGCCTCTGTTCTGCCTTTCTTGTTTTCTCCTTGTATTAACTGACTATTTTCTAATGTACCATTTAATTCCTGTAATAATTTTTTTCACCATACTTTTTGAGTTTTTTCCTTGTGGTTGCTCTACAACTTACTCTATACACCTTAACTCATCAGAATCAGTTTCCAGGTTTATACTAAATTCCAGTGAGATATACAAATATTACTCCTATATAGCTCTTTTCCCATGCCTGCTTTTGTGGTATTATTGCTATACATATTACATAGGTAAATGTTACAACCCCCAAAATACATTATTATAATGATTACTTTAAAAAATTTTATATCTTTTTAAAAGGAAAATAAAGGAGAGAAAATTACATAGTTATAGCTTTTAAAAATATTAGCATTCTTATTTATTACTTCTGATTCTTTTCATTTGTTCTTATGAATTCAAATTACCATCTGGACTCACTTCCTTTAGTTCAACACAGCTTTGTTTCCACCCACTTCCTTTGTGCTTTTATTGGCAAAGATGTTACATTTCTATGTGTTATAGGGCCAACAATACATCATATACATATTATGTGTAAACCAAAAAAATTGCTTTTAAAATCAGTACAGAGAGGAAAGGAGAAGACATTTGCAGACATTGGAAGGAGGAGATGGTCTTTTATAATTACACAATGATATTTATTGGTGCTCTTTATTTGTGTGGTTTCAAATTACCATCTGGGTACTTGCTTTCAGCCTGAAGTTACTTGGGTTTTTTTGTTTGTTTTTTTAGTATTAACAAAATACTAAATTCCCCTTAGTATTCTGTCTTCTAGCTAAACTTTTTTGATTTTGTTTATCTGGGAATTTCTTTATTTCACATTCATTTTTGAAAGATAGCTTGGCTAGATATTGGATTCTTGATTGACAGTTTTTTTCTTTGAGCACTTTGCATATATTACTTCATTACCTTTTAACCTTTGCTGTTTCTGATGAGAAGTTAACTATAAATCTTGTTGAGGTTCCCTTGAAAGTGACAAGACAATTTTTCTCTTGCTGCTTTCAAGATTTGTGTCTTTGGTCTTTGGTCTTCAGCATTTTTACTATAATGTGTCTGTGAATTTTTTTTTTTTCGTTTTAACTACTTAGCCTTCACTGAACTTTCTGGATGTATTGATTAATGTTTTTCAATAAATTTGGGGAGTTGGGGGGACATTATTTGTCCAGATATTTTTTCTTCTCCTTTCTTTTCTCTTTCTCTAGTACTCCCATTGCACATATGTTGGTGCACTTAGTAGTGTTCCCTATTTCTCAGAGGCTCTGTTCACTTTTCTTCATTTTTCCCCCTTTCTGTTCTTTGAATTACATACTCTCTATTGCTCTTTCTTCAAGTTAGGTAATTCTTTCTTCTGTCAGTTCAAATCTACTCTTGAGTCCCTCTAGTGAAATTTCACGTTGGTCCATTGTACTTTTCAACTTCCATCATTTGTGCTTGGTTCCTTTTTTGTCATTTCTATCTCTTTACTAATATTTGATGTGACATTATCATCATACCTTCCTTTACTTCTTTAACTATGGTTTCCTTTAGTTTTCTGAACACATTTGTAATGGCTACTTTGAGGCCTTTGTGAAATCCAACATCGTGTTGCTCTCATAGGCAGTTTCTGTTGCCTCATTGTTTTTCCAATGCATGGTTTACACTTTCCTGTTTCTCTTAAGGCCTCATAATCTTTTGTTTGAAACTGGACATTTTAGGCAATATGTTGTGGCAATTCTGCATATTGTATTTCTCATCCTCCCAGGCTGGCTAATTCTTATTTATTTGTTTAGCAACGGCTTGATTCTTTCAGTAAAGTCTATTCTCCTCTCTGTCCCCAATGTTAAGACTCTGGTGTTCTTCACAGGATGTAGCTTTGGGTAAGCCTACAGTTACTTTGAAATGAAAGTGGTTTTGGCAAAGTGGCAGGGTTTTCTTTAGCTATCTCTTTCACTAGACACACCCAGCTTTTAAACCCCACCAACTTCCAGGATTCTCTCCCTAGTTCTCTTCAGCAAACTAACAGGTCTGTAGTTAACTCTCTATCTTCAGAGAAACTACCAATGTTCTCTCAACTGCCTTTCACCAAAAATCCATTGTTTTTGAGAATGTTCTTAGGCTTAAACTTCTCCACACTCTGTTGCAAAAGAAATCCGCTCCTTTAGGAAGAGATTGGAGCTTTTTGCTTTGTGGTCTGCTTCTCTATCTGGTTAAAATCTCTGGGGATAGAAACGGGAAGAATGGCGTGCTTCTTTTTGAGTGACACCTCACCCATTTTGGGGGTTGAGTGATTGGTGAAGGATGATGGGGCCAGTAGCCTTAGACCTTATGAATTGTTAAAAGGGTAATCAGGGATGTAGTCCACTCAGTAGCACTGTATACCCAAGGTGGAGACTCCATCCCCAAAGTGCAGGCTGGCTGGAAGAAAGGACTTCTCCCACCTCTTGTCTACCCTCACCTCTTAACCTCAGCAATAGGTAGGTGGGGACAGGATGAGAGATGTTGGCATCCCCCTCTGACTAGGAACTGGGGAGAGAGGGATCCTTGTGTTCTTGGCTGCACCTGTCTACACACAGTTTTCATCTCACTAAGCTTGGGAAGATGGGAGGAGGAAGTGATGTTGGTCCACAGATCAGACTGTCACTGTTTTCACTGAGTTTATTAGATTTTCTGCATTAATGTTTCTTGGTTTGCTGTATACCCTTACAACGCTTTCCAGAGACTTTCAGTGATTCTTTTGTTGTTTTTATTTTATTGTTTAAAATAACTTTGACGGGGCGCCTGGGTGGCTCAGTCGGTTAAGCGTCCGACTTCAGCCAGGTCACGATCTCGCGGTCCGTGAGTTCGAGCCCCGCGTCAGGCTCTGGGCTGATGGCTCGGAGCCTGGAGCCTATTTCCGATTCTGTGTCTCCCTCTCTCTCTGCCCCTCCCCCGTTCATGCTCTGTCTCTCTCTGTCCCAAAAATAAATAAACGTTGAAAAAAAAAATTTAAAATAAAATAAAATAAAATAACTTTGACCAGTTTCATTGGAGAGCAGGTTCATAGAGCTCTTTGTGTTCTCATGCCAAAAACAGATCCCTAGTCCCTACCCCTGAATTTGGCATATAGTATGTGCTTACACTGTATATTGAACAAATGGATGGATGGATAGATGGATAGGTGGATGAGTGATAATCAGGAAGTGGGATTGTTAATTGTATGTGTATCTTTATGTATCTGTAAATGTGTTTCTGGATGAGATTAACATTTGAGTCAGTCAACAGATGCCTAACGTGGCGGGCCTCATACAAATCAGTTGGAGTCCTGAGTAGAACACAAAAGTTGACCCTTTGTCAACTAAGAGGGAATTCTCCCTGTCTATCTGTCTTTGAACTGGGATGTTGCTTTTTTTCTGCCTTCTAATTGAAACTGAAACATGGGCTCTTCCTGGGTCTTGAGCCTACCCATCTTCAGACTGGAACTCCATTATCTATCCTTGTTCTTAGGCTTTCCAACTCAAGCTGTTGATGGCAGCTGGCTTTCCTGGACTTCTAGCTTGCTGATTTCAGATCTTAGGACTAGTCTGCCTCCATAACTGCATGAGCCAATTCTTTATAATAAACTTTATCTATCCATCCATCCATCCTTTATCTATGTATCTCTCTGTCTATCCATCTCCCATTAGTCTGTATCTCTGGAGAACCCTGACTAATTCAGGAAGGAATATGCCAAGAACTAACATTTTTTGACATATTTAGATATGCCAAGATTAACATTCTTGGCACTTAGGGAATTTCATGACACAGTCTCTTTGGTTATCATAGTACTAAAAGTAGCATCTTCACTATATGCATTATTTCCTTTGGATCATTAAGTTAGGATATCTAATTATATTTCTCTTTAAAAAAAAAAAAGACCCCTTTCCAAATCAATTACTCCTCGATTACCCAAAAGAAATCAGTGATAATCATATCCATTATTGGTGTTTATTTCAAGTGTTACTTTCAAAGCATGTGTAATTTATATTAAAATATAAATAGTGTAGACAAGTGGGCAACACATACTAAGTTCTGTTTTTCAACCTGACTTCTTGAGAGTTAAGTTGGTTTTGTTTAAAAAATAATCTTCCCCAAAGCTTTTGAGAAATCACAATAAAATCGCAGTTGAGAGAGTGGCATTTTTATATTATGTGCCTCAGTAAATGAAAGTCTCAGCTGAATAATTTCTAATCTGCATTAGCATGCACCTCCCTCTCTCTTTTGTATTACATTCACACAGATCCTATTATCTGATCCTACAGAGACCTTGTTTAGAGTATACAAAACTTCCCTGGAGGGTTTTCCATTTAAAGCAAAAGAACCAGATCGACAGTGCTGTAGTGCAAATGCCCCAGAACGATGCAAAGCCTAGGATTGATTTCCATTGTGGGAGATTGTATGGCAGTTTTCTGCTCACCAGCCTCAGTTCAAACTCGGCACTGAGGCTAAGCCAAGAACTGAGAACTGGCTTCTGAGAACATCAGGGAAACAACAGCCTTTGCTCAACCATCTATTTTTTGCCCAGTTTTAACACTGAGGGGCTTAGGAAGGGAACCGACAACACTTTCAATGTGAGGCTTATTCAATGTTTCTGTGTTGCTACAATTAAGCGTTTCAGAAGCGTACGTGCTGCCTTTCAGTTCAAACCCAATCGTCCATTCTGACAGGTCACAGACAAAACCCAGGATAAGGAAAATCTATCTTGATCACAGGATCCAGACACACCAGTCTGGTGTAGATCAGAACAGAAAACAACCACCCAAATGCTGCTTTAAATTTCATTTTCCTCAAATATTGAGTTCATATTGAAACTGAGCGTACCAAGTGTGAATTTTGCTAAGAATAGCACTCTCAGTGCTACGTGATATCTGCACAAGTTTCTCCAGGTAATTGTGAAGTCCTAACACATTATGGCCCGTGTTCACTTCTTTTCCTATACATTCAGACACTAGCTTATGCATTATCCTATCTACCTTAACAAAATGAAGGGGATAGTTGTGGAGATTATCTAGTGAGATAGAAATTTAAGGAAAAATGACTTTCAAAGATCTGGACAATTAAGGGGAGAGTGATGTAAATTATTTTAAGTACCCAATCTCAGTTTACCTTGAATACCTTCTCATTCTGTTTTCTTTTTGTGCCATTACCATTAAAATGATCAGAGATCTAGTCTTCATAGATTTCACTCAAGGTACAGCGAGCCCAAGCGATTTTCTCTGAAGCTATGGTTTGAAAGAGAATCTTTGCTTTCTCAAGCATCGTGGTAGAATAATTTCCTCCCATTGCCCAGATTTGGCCCCCATTCAGTAACTTTCCTGAGGATAAAACATTAGAGAAAACGTAATAATTACATGCCCATTTTCAATTTCTGTCTAGTTTTTCTGCCCTGAAGCCCAAACATCAAATGGTCGTGTGTGAAGTAAAACATTCAAAGCACCCTGTGGTGGGCTAACAGTCCCCAGAAATGTCCATTCTTTCAACCTGGGAACAGGTGAATAAGTAACCTTCCATGGAGACAGGAACTTTGCAGATGTGACTCAGGTAAAGATTTTGAGATGAGATTATCTTGGATTATCCGGCTGGGTCCACCATCACCCCAGGGTCTTTGTAAGAGGTGGTATGGGGACAGGGTGCGGTAGAGTCAGAGAAGGAGATACAATGATGAAAAGTGAGGTAGGAGTGCAGTGGGACTGTGAATCAAGGAATTGTAGCACTCTCTAAAAGCTGGAATAGTCAAGGAAATAGATCCTCCCCTAGAACCTCTAGAAGGAACAGAGCCCTGTGACACCATTTTAGGCTTCTGATCTCCAGATAATTAAATTGTGTTGTGCTGAGGCACCACGTTTATGATGATTTGTTACAGCAGCAATAAGAAAGGAACATTACACTCCTCCCCCATTTTGGCCCTACAGAAAGAATCAGCCTAATGAGCCATCACTCCTTGCCATCTTCCCCTTGGTGTTTCAGAGCAGAGCTCTGCAACTGGGCTAGAAGTGGCAGCCAGCCTTCCAAAACTGTACTCACAATTTGGTGTCACATGCATTTCTCTGGGAAAGGAATCCATAGATGTCCTCAGATTAGCAAAGCGATCTGCGAGCTCAAAATTTTAAATGTTGCCCTTGATTGGGCAGTTCCGACTTCACATCTAAACCCCCGGCAGGCTGTGGCTGGAGTAAAAGAAAAATGTGAGGAAGAGAACTTTTAACATATCTTTGCTCCTTCGTAAGTGGTCCTTCCTCCACTCCTGGGGATGAGGCTTGGTGGGGTTTTTCTCTGGGCTGGCGCTCTCACGTGTCCTGGAGGGGACCCTCTTGTTTCTTACGCGAGCCAAAGTCTACCCCTCAGAAGGAAACCCTAGCTATCAATGATGTCACTGAGCACGGGGCTGGGTGATTCTGCAGTGCCCCTCACCGCTCTGCCAGGCACGGTGGCAATGGTGGCGATGGTGGTGTGGACAGAAGTGTCCGTGGGAGCAGAGCATCACTCAGTGACTCTGTGTGCCCTTCGGATGACGTCTTGGCTGTTACATAGAGTATGTGACGTGTAGCCCTTTCCCGTGCCTGTAAGGCTGTGGGCAGGGAGCAGCAGAGAAGGTTTCTCCTCTCTAGTCTTCAAGTGATGTATTACTAATACAGTCTCAGACGCAAAATGGGAGAAACAAACCATACTGAAATAGAAACACGGTGCGCTCTGAAAAGGCTTCTATTTACCGTCAGTGCTAAGCAAAGCAGAGATGAAGTTTCTACCCTCCATTGTGTAGCAGTTGTGACTCTGGCTATAATGAGCGCAATTCTATTCCATTGTTATTCGACGGTGCCCGCCAGCCAGGACATCCGCTTTGCATCTGCTGCACCTTTAAGTAGTGACATGTGGGGAAATTGCTGTCTTGTTTGTGTCAGACAGCCATTTACCCCTAAAATACTCACTGTTATTCCAAATTTAATAAATGCCCACTGGGTATTGGGCGGTGTCCAAACACATGGACAGTCCCTGCCCACACACGTGCGTGTGCCAAAGAAAGTTGGCAATCGGTGCCGCGATATGCTTCTCTGACCATTGCGGATGGCATTCTTCTGAAACAAAGGGTGTCAACAACAACTCAGCTGTAGATTTCTTCCAAGAAAGCTGTAAAAGAAACTGAATGCATTTTGTTTGCTTAGCAGCAAAGTATGAAAGAACCCATAACAATGACTTGACGTGCACGCAAAACCGTCGCGGTTGCCAAGAACTTTCACACTGACTCTTGTGTCTTGACTTTTGCCTTTTTTTGAGTACTCAGGGCGGATGTTACTATCGTCCCAAGGATATGGGTCTCCAAGAGGTTGAGGGACTTGTCCAAGGAGAATATGCCGGCAAATGGCAGAGCCAGGACCAAAATTCACCGGGCTCTTCTGATTCCGATTTCAGCAGCTTCCCACCCCTACTCCAGACATCATAATGTCTCCCACCCGGCGAGGAGCTTGTGACTAGAAATGATGAGATCTTGTGTTTTGATCCTGCTTCCTTTCATGCCACAGGAGAGCCCAGGGAAAATCACTTATATTGTCTTTTTCATTAGTGAAAAGTTTACTTCACACCGTCTTTGTGTGTACATCGGTAACTACTGAAGTTTTGGGACACATAAGGCAACCAGATAAATAGTTAAATAGAATTAAAATTCTCTTTGGCTGTGCATATCTTTGAAAATGGCAGCATTTTTAAAAAATAGAGTTTTGCTGTTAGGCACTAAGTTGATTTAAACATTTAGAATCACCTTTAGTCATATAGTCTGTGTGTGTGTGTGTGCGCATGTGTGTGTAACATTACTGAGTTCCCTAGAGCTCCACAGAACATGAATAAACATATGGACTGTTCTCTTACACCTACCCCACAAGTCTGAGTATTGAGGATTTATATAGTTAGAGACTATGTGGTGTAAATATGTATAAATTTATATTGTGTTAATTTATGGCATGCAGTACAGAAGGCTGTTTGCAAGTTGCAATGTACTTCTTCCCACGTTTCTGCTGAAATATTCATCTCTGGGTTCCTTCCCCACGTTTTCCTTTGTCTCCCCACAGATGTTCAGGCAGCTTGTTTTCAGGGGAGCGAATATGTCTTGGAAATGTGCTTACTGAATGCAGTTCAGGTGAGGAATACACTCTCTCTATCAGCATTTGGCCGAAGGAGGCTCACACGTTCCCTTCAGTCCTGCTCACTCCTATTATGAAGGCAATTGCTCTGAGCAGCCACACTCTGGATGAATCTTGCGCCCTGGCCTGATGACCTTAAATGTCCAAGGAGCTCTAAGTAGGCGAGGAGCATTTCATTATATGTAAAAGGAAAAAAGAAAACCCCAAACCACACAAACACCCTAAATCACCCCTACAAGCTGAATTTTTATCACAGGAGCTCCAGGATAGCCTGTCCCTAGTTATTTGTGGTTATATTAAGAGGAAAGAATAGTCATAGATGAATGAAGTTCACAGAGTACTCACAAACCACATCTTATCTGACCTGCTTTTTCACCAGCTCAACCTGCTAAAAAGTATGCATATTGACTTATTTGAGTTAATCAATAGTTTCTTTCCTGGTCCTCCAATGGGGAGGTGTGCTAATGGGTAGGGGATGATTGAGAAGGAGGCAGTGGGCGGGAAGAGGAAGAAAAACAAAGCCCCAAGTGTCAACAGTCCCTGAATGATCAAAAACTGGCTGTAAATGGAAAGAGGTTTGAATCACCCATGAGTGCTTTGAGGCAAGGTGACTGCCTGTGCAGATAACATCTGTTTTTCTAAATTTAGGAAAAATTAGTACTTTTAGATTGTTCAACTGCTCTTCCTCTGCCCTTAGAGTGGCACTGCTTATAAATTTGAGGGTAGACCTCTTGAGGGAATAATGGAATTACGTACCATAGGGATTATACAAGGATTTGTTGATCGATAGAATTGCTCTGCAGAAATGTGTCAAGCACTAAGAATTCACTACTCCTCAAAATGACCCCTTAATGGCAAACCAACATTTGCATAATCCCTTAACATTCTGAAACTTTCTCTCCTCTTTCTTTCTTCCTTCCTTCCTTCTTTCTTCTTCCTTTCCTTCTTTCTTCTTCTTTCTTTCATGAATTGTCTCTCCACTCCTCCTGACAATCTGGTAAGGTTCAAACTTTTTAACAGGGAAGAAAAGGAAACCTGAAGAAGCTAAAGCAAACATCCTAAGGCCACACACTTGGAAAAGAGCACAGCCAGAAATCAAACCCTGGTCATTTTTGCCAAGTTAAGGACACTGATTGGTGCACTCTCCCATTCTGATATGGGTGGGGGAAAAAAACCACCTATGTCTAAATGTTTATTTAAATCTAAGTTTTGCCAGCTCATCTGGTGTTTCTGTCACATTTCCTCAATGTTCTGAATTTCTCCAGACTTTATTATTCCACATCAGGCACAGCCAGTGAGAACTTGGGTATACACGTCTAGCTTGGAAAGGAGGTTCATATCTGAGAGTAATAGAAAGTAAAAGCAATAAAAAGGTGTTTGGGTGGATTTGGTTTTAGAGTTGTTTAAATGCCAGGGTAGTGTTTGAACTTTAAGTAATGAGAAGCCATAGGAAGATTTTGAAAAATAATGAACACCTGCTAAGACAAATACACAAATTCACAAAGCTCTTCAAGTACAGTCTCTCAGGGAATGCTCCCAACAATCCTTCAAGGAAGGTACAACATTATTATCACACTGTTACATTTCGGAAAGATGAGGCTTAGAGAAGAGGTGATGTGACTAGATTAGGTATCCAGTCAATGATGAAATGGGGTCTCCAGGCTAAATAGTAAATGGTACTTTTACTAAATGGTACGTTTGATCAAAGAGTGGCTTGTAGAATGTAAAATATATGAAAAGGAGGGAAATATTTAGAAACTATTGCGGAGACTCATGCAGTAGCCATGTAGGCAAAGGGGGTGGTCTCTAGATCTAAAAGTAGGTTCTACTCATCCATGTGTCTTTCTTTTCATCTGACAGATAGATGAGTAATTGACTTCATTTACCAAACAGTCTGAGCAACGTAAAATCATGCTACTCATCTGAGCTGAAAAATATTCTCTATTTTCCAGAAAGTCTCTGAACACCATGTGTGAGGGAACACGACAGAATAGAAACTGATTATGCAAAATGTGTGAGAGAGAACTGCAGTGCTTGGTGACATGTGGCAGCTTTGCTGGGAAGAGAGAGCCGTGGAACTCAGTGCTGTCTCAAGCTGAATGCTGTGTGTCATAAGCTGAATGGCAGGAAAGGGTTAAAGGATGAGTTTGTGGGCTCTTGGCTCATGGCCTCTGAGGCATTCACATGCTGCACATACATGCAAGAATAGGTCTCAAGAGACTACACTCAGTCGACACACTCACATAGAGGTAAAGGGGGAAACGCCATTCCTTTGTTTGTTTGTTTAACGCTATGTTCCAAGGTCTTTATTTTGGGTTTCTGGGTTTTGTAGACCTAAAGGTATGAATATTCCATTAAAGCCTCTACACTCCATGTAAAAATTGCAAAAACTCTTAGGAAGATTGTATTAGCTATCTATCTATCTATCTATCTATCATCTATTTCTATCTCGTTATTTATCTACCTATTATAAGGTAGATAAATAAGGTAGATCTTCCTATTATAAGGAATTGCCTCCTGCAATCATAGAAGCAAAGAAGCCCCAAGATCTACCGTCAGCAAGCTGGAGACCCAGGAGAGCCAATGGTGTAAGTTCTAGTCCAAAAGCTGGTAGGCTCAAGACCCAAGAAGAGCCAATGTTTCAGTTTGAGTCTGAAGGCAGGGAAAAAATTGATGTCCAGCTGAAGGCAGTTAGTTTGTCCCTCTTAGTCATTTTGTTCTATTCAGGTCCCCAGCTGACTGAATGACTCTCATCCACATTGGAGATGGCAATCTGCTTTACTCAGTCTACAGATTTAGGTGTTAATTTCATCCAGGAACATCCTCACAGAAACACTTGGACTAATGCTTGACTAAGTAGCCACTCCGTGGCCCAGTCAAGTTGACACAAAAACCAAGCATCACAAGAATGAAAACCAGTAAAATTTTGGACATATGAGGAGTGGGAACATGCAGGGATAAAAGTTTTCACAAACTTGAGAATTTCAGACAGAGCAAAGAATCAAAATGGCGTTCTAAAGATAAGCCTCAGTTTGCCTAGTGAAATTGTCCTGCTCAGGGAGCTATCCAGGGTACTAGGCTGCTTCCACCTCTGGTTCTTCCTGACCTGGACACCAGAGCCTTCTGTTTTGTGACTCACAACAAGCCTGTACTTTGGACTTGGCTGGAGTGCTAATTCCAGCGTCCACCCTCATCTGCATTTTGCTGGATGTCATCGATCTCAGTAACAACTGCTTGCAAGCATCAAAGTTAGTCTGGTTTTGATAACCAACTGTACCCAATACTGCCTTCACAGTGGTTTTAATAAGTGACAGCCTGTTCCTAAGATAGTTTTTAACAACATTGGACACACAGGGACACCACCACCATCATTATCAGACTATGCAGGCATGAGGTTCATACTTTTAGACGGATACTTGCATAAGCACATCGGAACGTATGTACAATACATCAGATCTTGCTTTATTGTGATCTAACAAACAAATATGAGTTGTATCCACAGATTACTTTAATTCAGACATGGGCACATATATATAGAATCTTGTAGCAATCAGTATAGAAAAGCATATGTCATCAGGAAGATTTGAAAAAAATATAGAATGAACTCAGTAGATTGATGTCTAATGTCTATCCTGGCTATGGGGAAAAGTACAATGAGAAAATGATGGTAGCTTCTAGGACAGGCTGGTGAGTTGAGCTTAGGAATCTTAGTCCCTGCATCTTAATCTTGTTGAATATAAACAGTTGAATGTCAAGAGATACGTCTCAAATTGAAGGGGCTCTCAATAGTCTGGTCTTGGAAAAGTTAAACAAAAAATAATTAAGTATAGTAATGAAATGTAAACCATTGAAAAAATAAGAAATCATGCATCCATGCTGGTAATAAATAGATAAATAAATAATTCAGAAAGAAGAGAGGACTCTTGCTTACAGATGAATGCCAGAGACCAACTAGTAAAAGTTCAAAAGCCATTTTGCAAGCATCATGGTAAAAATTGAATCAGGCAAGAAGCATTACTGAATGATACATTTCATAGGAAAATGTGAGAAGCAGGATATTTCCATGGTCTTAAAGTGATGTGTGCACATGTGTGTATGTTTGTGTGTATGTGGAAAAGGGAGAGAGAGAAAGTAAAAGAGCAAGAGAGATCCAGATATGTACATAGAGATCCCTTCAACTTTTTGGCAGAAAAATGTTGGGAAAGAGCCATCAGAGAGAATGCTGAACAACTCCCAAGATCACATAGGACTGAGAATAGACCACATTCACACCAATCAGAAGGGAGAAACTTGATAATAAGTGGGCATTGGGTACAGAGCTCAGAGGTTGCTGTACCTAGAAGTGGAGCTAAATTAGCCCTAGACTAACAGTCTCTGTGCCTTTGCCCTAGCAAAGGTTAAAAAAAAGCCTTAAAAGGAATGAACTGGTCTGAAGCTACTTACCTACATGTCAGTGTCAGAACAAAGTCCCACACTAAGTGAACACAACACAATGCAGCACCCAATAATGTTTACAATGTCCAGTATCTAACAAAAATATTAAGACGCATTCCAAGTAGCAGGGGAATATGACTCAAGAAAAAATAATAATCAATAGAACCAACCTAGAAATAATAGAGATGATGGGATCAGCAGACAAGGACATCAAGGCAGCTATTATAAATCTTATAAATATGGTCAAGGATATTAAGGAAAACATGCACATGATGAGGTGAGAAAGGAAAGATTAAAAAAAGAACAAAATGGAAATTTTAGAAATGAAAAACACTGTACTTGAAATGAAAATTATAGTGAATAGGATTAACAGCAGATTGGATATTGCAGTGAACTTGGAAACACAGCAATAGAAACTCCTAAAATAAAACAGAATTTTTTTAAAGCCTAGAAAAAGTGAAAAGAGAATCAGTGCCCTGTGAGAAATATCAAGACGTTTGACAAACATAATTGGAATCCCAAAACAGAGGAAAGAAAGAAGGAATAAGAAAATATTTGAAGAAACCTTGCCTAAATATTTTTTAAACTTGATGAAAAGTACAAACGTACAGCTCCAAGAAGCCTACTGAACCCAAGCATGGAGAAAACTATATGAGAGCACATTATAAACAAATTGTTTAAAACCGGGAACAAAGGGATGCCTGGGTGGCTCAGTTGGTTAAGCATCTGACTCTTGATCTCAGCTCAGGTCATGATCTCCCAGTTTGTGAGTTCAAGCCCCACATCCAGCTCTGTGCTGATGGTGCAAAACCTTCTTGGGATTCTATCCCTCCTTCTCTCTACCTCTCCCCCACTTGTGCTCACTCTCTTTCTCAAATAAAAAAAACAAACATAAAATTTTTAAAAAATAAAAAATAAAACCAGTAATAAAAAGGAAACCCTGAAGGGGCGCCTGGGTGGCGCAGTCGGTTAAGCGTCCGACTTCAGCCAGGTCACGATCTCGCGGTCCGGGAGTTCGAGCCCCGCGTCGGGCTCTGGGCTGATGGCTCGGAGCCTGGAGCCTGTTTCCGATTCTGTGTCTCCCTCTCTCTCTGCCCCTCCCCCGTTCATGCTCTGTCTCTCTCTGTCCCAAAAATAAATAAACGTTGAAAAAAAAATTAAAAAAAAAAAAAAGGAAACCCTGAAAGCAGTGGGCGGGGGTGCGGGGATGGGTGGGGGAGAAACATTATGTGCAGAAGAACAAAATAAAGATGATAACAGACTTCCTGTCAGAAACAATTCAAGCTAGACAACAGTGGGGCAACATCTTTAAAGTTGACAGGGAGGAAACCTGTCAACCTAGAATTCTATACTCAGAAAAATATCCTTCAAAAATAAAGGCAAAATAAAGACTTTTCAGACAAATAAAAGCTGAGGGACTTTTTTGCCAACAGAACTGCACCACAAGAATTTTAAATAACATTCTTTAGGTAGAGGACATTACTTAGATGGAAATTTGGATGTATATTCAAAAATGAAGAAACAAACAGGACAAGAAAAATATGTGGGTAAAAGACAATGTCTCATTATTTTAAAGTGTCTTTAAGAGATGACCAATTTTTAAAGCAAAATTAATAGAAATCTATTTTTGGGTTGATAACATATATCAAAGTCAAATATTTGACAACAGTATGCTAAAAGACAGGAGAGTGGAAATAAAATTTGAAACTCTTACATTATACATGAAGTGATATAATTCTACTTGAAGATAGACTATGGTGAATGAAAGATGTATATTATAAACCTTGGGGGAAAGCACTGAAAATAAAACAAGAGAAGCTGGCAATAGTGGAGATGAAATGGAATCCTGAAAAATAGTTAATCCAAAAGAAGGCAGGAAAGGGGAAAGGTTACCAAGAATGTATGGAATAGAAAATAACTAGCAAGGCGATAGATTTAATCCCAATAAAATAAGAAATTATATCAAATTCAAATGGTCTACACATTCCAATTAACAGGCAGAGATTGTCAGACTAGATCACAAAGGAAGACCTGACTGTACACTATGTATGAAAAACTCATTTTGAATTTAAAAATGCATATAGGTTAAAAGTGAAAGCATGGGACAGATCATGAAAATACCAACTAAGAAAGCTATACTGATGAGGTATATTAATGTCCAAACAGTAGACTTCGGAACAAGAAATATTATGAAGGGTAAAGAGAAATATTTCATAATGGCGAATGGATCATTTCATGGAGGAAGACATAAGAATCCTAAATATATATGCACTTCACAACACAGCAAAACACACAAAGTTAAGATTGATAGAGCTGAAAGAGGAAATAGGCAAATCCACAATTATAGTCAGAGTTTCCAACACCTGTCTCTCAATGACTGATAGACCCACTAAGCAGAAAATCTGTAAGAGTTTAGAAAACTTGAACAACACTATTAACCAGATTGACCTAACTGACATTTATGGAATATGTGATTCTACATGAGCAGAATCAACATTCCTAGAGACGGCATAGGGAACATTCATCAAGATATACCATAGCCTGGGCTATCACACAACTCTTATTAAATCTTAAAAAGATTGGAATCATACAAAATATGTCCTCTGACTACAAAATAGATTTTTGGAATTCACTGAAATAAAATTTAACCTTTATATACTGACATATTTTCTAATATAACCCGAACTACTCATTTAGTTGTCAAAAAAATCAGAAACACAATTCAAACTAACTGAAGCAAAAAGGGAATGAATTGGCTTATGCGGCTGAAAAGAAGTTTGGGGTAGCTCACAAAGCTGAAGAGAAATCTATAGGACAGGAACATAGGGACTAACATTTAGGCCTTGATGTCATAGATCTTTGCCCCATTCTTTCTCTCATATACACTGCACTCTGCTTAGAATCATTCTAAAGACAGTCCCACCATTGTGATGGGAAAATAGCCCCACATTGGTGTTGTCTCGTTCAGCAATTCCAATGTCTGTGTATCGGGCCCAGCAAGGGACTCCGATTTGCCAAGCTTTGTTCACATGGCTACCCCTGTAGTGGGTAGGCAGGCTCTGAGAGGAAGAGAATGAGGGGGGATATCTTGTTGGGAGGTTAGAAACCAAAAATTACCAGTGTCTACCGCAAGAGAATTGTCTGAAAAAGAAGCTATGGTTGATCTGAATATTTTTCTCCTTCCCTTCCTCCTTCCCTCCTTCCTTCCTTCCTTCCTTCCTCCTTCCTTCCTTCTTCCTTCCTTCCTTCTTCCTTCCTTCCTTCCTCCTTCCTTCCTTCTTCCTTCCTTCCTTCCTTACTTCCTTCCCTCCTCCCTCCCTCCCTCCTTCCTTCCTTCCCTCCTTCCTTCCTTCCTTCCTTCCTTCCTTCTTTCCCTCCCTCCCTCCTTCCTTCCTTCCTTTTCTTTCTTTCATCTCAATTTTCAAAGCTTAGATGCTCAGAAACTAAAAAAGTTCTAATAGGTCAACCAAAAAGTTATGAAAGATAGTAATCACGTCTTCTCCAAGCATGGGCCCCTACCAACAACTGGGTGTCGAGAAGTGGATTTTGTCATCAAAGAGAAGGAGATAAAGACCGGAATAGTAACCCATATATGTGCTCTACAAAGGTGGTTAAAGAGCTCAAGGGGAGAGCTTTGTTTATTCTAGATGGTTGATACACCCGATTAAGAGGTCATGCCTGCCTCTAAACCCACTTGTCTGTAAAAAATGAACGATCTCTGTGAGACCTACTTCTCTTCCTGACTCCGTGTTTTTGGATTTGCAGATAGAGACCTCCTCTCTATCTTCCTGCTTAAACCACCCCTCCAACCTGTTTCTGAAAGAACCATTTGGTAAGGGAGCTTTCTCTCCTTCCTCTATAAAATGCCAGCAAAAGTAGGGTCCATTCTTTCATACCTTTGCTGAGCTCATTCTAAAACGGTATTCAAGGAGCTACTGACTAGATGTATTAGTTTCCTATTGGTGCTACAAAAACTACAGTTACCACGGTTTTAGTTGCTTAAAACAACACAAATTTAATCTCTTACATTTCTCAAGGTCAGACGTTTGAAATTGGCCTTTAAATTTTGTTTTTAAATTTCTATTTATTTGTTTTGAGAGAGAGAGAGAGAGAGAGAGCCAGAGAGGGGCAGAGAGAGAGGGAGAGAGAATCCTAAGCAGCCTCCACTCAGTCAGTGCAGAGCCTGATGTGGGCCTTGATCCCACAAACCATGAGATCATGACCTGAGCCAAAATCAAGAGTTGGCTGCTTAACCAACAGAGCCCCTCAGGTGCCCCTGAAATGGGTCTTAAGTCCTATCTCTTTCTTATTCTTTGCCTCCTGCCTCCCTCTTATAAAGACTTTTGTAATTATATCAGGACCACTCAGATAATCCAGAATAACCTGACAGTATCACAATACTTAACTCAATCACATCTTTAAAATGCCTTTTGCTACATAAAGTAGCATTCACAGGTGTGAGGATTAAGATGCATACATCTTTGGGGGCCATTTTCTGTCTAAACACACTAGCATGAAGAGCATTCTAGGCTTTTCAGTCTTTTCTGGGAATCCGTAATTTCACTTTATCTGGTTTTCCACATCATCCAGAGAAAGCTCACAGGACTTGGTATTTGGCTTGCAACTGACACTGTGCTTGTCTTTGCCTCTATCTTTCTATGCCTTCCCTGAAATGTTCTGAAGGTTTGGGCATAGAATGGGTCCTATTTCTGTGGTGTAGTGGTAAGTTCCACGGATGGGCTTTACCTTATGGTTATAGTCCATTCTTGTCACCAAGGAGGTAAAGTTCTGCAACCAAGTAGGAAAGAATATTAGGGACTAATTGACTACAAGGAGTTAGGCTCATCCAAGCTAGCTCGAACTCAGGATATCTTTTGGAAAGACACTTTTGGAAACTGCTAACCTGACAGAACCAGGGACTATGTTCGGGTTCAATGTTACTGTCTCTCTGTCTCTCAGTTTCTCTGTGCCCTGACCCCAGATTGACTTTCTGAGCAGCTGTAACACAGGCTGAGACACAAATGGCTAATACCAGCTTTTTCTCACCTGGGAGTTCAACACAGACCAACTGAGTATCTTTGAATCCCAACTCTTGGTTTCTGGGAGACAGTACCTGACTGCCTCAGCCTGGGTTGGTGTCTAACTCTGTTCTACTCAACTGTGACCAAGAGTGAAAGGAATAAGGCTTGGGGATCCATTGCACTCAGCTAGGTCTATATGGTGAGACCGTTAGAAGGAAGGGGTGGATAGTTCCCTAAGAAGGAAGTGTGGGCGCAGGGAGGAAAGGGCTGGTATTCCCCAGTAGATGTCTTCCATATCTTGGGAGGAGGACATCTGGACTTCCCACTCAAATGAGAGAGAACAACACCAACACCAGGTCTTGTGGCGTAGAATAAAAGGACAAGGTGCTGAAGATATATCTCCACATTCCTCGTTTCAGATTCAACTCCTGCCTCTTCTGATGCTAATTCTACTGGGGATTATACCCCTTGTGCCCATGCTTCCTGTGGTAGAGTCACCTTGCTGCTCACAGAGAAATCTGTGGTTTTTTTCCAGGCTACATCATGACTGGGAAGTAGCTGCTCACCTGGTAACTGCCCAAGTTTTCCAGCTTCTTTGGATTTAGGTGCGGCCACATGGCCGGGCTCTCCATAATGAAACGTGAATGGATGAGGTCAATTAGAACTTCTCATGGGACACCCAGGCTCTTCTCCAGTTGGCTGTTGGTTTCCAAGGATTCAAGCCCTACTTTACGGAAGGACTATGATGTGGAAGGAGCCTGGGACCCTTCATCACCACTGGAGGAAATCTGCCCACCCACCGGGAAACCTTCACTGGATTGTTAAATGACTATAAATTAACTCCTGTTGTGCTAAGCCACTGATGTTTTATAATTCACTTATGACTACTAATACTTCAAAATTCTTCTAATTCAACAAGGAACAGCTTCAGAGAATTGTTAGAATTCCCTGTGTCTCCACCTAAGAAGGAACATCCATTTCTGCTGAACTCTATAAGCCAATGGAGTGGCAAATGATTGCGTATACTTTGTTCAGCAGGGTTAATTACTGTGATCCTTGTTCCTAGGGAAACACACAAAAATCAGGAAAGAAGTTGCCTCCATGCTTCCCTCCAAAACAAAGGAATAAATTATATATATACTATACTATATAACATATATATTATATATATAATATATATAATAATTACATACTATATATATTATATACAATATATGTTATATACTATATATATATTATATACAATATATGTTCTTTTTTGCAGGAGTAGCACTGCATTGCAAAGAGCAATGAAGACCATTTTGAAAATTTGCTTGTGAGTTTAAAATTCTTAGGTTTACCACTGAGTCACCCATTTGCTAAATAATAAATCATCAGAGTGAGAAAAAAACCCCTCTGATTTCTCTGTGGTTACAGAAACTGTTAATTATTCTGTGTAGACAAGCCAGTTTGAAGAATTGAGGGGATGTATTGTGATTCATGTGTTTGTAAGTAAGGGTTGGAAAACTGCCAACTTTGGGGCGCCTGGGTGGCTCATTTAAGTGTCCAACTCTGGATTTCAGCTCAGATGAAGCCTGCTTGGGATTCTCTCTTCCTCTCTCTCTGCCCCTACTCTGCTCTCTCTCTCTCTCTCAAAATAAATAAACTTAAAAAAAGAAAGAAAGCTGCCGACTTTTATTTACTTTTATTTATGTTGGTAAAAGGCAGTCTGCAGGCCATAGGAAGGGAAGGAACAGCTTACTAGGGAATTGGGGGGCAATTTCACAGGCTGGTAACCAATTTCAAAGGACTGCAACATACAATGGATAAGAGGAAGACTGGAAAGAGGTGAGGGGCAGGAGTCTTTACAGAAGGAGAGAGGACTCCTCTGTGCCACGGGAGAAACATTGATTCGTTTCAGTGATTCTCAATTTATAAATGAGTCACACTTCAAGTTCATTGCCATTTATTCCTCTAATAAATGCTTATATTGCCTCATATACTAGCATGGTTACAGCTTTGGAGGTAAAATGATAAATAAGATAAAGGTCTTGCCGTGAGAACAGGTATACTACTCCTGATATATAAACAAATAATTGCGATACAAGAGAGATCTCATAACAAAAGTATGAAAGTCAGTTGTTTGGAACAAAGAACATGCGTTCCTTAATAAATAAAGTTATTAAAAATGGCTGGAATATAAAACCGATGGGCCAAAGCCTGTCTGATCCATAATGTATCTAAAACACGGTGAAAAGGGATTATTTCAGCTACATCTTACTTTTATCTTACTCTCTCGTCTTCACAAAAGATTAAGGCAAAGTAGGCAGTCCTAAGCATGAGTAATCTGTTATCATTCTATATTTAAATAAAATAAAATCTGTACCTATCACTTGCTTCTCCAGCGCTTCCGTATTGGAGGACTCCATTGTAATAAATGAGCTGTACAAATTATTTTCCAGGTGGCGCCCAGCCTTCGCTTGAGTGAGGGAAATTGGCCTTTGTTGAGCAAACCTAGATCCTCGAGTGGGAGTGTCTGGAGGCTGGCAGTTTTGGAAGTGGGTGTCAGGGTACCTCTGAGCTCAGAGTATGTGAACTCCAGCGTCATCCCAGCTGGTATAGTAAACAAGAAGATGGTTATGGGAAGCTGCTTCAGTCAGCCTTCTGGCGGGAGACAGATGGCACGGTCCACTGGGATTTTGAGAAACGTTATAGAAGAAACTATTTACAGAGGTGTGAGCAGGGCTACAGGAACCAACAAGCAATGTTGAGGCACTCAGAGGCTGACAGTACTGGGAAGCTATTACATATCGGGGTCTGCAAGGGAGTATTAGTCAGGGTTCTCCAGAGGAAAAGGACCAGTAAGATATGTATGTACATGTGGATGGATGGACGGATGGATGGATGCACTTATACATGTACTATAAGGAATATTGGTTCATGCAGTTTTGGAGGCCAAGAAGTCCTAAGATCTGCAGTGGGCGACCTGGATACCCAGAAGAACCAATGGGTCTTCATCTGAGTCAGTCTGAGACTGAAGGCCTGAGAAGCCAGAGAGCTGATGGTGTCGTTCCAGTCCTAGTCTGTGTCCAAAAGTAGGAGAAGACTGAAGTCTCGGCTCGAAGGCAGTCAGGTAGAGAGAAAGAATTCTTTTTTATTCATTCTTTTAGTTTACTCAGGCCCTTCAAGTGATTGGATGAGACCCACCCACAGTGAGGTGAACAATCTCCTTTACACAGTCTACTGTGTCAAATGTCTATCTCATCTATAAACATCCTCATGGACGAGAGAGATATCCAGCTTCTATCAGAACAACTCCCAGGCAGGGAAGAAGAGAGGTGAATGAACACCCTGATCTTTCTCTCTGTACCCCTCATCCCCTGCCAGTGCCTCCCAATGGCCCAACCCAACCAAAAGCCCATGGACCATGGAATCTGAGTCAGTGCTCTGGAGAGAGGTCAGCCTCCTGGGGCTCAGAGCAGGCAGACAAAAGAGAATAGTTTGGGGGGAGGGGCAAATGGAGACTGCCGGACTCAGCAATGTCACAGATTTTTTTTTTTTTGGAAGTACAGGTTTCCCCTGCTGTCTGAAAGTAGAGTTTCCATGAAAACTTTCGAAAGCTAAAATGGCATAAAATGAAGACGCAATTGCCATTAATTTATATGTAAAAAATTTCAAGCATTTCCAGGCCCCCCAAATAATATCTCTTATCCTTTCCTGATATCTTAGGACGCATCTTGCTAATAGATGTGCAGAATAGATGGAGATAAAGGCAGATGTTCACAGACACAGTTGAAAGCTACGGAGGTTTGATGCTGAGGGTAGGAGGAGAAGTTGCTTGGTGGGCCCATTCTTGTTGCTCCCAGGGCACACTGCGTCCATAATGGCTCCCTGCAAAAGATGCCAAATGCTATTTTCACTTTTTGCCTTTTTTCATATAAGCGAGACATTCTTCAGATTTCTTTTGGTTAGTGGAAGCAGATACCAGCGTAGGTCTGTTGTAAGAGCAAAGTGGTGGAACGCAAACTTTCGAAGAGTGGGGGATACCTGTGTCTAGCAAGGAAAATTCTGGAAAAAAAAAAAAAGACTGTTGCTCACGGCCGGGGATGGCTCAGTGTTAGTCTCAAATGTTCAACAATGTTAAGTATTTAACACAAGGGGGACTTATTTTGTACCCCATATATAATATTTGGGGCATACCAATTGCATACAGATGCATTTATTAGTTATAAATATGTAATTCTGAGAATATTTGTGTATACCTATCTCCTTTCTTCTTTGAGGCTTTAAGCTATTGCAGGGAAAACATTGCCTTAGAATTTTGTTTCCCCAACGGTGCCTTGAACATGGTAGGTGTTCCATCAATATTTGCTCAAGTACTGTTCAACTTTTTTTCTTTGAATCAAATAGAAACTATTGAAATGAAATATAAAAAAAAACAAAACAAAACAAGAAAGGTCTGCTAAGTGTCATATAGAATCAGCCAAGGAGATTTTTGGCACAGCAGGTAGTGAGGAGAGAACTAAATCGCTTAGTCTAAGACTTCTTAGAGCGCATTCATTCAACAAATATTTACGGAGCACCCATGCTGTGCCAAACACTGTGTCAGGCTCTTGAGATGCAAAGATAACATTTTCAAAGAAGAGACCTATTAAGCACATGAACCACTTGGCTTTTTATGGCATGCGACCAGCCAATTGACACTATTAAAAAGAATGCCACGGGCCCAAAATGGTATAGGCCGAGTCACCAAACCAAGGCTTAATGCAGAAAACTGATGGCACTTTCAACCTCGCCAAGAACTGTATAGCCTTTACTGATCAGTCAGGAATTTACTGGTCAATGCCAATAATGTAACCGGCCACCTGGGCCTTCTCCATCCCCCAAAGGACGATGAGGTAATCCACCTACTAAGACCCTTCTGTCCCCAAATGAAGGCAGCCTCACCTGAAATAATCCCTTTTTCTGTTTATGACTTCCTTGACCTGCCTTTAAAATTTTTTTTTTCAACGTTTATTTATTTTTGGGACAGAGAGAGACAGAGCATGAACGGGGGAGGGCTAAAGAGAGAGGGAGACACAGAATCGGAAACAGGCTCCAGGCTCTGAGCCATCAGCCCAGAGCCTGACGCGGGGCTCGAACTCCCGGACCGCGAGATCGTGACCTGGCTGAAGTCGGACGCTTAACCTACTGCGCCACCCAGGCACCCCTTGACCTGCCTTTAAAAAACCTTTCCCTTTCTATAGCCCTTTGGAGCTCACCCCTACTCACTAGATGTGATACTTCCTGATTCATGAATCGTTTAATAAAGCCAATTAGATCCTCAAATGGAATTTTTTTTTTTTACACCACACAGCAGATTGGATCAGCCTTATAGATGTCTGAATCTGTTATACCAATGAAATGGGTTGTTATGATCTGTTTATTTCAGGCATGCAGGAACACCCTTCCTTTTGCTGTCTACAGCCCTATTGCAGGTTTATTCCTGGACAGAACTTGGGTTTGTTGTAATACAGACGCAGTGCTATGGGTCATGGCCACACGAGTTGTATAAAGTTACGTTGGATGCTGAATCACTTACTCACAGCTAGTCCTAAGACCTGGGCCCAGTAATGAAGGGTCCTTGCACATGAAGAGTCCAAGTAAAAATCACAGTACACAGAACAGTTAAGCTTTCTGTAGCAATGTCAAATGCCGGCACATCCCTTGGGGAAGCATCTTTTATATTTGCAGACGAAACAATGTCCCCATCCACCAACTTCAGTTGGCTTTCCCTTCTGGGCCTCATGGCCTGAAAAACTGTTATTTAGGAGCCAAGAATATTCAATGGGGAAAGGATAGTCTCTTCAATAAATGGTGTTGGGAAAACAGGACAACCACAGGCAAAAGAATGAAATTAGACCCTTATCTTACACCATCCGTGAAAATTAACTTGAAATGGATTAAAAGCTCTGATATTGTGACTTATAATAAGAAATACGTATTTGACCTTTGTCCTGTCTCTAGCCTACAGCTCCAAAAACCCTTGAAATTTCCTTAGGAGAGACATACAGGTGTCCACTGTGATGTAAATGCTGGCCTTTGGAAAGCCCCTTAGCTAGCCTAAAAATGAAGGCTGGTTGTCAAGGGGCCCAACCACGTGGTTAGAGAGCTGGAATTTTCAGTCCCACCCCTAGATCTGGGGAGGGGAGACAGGCTATAGATTGAGTTGTCTTGAATAGTCAATTTAATCAATTCTATGTGACAGATCCTCCACGAAAACCTAAAGAGAGAGGGTTCAGAGAGCTTCCAGGTTGGTGGACAGGTGGAGGAGCTCAGAGAACGGCACGCCTGGAGAGGGTATGGAGCTGTGAGCCATACCTTGCCCTGAGCATCTCTTCCCGGGCTGTTCCTGAGTTATGTATTTTTAGAATAAACCAGTAAGCTAGTCAGTAAAATATTTCTCCAAGTTTTGGGAGCTACTCTAGCAAATTACTTTAACCCAAGGAAGGGGTTGCTGGAATCTTTGATCTACAGACGGTTGGCCAGAAGCTGAGGGGACAACCTGGATCTGGGGTTGGTCCCTGAAGGCTGTAGTAGGAGAGGGACCATGTTAGAGGGCTGACCTCTCAACCTGTGAGTTACCTCCAAGTAGACAGTGTCAGAATTAAATTGAGTTGAACTGTAGGATACCCAGCTGGTGTCAGAAAATTGCTTGGTGGTGTGGAACACACACACACACACACACACACACACCTGGAAAGACTTAAATATAAGATATAGATATATATATATATATATATTCATATACATATACATATATATACATATACATAGAACTTCTAGAAGAAAACAGGGACAAAGCTCCCTGACCTTGGTCATGGCAATGATTTTTTGGATATGACAGCAAAGGCACACACACGCACACACACACACACACACACACAGGAAAAATTACGTCAAAACTACATCTTTTGCTTGTGTACAGCAAAAGACAGAATCAATAAAATGAAAAGGCAATCTATGGAAAGGGAGAAAATGGCTGCAGATCATATCTTTGATAAAGGGTTAATATCTAAAATATAACAAGAACTTGTACGACTTAATAACAAAAAAAATCCAAATAATCCAATTTAGAAGTGGGCAAACGTCCTGAAGAGACATTTTTCCAAAGAGGGGTGCCTGGGTGCTCAATTGGTTAAGTGTCTGACTTCTGCTCAGGTCATGATCTTGTGGTCTGTGCGCTCGAGCCCCGTGTTGGGCTCTGTGCCGACAGCTCAGAGCCTGGAGCCTGTTTTGGATTCTGTGTCTCCTTCTCTCTCTCTCTCTCTGCTTCTCCCCACCCCCCTCAAAAATAAATAAACATTAAAAAAATTTTTTAAAAGACGTTTTTCCAAAGAAAACATACAAATGTTCCACATGTATATGAAAAGGTGCCCAACATTACTACTTACCAGGGAAATGCAAATCAAAACCACAGTGAAATATCACCTCACACTTGTTAGAATAGCTATTACCCAGAAGACAAGAGAAGAAAGTGTTAGCAAGGATGTGGAGCAAAGGGAACCTTTCTGCACTGTTGATAGGAATGTAAACTGGTGCAGTCACAGTCAAAAACATTATGGAGGTTCTTTAGAAAGTTAAAAATAGAACTACCATATGATCCAGCAATCCTACTTCTGGGTATCTATCCAAAGGAAATGAAAACAGGATACTGAAGAGATATCCACATTCCCATGTTCATTGCAGCATTATTCGCAATAACCAAATATGGAAACAACCTAAGTATCCATCAGCGGATGATTGGATAAAGAAGATTATATATATATATATATATATATATATATATAGGCACTATGTTAAGTGAAGTAAGTCAGAGAAAGACAAATACTGTATAACTTATACATGAATTAAACAGCTCAACTCATAGAACCAGAGAGTAAAATGGAGCCGTGGAGGGTGGGAGGGAATAGGGAGATGTTGGCCAATGGGTACAAACTTCCAGTTATAAGATGAATAAGTTCTGGGGATCTAATGTACAGCATGGTGATTATAGTTAATAATACTGCATTATAGGCAGTATTGATAGTTGTTTAGAGGATAGATCTTAAATGCGCTCAACACAAAAAAGGAATGGCAATTATGTGACAGGATGGGGGTGTTAGCTACTTTACGCTGGTAATCCTGTTGCAATATGTAAGTGTATTAAATCAACACACCATACACCTTAAACCTACACAATGTTATATGTCAAGTATGTGTTAATAAGGCTGGGAATACGGTGAAGAAAAGCTACTGTTTATCTGAGTGGGTTCTCTCAGAGCAATACAGCACTGTCTTCCAACTTCCTTTTCTAGAACCCTGTCTTGCTCCCATAGTGCTTGGAAAGTGGATTGGAGTCCCCTGCTGTTGGTGTCAAACAGCAATTCTTTTAAGTTGCTCTATTATAAATGCTGCTCAGACATTTTGAGTCAAAACTGTGAAGTATCCCTTCTTGCCTTCCCATTATCCATTCTATTACTAGATTTAAGACTTGTGAATAATCCCATATGTGACCTTGGTTAGAGGATTCTTTTTTTAACCAGGACAAAAACCAATTGAGTGATCTCTTCATGTAGGGTGTGCAAGTAGTTGAATATCCTACATACTTTTAAAGAGCTTTACTATTTGATCTTAAAATATTCTGTAACAGGATGGAATATATTTTCTTCAGAATTTAACTTTATGTTCATTATATCTATTACGGGCTACGAGACATATTATTGAACTAATGACGAATTACTGAACTAATGTCAAAGTTTTATGTTGAGTAGCGTCTATCTGAATGGAAAGTTTGTCCACTTCCTTCATGTGATTACTAGTAACATATTTTAATTAACTTGCTGGTATGCTCATTAGTTGCACTTCTGGTTTAAAAATGAGAACACCGATGACATTTCTTCCTTCTCTACTTCAGATTTGTTGAATCCAATCAATGTAGCTTTTATTATATATTATATATATTTATATATATATATTATATATATATATCTAGTAATATATATAATATATAGTAATATATATTATATTAATTATATATTATATATATAATATATATAATATATTAATTAATATATAGTAATACTATATATATATATCTAGTAATATATATAATATATAGTAATATATAAAACCATATATATATTATATATATAATAAAACCATTATATATATATAATATATATAATATCTAGTAATATATATAATATATATATAATAGATATATAATATCTAGTAATATATATAATATATATATTATATAATATATATAATATATATCATAAGATTTTTGAGATATTTTTATTCTTATTTTTCCCCACAACCAGCCCCCAATACAGTAACTTACATATAAGAAACACTCCCACAAATGTTAGCGGAACTGATTTCTTTGAAAGTGTAGCGTTCAGTAGCAGAAGTTAAATATTCAATATAAGGCTTGAAAGGTAAATTTGAGGAAATTTCTCAGGAAGTATAATAAGGAGACATTGATACGGAAAATAGAAAAGTAAATTAGCGGATCTAAATAGATTCATAAAAGTTCTAGTAATCAAGAAAAATAAATGAAAGGGGGATATTATGAACCAAATTATTCAAGGGCATTTTCAAGACCTGAAAAACATGTGTTTATAGCTTTAAAGGGCCCAATTGACAGCTAAAACAAGTGAAGAAAAAGTTCACATCGACTCATGTAATAGTGAAATTTTAGAACCTGGAATTGGAGGTAAGCATAAAGACTGCTATGGGAAAGAGAGGGAAAGACCAAGGATTAGTAATCATACGGAGCGGGGCTTTTGAACAGCAAAATCAGCAGCTATAACAACAAAATGGTGCTTTGAAAATTCTGAGGAAAAATTGGTCCAACCTAGAATTCCACACAACAAAGCTATTATTAATCAAGTATCAGAAGAAAAAAAAAATGCTTTCTGACCACAAGATCTCAAAAGTCTACTTTCCACATATCCTTTCTCATGAAGCGACGGAAGGATATGCTCCACCCAAGCAAGAGAGTAAACCAATAAAGAGGAAGGCACTAGTAGATGTAGGCAACAGGAGATGAAAACAGGATCAAAGGGACTTCCTAGTGTGGTGATGAAAAGAAGATCCAGGATGAAAGCTACATTTGAGGCCTAGGGGCCCAGACTTCACATTGATATCAGGAAGTTAGAAAGTTCCAGGAGAGATACTGATGAGGAAAAAATAAAACCATTACGATTCCTTATGTTTTGCTCATGCTAAGATCACTTATTTAACATCTATAGAGGAACACTAAGGGCGAAAAAGTCATGGTATATAGAAAAGTACAGGAAAATACTAAGACAATGATAAATTTTAGAAAACTAAAGCTTGGTGTAAGAAAGTAAATAAATCACATTTTGAATCTCAATTTGAATAATTTAAATATTAACATAATCGTGATTACTGGGAACATGAAGAAAAGGAAAGTATGTATGTGTACGTGTATAAGAGAGAAAGTGTGAGAGAGCTACATTTCCATCTCCATAAAAGAAAGACAACAATTAGTAGTTAAGTGTAAAAAACATAAAATAATAGTATACACCTATTGTTTAAAAATATTTTGGGGCTGCCTGGGTGGCTCAGTCAGATGAGCATCCGACTCTTGATTTCTACTCACTCATGATCTCATAGCCCCATGTTGGGCTCCAGGCTGAGCATGGAACCTGCTTGGGATTCTTTCTTTCCCTCTCTTTCTGCCCCTTCCTGGTTCATGTGTGCATGCTATCTCTTTTTCTGTCTCTTTCTCTCTCTCTCTCTCTCTTAAAAAAAAATACATAATAAAAATATTGTGGTAAATATAAAAAGAAACAGAAGAGTTGAAAGTAGTTATCTCCACAAGACAGTAGAACTCACAAGTGGGGGTTAGTGGAGCTGAGTAGAAAATAAAAATGAAATTAAAAGTTATGTCATGGTTTCCTCCAAATTCATGAAACTATATTCATATTATATATGTACATATATAACTGTATAGTTACAACTATAAACTCTATATAATATGCATAACTATATAACTATATAGTTTGAAAGAACTGCTAAATTACCCTTAATAACAGAAATATTTGAAACTAATATCCAAACATAGGATTGCACGCACACACACGTATATACTCACCTAGGTATGTACTGTTTAATATTAGAGACACTAGTCACATGTGCTCTCGAGCACTGGAAATGTACTAGTCCAAACTGAGATGTGCTATACCCTGGATTTTGAAGACCTTGTAGAAAAAAACAAAACAAAACAAAACAAAAGAACAACAAAACGGTGTAAAGTATCTCAATACTATTTTTTCATTGAAAAAATTTGGATAAGAAATTTATCATTGATCTATGCTCTAACAAATTCTTAAGTGTACAATACCATTTTGTTCCCTACAGGCACCACGTTGTGCAGCAGATCTCCAGAAATCATTCATGTTGCACAATTGAAACTTTATGCCTGTTGAACAAAATCCCAGCTCCTCTCCACCCAACTGCTGACAAACAACATTGTCCTCTCTGCTTCTGTCAGTCTTGAGGATCTTAGATGCCTCGTATGAATGGAATCGTGCAGTATGTGTCTTATCACGGGCCTATTTCATTTAGTGTAATGTCTTTTAGTTTTATTCATTTTGTCACGTATGGCAGGGTTTCCTTCTTTTTAAAGGCTAAATAATATTCCATTGTATATATATGCACCACATTTTCTTTTTCCATTTCTCTATCGATGTACATTTGGGTTGTTTCCCTATCCTGGCTATTGTGAATAATGTCGCAATGAACATCAGAGTACAGGTAGTTCTGATTTCAAGGCTTTTGGTAAAAATCCAGAAGTGAGATTTTTGTTCTATTTTTTATTTTTTGAAAAAAACCTTTATACTAGTTTCTATAGTGACTGCACCATTTTACGTTTCCACTAGCAATGTACAAGGGTGAAAGAATTTTTTTTAAAGTACAAATAAGTGGAAAGAAATTCTATGTTCATTCCAAGTGCCCCAGAAGACTTAATATCTTTAAAATATCCATACTACCCAAAGCAATCTACAGATTCAGTGCCATCCCTATCAGAATCCCTAGGGCAGGGGCACCTGAGTGGTTAAGTGTCAGACTTCGGCTCAGGTCATGATCTCATAGTTCGTGAGTTTGAGCCCTGCATCAGGCTCTGTGCTGACAGCTCTGAGCCTGGAGCCTGCTTCAGATTCTGTGTCTCCTTCTCTGTCTCTTCCCCTTCCAGGCTCATGCACGTGCTCTCCGCCCCACCCCCCGTCAAAAATAAAAACATTAAAAAAATCTCTATGCCATTTTTTACAGAAATAGAAAGAATAGTCCTGAAATTCATATGGAACCACCAAAGACCTCAAATAGTCAGGGAAATCCTAAGAAAGAAGAACAAAGCTGGAGACATCACACTCCTTTATTTCAAAATATATTACAAAGCGACAGTAATTAAACCAACATGGTACTGGCATTAAGACAGACATATAGACCAATGGAAGAGAATGGGGAGTCTAGAAGTAAATTCATGCACAACAAGGGTGCCAAGAACACACAAGGGGGAAAGGATAATCTCTAACAAATGGTGTTGGGAAAACTGGATGTCCACATGCAAAAGAATGAAATTGGACCCTTACCTTATGCTACACACAAAAAGTAATTCAAAATGGATTAAAGACTTAAACATAAGACTGGAAACTGTAAAATTCTTAGAAGAAAACATAGAGGGAAATCTTTGACATGAGTCTTAGCAATGATTTTTTAGATAGGACACCAAAACCACAGGCAACACAAGCAAAAAATGGACAAGTGGGACCACAGCAGACTAAAAAGTGTCTGCATAACAAAGCAAAGTTCATCAACAAAAGGAAAAGACAACCTTTGGAATGGTTCTCCCATGTCACAAACCCTATATCTGATAAGGGGCTAATATCACTACTGTACTTTTATATTGATTTGATGGTAATATTTGCGGTATATTGGGTTTAGTAAAATAAATAATTACATCTGTTTTACCTGCTACTTTTTCTTTTTGTTAAATGTGGCTACTAGAAAATTTAAAATCACACACGTGGTGCTCTTCCCGCCATCTTGGAGGCTGTGGAGGCCTAGAAACAAGACTCCTAAAACCACAAATATGGGTGGAAGGCTGTGGTCCAACGCCATTTTTGCTGGCTATGAGCAACGGTCTCCAGAACCAGAAGGAGCACCCAGCTCTTGTTAAAATTAAAGGTGTTTATGCTCCAGATGCAACTCAATTCCAGTAGGCAAGCGATGTGCTCATGTGTACAAAGAACAACGCAGTGGCTCCTAGTGGCAAACTGAACAAAACCAGAGTAACCTGGGGAGAGTATCTTGTGCACATGGAAAACAGTGACCTGGATCCTGTCAAATTCCAAAGCCATCTTCCTGCTAAAGCCACTGGCCACAGGGACGCCTGGGTGGCTCAGTCGGTTAAGCGTTCGACCTCGGCTCAGGTCATGATCTTGCAGTCTATGGGTTCGAGCCCCACGTCGGGCTCTGTGCTGACAGCTCGGACCCTGGAGCCTGCTTCAGATTCTGTGTCTCCCTCTCTCTCTGCCCCTCCCCCGGTCATGCTCTCTCTCTGTCTCAAAAATAAATAAACATGAAAAAAAATTTTTTTAAGAAATAAAGCCATTGGCCACAGAATCCGTGTGATGTTGTATCCCTCAAAGACTTAACCTTACTAAAAAATAAATAGCGGTGTAGATTTTAAACAGATTAATTAATTAATTAACAAACATAAACTACATATGTGGCTTGCTTTATATATTTTTTGATTCCTTATGCCTTCAGTGTAGCAACCATATTTTATCCATTTATTTACATTTAGAATGATGCCTGGCCTATTTGGGGTGATTAAAAAAATGTTTGTTTAAGGAAGTAATGAACACCACAAGGATCTTTAGGATTGTGATCGGTCCGGACGCTCACTGCACATAACAGAAAAATCTCTAAATACCAGTGGTTCGAATAATTTGGATGTTTAGTTTTCACAGAGGAGAAGTTCAGAGCCAGGCCATCGAGAATGATACCATGACTCCACAAACCCACAAGGGACAGAGGCTCGTCCAGCTTTCTGCAACTTGTTTTCAAATATGCTCATCAGATGTAGAATTGCAAATGATGCTGACATAAACTACAAGTAAATCTGTGTTTACCTCCATTATAATCCATTTTAGTGCAAGAGCTTCTATGGGGCGTAGATCTCGGAGAGCATCCAGATCCATTGTTTCTGAAATATTTGCACTTAAAAGGGAAGCGTTTTAACTTAGGTACCTAGAGGGATGTGCAGTTAGCATGTCTTAAAGCCTCTCCTTCAAATATCAGATGTTCCAAGCAAGCTATTGCCAAGGGCTGGATCAGAGGCGGGACTGAATCTCCCAGGAGTGCCTGTAGAGCTATGTTTTGTGCTGTTGATTAAAGAGAGAGCCAGATGCTTTAGGTAACAGGTGTGCAGGTGGAAAAGCCGACGTTCTGTTGTGCAAATTTAGTATCCTGACTGGTATGCTAGCCCAGATGGGGGGGGGGGGGCTACCATATTTGTGTTCAGTTGATAACAGGGTGTCTGTACAAAGCCAGTTTTTACTCAGAAAAAAGAGGCTTGAGTCGAGTCAAGCAGTTGAACAAGAATTTGGTTATGGATCTAAGAGTGGATGAGTGTTTTAGACTGATAAAAAGCAGGCGGAACAATCTAGCAGTTTCAACCATCAAATAACCTAACTGGGTAGAAAAATGGTAGACCCTGAAGAGTTAGCCATGAAACATATTCCAATATATGTTCTGAATAAGTCAACTTGAGGGTAAGAGTTTTGTCTACTTGAACTCTGGAGACAGTGTAGTATCTTCTGTGATTACGGTTTTTGTTTATTTAATGTTCAGGTAGCCTGGTAGCAAATTTCACTCATACTATAACTTGGGTGTATGGTGTAAATTCAACTCTTTCTGCTTTTTCCCCCCAAGACTTCACCTGTGCTGTTACTCTACCATAGAGCTTTTGCCCTGGCCAGAAAGGATGGAAATGGTATCCTCTCTCCACTTAGAAGAACTGTATGAAATAGGTTCTTCAAACTTGGCTAGTGCCACACTAAAGGACAACATAAAGAATTTGAAGCATCTCCTGTCAAGAAAATTGCTTGGATGGGGTGCCGGGGTGGCTCCGTTAGTTAAGCGTCCGACTTCGTCTCAGGTCATGATCTCATGGTTCGTGAGTTCGAGTCCCGTGTTGAGCTCTGTGCTGACAGCTCAGAAACCGGAACCTGCTTCCGATTCCGTGTCTCCCTTCCTCTGTTCCTGCCCTGCTCATGCTCTCTCTCTCTCTCTCTCTCTCTCTCTCAAAAATAAAGATAAGAAACTGCTTTTAAGTAAAAAAGATACGAGCTTGGATTGCTTGGCTAATGCTGCATAATCCTTTGGATGTCAGAAACTAAACGTTACTGCAGTATTTCTCTTTGAATCCTATTTGTGATATATTCTCTTATTTCTTTAGGTAGATGGATTTCCAGGGAAGTCAGATGAAGGTCGTTTATTTATTAAGGCAAATGAGGAAATTGCACTGAACTTTTAAAAAACATGACCACCCTTTCAGCTAATCCCTACCTACTTGGTTGTAGCAGCTCGTTGTTGGCATCATCTGGGATACCTAGATTGTAAGTCTTCTGAGAGCAAAGATCCTGATTATTGTTTCCCACTGTACCCCAAGCTTCTAGGATACTACTTTAGGGACTCAGTAATCAAGCAGTAAACATTTTTTGAATGAATGGATAAACCATGAAGAATTTGGAATCTATATCCAGATGGAACAGATTAACCCAAAGATGACTCATATTCATCTAAGTCCAAGAAAATTCATTTCCTGTAATGTTGAGAAGAAAGTGGATGTAGACCATTGAAGAGATGAATTGTAAACCAATGAGTCTCTAATTTGGGGCAGATGCAGAACACTTCAAATTAAATGCTATGTGGATAGCACTTTGAAAATATCCTGAATGAACTATGTCTGACGAGAACATTAGGGGAAACAATTTGGCAAAACTCGGGGGCCGTGCATAAAATGGTATAGAACTTAATACACACACGCGCGTGCGTGCTCTCGCATACACAATCTCTGAATTACATCAGTAGATCATATCAAAGTCAATATCCTTCTTGTGCTGTATACTATAGTTTGACAAAATGTTACTATTGGGGGAAACTGGGCAAAGTGTGCAAGGAATCTCTCTGGATCATTTTTTACAGCTTAAAACTGCATGTAAACCTACAATTATTTCAATAAAATTCCAATAAAAGCAAAACATAATAATAATAATTACTATAATTATAATAACAGTAAAGGTGTGACAGTTGGGTGGCTCAGTCAGTTAAGCGTCTGACTTTAGCTCATGATCTTTAGGTCATGATCTCAAGGTTCGTGGGTTCAAGTCCCTCATGGGGCTCTCTGCTGCCAGCACAGAGGCCTCTTTGGATCCTCTGTCCCCCTCTCTCTCTGACCCTTCCCCACTGGTTCTCGTCTCAATCTCAAAATAGGTAGATAAACTTTAAATAATAATAATAATTAAGAAGAAGAAGGGAGAAGAGACCATGGTGAGAGTACTCATCAAAACTGCCAAGAACATCAAAAATTGGGAACCACCAAATCAAGATGGGAACAAAGCAAGTTCAACCACACTTTTGGGAGCTTTCTCAGCTTTAGATGATGGAGCAGATGCCAAAAATGAATATTCTTTCCAGAGTCAAAACTAAGACCCACAAAATATTAAGAGATTACAGAGGATTTAAAGTCAAGAGAAAGAATTCCTGAAGTCAAGGAAGTCTGATGTTGTAGGGGGCACGTCAGAGGGGGGCTAATCTTCATATCTACATTTATTATTGGCCCTGACACTTAAACTGAATTGTCACTGCCGAGGTCTATGTAATCCAGTTTTGTAAAAGGATGTTTTCCCTTTTAACCTTGCCAGTTTTTTCCTTTTCCTTGTTAAAAGTATTTATTAAACTAGAATATAGGATTATCTAAACAGGGCAGTCAAGATAGCTTTTCTACAGTTTATCTGTAATTCTTGGTTAGGTCAATTGAGGTAGGTTTAAAGACCATGCTTTAAATCTTTTTTTTTTTTAATGTTTATTTTTGAGAAAGAGGGAGAGACAGAGCACAAACAGGGGAGGGACAGAGAAAGGGGGGAACACAGAATACAAAGCAGGCTCCAGGCTCTGAGCTGCCAGCCCAGAGCCCAATGTGGGGCTCGAACTCATGGCCATGAGATCATGACCTGAGCTGAAGTTGGACGTTTAACCAACTGAGCCACCCAGGCACCCCCATGTTTTAAATCTTTTGTTCATCTCCTGTTAGCTTTCTATTTATTTACTTATTTACTTATTCATTCATTTATATTTAACTTCAAGTTAGTTAACATACAGTGTGGTCTTAGCTTCAGGAGTACAGCCCAGTGATTCATCTCTTACATATGACATGCAGTGATCACCCTCCCCCGCTTAATGTCCATCACCCATTTAACCCATCCCCCCACTCAACTCCCCTCCAACCTTCATTTTGTTCTCTGTATTTAGGAGTCTCTTGTGGTTTGCCTCCCTCTCTGTTTTTATCTTATTTTGTCTTACCTCCCCTATGTTTATTTGTTGAGTTTCTCAAATTCCACATATGAGTGAAATCATATGATATCTATCTTTCTCTGACTGACTTATTTCACTTATGATAACACCATCTAGATCCATCCATGTTGTTGCAAATGGCAAGATTTCACTCTTTTTCATCTCCGAGTAGTATTCCATTGTGTGTATTATATATATATATATATATATATATATATATATATATCTCCTGTCTTCCTTATCCATTCATCAGTTGATGGACATTTGGGCTCTTTCCATAATTTGGCTATTGTTGAAAGTGCTGCTATAAATATTGGGGTGCATGTGCCCCTTTGGATCAGCATTTTTGTAACATTTGGATAAATTCCTAGTAGTGCAATTGCTGAGTCATAGGGTAGTTCTATTTTTAAGTTTCTGAGGAAACTCCATACTGTTTTCCAGAGTGGCTGCACCAGTTTGCATTCCCACCAACAGTGCAAAAGGGTCCTATTAACTTTCTTATTCCATAGTCCTACATGTTTAGTTTTATGTATAACTAAATTCACTCATTTTTAGTGTTGTCTTGTTGCAATAAGTGTTAGATATAACAAGATGGAAAATTCCTTCAATTTGATGGCATAACAAAATCAAAGTTTTCATTTGTCTGTTATCCTTTAAAGCTGTCCATGCACGCATTCCGATTTTATATACATGCAGCAGTACTATAACTCTAACTGTAAATTGTTCATTTTTACCTAGCATCATACCACACGGATTTTCCATTTTTGTTCCAAGGATTCATTCATTCATCTTCTATTCATTTAATTAACATTTCTAATTATTAACAGGCACCTGCCACTGTGGTTAGGGTAAGTTTGAGGGGGAATCTAATGTCTTTTAACCCAGTTTAAAATATCCATTTTGAAATAAGAGAGAAAGAAAAGAAAACAGAGAAAAGCCAAGAAGTAAAGATTACTTAATAGTCAGTGATATTCAGTCTTGATTAGAGACATAAGCAAATTTTATACCACATTCACCCAATATGCCATCCGTGAGTCACCATGGTATCTCTTTAATCCTTGTTGATTCATGCAGACATGTCTGGTGAAATGACCAATAGGGACGAATCTTCACTCTTCTTGTTTTCTGTAGATGAAATTTTAAAGGACCGTTGCCAGACCTGTCATTTAGTTTCCCAACAAGTGTTCAGTAAGCTAATGTAGGCTGAAAACTGTCAAAGCGATTCCACACATTAAAGCAATCTGTGTGCCCATTAGTAGGTAGGATTGATATATAATGATAGACCAGGCTGATCCCATCAGGAAGCTGGGCCAGAATTAGGAGTACATTCTTGCTATCTGAATAAAATGAGTTATGGTCACCTGATATTCTGCAACTGACCTTCTGATGACAGTAAAAATCAATGTAGCCAGAGGTTTTGCTTCCACTAGAATCCCTCTGCCTTGAAGCTTGAGAAGAATACGAGGAGGAGGTGGAGATTCAGATAAGGAAGAATATATTCTGAAACATGAGGCATTCTGTAAGTGGGTGACATTAAAGTCTAAAAGAAACATTATAAAGTCAGAATGTTTGCTTTTCCATGTTGCCCCATGTAAGACAAAGATGAATTGTCACCCAAGGACTCTCTTCAACGCTATCAGTGTCAAAAGAAAAGCAATACTTCTCTTTGAGGACTTGACCTTAAATAGCTCTGGGGTTGGGTAGGCCTAACTTATCACGGCCAAGCAAAGCAGTAGAGGGCCTACCAGTCCATCTGCAGAGGGAAGGTCTTGCAAAGGAGTAATGCAGACGCAGGCCAGGAAAGTGTTTTGTGACTGCTGAGAAAAAGATTGGCTGAGGGTTAGGGTTAAGCTTCCCAGGGAGAGATGAACAGAACAATTTGCTTGCGAGTTTCTACTGCTGAGAATGCTATCACACAAGATTCTACCTCATGAGGAGAATCTTGGTTAAAACCTTGACCCTTTCATTCGGTTTACTTTCAGTGTGACAGCCTCTCGCTCATCCTCAGGAAGGCGTATAGAAGACCTTGACCTTTCTTACCTGGACTCCTTGGCTCAATTTCTTCTCTTGGGAGGTGAGTTTAGCATTATTGGATGTGTGCAGCATCTCAGTCCTGGAAAGGCTGCACAGTTCTGGGCAGGTTCTGGTTGTGAAAGAAAGGTATGGGTCTTGTGTAGGGTGGGTGTGTCAGCACACCCAGTGTGCTCCATTTTAGAGGTAGTAGAGGGGCTGACAGTGTCTTTAGCTCCTTTCTTTTTGCTTTTCACACTGAGAAGAGGGTAGAGTGATTGGCATAAAAGACTTTTGAAGTCTCAGTTTGGGGAGAAGGGATTCAATTTACCCAGCCCAATGTACCCAACTACAACTAAAGGCTGGTAGTTGTTAGGAGAATTCGAATAGCATTGGGAACTGTCCCCTTGGGTCTCTGAGGCTGAGGAACATAGAGTTGTTTATGAAATAAAATCTCTGGAATGCTATTACTGATGGGTGCTTTCTGGGCATGACTGCTCATATACTTGTTCCTCAACCCACAACAGGGGCTTATTGGAAAGTGTGGATGATGCTAGAAAAGTATAGAGAGATAATTTTGAATTTTAGTGTACATGTTCTGATAAGGTAAGAGCTGATCATCCTAGGTTATAAAAGCAATATTTTTACAAGAGCTCACTGGAATGACTGTTGCAGTTGGGCTTTTGTTCTTCTTTGGAATATTTTGGTCTATCATTTTTCTTGCCGGGAACTGTGATTTCAGGTGTGGAGGCATCAGCCTTCCTCAGGGGACTGTCTCTGTGATTGGGAGATCTTTTAGATCTGTTATAAATGACCTGACTCCTTGTGGCTGTTACAATAACCAAACAAGTCCTATATTCACTAAAACAGGTCAGAGCTAAGAAGAAATGGCCCTACCACTAATGTGAGCAAGTTCTATCTGATTTAAAACCAACCAATCAACCAACCAACCAACCAACTAACTAACCAATAATACTGTAAAGGACAGGTTTAAGCCATACACCAAAGTCTTTGGCTGAGATTTCCAATGGAGATCTCCAAGGAGCCTGGCAATTCAGCTGATGGGAGCTGATTTACAGCTACAATGAAATAAATCTGCAAGGGAAAGGTAGTTACAGCTTGGAGTGAGATGGGGCATGGACAGCTGATTCAGCTAATCTCTCCGTCAGGCCAGCTGCATTCAAAATTTGGACCAGGCAACACGCACTTCTTTCCTTCTCACTGAGGTTCTCATCCCCTTTTCCCCTCTCCTGCATAGGACCTCAAAGTGCTTTGACTTACTTGACAGACTAAAGGTTGTAAAGTGAGAGTTTATTGATCTTACTTGCAACAAAACATTGATCATTTTCATTAAACAATATGCCTAAAATCTGGTATGTTGCAAGTAATGCATTTGTACTTTGCCTCTTTGTAATACGTTAAATATGCAGTTAAGAAGGAAGCCAACTTCTCCGGCTCAGTTAGAGGCTACACAAGTTATCTGAATCAAACTACAACACATATTCAGACATCAAAAAAAGTCCTCAGAAAAATAAAAATCTAGGATTCTCAAAACTTCAGGAAGCTGAAACTATTTTGTTTTGTTTTGTTTTGTTCATATTCTTTCTCCTTAGAAGAGTATCAGGTCATCATTATAAATAATTTTAAAATTTGGGAAAGGATGAAGAAGAAGGAAAAACTCCATTTGAATCCACTTACAATAATGGCATCAAAAAGAATAAAATACCTAGGAATAAATTCATCAAAAAGTATAAGACTTATGTACTGAAGACTAAAGGGCATTATTGAAAGAAATTAAAGAAAACCTAACTGAATGAAAAACATCCCATCCCATGTTCATGGATCAGAAGTCTTAATATCATTAAAGTGGTAATACTCCCCAAACTGATCTACAGATTCAATGTAATCTGTATCAGAATCCCAGTTGCTTTTTGTTGGGCAGAAAGAGATAAACTGAACCCAGAATTCATATGGAAATTCAAGAAACCCCAAATAGCCAAAACAATCTTGAGAAAGGAAAACAAAGTTAAAGGACTCCGACATCCCAAGTTCAAAATTTAGTACAAAGCTACAATAATCAAGACAGTGAGGCACTGGCATAAGTCTGTGCATACAGATCAATGGGATAGAACTGAGAGTACAGAATTAAACACTGACATTTCTGAATTTGTGATCAACTGATTTTTGACAAGGGTGCCAAGACCATTCAAAGGGGGAAAAATAGTCTTTTCAACAAATGGTGCTTGGACAACTGGACAGCCATGAAAAAGAATAAAATTTGACTCTTTCCTCAAACAATATACAAATATAAACTCAAAATGGATTACAGACCTATGTATAGGAGTGAAACTATAAAACTCTTTGAAGAAAACACAGGCATAAATTTTGACCTTAGATTAGGCAATGAATTCTTAGAAATAACACCTAAACTGCAAGCAACAAAATAAAATACAATGGAGCTTAGTCAAAATTTAAAACTTTTGTGCTTCAAAGGACACTATCAAGAAAATGAAATGGGAGAAAATATTTGAAATCATATATCTGATAAGGGCCTGGCATGTAGAATATATAAAGAACTTCTGTAACTCAATAATGAAAAGACAAATACCCTAATTGAAAATAGGTAAAAGACCTGAATAGATATTTATCTGAAAAAGACATATAGCCGTAATTTGGGTATATGGCGGGTTCAATTCTAGACCACTGCAATAAAGCAAGAATTACCAAAAGGTGACACAGAGACAAGAAACAAGCAAATGCTACAGGAAAAAAATGATGCTGATGGACTTGCTAGATGCAGGGCACCACAAAACTCCAATTTCTAAAACGAGCAGTGTCTTTGAAGGGCAATAAAATGAATCTTGTACAAATGGCTAATAATGCATGAAAAGACATACAGCATCCTTAGTCACCTGGGAAGTGTAAATCAAAACCACAGTGAGGTGCCATTTCACATCCCCTAGGATGACTAATATGAAAACGATGGACAAGGAAAACAGATGTGGAGACACTGGAAGCCTCATACACTGCTCGTGGGATCTTGCAATGGTGTAGCCACTTTGGAAACCAGCTTGGTAGTTCCTTAAACTGTTGAACACAGAGTCATTATGTAAGTCAGCGATTCTACTCCTGGGTATAGACCCAGGAAAATTGAAAATATATGTCCACGTATAACTTGCACACAAATGTTCCTAGAAGAATTATTCATAATAGTCAAAAAGTTGAAGTAGCAACAATATCGATCAACTAATGAATGGATAAATGACGATGGGGCAGATTCAGGCAGTAGATTCTACAATAAAAAGAAGAGAAATACTGCTCTACGCTAAAACATAGATGAACCTTGAAAACCTTATGCTAAATGAAAGAAGCCAGTCACAAAAGTCCATATACTCTGTGATTCTATTTATGCGTAATTTCCAGAATAGATGAATCCGTAGAGATGGAGAGTAGATTAGTGATTGTTAGGGGCTGGGTCTAGGGAACAATGGGAGACTGACTGTGATGTGTACAGAGTTTCTTTTTGTGCTGATGAGATGTCCTAATATTAGGTATTGTTGATAGTACACAACTCTGTGCACTAAACCACACTGAATTTTATACTTTAAAAATGTGAATTTTCTAGTATGTAAATTATATCTCGATAAATTGATTAGAAAAAAAAATGAATTAATCATCACTTAAAAAAATCGAATCGATTTTTTTACGTTCATTTATTTATTTTTGAGAGAGACAAAGAAAGAGTGAGCAGGAGAGCAGCAGAGAGAGACGGAGGGGCAGAGAGAGAGGGAAAATCCCAAGCAAGCTCCATAATGTCAGGTCAGAGCCCAAGGTGGGGCTTGAACCCATGAAACTGTGAGATCATAACCTTAGCTGAAACCAAGAGTCATATTGTTAACTGACTGAGCCACCCAGGGGCCCCTTAATCATCACTTTTAAATAAAAGTGGCATTTGTGAAAAAATAATAACTGAATCTAAGACCATATTACATACTAATAGAGCTAACCAACTCTTAACATGTTGGGGTACATATGTAGTCTTTCATACACACATGCACACACACAAACACACATTATTTCCACAAAATTTTTAGCAGTGTGCTTTTTTTCAAGCAACAGCATAACTTTTCTTCCAGGGACACCAAATAGTCTAAAGGTGGGAGGAGTACAATTAGGGATACTCAGGCTGAGTATAATACTTAGTTGAACATTTTTAATTTTATTTTTTAAATGTTTAGTTATTTTTTAGAGAGAGAGAGAGTGTGTGATCAGGGGAGGGGCAGAGAGAGAGGGAGACACAGAATCTGAAGCAGGCTTCAGGCTCTGAGCCGTCAGCACAGAGCCCGACGCGGGGCTCGAACCCACGAACTGTGAGATCGTGATAAGAGCCGAAGTCGGAGGCTAAACTGACTGAGCCACCCAGGGGTCCCAAACACTTTTTTATTTTAATACTTACCTGTTTATGTTATTGTGTACTGAAAAATATAATTAGCACATCAAACTCATGTCACAGATATCATTGTTTAGGACGAGATGGATGGGAATATGTGTTTTAAAAACTCAATTGAAGGGCGCCTGGATGGCTCAGTCTGTTGAGCATCCGACTCTTGATTTCAGCTCAGGTCATGATCCAAGGTCATGAGGTGGAGGCTCGTTGAGCACGGAGCCTGCTTAAGATTCTCTCTCTCTCCCTCTCCCTCTGTTCCTCTCCCCAACTCTCTTCCTCAACCCCCCCCTTCAAAAAACGGATTCAATTTAAAGAAACATATTAAGCATGTAATAGAGAAGCAGAACATAGGGCAAAAACTGTGAAGTGACACTGAAATAACTAGTTTGAAAAAAAACTCTTCCAACATATTATTTTTAATCACATCATAGTATTGTGCTGCACGGATATAACATCACTCAATCTCTATTGACAGGCCATTGGGTTGTTTACAACTACGAGTTATACTGTTGAGCATCTCCACGGCGCAGTTGGTGCCCTGCTTGCCAAGCCTGGCCAGGAGTGGGTCACTGAGGAAGAGGAAGCCAGTGAAAGCCTTTCTAGTGATCCTTGAAAGCAGATTCCCTTGGTAAAGGTTTGCTTGTATACATTCAGAATGTAAATTTACCCGATGGATGCACTGAGCATATTTGCAGGCTGCATATTCTCATAGTGAGGAAGGAGAAAAGATGGTCGGCAAAAACTATGATGGGTTCAACCACTTCCCTTCCTTTTTTCCCCCTCACCTCCCTGCTCTGCCCTCTCCAGCATTCATAGCCTGATGGGTCCTGAAAAAGTGATCAGGAAAACTTGGGGCTGATCCCACAAGAGACCCCCGCCCCTTCTCATTGCAATCTCTTCCTGCCACCCCCTCCGCAAGTAAATGGGCTCGGAACAGCGAGCCCACTTTGGAAAACCAGCTCTAAGGAGGACAAAATGCCTGATCTGTGTTTAAAAGGCAACACCATGTATTTAGAAATAACCTGCTTTCAGGAAATTCAGAACAATCTTCTTAAAGTTATGCTGGAGCTAGCCAATTTCTCTTTTAGGGTCACTTGTTTGTATTAATAGAAATCCATCTGCATAAAGTGACAGTCTACGTTCCTGTTCCCCCGCCTGTCACCAGATGGAGACTTGGTCAATGTGGGATGCTGTCTTTCACACAGATGCGAGCATATATAAAAAGACAAGTTATTGGTGGAAATTATAATAGATGGAGATTAGGACCATTCTAAAACAGACTTGGATCTCTGCTTTTGACACAGGAAATGTTGTTTACACCATTTCTGTAGGGTTGCCTAAAATATACCAGTTCCACGCTAAAGATAATTGCTTACACTACTTACTAACAGATAATGCATTCTTCCGAGTAAGTTTAAAAAAAAAAGGAAAGAAAGAAAGAAAGAGAAACCCTTCCAGTTAACAGTTATTTATTTATTTATCCTTTTTACTCACCTTTCCTCCCCTATAGAGTTGTTGTCGTCGTTTTAACTGATAAAAGCAACAGAAGCGAGCAGGAGACGGTGTGCCCTTCTAGGAGCCAGGTGGCTAGAGCGCAGCTCTCTCCTTCTTCCCCTCTGCACCCAACCCCAGGCTACTGGCTCTGCTACGTCAAACATCCAGAGACACTCTTGGGCAGCTGGATGCAAATGGGGCCTGAAGCTCTGTTAGAGTCCTGGCAGAAAGATGAAGGAAATAGGGCACAGATTTCCATCGCCATGACCTGGCCGAGCATCTGGGGAAAAAGGAGCAGGCCTACGGGCTGAGCACCAGGAAGCAGCTGATCCTGGGCAAAGCGTGCAACTTTCTCGCACCCTATTGTATTTTTCGTTTGTTTGTTTGGGTTTATTTATTTATTGTGAGAGACAGAGTGAATGCGTTGGGGAGGCTCAGAGAGAGAAGGAGAAAAAGGATCCTAAGCAAGCGCTGCGCTGTCAGCATGGAACCTGACGGGGGGCTTGAACCTGTGAACTGTGAGATCATGACTGGTGCTGAAATCAAGAGTCAGATCCTTAACCGACTGAGCCATCCAAGCACTTCACTCTCACCCCATTTTATACAGCAGTCAGAAGCCGCCTTGCCTTTTGTTTCCTAGAGGATCCTGCTCTACAAACAAACCAATGATTTCCAGGCACGTCCTGGGCATCCGAGCACCTGTCAATGCACAGCGTCCCTGTGTTTTCCCAGGTCTATTACCCTGGCTTTTCCTAGAGTTTCTTGATCTGTTTCCCAGACTCCCTAACTCTGCAGGATCACAGCCCACTTGTCGAGAGCTCTCATGATCCATCCAGAATCTTGACAGCCCTTTGTTTCCTCCATTCCAGAACCCTTGTTGGAGGATCCAGAATAGGTTAGGATTACCTTTGACCATAGAAATGATTACAGCAGTTTAGCCAAACAGAGGTCGATTTTTCTTCTCTACCTGGAACTCCAGAGAGGGCAGTGGCCTTGGCTCTCTGAATCTGCCCCAGGATGACCTGGTCCACCATCCTCAAGGTTTGCTTTTCATCTTTGGGGCTCCAAGATGGCTTTTCCACCCCCAGACCTCCAATCCATTTCCAGGCAGGTTGAAAGATGAAGGACTAAAGGCATAAGTCAGCTGAGTCTGTCCTTTTTATTTTATCAAGAAAAAAAAATTTTTCAGAAAGTGTCACCCAAAAGACTCTTGCTTTCAACCTATTGGCCAATAATGAGTAACACAGCCCTTTCTGTATTAAGAGAGTTTGAGGAAGTGAATGTTTTGACCTGGATACTCTGTAGCCCCAGTCAACATTTGGGTTTTATTTTGAGGAAGACAAAGAGATTGGATATTGGGTAACTTTGCAACCAGCCATCTCCACCACAAACCAAGTCCAAGGGAAACACTGGACAACCTGAATGATAATGATTCCATGTCCTTGACTTCTGCATTACCTCTACCTGGCAGCTTCTATACCCACCTCTGATCAGAACTTTCTTTTCTTTTCTTTCTTTCTTTCTTTCTTTCTTTCTTTCTTTCTTTCTTCCTTAACGTTTATTTATTATTGAGAGACAGAGCATGAGCATGAGCGTGGGAGGGGCAAAGACAGGGGGAGACACAAAATCCAAAGCAGGCTCCAGGCTCCGAGCTGTCAGCACAGAGCCCGACGTAAGGCTCAAACTCACAAACCGTGAGGTCATGACCTGAGCTGAAGTTGGACACGTAACCAACTGAACCACCCAGGTGTCCCAAGAACTTTCTTGCTAGTGCTGGTGACTGGAACACTTAATCCCTCTAGACACAATATCAGGCTGTTGGCTGCAGCCCTCAGCAGTTAAGTTCCATGACATTTACCTTCTTTTTTTCCCCAACCAGCTCATGCAAGCTCACGGCTTGTGGCTAGGACTGCAGGAGTTTATGCCAATACAGGGTCTCACACATGGTGGAAATCAATGAGGATTGGGGGAATCAAGGAGCCTTTAATTCACAGAAGGTGACATAGAAATCCTGGGAGCTAGGAAATACGAATGATAAGTAAAACTTTTCCATTCTTACTTAAACCTCCATCCCAACCCCAAAGCCAACTTTTTTGATTTGCTTCTGGGATATCCTGCAGAAAATTGCTAACCCTTTACAAACCTAAATGGTAGAATTGCTCTAAGCGTGACACAATTGGGTGTATACTGAACACTTGTTCTGTAACCTGATTATTTTTCAATGAATGCTATATTCTGAATATTTTTCCAGGCCGGTTCATAGAGATCTGGCTGAATCTGCTTGGTGTTATATGGATGTACTGAAACTTCTTAAATGATTCTCCTACTGAAGGGCATTTAGCTCGCTTCCATTTGTTACCCACAATGCTGCAGTGCACAGTTCTCCACAATGGACTTTAATCACCTCTGTGAGTATGTGTGTTGGACAATTTCCTACAAGTGTAATAGAAATTCACATTTACTGAAAAGAATGAAATTGGGATTGTCCCAGAAAATCTTGGTTGCATAGGCACAATAATTAAAACTATTTTCTGCTCACAAACAGCCATGTAGATCTAAGTGAGGACTGATTTTCCCATTCACCACAAGCTACAAGCGAAAACTCAGGAAAATTCCTCTCTTTTTTGGTTTCTCCTCAGGGAACATTTAAAGGATATTCTTGCCCCAGAAAAATCCACAAGTTAATAAAAAAATATAAGATTTCTTAGTATTACACTTTTGCAAAGTGCAGAGCATTAGTGGGCATGGGGATTTAAATAATTCAAAAGGGAAAACAAAACAAAACACTTAGCCTGAAAATAGCCAGAAGACTGAACCAAACGTGTTGTGGGCTTTCTTTCTATGTTTACTATACTGAAGGATGCCATTCTTACTAGAAAATTGGGGGAGGAACTATTTCAATATTAAAAGAAACCTGTATATGTCCTGTGTATAATTTCAAATTTGTATAATTAAAAAAAAAAACACACAACAAGAGAATTTGAAGATATTTTAGTCTTGCTACACATCAGTCTATGACCCTGGTCTCCTAGGCATTTATCTCTGCATTTAGGGGTGTGTCTATGTCAAAGTTTCACTGGACAAGCGCATTGATTTTTCTTTCCATCCCTCATTTGGTAAGAATGTGTGCCCGTATGTGTGCATAAACAGATTTAAAAGAACATTACAAGGGCCTTTATAGTCAAGTGGCAAACGCAGAGCTGATAGCAGAGGTGATTTGTTAGCGTCACACATTACTCCGTGTTGAAGTTAAGAAATATCGACGTCTAAGGTAGTAAAATTAGATGTGAGCTTTGAAAGTTGTGGATGGTTTGACCCTGACTGATTTTAGGTCAAGACAGAGTAGACTGTCAGATTTTGAAAAAAAAAAAGAAAAAGAAAAAAATATATATATATATTAAGTATTTAAAAGAAATGGTGAACAAAATTTTCTGTCCATTTCAAAAGGACTTTCATGATGTCTCCAAGCATTTGTTGAAACCAGAAGTATGGCATTTCATAGGCCATTTCTTAAAGCTTTAAATTTCTCTGTCATGCTCAAGGCCCATGGAATTACAGTTATTTCTTTTACCTGTCCTGATGTTATGTAAAAGTAAACCCTTTACCTTCTTTGCCTTTGTTCAGTGTCCCTTTTTATAAAGATGAATGATGACCTTGTGACTTCTGAACACCGGTGATAGGTTATTTCAGGACTTTTTTCCTCAATAGAGCAGACTTTTTTTTTTTCTTTTTAACCTTTTATCTATTTTGGAGTTAAGCATTGGCAGTATTATCCTGCCCTCTTACTTTGGGAATGACAAAAAAAAAAAGAAAAGAAAAGAAAAGAAATCATCTTCTTAAACGGATTATCTTTTTAGTTTTTTTTTTTTTTTTGTCTTTCCTTTTATACCTAAAGCTCTTCATCCTTCTCTAGGTTTTTGTTTCTGTTTCCATCTGAAATCTATTTTATTTGGTGGTCAGTCGATGCGCATTCCATTTCTGTTTCCAGAGTTACTGTTATTTTCGACATCCTTTCACAAGGAGGGACACTGAGGCACCAAAGGCAATAACAGGTTTCACGGTGTCCTCGACTCAGGGTTTGATGGAACTGAGATCACATGCAGAGATTTTCATTCCAACCATGCTCTCCACCTTGATTCGGAACTGACTCCCTCTGAACGTCTCATACTTCAAATGATGGGGTCATAATTGGTGAGTGAAATAACTAGCTGGAGAGGCAGGAGTAGGGGTTGTATTCAGCCTTAGACACTCAGGAAGGGCTAGGCAAACATTGGGTTAACTTTCACAATAGCTCCTTCATCTTGTGGGAGGAGATGACCAGCCTCTTCAATGATGTTAACCAACCATCCAGGCTCACTCAACCAATCTCTGGTCTTCTATTTCAGCAAATCTGTATCTCGCAGTCCTGAATTAGAGGAAGCATGGATTTCAGAGGGAGAGCTGGAAAGATCTGGATTTTAGTCCGGTCCAATTACTGTGAGAGTTGAAGCAGTCTCTTTACCTCTTAGTTTTCCCATTTGTAAAATAAGGGGTTGGTGTTTCACACTGAAGTCCCCTTCCAGCCCTGTGTACATTCTGTGAGTCTTCCGAGGAGAATGGCAAAGAATTGTGAGAGTTAGTTCTAAGAAATACCAGTGTTCCTTTTGTCTTCCACTTTTTTTTATCATTTGCTAGTTAGAGTAAATAATTACTTGATTGAGTGGTTTTTTAAAAAGTAGAAGTAATCCATGCTACTCTTTTTTTTTTCATGTTCATTTATTTGTTTTGAGAGAGAGAGAGAGCATAAACAGGAAAGGGGGCAGGAGGGAGAGAGAGAAAGAGTCACAAGTCAGTGCGGAGCCCGACGAGGGGCTCGATCTCATGAACTATGAGATTGTGACCTGAGCTAAAATCAAGAGTCGGACACTTAACCGACTGAACCACCCAGGTGCCCTGGATTCACGCTACTCTTAACGACTGGTAGCATTTTAATTGGTTTACGAAGAAAAAAGGTATCCACTCACTTCGTTCGTGAAAAGTAATGAACTATGAGTACCTTTCGGTTACCACGATAAACCCTCCTGGTAACACAAAGCTGAGTCACACGCAGCCTCTATCCTCAGGTAATACAGCGTCCATGCTAGCTCTCCTATGGCTAGCTGTAATACGAAATGTACAATGAGCAGGATGAATCGGTATGAAAATTCAGGGGAGGGGAAAATTGCTTTCAGTCGGAAGAGCTGGAAAGACTTTAAGGACAGGTTCAGCTCCTGGCACACAGGAAGCATTCAGTAAGTTTATGCTATGGAATGAATGAGGTTACCTGTGAGCCAGGCTGTGGACGATGAGGAGAAATCAGTCATACTGAGACGAGAAAGTAGGCGATCGAGGCAGAGGGAATCGTGTGGACAAAGGTGAAACATTTTGGACACGTGTGGAAAACTGCTAATGTCTAGCCAGATCTGAACATCCCTGTGAGCCCTTTCCTGCAGCTGTGGCCATTTAACCCCTGCTCCCAGCTTGTTGATGAGCTCCTGGACCCTGTGGATATACGTGCCCGTGTGTGTGAGTCTCACGTCTGACATTCAGGTGGCCAGGCAAGCCTCGAATGTCAATCAGGCCTTTTCTTGTTTCGGAGCCCCACCGCTGTGCTGATCTCTGGATTTCTGTCCCATTTCCTGGACCGGAACCCGTAGTTAGTAATCAACCCGCATTCCAGCCTCTTTCGGATATAAAGCCCTTGTTTTGTTCTTGGTCTCTCAGCACTTTGAAGACGTTGATCCACGGTCTTCTGGCCTCTCTGGTTCCTGAGATGTTCACGGTCCTTCGAATCATTTTCCTCCCGCATGTCGTGTGTCATTTTTCCCTAACAGTTTTCAAGATTTTCTTTTTCATCTTTGGTTTTCAGGAGCTTGATGATGATGTGTCAGGTGTGGTTTACTTTGAGTTAATCATGTTTGGGGTTTGCTGAGCTGCTCTGATCTATAAGTTCATGTCCATCTCCAATTTTGGCAGTTTTCAGCTCTGGTTTCTTTTTTGTCTCTTTCTGGAATTCCCATGACATATACATTCGACCTTTTAATGTGATTCTACAGGTCCCTGAGGGTCTATTTTCATTTTATTTTTTTCCTCCCTGTTCTTTACATTGGATAATTCTTATTGATCTCTCTTCAAACTCACAGACTCTTTTTCTTCCCTATCATCTCCATTCTGCTGTTGAACTCGCTCACTGAATTTTTCAATTTTCAGATCTTTCATTTCTCAATTGTATCATTGCTGATTAATTCCATTTATCGTTTCTATTTTTCTGCTGAGAACTTGTTTCTTTCTGTCCATTGTAAGTATGTTTACCTTTATTTCATAGGTCATAGTTATACTAGCTGCTTTAAAACCTCTGCTTGAGAATGTCAACATCTGGGTCATCTCAGGGTTGACATATATATGTTGCTAGTCTTTTCCCTTGAGAATTGGTCACATTTTCTTAGCTGCGTGTATCCTTGAGCAATTTTGGATGTTATCCCGGCCCTCATGAGAACTGTTCTGTAGATTCTTATAATTCTCTGGAAAGTGTTGGGTTTATTTTTTTTTATTTTTTGTTTGTTTGTTTGATTTATCAGACAATGAACTTGGTTCATTCCGGCTGGAAGTGGTGTTTTGCCTTCTGTGGGTGGTGCTTCTAATCTCAGTTCACCTTTTAAAGCTTTTGTTATGCTACTTTCAGTGTGTCCCCTGTGTGCCCCATTCAGAGATTAATCAGAGGCGGGCTGTGGTTCAGCTATCACTTCAGTTCTCAAAGCCTTGGCTGTGCTGTTTTGGGTCTGACTGTGCACGCCCTGTGCGGGGTCATCAACAGAACTGCGGACTCCCCCCACCCCGCCCTGCCCCCGTAACTCTCCTCTCCACACTCTGGCCCACGAGGACCCCTTCTCTCAGCTCTCAGTCCAGAAAGTTGGAAATATTATTTCAGTTTTAGCAGCCTCCAGGGCTGACCCCTTCCCAGCTCGGTGCTTGGGGCTGCCCTCAGGGCAAAGCTATGAGAAAAGAGAAAAAGAGAGAGAGAGAGAGGGACAGAGAGAAAGAGAGAGAGAGAGATCTGACAAATTCATTTCCTTGCAGGTCACTTCTCCAAGCTTCAATTTCCATCTCCAATGTGCCTGCTTTGGCTGCATTTTCAGGCTTCAGGTAGTGGCTTCTTGTATTTTGTCCGGAGTTTTTAGATGCAATCTGCGACAGAGGTAAACCGTGGTGCCCTGCTATGCCAGAGATGAAGTCTATTCATGTGGAAAAGAACATCTTCAAGGAGCTTGGAGAGAACAAAGATGACAGCGGGATGGGACAGGTAGGAGGCAGGGTGGAGAGAAGGATGTTTCAGAAAGAGAGGGCTTGCTTGAAGGCCGCGAGCAGAGACCCAGAGGAGAGAGAAAATTATTAGGATGACCCTGCCTCTGTCAAAGATGAAGCGTTGCTAAAAGGACTCTGAAAGTTGGCGACGTGCAGGCAGATTGGGGGGGAAGTGGAAACTCAGAGACCGTGGCCTGTGAGGAAATGAATTTCCCAGGTTTCTTTTCGCTTTCCTTTTCCACGGCTTTGACCTCTAGACAGCCTCAAGCACAGAGCTGGGAAGGAGGGTCCGGGGTGGCAGCTGCTGAAGTTGAGATAATATTCCCATCTTTCTGAGCTGAAGTCCTGGGAGAAGGAGTCCTGGGCCAAGGGGGCCAGTGTGCAGAGAGGAGAGTGCCCGTGGAAGGGGCCCCCGTAGTTGTGTTGATGAGCCCACCCCAGTGCCTGCATGGGTCAGACTACAGGGTCCAGAGAGAGGAGACAAGTTCTGGACATAGACGCTGGGTGTGGCTGGGAGAGAAGGAAGGATGCTTCCTTCTCTGAGATGGAGGAAGGGAGGCAAGGATGGAAGATGATCCCCAGAACTTTGGGGGTGAGTAGAAAGAAAGCTGAGTTGGCTGACATCTTACATCCTGCCGAGATCACCTATCAAGGGTGGGGGTGGGGCGGGGCGATTTGAAACCTTGTGATGTTTCCGGGGGCTTGAATGCAGGTGCTGTGCTAGTATTGTTTCATCTCTGACCGTGGCCGGTCATTCTTCTCACTCCCTTTAAACTGCCACTGTTCCCATAGGACCTAAACGTTAGGGCAGAACTCGCCGGGAGGGAACGGGTCTAAACTTAGGTAACATGTGCCTTGCATACTCTCTCCATTTCTAGAGTTGAAAATGGCTCTGGAAAAAAAAAAAAAATCATACAATTATAATATGTGGACCGCAGAAAGAGAGAAGAAAAGTTAGCAATGTTCTGGGAATCATGCCCAGCTCTTTTATGATTCTGAGTAGTAAAGTTACAACATGCCACATGAAATTTGGCAGTGCGTGAGCCGAACCACCGCTCTGTGAAGACCCCTCACTCATCTGTTTCATTTCTTGCCAGACTCAGTCGTTATTAATGAAGAGCGACAGAGCCTCCCACGGCAGGTTTGAGTTAGTTCTGATGTAATGGTCTGTTATCTCTCTTGGAATCACTTCGGATTCCTCCCTTCCATTTCCTGAAATGGTGCTCTGGTTGTTAGGGAACCAAAATGCCAAGTCACCTTGGATCAAGTTTCCTCTGCCTTTCTCTCCTGGGTACTAAACTCTGGCTCTCCCACTTGCGGAGAAAAGTCATTTAGAGATTTAACGTTGGTTTGATTTCTATTAGCCATGGTACAATATCAACATTTTCCCCCAGGCAAAGGTAAAAATGACACATTTTTTCCATGCGTGGTTTGTGCATGGGTATGTGCTCTAAGACTGTTTTTATTAAAACAAAGCTCTTGCCTGCTTCCTGTGAGAATCAGTGTTTTGTTGTCAGATGATGGGGTTTTGCGTTGCTGTGTTAGAGCCCCCCCCCCCCCCCCCCCGGCTGGGGTAGGGTACTGACTGGATTCACGCTGAGTGTATCAGTTAAAGTAATCTCAGATGAAGCTGAGGGCAGAGGAGAGGGAAGAACATTTTAAAGGATTAAAAAAAAAAAAAACAACAATGACATGAAATGGACTATCAACCACAAACCGCCAAGTTGATTAGTGTAAAATTAATAATGTGCTGAGCGATGGTCTCCTCCTGACTTTGGTGGGGATTTAATATATGTTTCACTCACCCAGGTAATCTTGGTTTTTGAAAACGAATTCCAATGTCAAACTAAATAGGACACTATTCTCATTAACGAGTTTTTTTGTCTCAGAAGTCAGAACCCCATGGATGGACTCACAAGTTCTAGAAAGAAACTAAGCTGTAGACACCTAGATATTTAGGGCTGAAAAAAAAATTTTTTTTAAACCGTCTAGTCCAATTTCTTTCTTTTACAACCAGAATTGGAAACATAAGAGAAGTTAAGCAACGTGCTAAACGTCCCAGAGCTACTGACATAGCCCAAACTCAGACACATGAGTATTCACTGTCTATTGAGCTTTCCACCAGACCACGAAGATTCGAAGGTTTGTGGTGTCTTGCCATCTTTGCTTTGTCTCTTTCGACGCAAGAGTTGAAGGTAGTGGAGTGGTGGGCAGAAAGGGGAGTTTACAGACAGAAAGTCCTTGAAAGGGACCCAGTTTCTCAGAAAAGGATGGCTAACGATGTTCATACTGATTTGTTATAAGATTTTCATTCACTCAGGAGGAAGCCAGTGAGCCTCCCTGCTCTGAGGATTCCAGGGGGATTCGGAGATTCCTAAAGCCCTCCGACGTTTAGCGACGATGGACGATGGCAGACCCGTGCCTTCCTTGAGCTCAAAACCCAAATGGCTCCTGTGTCTCCTGCCTGTGCGTCCCCTCCCCCAATGAGCCAAAACGCACAGCTCACTGTTTGATTGACTACGATGGACATATTGCAAAGAGAATTAAGATTTTGTAGGTGCCCTGAGCCTCAGTTAGCATGAAAATTCCCGCTTGAAAACAATCTCCCAAGGAATGCTTTCGGAAAGATGCTGGTGACTTCCAGGCAACTTAGAAGATGCGCGTTTTATTACGGTTTTAGTGGGCATCCTCCCTCCTACGTGTATGGTCACCCATCAACACAGGCCAGTCTGACGAAGACAAAGCCAGGTAAAAATAGTTTCTCAGGTTTATTTAGAAAGTAACATTCCCCGGGGTTGTGAAAACAGAATGGACGACCAGACATATTCTAAGGCAGGGCTAGTGAAGCAAGGCTGTCTGGATGACCCGAGAAATTCAGTCTCAGGGCTCGGCGGCATGGAATTGAACTAGCCAGCCCCCAAACAGGGCGACCAGGGAGGCTGCCCCCGTGAGGCAAATATCCTGATTGAGGCTGCAGAAAAGAGTTTCTGGGGTGCTCTGGGCACTGTGCCTCACCTCTACCAGACAAAGGCCGCCAGGACAGTGATTCGGGGAAAGAAGGTAGCTCAGCCATGCTAAACAAGGCCCAAGGCTCATATATATTTGGCTCTCGGCCTAGGACACACCTCTTGTCTCCCCTGAGATGCTCCTCCTGCATCCATGATACCCCAGCAGCTGCTCTTAAACTTCTTTTTCAACCCGTGACACACATCAGCATTGACGTTGGCTCAGGTCATGATCTCACAGTTCGTGAGTTCGAGCCCCGAGTCGGGCTCTGGGCCGACAGCTCGGAGCCTGGAGCCTGCGGATTCCGTGTCTCATTCTCTCTGTGCCTCTCCCCGACTTGTGCTCTGTCTCTCAAAAATGAATAAATAAATGTAAAAAAAAAAAAATTTTTTTTTAAAGAAACGCACATCTCAGGTCCTGTCCCAGACCTACTGAATCAGAATGTGCATTTGAACAAGATCTCCAGGTGATGGGTTTTACAAGCTCTTGGACAGTCAGAAAACCAGCTGGGAAACGGAAAAATGTTATCAGCCCTGTTGTTTTGGGGGGTCTATATAGATAACAACAAACAACAGATCTGTTGTTTGTTACATAGGTGCATATAACAAACAAATCATCATATTGTGTATATTTTATGTGTATGTATACAATCTGATCTTGTACAAAGAGGCATCCTCTCAGTAAGGAGAGAGCTGAGATTAGCTCTGTAATCAATTTCCTATAACATCCTATAACTAGCACGGAGCATGCCCTCTCTGCATCACTGTCCCAGGAATTGGTTACGCAGTGATAAGCAAAACACCCACACTTCCTGCAATTTAAGAGCCCAGCAAGAAGCCTTCACGGTAACTAGAAAATGGAGACCGTATCTTCTACCTGCCTGCGTCTACTGAGGGGCCTAAAGCTAAAGCAATACCATAAATGCTCAATAAACGTTGCTCAAATTCTCACGGTAATAGCAGAGTGCCCAGAAATTACCTGAATAATATTTTGCAATCGTTCAAGCTGTTTGGACAAAACGCGTTAGGAAGCTGAAGAGAACGTGGGTTGACCCTTTAATTTCTTCTGTTTCTCCTCATATTATCAAACTTGGAACCATTTGTCAGGTTTTGCTTGTAACTTCTAACTTTCCAAATGTAATGTTACCACATTTCTCGTTACACATAAGTGATATTTGGTTAAATATTGCCTAAGCCGCGTCTCCATGACAGGGGGAAAAAGAGATTTCAGCAGAAAATAAAGCAAAATATGTTTGGTCGGAACCTGTTCTACTTTTGCTTTTTTCCATATCGGTTTCTACCTTCGTTTCAAAATGTTTGTGTCTGAGGGGAGATTTCCAGACCACAGCCTCTTGGTTGAACAACAGTGACTCAGGTCGCCCACCCTGTCTTATCTTTAATACCGTCTTTGCAAATTAAACAAGAGGAAGATGAAAAGATACTTTGGCTCCATCAGTACAGAATGATTTGCAAACACCAGCCGAGAAAAAAAAAAATCACCAGGAAATAAAAGCAGAGGGAAAATCACAGAGCTAGAAGGAACCGTGGATAAAATCTAATCTTGTGGGGAGGGAGGGTGGGTTAAGTGAGGGCAACTCCTCACTTTGCCCATGAGGAAAAGGAGGTGGGAAGGGGACATGACTTGCCTAAGGTCAATCATATTTTAGGAAACAAATGGATATGCTTTTAGAGGGATGTCTCTGGTTTTGTAGAAAAGGTTCTCTAGTGAAAGCATTATAGGGATTTTCGTTTCTATGACCGAGGTATATAAAACAGACAGTGAGGTAGGTAATTTTGCCTGCAATCTTTCAAATTCCTTTCTTCTTCTATTCTTCATTTTGACGTTATTCTGTTGTCATTTAAAAAAAAAAAAACATTTATGTTTCTTTATTTCTAAGGGAGACAGACAGAGCATGAGCAGGGAGGGGCAGAAAGAGAGGGAGACACAGAATCCCTAGCAGGCCCCAGGCTCTGAGCTGTCAGCACAGAGCCCGAGGTAGGGCTCAAGCTCACGAACTGTGAGATCATGACCTGAGCCACCCAGGTGCTCCAATGTAATTCTGTTGCCTTTTCTCCAGCTTCTTTTTGCTGATTGTTTTTTGTCTACTAATTTTGTCAATTACTGACAGGTACATTTTAGACTCCAACCATGACTACAGATGTGTTTGTTTCTTCTTTCAATTCTGCCAGTTTGCCTTATGTATTTTGAAATGTGTTTTAAGGTGCATACACATTTAGGATTGTTATGTCTTCTTGGTGAATTGATCTTTCTGTCACTATGCTGTGTTCCTTTTTATCCCTAACAATTTTCCTTTTTTATGAAGTCCACTTTGCCTGACTATTTGTGTAGCTATGCAGCCTTCTTTTGATTCGGGTTTGTGTGATTTATCTTTTCTCATCCTTTTACTTTTAACCTACCTTTATCATTATATTTGAAGTGAGTTTCTTGTACACAGCATAGAGATGGGCATTATATAATTGGTGTGCTTAGACAATTCCCATTTAAGATAACTATTGCTGTGTTTAGATTTAGGTCGACATTTTCTTATTTGTTTTCTATTTTATATCTCTTTTTATTCCCCATCTCTGCCTTCTTTGGGATTACTTAAATTTTTTTTAATATTCTGTTTTAATTGTTCTATTGTGTATTTGGCTATATTTCCTTGGATTCTTTTGTAGTGGGTTCTCTAGAGATTACAATAACCATACTTAACTTTTTATAGTCTGTTTAGGGTCAATATTTTACCACTTCAAATGGAATTCAGAAACCTTGCCGCTATATAGATTCCTTTGCCTTCTTCCAGTAATGTTATAGGTGTCTTATGTATTATATCTATATATTTCAAAAACCCAATCAGACCTAATCAGTTAGAATTTTGCTTTCAATCAGCTTACATATTTTAAAGGGCTAAAGAAGGGTGAAGGGTAGTCTACTATATTTACCTGCATATATGACATTTTTTGTGACTCTTTCTTCCTTCCTGATATTATAAATTTCCATTTGATATCATTTCCCTTCTGTCTGAATTTCCTTTTAGAAGGTGTTTTTGTTTTTGTTTTTGTTTTGGTAGGTCTTAGCTTTCTTCCTTCTAAGAATACTGTTAATTTTCCTTCATTCTTCAAAACTATTTTGCTGCATATAAAATTCTGGATTGATAGTCCTTTCTAAAGAAATGCCATGCTACTTCCTTCCGCTTTCATGATTTCTTAGAGAGCCATAGTCATTGAAATCTTGTTCCCTACAAGAAATGTGTCATTTTTGCTTTGACTGCTTTAATACTGTTTCTTGAGTTTTTAGCAGTTTGATCATGATGTGTCTTGGCATAGATTTCTCTGTGGGGGTTCCCCCTCTACCCCCCAAGCCCCCAACCTCCCTGTTTGGAGTTCCCCAAGCTTCTTGAATCTGTAGGTTTATGTCTTTCACAAAATTCAAGAATTTCAGCAATTCTCTTTTCCAATATTTTTTTTCTGCCCTTCATTGTCTCCTCTCCATCTGGGACTCCAATAACATGAATATTAGACATCTTGATACTGTTACATTGGCCCATAAAGCTCTGTTTATTTTTTTTCAATATTTTGTTAACTCAGTTGTGCAGATATGTGTATGGATATATCTTCAATTTGCTGACTCTCTCCCTTGTCATTCCCATTCTCCTCTTGACCTCATCTACTGCACTTGTATTTTGGTTATGCTATTTTTCAGGACTAAAATTTTTGTTTAGTTCTTCTTTGAGTTTTGATTTCTTCAGTAAGAAATCTACATCCCATTTTTTCTAGCCATTTCACAGGGTTTACTCTTCTTGGAGCACACTTGTCATAGCTGCTGTAAAGTCTTTGCCAAATAACTGCAGCATCTCTGTCACCTCAGTGTTGACGTTTGTTCATTGTCTTTTTCCATTGAAGTTGAGATTTTACTGGTTCTTCTTTGGGTTTCATGCCGACTAAATTTGGGTTTTATCCTGGACATTTTGAATTATGCTATGCAACTCTGAGCCTCATTTAAATCTTGGATAATGTTGAAGTATTTGTTTCATCAGCCAAACAACCTAGTTGGATGCAAGACACAAGTTCTAAACAGTCTCCTGTAGTTTTGATGTTCATCCCATTTTCAAAGCCTTGCATTATTATTCAGACCAGTCCCAGGTGTGCAGCATCCAGTGGTCATTCTGGGACCTGGGCACTAATTTATCCCACAGGTCAGCTCTCAAAGCCTATAAGGTGCTTGTGAGCATCAAATCTCTATGTGTACAGCTTATGGGACCAGAAGTCCATAAACACTTTCATGGGGTCATTTTCTCAAGCTTCTCACTTTCTGCTCTCTCCATGACACATTCCAGTTCCTTGAGGCTCCCCTTTTTGGTCTCCTGGAAGAAAACTGGAGCTTTGTCCGCTCTGTCATGTACTTTCTAAAAAAAAATTTTTTTTAATGTTTATTTATTTTTGAAGGAGAGAGAGAGAGAGAGCACAAGCAGGAGAAGGGGAAGAGAGAAAAGGAGACACAGAATCTGAAGCAGGCTCCAGGCTCTGAGCTGTCCGCACAGAGACCCACATGGGGCTCCAACTCACGAGCCATGAGATCATGACCTGAGCTGAAGTCAGATGCTTAACCAACTGAGCCCTCCAGGCGTTCCACTTTGTCATGTGCTTTCTACAATGTGCCCATTTCCAGGGCCAACAAGTAGGCAAACATATGACAAAAATAAGTTGCAGAGCCCCTCACCCTCCTGGGACCACAGTTCCTCTTAACTGAGAGGAAAGATCCCTCCCTCAGAGTTTTAAATACCTATAGGTCACTAGGGTTAACGAGACTGTCTCCCCCTCTCTCTGTATATTGGGAGACCCTTTCTTGTCCTGTGCTAGAACTGGAGGGATTCTTCTGGAGATCTAGAGTCCAGGCTGCCCCACCACCAAAAAAAAAAAAAAAAAGTAGACTCATTAATAGTTTAGTGGGACTGAGAAGTTCGGTGTTCTTCCCCAAACCACCTGCTTTTTAACTTACTGCTTCTTACTTATCAGAGCCTTCAAATGGCGGCTGTGTGCAATCTGCTCAAGTTTTATAACTACATTCAGTGGGAGAGATGGGGTGATAGGTGCCTCTCTATCTTACTAGGAATCAGAACCAGAAGCTTTAAAAATACAAAATAAAACAGACACCTAGGTCTCCATCCTAAAGGTTCTGCTTCAATTTTTTAGGAGATAGGGATATGAGCACAAGTTTTATTATTTTTTCAGATAGCCCTTGTGATTTGAATATACTCCAAAGTTGAGAACCTCTGTCATAAACAAAGATACTTAAGGGCAGATTTTATTTTCGAATTCACAGCCACGTCTTATTACTACCTTCGCCAGACACTCTCCTGGATATTTCAAGGGTTATTTAACTTTATAGAATACGGTTAAGAGTTCACACGGACTTGTGCCTGGTCCTGCATGCCTACTAGGACACTCATGAGTTGTGTGATCTCCCCCAATTTGTTTACCCACCAAGTGTCGGCTATGCATCTGGAAAATGGAGACAATAAGGAAACCTGGTTTTAAGGATCATTGGAAGCATTAAATTACATGATGAATGTAAAGTACGCAGCACAGTACCTGAAATACAGAAAATATTCAACAAATATTAGCAGTCAGTACCACTCACATTTTACAGGTGAGAAATTTGAAACACAGACAGCTTCAGTGACTTCCCTAAAGTTTCTTTCTAGTGCTTTTAAAGGTACATCAACCAGACCCCAAAACACGTGACGAGGCCCTCTGTGGTGACTGAAATGGTTCAATTTGAAAAAAGTTGGTCCAGTTCAGCTAAAATGCTCATGGGGCTAAGGTGCCTGGCAGGGGGCTCCGTCAGTTAAGCATCTGACTCTTGACTTCAGCCCAGGGCATGATCTCATGGTTCGTGGGTTTGAGCCTCTCCTCCTGCACTGACAGTGCACAGCCTGCCTGGGACTCTCTCTCTCCCTCTCTCTCTGCCCCTCCCCTGCTCGCTCATGCTCGTGCTCCGTGCTCCTTCCCTCTCTCTTTCAAAATAAATAAATAAATAAATAAAAGATAAAATGCCCATGGATGGCAATTACTGATATGTAGCTTCTGCTAGGAAGTCCAAGTTATAATAACACGCAGGCAGCATCCCGAGTAGAGAGCATTTTTTTTTCCCTAGAAACCTTCCTTCAGCGACTCCTTCTTTCCACATGTGCAAATGCTTAAGATTTTCTGTGATGAGAGAGGACAAGGAAATCCCAGACCTGTAATTTCCTCTTCTGCCCCTCCGAGCTCAGAAACGATGATTTTTTTTTTTGTTTTTTGAAAGCTCTCGGATAGAATGCGCACAGATTTAGGATTGTGTTCCAAAGCCCCAAGTAAACGATCGCTGGATGCGGGATTCATGGATATTGTACAGTATCTAGTATAAGACAGTATTTGTAATTAATGTACAGCGTTTTATTATCTAGCGGATTTTCAATTAACAAGGAACTTCTCCCGGGTTTTCGAATTAAAAGCTTCAAGTGATATTTTCATGTATTTGCTTCTCCAAATATAAGCTTCATTTCCTTTCTAGTTCTTCCTTTCCTGTAATTCTTAGAACAGAAAAAAAAAATGTCTTTCTTCTAGTCAGAAGAGGTCCTGGTACCTTCCTAGGAGAACTTCTATCTTGCTAATGACTCCCTTTTTGAGAATCAGGAGTGGAGGCTCCCTCTTAACATTTTATCTGCCAATTTATTAATAGCAATAGCTCTTTGGAGGTCTTTATTCCATCATGTAACATTATCCACATCAGAAGCACAACATCTAGAAAAAATTTAATGTACCTCTTAAAACCACACTGTTGAAATATTCACGAGCTGTAAATGTTTTCTCGGTCTGAACGTGTAGGTGGAGGGAGGGGATGTGGTGGTAATAAAGTGGGAGGGGCCAGAGAAGAGCCGCTAAATGTCTCGGGGAAATATGAATCTGTTGATTCTCTGATGCTCAAGGGTAATATTCTCCCAAACCCAGATTTGACATTCAGAACAAATCTAACTTCTGTCACATCTTCACGGACCAGGGACAAGTTCTTGATGTCGTGATTTCTAGGCCTCAACCTTCTAATGGCATCATTGGCTTCTTTGGCCGCCATCCCTAGGAGGCGGCCTTGGCAGAGAAGGGTGTCACGTTGTCAACTGCATCTTGATGAAGTCCTATTACGTGGGAACAGGGAGTTGTCGGCAGTAAGACCCAGTGACTATCTCTCTTTGGTGCGGAAACCAGCATGAGCACAGATGACAATATCTTGAGTGGGGAACCTTAGAAATGGTCCATTACAAAGCTGTACTAAGCCAAAGATTTTCTTGGAAACAGTTTAGTGCTTTTGAAGCAGGGTAAGAAATCTTTGGCTCTGAATTGCCCCTGCTAAATGTACACAAAGTCCAGATGACGTTGAACACATAACGTTTCGGCTAATGAAGCCTCTTGGAACAGAAATTTGGAACGGGGTGTGCGGGCTTACATGAGTACAAGCTTATTTTAGAAAAAATACAAATGTACCAAGTTGGGTTTTTTGATGTTCATTTCCTAGCCGTGTAACATGGTGGTCTAAGAGTAGTTATGTCTGGAAAGGAAAAGATCGATGTCCGTAGCTGATCCCAGCCATAGCCCTTGCGGATGGCCCACTCTGGCATTCGGCCAGCCTGCTCTTCCCATTTAGCAGACAATATGGAGGAGGTGAAGCAACTAGTATTTAATACATTGAGTCTTGGACCTGCTGTTTATCAACGGAATCCATCTTTTCTCTGAGCCTCGTCTCTAAAACAAGAGCCAAAACAATAACATCTCATTAAGTTATTTAGACAGGAGAGAAAACAGTTAAAAATAACTTTGAGGGGTGCTTGGGTGGCTCAGTTGGTTGAGGGTCTGACTCTTGATTTCGACTCAGGTCATGATTCCAGGGTCGTGGGACTAGCCCTGTGTAGGGCTCCATGGAACCAAAGATATTCTCTCTCTCTCTCTCCCCCGCCTCCCCATTTGTGTGCACTCTTTCTCTCTCAAAAAAATAATAATAACAAAATAAAATTTAAAAATAGCTTTGAAAACTATGAAGCTTTAAATAAATGCTGATGATAAGGGCAATAATAAATAATGATAATAAATCACACATCTGCTCACCTGATCCTCACAGCAACTGAAGAAACAGACACCATACGTGGTATTTGTCACCAAGCAAGGACTCATCAAAAAATTTTTAAAGGATTTTCAGAAGAAAACCCAGTTTTACTGGGCTTAACGATTTATATATTCTTTGTCTCCTTCATTCCTTTAATGTTCAAGTGCATGCATTTTAATTTGCAAATAAAGATTTCAAGCTCCCTGAAGGAAGAACACTTATCTCTCCGATTCATCGGGATGTCTGGTATATTTCAATATATTTAGATATAGTAGTTCTCAACGAGGGGTGATTTTGCCACCTTGGGGACACTTGGCGATGTCCAGAGACACATTTAATTGTCACAATTGGAGAGAGCTCCTGGTATGTAGCTGGTAGGGGGCAGGGATGCTGTTAAACATCTGACAGTGCACAGGACATTCCCATACAATGAAGAAGTAGCTGGCCGAAAGTGTCGGTAGTGCTGAGGCTGAGAAATCCTGATTTAGATCAATGGAAAAAGCATATATGAATATGGAGAACATGGGAGGCTCAGTCAGTTAAGCATTGGACTCTTGATTTTGGCTCAAGTCATGATCTCATGGTTCGTGAGTTCAAGCCTCGCATGGGGCTCGGGGCTGATGGTGTGGAGCCTCCCTGCTTGGGATTCTCCCTCTCTGCCCCTCCCATGCTCTCTCTGTCTCTTAAAAAAAATAAATAAACTTAAAAAAAACCAAAAAACATAGGTGAGGGGCGCCTGGGTGGCTCAGTTGGTTAAGCATCCGACTTCGGATCAGGTCATGATCTCACAGTTCACGGGTTCAAGCCCCGCGTTGGGCTCTGTGCTGACAGCTCAGAGCCTGGAGCCTGCTTTGGATTCTGTGTCTCCCTCTCTCTCTGCCCCTCCCCTGCTTGTACTCTGTCTCTCTCTGTCTCCACAAATGAAAAGTTAAAAAAAAAAACATTTTAAAAAAAGAAGAGTTCAAGTTCTTTACCGTTTTCTGATTCTAGCCCTCAATCATTCCTTCATGCACCTAATTCCTCCTTCTGTGTTGGAGAAGCCTTCTCTCAGCAGGAATGACAGTGCCTCGTTCACTTCGATGATACAACAACTAACTAGAAAACCGGTGACAAACCTTCTCTCCAAAGTTCATCTCCTCCGCTACTCCTGCAAAAGAGATCTTGCCAAAACAATCTCTTTGAGTAGGTTTTGTTGGCCAAAATGAAAAGAAGAGCCAGTCTCAGCGAGTTTAAAGCATGATTTGTTCCTGGTACTTTTGAACTTTCCATCTTTCTTATTCCTTTTACTTGATTTCTGGTTTGCTTTTAACTTGTTCTCTCTTCCCAAATTATTCACATTTTTATGGGGAATCCTTAATAATTGCTGGCACGAGGCAGAAACAAGGAGGAGTAGGCAAACAAAGAGTGGAGAGAAGTATCCAATGTAATGTTTCTCAAACATTTTCAATTTCTCCACCAGTATTTCTTGGGCAGAGTTAAGGAATTTATATTTTTTTTTCTATTAAGAATGATGAAAACTAGTATATAAAACTACAAATAAATACAACCAACAACTAGGGAGCCTGGGTGGCTCTGTTAAGCATCAGACTCTTGATCTCGGCTCAGGTCATGATTTGTGAGATCAAACCCCATGTCGGGCTCTGGATTCTCTCTCTCTCTCTCTGCGTCTCTCTCTGTGCCTCCCCGGCTCACAATCTCTCTGTGTGTCTCTCAAAATAAGTAAATAAACTTAAAAAAAGAAGGAACAAACCTATGGGAGATGGGAGGAAGAAAGTGGGGAGAGAGAGCCGGGTAAAAAGACACAGAAAAGCTATGATTCACTTTAAATTTTTGAGGGAAAAAAATGTGTATAGCTTTGATTAACAAATGCAAAAATATAAACCTGCTTCAAGTACACATTATCCAAGGAAATGAGAGAATGCATAAGAAAAAAGAGACGGAGAGAAAGAGGAAGAAGAAAGGAAATACCAGGCAAGTGTTTGTGCCCAAAAAGAGAAAGCCAGAGGCATAGGTTAGGGACCAACCTCTTCTAACTACCCAGCTGCTGGTCTCTGCAACATTCATTCCCTTGTCTTGTTGGCTCAAACTTTCTCTCCCTCATCAGGCAACATTTCCAGAGAATACTGTCCATACAGATGTATGGTGGGACTTAGGACATAAAAAATGAGAATAATCATTCGTCAGCTTAAAAAAAAATTCTTTTTTAATGTTTACTTATTCTTGAGAGAGAGACAGAGCGCGAGCATGGGCAGGGGAGGGGCAGGGAGAGACAGAGACACAGAATCCAAAGCAGGGCTCCAGGCTCTGAGCGGTCGGCACAGAGCCCGACGCGGGGCTCGAACTCACGGACCGTGAGATCGTGACCTGAGCCGAAGTCGGATGCTTAATCGACTGAGCCCCCCAGGCACCACTGGCTTTTTAATATTTTCTTAACCTTTTCTGGCCTAAGGAAAGACTTTATTCCCTGATTATTCGCCTAGCGGTTCCCTGGCTCTACCCTCCCTCCAAAGCCACCAACAATCTTCTTTCGTTTCATAGCTTCAACTAGGGTGACATAGGCCCTGCCCCTCTACCACTTACAACCTCTAAAATAAATCAACAAAGCACACACACACAGAAGCCAGCTAAAGGGAAGTCAGAAAGAATTTTGTTCAAGTAGAAGCAAAAATTGGTTAATTCCCCCCCCCCCCCCCCATATTATTATTGCTTTTCTGCAGTGTTCAATTCTTTGGGGAAAAATGGTTGGCAATTTTATGAATACCTCCCTTCATTCTCTCTCTCTCTCTCTCTCTCTCTCTCTCTCTCTCCAATAATTAGCTTGCTGGCTGAACTGACCAACATTTGAAATAATAGGTCTGTATATTTTTCAGTCATCCGGTGTAGAAATTCCTGGCAAATCAATTGCTCTGCTGTGTGACTGTTGAACGTTAAGTATTTGACCTCCCATTATTTAACATTAAAGACCGTTTTCAATGTGCTGGGTTTACATCACCAAAGCAAAACGTCTTTGCCTAACCAAAGACGGACTGGGCTGTTTCAAGTTTCTAACAATCAGCAACTCTAAGATAAAACATAAATTGACCCTAACACTGAGCAGACAATTGGCAAAACAATTTTGTGAAGAGGTGTTACAAAAATCAGGCAAATCTTTGAGGGAAAGGAATGGGATGTGTATCTTATAATCGTGGTATAGGAAACCATGAAGTGTCTTGAATGAACTATTCCTATGAAGGGACATTTTCCTGTGAAGGTAAAGGACGGTTCTTTGTTCCCATGCTCCGTGGTAACCTAAGGATGAATAAACCATGTCACGGGAAATCATGTAGAAATCGTACAAGCCACAATTATGATCTGGTGTGCATCTATGGTTGCCACTTGTGACCTTGTCTCTAGCAGTGTTTCTACTCCTTCAATAGGGAGATGGTTCAAGACTTTGTTGGAAAAGGGTTGCCCAGGCCCTCCACGATGATTCCAGACTCTTCTTGCTGCTGCTTTACTTTCTCATTAGATGTTTCTCATTAATGTTTCTCATTAAATCGGTGCTTCAGAGACGGCCATTCCTTCCCAAGATGTTGCATATTGGTGATTGCTGAGATATTGAAATGCTCTTGCTGATGATTCATTCACACCTTCCATAAATATTGATTGAATGCCTCTTGGACACACAAGAAGACAAATTGCAATCCCCTCAAAGCGTTCGTGGATCCGGCATTTGAACTGGGCAATAATGGATTTTAAAAGGCCCTACTAGAAGGGGCGCCTGGGTGGCTCAGTCGGTTGGGTGTCCGACTTCGGCTCAGGTCATGATCTCGCGGTTTGTGGGTTCGAGCCCTGCGTCGGGCTCTGTGCTGACAGCTGGGAGCCTGGAGCCTGCTTGGGATTCTGTGTCTCCCTCTCTCTCTGCCCCTCCCCACTCGTGCTCTGTCTGCCTCTGTCTTTCAATAATAAATAAACGTTAAAATTTTTTGAAAAACAAAAGTCCCTACCAGGCTGTATGCTGTATGATTCCAATTATGTGACATCATGGAGAGGGCAGTAAAAAGATTCGGTGGTTTCCAGCAATCGCAGGGGAGGAGAGGACACATAGGTAGAGCACAGAGGATTTTTAGGACAGTCGATCCGCTCTGTGTGAAACTGCAAAGGTGGGTGCATGTCGTTGTATATTTGTCCAAACCAATAGGATCTACAATGCCAAGAGTTAACTCCGATTTTTTTTGGTGCCAGTGTAGGTTTGTCCGTGGTACCAAATGCACCACTCTGACGCAGGGATGGGGCTGGTGACAGACGCTGTGTGTGTGTGTGTGGTGTGTGTGTGTGTGTGTGTGTGTGTGTGTGTGGAGGTAGAGGATGTATGAGAAATCTCTGTCCCTTCCTCTCCACTTTGCTGTGAACCTAAAAGTGCTCTGAAAAGTAAAGTCTAGTCTTAAAAAGTCTACTAGTAAAATGTAGTCGATCTTGGAAAGGGGAAACCTTCCACTGGTCAATTGCTCTGAAGTCTAAGTACCCGCCGATTTATTCAGTGGGTTCCCACTGCCACTAGCAAAGAGCTGGGTATTTGAAGGGGTCTTGGTGAGAGACGATTTTGGTGGGGAGACTTTTAGAAAGGGATCTCTGGGGAATGGAGTGCTATCCAGGGGAAGAAGGCCCAAATAGACCACCGTAGGAAGGCGGTGAGCAGGGGACATTTGTTGGAGGAGGCTGGGTTATGAGGGCGGCAGGGCAACACCTGAATTTGAGCTCCACAAAAGCCAAGGTGGTTCAAAAGACAATGTGACTCAAAACAGATCAAAGACCTAAATATAAGAGCTGAAACTATAAAGCTCTTGGAAGAAAACAGGGGGGTAAAATTTCATGACCTTGGATTTGGCAATGGTTTCTTAAATATGACACCAAAAGCATAAGCAACAAAAGAAAAAAATAGATAAACTGGACTTTGTTAAAATGAAAAACTTTTGTGCATAAAAGGATACCACGGAGAGAGTGAAAAGGCAGCCACAGAACAGGAGAAAACACTTGCAAATCATACATCTTCTAAGCACCTCGTATTCAGAATACACGAAGAACTCTTACAATACAGCGATAAACAAACAACTCAAAAAATGGGCCTGGTGCTTGAATAGAAATCTCTCCAAAAAAGACAGACAAAAGGCCAACAAGCACATGAAGAGATGTTCGATGTTAGTCGTTAGGGAAATACAAATCAAAGCCATAATATTTCACTCTCACTAAGAGGGCTATAATAATAAAAAGAAGAAAGAAAGAAAGAGAAAAAAGGAAAATAACAACCATTGGCAAGAATGTGGAGAATTTGGAACCCTTTAATACATTGCTGGTGGGCACATAAAATGGGATAGCTGCTATGGAAACATATTTGGTGGCTCATCAATGAGATAAACATACAATTACCACATGACCCAGCAACTCCACTTCTAGGTATGTGCCTCCCCCCAAAGTGAAAACAGTTCTTGAAGGGGCCCCGGGGTGGCTCAGTCAGTTAAGCATCTGACTTTGGCTCAGGTCATGATCTCGTGGTTCGTGAGTTCAAGCCCCGCATCGGGCTCTGCACTGACAGTGCAGAGCCTACTTGGGGTTCCCTCTCTGTCTCTCTCTCTCTCTCTCTTTCTTTCTCTCTCTCCCTTTCTCTGCCCCTCCCCCACATGCGCTCTCTCTTTCTCTCTCTCAAAATAAATAAATAAACTGAAAAAAACCCAGTTCTTCAAATACAAACGTGGGCGTGAATATTCATCGCAGTACTATTCACAATAGCCAAAGAGTAGAAACAATCCAAATTTCCTTCAATGGATGATTTAATAGGCGAAAGGTGGTATATCCATGCAATAAAATTCATCTGGCCATAAAATGGAATGAAGAACTGACACAGGCTATGGCATGCATGACCCTTGACGACATGAAGCTAAATGAAAAAGCCAGACCAAAAAGGCCACATATTATGTAATCCCACTTACACGAGATCTACGGCATCGGCAAATTCCGAGACGGAAAGCAGGCTGGTGGTTGGCAGAGGCTGGAGGGTAGAGGGCAATGGAGAGGGGCTGATACGGGGTTTGGGGGTAAAATGTAGAACTCGATCATGGTGAAAGAGCAGAGCATTGTGAATGCACTAAATGCCACTGAATTTTACACTTCAAGATGGTTTAGATGGTGAGTTTTACGATGTGTCGATTTTACAACTGAAAAAGTTAGCTTGTTGTCACACCAGAGTCAAACAATGTCTCGATGAACAAAATAAATTAGTAAGTTGATATAGGTGTTGGGAGCTTTTAATTGGAATGATATACAGTTGGCCCCTTGATCAACATGGGAGTTAGGGGTGCTGCCCTCCCCCACCCTATGCAGTCAAAAATCTGCTTACACTTAACTATTAAGAGCCTACTGTTGACCAGAAGCCTTACCAATAACACAAAGAGTTGAGTGACACACACTTCGTATATTGTATGTATTATAAGCTGCATTCTTACAATAAAGTAAGCCAGAGAAAAGAAAATGTCCTTAAGAAAGTCCTAAGGAAGAGAAAACACATGTACAGTACTTCCTAGATTTATGGAAATAAACCTACGTGTAAGTGGACGTGGGTGGTTCAAATTCATGTTCAAGGGCCACTTGGAATGATCTTGTCACTATATCACTTTGCACATAGAAAGTCTAGAATACAGCATACTTGCCGTGTAATGCTTGTATGCTTCTACATATACAGATGATCTTAAGCATGTCTAGCAAAGGAATAAAAGTCGTTCACGATACGTAATAAAAAATTGCAAGGTGATCATTTACTCTTTTGCCAGGCTCCGCGAAGAGATTTGACAGCCCAGCGCTCTGGTTGCATAGGAACAACAGCGAGCAGGTTGCACAAATGTCTGGCTGCTTCCTGAATTGGGGAGCACACAAGTCTCCACACGGTCCCCATCGTCAAGAAGGCAAAGAGGAATAAGGCCAGGTACCATCCTGATCTTACATAAACCAGAGAAGTTTGTAATGGCGCCTCTTACTTGAGGCAACTACACCCTGGAAAAGTTAGGAAACGATTCCAAGTTCTCACTATAGGGTGTAGAGGAGTCAGGCTCAAGCCTACCCTTTTGCCTAGTTCCTAAGCTTCTCAGCTCCGCCATGTTGCAGTCGAAACCTTCCAGGCAGGTGTTCAAAGCTCTTGACAGCCTAGCACCACCTGTTTAAACACCCACTTCAAAACGTCATAACTTCAATTTCCCACTGTAGTCGGACTGATCTCGCCTTTACCTTATAAACATGGCTTCTTATTCCTAACCGCAAGCCTTCTGCTATTTCCCTTCCTTACTCCGTCTCAGGCTATACGGTCGCTCCTGAACTTCAGAATGCGATTCCAGTCCCACGTCATTCGAGAGAGCTTCTCGAACCACTCCAGTCCTGCCTAATGGACTTTCTTTGAAAAACAAAACCAAAGCACGTTGAGGCTAATTATTTGCATAGCTAATCTGGGCCCTTCACTCCCGTTGGACACCACGGTCCGGTTTTGTCAGCCTCTGTTTAACTTCTTTCTGTCGCAGGCTTTCTCAGCCTCAGCACTATTGACATTTGGGGCCAGGAAATTACTTGTTGCGGGAGCTGTCTCGTGCTTTATAGGATGTTTAGCGACAGCGCTGGCCTCTACCCACTAGATGCCTGTAGCGGTCATCCGCCCCCAGTTGTGACAACCAACAATGTCTCCAGATATTACCAGATGTCTCTGGGGCCAGGGAGGGGCAGCAAAATCTCTCCCGGTTGAGAACCAATCCTAGGGTACCTCTCTGAACCTCAGCAGCAAGAAAGCTGAAAGTTACATTTCTCAGACTCTGCTGTCACTAGGGTGCAGGACAGGAAATTGGTCCTGACAAGTAGGTGAACATATGCTAGACCTGAAAGGTTACAATCAGGTGGAGACTGTCTTCCCTTGCTTCTGGCTGTTTTCAAATGACCAAAAAAAAGGGGGTTGTGGAGAAGAAAAATATTTCTGCAGCAATATTCCTTGTCCATTGTCCGTGGTGGTCAGAAGACTGGTGTATGTGTGCGGGGAGAGTGGGGTGAGGTGAGAGCTCCAGGTCTCATTCTCTAGCGTTACGAATGTCAAGAGGCAGTTTCCATAATAGCACACTTCCAGCAGCTTCCTGATTTCTGCTTCCTGATTCCCGAATGGTAGTTATTCAAGTGTGCTCTTGAGCTCAATAGACCTGGTGCTGCCTTCAGAGTGACTAGTTCCTTGGTCATCAGCTTGTCTTGTAACTGAAGCCGGTCCCGAGGGTCAGTTGAGAGTCAACTTTCGAACCTTCCACCATTTTTATGCACCTGGTTAGCTCCATCTATGTTCTTCTGAACGAAAGAAGTGATTTCTCTTCCCTGAGCTGAACCCGTGTAACGCCTTACCTGTGATGATTGGACTCTTTCATGAATTTCCTTCCTTTCTGACTGGTTGAGTTTCCTACAGGGAGAAGTCACTTTTTCTCTCTCATCCGCCTCCCATAATTTCTACCCAGCGCCAGGCTCCAAGTGGGAATTACAAAAGCGATTCGATGAATTTGTGTTTGGCATTCACTAAAAACTTGCTCGATGAATAAAGACTTGGGGAAAAAAAAAAAAAGATGAAAAAAAGAGACCATCCCTGCAACTTCCCGTTTTTTATCTTCTTCAGTGTGTTACAGAACCTAGCCCTGCACATCTGATCCAGGAAAGAAGCTTCTTCTGGTGTGAAACCGGTGTGAGATTTTCTTCATGATGGGCCTAATCGTACTCTCCATTCCAGGCAAATGGTCCGGTAAAATACCAGAACACAGTATCTCCATAGAGTAATACCAATCAGGCTTTTGGCTATAGATATCTATTCACTGATGGTTCCCAAACTTGTACATACAAGTGCCTATTTGGTGTCTACATTTGGGTATCTCGTATTCACATTAAATGTCACATGTGTTAAACCAAACTCCCCTTCTCCTAGCCTGGTCTGACGCTCTGTCTGTCTTCTGCTCCTTAGTAAATGCCACCACCATCCACTCATGTCAAAAACCTGGAAATAATGACCAATCTCCCCTTTCTCTCAACCTCCACTGTCAGACCATCTGCCGTCTTCCATCACTTCCCAATCCCTCACTGGACTCACTGCTTTTACTCTGTCTCCCACATTTCAACACGATCGGATGTTGAGTTCTGGTCTGTATCTTCTCATCAGAATAAAGTCTACACCCTGTAATCCAGGGAGTAAAGCCTTCCGAGATGTAGCCACTCCCAGGACCCCCCAAACTGATTCCTACCCTGTTCTCCCCTTATCCTTATGCCCCAGCCCAGATCTTTTTTTCTGTTCCCTAAACTCCCAAGTTCTTTACTGCCTCAGGGCCTTGGCAACTGCTTATCTCATCCATACTCGGGCTCTTCGCGTGTCTACTTCTTTTCATATTCAAGACCGTAGCTCACATGTCACCCCTCAGATGTGTTTTGCCTGATCATCTCATCCTCAGTAAACTCAACCTTCTAGATCATCCGCTATCACATCACCCTGCTAACTTCCTTGATCTCTCATCACTATCTAAACGACCTGGTCTACTTCTCTATTTTCTGGTTGATTCTTGTGAGTGCGCCCTAGATGTAACCCCCATTGCTGCAAGACCATCTGTCTGTTTCACCGCTGCGTCCTGGCACCTCAGGCAGCACTTGGCCCATTGTAGGTCCTCAGGAAATGGTTGTTGAATGAATGAATGGTTCTTATCCATCTTGTTTTATTGTGGAAAATACATATAAAATTTACCATCTTAACCATGTTCAAGTGTTCATTTTACCAGCATTAAGTACATTCACATTGTTATGTACTCATCACTACCATCTGTCTATAGAGCTCTTTCATTTTGAAAATTGGAAAATCTCTACCCATCTCTACCCTGTTCCTCCCTCCCCCAGGCCCTGCTAACCATCGTTCTACTGTCTTTACGAATTTGGCTACTCTAGGAACCTCATATAAGTAGAATCATACTGCATCTGTCTTGATGTGACTTGGTTAGTTGACTTAGCACAATGTTCTCAAGCTTCACCCATGTAGTGGCATGTGACAGAATTTCCTCCTTTTTAATGGCTGAATAATATTTCATTGACATCTACCACATTTTGTTTATCTGTTTATGCATCTATGGATACTTGGGTTGCTTCTACCTTTTGTTGTTGTGAATAATGCTGCTATGAACATGGGTGTGCAATTATCTCTTTGAGACCCTGATTTCAATTCTTTGGGGTATATATATCCAGAAAGGTCATTACTGGATTACATGGTAATTCTAGTTTTAATGTGGGGGAACTGCCATACTGTTTTCCATAGCACTGCATCATTTTGCATTCCCATCAACAGTGTACCAGAGTCCCGATTTCTCCACATCCACAACCACATTTGTTATTTTCTACTTTTTTTTTTTAACAGTAGTCATCCTAATGAGTTTGACGTGATATCTCATTGTGGTTTTGATTTACATGTCCCTAATGATTGGTAACGTTAAGCATCTTCATGTGCTTGTTGGTCACTTGTATATCTTCTTAGGAGAAAAGTCTGTTCAGGCCCTTTGCCTATTTCTAAATCCGGTTTGTCACTTCTCTTCTTGAGTTGTAGTAGGAGTTCTTTATATATTGTGGATACTAGACCCTTGTCAAATATGCAATTTGCAAATATTTTCTCCCATCCCATGGATTGTCTTTCGATCCTATGGATTATATCCTTGGATGCACAGAGTTTTTAATTTTGATGTAGTCCAAATTATCTATTTTTTCTTATTTGTTTATTTATTTATTTATTTATGAGGAGGGGAGGGGTGAGGGAGAGAGAGAATCTTAAGCACGCTCCATGCCCAGCACGGAGCCCAATGCAGGTCTCCATCTCACAACCCTGCGATCATGACCTGAGCTGAAATCAAGACTGGGATGCTTAACCGACTGAGCCACCCAGGTGCCTCATCTGTTTTTTTTCTTTGTTGTGTGATCTTTTTGTTTCATATCCAGGAAATCATTGCTGAATCCAAAGTCATGAAACTTTTCCCCTGTGTTTTCTCCTAAGAGCTTTGTACTTTTAGGTCTTATACTTAGATCTTTAGTGTACTTTGAATTAATTTGGCTTATGGTATAAGATAATGTTCCAACTTCACACTTTAGCATGTGGATATCCAGTTTCCCCAGCACTATTTGTTGAAAAGATTGTCCTTTCCCCATTGAATGGTCTTGACATTTTGTCAAAAAAAAGTTGACCATTTATAAGAGGGTTTATTCTGGGCTTTCTGTTTTATTTCTTTGGACTCCATACCTTTATGCCAGCACAACACTATTTTGATCACCATGGCTTTGTAGTAAGTAATAGAATCAGAACGTGTAAGATCTCCAACTTTGTTGGTTTTCAGGATTGTTCTGTCTGTTGAGGGTCCCTTGAGATCTCATATGAATATTAGAATGTACTTTTCTATTTCTTTAAAAAAATTTCAGTAGGATCTTGGTAGGGATTATATTGAACCTACAGACCATTTTGGATAGTACTGACATTTTAACAATATTAAGTCTGACATTGAATTTTGTTTCGCAGTATTGTTTAAAGCATTTTTTTTTCATCAATATTCATCAGGGATGTTGGCCTGTGCTTTTCTTGTAGTGTCTTTGTCTGACTTTAGTATTAGGGTAATACTGGCCTCCTAAATTGAGTTTGGGAGTGTTCCCTCCTCTTCAATTTTTGGATGAGTTTGAGGAGGATTCGTGTAGTTCTTTAAATGTTTAGTAGAAGTTGCCAGTGAAGCCATCTGGGCTTTGCTTTATCGTGAGGTCTTTGATTGTTGATTAAATCTCCTTACCAGTTATAGGTCTGTTCATATTTCCTATTTCTTCATGATTGAATCTTGGTAGACAGTGTGTTTCTATGAATGTGTCCATTGTATCTGGGGTATTCAATCTCATGGCATACAATTGATCACAATGCTCTTATCGCCCTTTTTAAAAATTTCTATACCATCAGTGGTCATGATCCTCTTCCAGTTCTGGTTTTAGTTATCTTACTCTTCTCTCTTGTTTGTCTTAGTCAATCTAGCTAATTTTTTCTTTTGGTTGGTCTTTTCATTTTTTTTTAATTTTTTTTTTCAACGTTTATTTATTTTTGGGACAGAGAGAGACAGAGCATGAACGGGGGAGGGGCAGAGAGAGAGGGAGACACAGAATCGGAAGCAGGCTCCAGGCTCCGAGCCATCAGCCCAGAGCCTGACGCGGGGCTCGAACTCACGGACCGCGAGATCGTGACCTGGCTGAAGTCGGACGCTTAACCGACTGCACCACCCAGGCGCCCCATGGTTGGTCTTTTCAAAGAACCAATTCTTGTTTGTTTTTTTTTTTCTCCATGTGTTTTAGACCTCTTGTGTAAAGGGAAGGGAGGGAACAGAAAACAAATACCTCAAATACCTTTAAGAAAATTCGAAACTTGGCCGTGTAGGGAAGGAGAGATTTGTTGAGCGGGAAGTGACATTGTCAGCGCGTAGGTAGGAACTGGCACTACTTCTGGAAAGGATTTTTGGCCTCCAGCCAAGCCTGAAAAGAGAAGCTTTATTGTGCATTTTGTGCAACATAGATAATAAAACAATGAATAGCTTATGTTTACATATGTGCTTATTATGTGCCAGGCATTATTGTAGGCACTTTATATATATTAATTCATTTAATCTTCCTGGCAATCCAGTGAGGTAGGTACTATTATCAACCCCATTTTACAGATGAGTAAACTGAGGCATAGAGCTTAAATCATGGTGAGTAAATGTCAGAACTGTGATTCCCCCTCAGGTGGTCTGGCCTCAGGGATGCTATACACTGCCTCTACTAATAAGTGCATCCTTTTGATGCTGGTATTGGTGATGGATGAAACAGACACTGCAAATTGGTCTTTCCTTTAAAGTTTGCAGGTAGGTCTGAATACTACTTAGAATCTGCCAGTGAGAAGCTTGGAACATGTTAGCCCCGCCTACAAAGCTTGTGCTCAGGGCTTTTGGATCCAGCTCTTCACTGTTCCAGGCTGAGCTCTGTGTATGCTAGCTTTCTTCCCAGTGTCTGGACTTCCATTTAATATCTGTGATGAACAGTCACTTGCCAAGACTTTACAGTCGCTCTGACTCAGCTAACGCCAGCATCATGGCCCTCAATGCCAACATGACACCATGCTGGGCACTTGGGTATGAGTGATCCAGGTTAGGTTAGGTACCTACACTTCTGCCCTTCCCGCCCTCTGTGCTATCTGTCCTATTTTCAGACCTACTGTGCTCCCTTCATGTTGCTGCTCTGGGCTCATTACATCTTTCTAATAAAATCTGACTGCCTTCTCTACATTAAGGCTTGGCCGTTTGATACGGGCCGTGTTTTAAAAGATTAATCCTGTTATTTTAGAGACCAGCAGTAGCTAAAGCAGAGCAGAGTGGGAGCATCAGTGCCTGGTCAGAAACTTCCCGGGGATTGGAGGAGAAGAGGGCGGATGGAAACCTTCCTTGACACATCGCTGGGTTACAGATCTGATGCAATAATCTGTAAACACACACACACACATATGCGCCGTAGTCACAGCGGGCTTCTCCCTCCTGCCGGAATACGGAGTCGGGGAAAATATTCAGACCCCGAGCTGGGACATTGCTAGTGAAGGGGAGATTTCAGGTGAGAAGTAAATGTGTAGAGAGGATGCGGTGACCTTTCTTATTTGCAGTGTTTTCATTCTGCAGCTTGCACGGCAGGGACCCTGACATCAGAGGCTCTGATGGCCCGAGGCTGTGTTGGAGAGGAAATAAATGAGCCTGCCCTACTTCCAGAGGCTCTAGTAATGTGTGTGCGGCACGGAACCTGGGCAGGGCAAGATGTGTGTGGACGAGCGACCTCTAGTGGCCCAAAGTGGGAGTTGCAGCGCCTGCTCTGCCGGGCTCAGGGAGGCTCAGTCAAAACACAGGGTCTACAGAGAAGATCCTGTTTGCCCAGCACCCTCCTGGGCGTTAGGGGGGATTCAAAGGAGTCACAAGCAGGCCGACTTAAGGAGCTTATTATCCTCCGACCTGGGGAAATCAAAACAGCACGTTGTTTCTCTATTGACTTGATGCCGTGGGAGTTTCCAAGCAGGGAGAAGATCACATGGATCAGAGGGAACAGTCCAGGAAGCTGAACCTGGAAAGGCGACTGGACTTCAGATGAAAAGAGGGAGGGCGTTCCGGGATGGGAGAAGAGCACGAACCAAACAAGCAGGAAGAAAAAGCCTGGGCGACATACAGCAGAGTTCTCCAGTGAGAAAATCTGACTGTGTGTGTTGGGAGGACTGAATACTAAGCCATGTGGCCAGAAGCCCAAGAAGAGAAGACCCGGCCCTCCGGGCTCTTTGGAAAGGACCCTCTTCAGGTCCTGTGACGACCCCCCCCCCCCCCCCCCCCCGGGACTGCAAAGGCGAATGCTCCCCTGGCCAAAGCCTTGATGGGAATGCACGAAGCAGACGGGGTGGAGGATTCTGGCATTTCAGAGATGTCAACTTAAGTTTTAAATTTTGCAGTGATATTTAGCCAGCCTAGAGCCATGAATGCAGTTGGAAGTCGTGGAGCCTGTGGCAAAAAAAAGGGGAGGGCTTGGACCTTCTCACCCCGAGCAGCAGTGACTTGGCCCCCGGCCAGTTGTCGCTGTCAGGAATGTAGACCCGCTTGCCAAATATTCCGAGCCTGCGAGGCAAGTACATTATCTACAATTTCGGGTGAAATCTCTCAATGCTGAAATGTTGGGTCAACTTTTTAAAACATTGTAACGGATCAAACAAAACATTTGGCCCCGCAGGTCGTCGCTTGATGAATTAGGGGTCCATTAATCAAGTGTGTTCTGAAAATGTTTTTAAGACATGGAATTAAACAGACACATTTTACTTTAATTCTCATGATTTGGGGCGGGGAGGGGGGGAAGCTAAGGACTTTGGGGACTGCCTTATTTTTCATTTTTTATATTTTTTGGTGATTATTTTATTTTATTGTATTTTTGGTGAGAAAGGGAAGTGGTTGGGGGGGGGTTTGTTTTTTTCCGATGGGGGCCTTGAAAGGAGCCCTGTGCTGCTGTATCTCTGCGGCTCATTAGCAAATTGGAGTCACCTTTCTGAGCCGCTGTTTGTTTTTTACTTGAGGCATAATTGACGTATAACATCACACTAGTTTCCCGTGTACAGCATGATTTGATATTTGCGTATATTGCGAAATGATCACCACGGAAAGTTCTGTGAACATCATCACTACACAGCTACAAATTTTTTCTTCTGGTCATGGGAACCTAAACCATTTTTTTTTTTCTAACGTGTATTCATTCTTGAGAGACAGAGCATGAGCAGGGGAGGGGCAGAGAGAGAGGGAGACACAGAATGTGAAGCAGGCTCCAGGCTCTGAGCTGTCAGCCCAGAGCCCGACACGGGGCTCGAACTCACAAACCATGATCTGAGCCGAAGTGGGACGCTTAACCGACTAAGCCGCCCAGGCGCCCCTTATTATTTTTTAATATTTATTTATTTATTTATTTATTTATTGGAGAGAGAGAGAGACAGAGCGGAACCAGGGGAGGGCGGAGAGAGAGGGAGACACAGAATTCGAAGCAGGATCCAGGATCTGAGCCGTCAGCCCAGGGCCCGGTGCGAGGCTCGAACTCACAAACTGTGAGATCAAGGTCATGAGAACTTTAAAGATTTACCCTTAGTCACTCTCAAATGTACAATGCAGTATTATTAACTGTGGTTGCCGTGCCGTCCACGGCATCCCCAGGACTTATTTATTTTATAGTTGGAAGTTTGTACCTTTTTACCCCCTTCACCCATTTCCCCCACCCCTAACCCCCCACCTCTGGCAACCACCGATCTGTCCTCTGGGTCTGTGAGTTCAGTGGTTTATTGTTGTGGTTTTTAGGTTCCACATATAAGTGAGATCATATGGTATCTGAGCCTCTGTTTTCTCATCGATCTAATTAGAGGTCCTTTTGGCTCAACAACGTATGATTCCTAAGGTGCCCCCAAATCTAAAATTCTATGATTCTTATTCTGTGGTGGAAGAGGATGTGTTTGCAGAAGGCTCAGAGAGAGTTTCGTTTGTGTGCTGGGCTCCTCTCATCCTTCGAGGGAGGCAGTGAGGTGTACCAAAGTCTTGGTTAACCTTGGCCCCACGTTAGAATGAACCAGAGAGTTTCGCAACAAACCCAATGCCCAGCCTCATTCTGAACAGCCAGAAAATTGGAGGAGACCCGAGGGATGGGTCCCAGGCATGGGGACGAAAGCCCACTTCCGGCTACACACCCGTGGTTCTCAGGTCCTGGCTGCACATTAAAATCACCAGGCTCTGGGATCTGGCAAACCAAGGCAGTGGCAAACCCACTGGAGCCTGAGGTCGCAGGAAAAATGTGGGCCCCTTTCTACCCTCATCAAAACGTCCTCCCCTAGTTTGGGCCAAGTGGGAGAAAAAGTTAATAAAAGCTCCACAATCAGAAATCGTGACTGTGTAAAATCTGCATTGCGCAATGTCTTCCCTACTGTCAGCCTTCAGCGGCTTGATGGGGCTCAGTGGCCCCACGATGCTGGAATGGCGGGCTGGTTGGAAGCCACTGTTCCTGTTCCACGATAACACAGGGTTGTAAAACACACCAACATCAGCAATCTGTGTTTATTTAAAATCACGGTAGTTCCTGTATCCTGGATATTTTGCAGATGTTAAAAAAATATTGAATTCAAACATTGTGTTTTCTTTTTTTTTTTAAGTTTATTTATTTATTTTGAGAGAAGCAGAAAGAGAGAGTGAGCAGGGAAAGGGCAGGGAGAGAGGAGAGGGAGAATCCCAAGCAGGCTCCGGGATGTCAACGTAGAGCCCGACGGGGGGCCTTGAACCCGCGAACCGTGAGCTCATGACCTGAGCTGAAACCAAGAGTTGGGCACTGAACTGCCTGAGCCACCCAGGCGTCTCTCGAATGTTATTTCCCTCGATTACTGATGTGTTTGCCACCCCCTTAAGAAAGTTCTCCACCTGTTCCACCCAATCCCAGATCTGGACCTGGGTTTAAACCCTGCTTCTGCTCGGGTGAGTTACTAATGCGGTCTAAGCCTCGCTTGCTCGTGTGTTAGATGTGGTTAATGCCAGCTCCTGCTTTACAGCACTGCCAGGTTCAAATGAGGTAATGTACTGACGTGCCTAGCACAAAGTGGGAGTGCCCTCACACGCGCTAATGTGCATCGGCTAATATCACGTGCAAAGATTGTGTAATATCACAGTTACCACGGTTCTAATTTGTCTGCTTATTCCAAGAAAGTTGGCTTACCTCGGATTTGTCACTTCTTGGGTATAGGATTAAGGTAGTCTCAACATTATCAAGTGTCTCCAGCCAGGGGCGTTCAAACTCTTCCCTAGGACCCTGAGGATCAAGAAATAACCAGATATTATTTATAGCGGAATAATGATACTACAAATTGCCTGATGGGCATAATTATTTTAATCTATTTTATATAGTTGGCTCTGTGCAAAGTTTATCTTAATCAACTTAAATAAAGCGTTCATAGATTTTATTTGATTTATTTTTAAGTGCTGATTTATTTATTTTGAGAGAGAGAGAGCAGGGAGGAGCAGACAGAGAGGGGGAGAGAGAGAATCCCAAGCGGACTCCACACTGTCAGTGCAGAGCCCTATGTGGGGCTCGAACTCATGATCCTTGAGATCATGACCTGAGCCGCAATCAAGAGTCGGATGCTTAACCGACTGAGCCCCCCACCAGGCGCCCCAAGCTTTCCATAGATTGTAAATGTTTGAGGACCGCTATTCTAGATCATATTTCTCAAAGTTTAATGTCCTTGAGATTCACCTGGGGGTTTTGTTAAAATTCGGATTTTGTTTCAGCAAGTGTGGGGTGGGGCTTTAGTTCTGTACTGGTTGCAAGTTCCCAAACAGGCTTGGCTACATAATTTGCAGGGTTCACTGCAAATGAAAATACAAGACCCCTTGTTTAAAACCTATTAGCAATTTCAAGATGGCAACGACAAAGCATTAAACCAGGGGCAGAGCCCTTCCAAGTGTGGGGTCCTGGGCTACTCCACGGGTCACACAACCCCATGAAGCCTGCCTTGCTCCCGGGTGATGCCTATGCGGGGACCCAACAGCATACTTTGGGTATCAGTGGTGTCCAGCAGAACTTTCTGGGATAAGGGAAAGATTCTATGCGTGTGTTATAGCCACTCAGCCACATGGGGCTGCTGAGCCCTTGAAATGTGGCTAGTGTGAGCAAAACTAATGTTTTGTTGAATTTTAATTAGATTTAAATAGCCCCAGATTTCTGACAGCTGTCCCATTGGACAACACAATTTGGTTGTCTACTTTCTCTACAGGATAGTTTCCTACTCAAGCACATTACCAGTCTCAAAGTTGGTTACACAACATTAGTCAAGGGAAGTCAGACCAGATCTTTTTTCTTTATGCCTTAACAGATCTATATAATCTTTAAAAAAATTTTTTTTTGATAGGTAATGCTATTCCAGATATTCTCATGACAAAGACCTGGCCTAATCGGGGAAATTATTTTTTTTTAACATTAAAAAAGTTCTATTTAATTTACTGCGGAAAATATTGGCAATTCATATGTTAAAAGTTTCTTGCCTCCTTTCATGGGAAATGACTGACAGCTTTCAGTGCTGGCTGCGTCTTTTAAGACTTAAGTGACTGACGCTTTTCAGGCAGAAGACACTTTCCTGCAGCCTTGAAGTAGAACTTGATTTCCCTGATGTGAAGACAGCTTTCAGGTGTCTGAGCTGCAGCTGGGACTTTTAACCCTCTGTGGTCGGGCATCCTGTTTCTGGGACTGAGACTGAGCCTGCCCAGGAAGTAAGAACGAGAAAACTTCAGCCGGCACCACCAGGCTTGCCGTTATGAAGCACTTCGATCCTGAAGGATTTTATTATTATTTTTTAATGTGGGCTGAGCGAAACCTGCAAATTGCTAAATTGCTCATCTCCAGAAGGGTGTTCTGATTTTCCAGCTCTGTTCAAGACTCTAAATTTTCTTTTTGAAACAGGATTAACTGGACACTCAATGAAAGAGAGAGAGAGAAGGGGGGGGAGGGAGAAGAAAAACTAGAAATGCAACTTCTTGAGTCAAAGAAATAGAAGTAAGAAGATGCTACCAGAATATTCACAGCCCAGGAAAGAGGGAAGGAATGTGGGAAGAGGCTCACTTAAGGATAACAGCCTCCCAAACCATAGCTCCATCCATCAGGAATTTGTAAGCACCAGAAAAAAACCAGCCCTTGGTTTCTGTGACTGTTTTTTCTTCAGATCTGCAGTTAGTTCGTGGCTCTTGAATCAAAGCATAAAGCACAGGAGGGATTAAACATTCTCCAAATGGGTCAGTGCTTGGTAGCCTCGAGATACACTGTTTAGAATCCTCACTCCTCGAAACAGACCCAGGAACCTATAAGAAGTTAGTAAGTGATAGCACAGCACTGGCCTCAAAGCAAGGGGGCGTTATTCAAAAGCGTTAAGTCAACTGGCCAAACATTTGGGGAAAATAAATATTGCTCAATACTTATACTCTACAACAAAATAAATCCCAGATGGATTAAATATTTATGTGCTACAAATAAATAAAAACCCAAACCATAAAAGTGAGAGTAGAAGAGTGGAATTTCGGGGTCAGGAGTGTGTGTGTGCTTAATCTGAGCACAGTTGATTCTCCCACTGGCCATGCACGAAGGGTTCCGGGTCTGCAAAATCTACACCGATACCTTTGATTATCTGGTTTCTGGTTTCGCCATGCTAATAGGCATGAAGTTGACTTAAAATGCATTTCTCTGATTACTCATGAGTTTGTACACCTCTTCAAATACCTGTTAGTTTTGGGGGGGTTCCATTTTCATAAAGCGCCTGCTTAATTCTTTTCCGAACTTCCACTGGACTTTCTGTATTTTCCTTCTTGATTTGAGAAGGTTCCTTACATATTTTAGATACGACTCTCTTGTTAATTTAGACACAATGAGTTCCATTTTCTCCCTTGTCATCTAGGAGCTTTATGTCTGTTAGTCTTTGTTGAACAGAAGCCCTTCCTTCCAATGCAATAAATCTGTCTTACACAGATATCTAGTGTTGTTCGTGTGGGACAACTGGACGCAGTTGGAGTGCCCACTGCTGGGAGAGTGGATGGATTAAATACAGTGCACACGAGGAGGTCTGAGCAGAAAACTGTTAGAAGCAATGGACCAAATGCACACCGAACGTCAAGGGTGATCCTTAAAGACATAATGCCGGCCGACACAAGGAACAGAGTGAGAAATATAACACAATACCATTTATGTCAAGTGAAATGGGTGAACATTATACAACACATATTTAGCAAAAGCGTATGCAAACTAAAAGATCCATATGTAATACACTAGAATGAATATATGGGGGGATTGGAGTAGGACCTGGGGGGGCTCAGTCAGTTACACGTCTGATGCTAGATTTCAGCTCCGGTCATGATCTCATGGTTCGTAGGTTCGAGCTCTGCATCGGGCTCTGCACTGGCAGTGTGGAGCCTGATTGGGATTCTCTCTCCCTCTCTCTCTGCCCCTTCCCTGCTCTCTCTCTCTCTCTCAAAATAAATAAGTAAGCTTAACAAAAAAAGATAAATAAATAAGAGAGGAACCTGGGATGACTCACCCACTGATAATGTCTTATGAAATGAGGGATAGAATTCCACCTCAGTACCCCACACTCCAATACTGAAGTAGAAAAGACAGAGAAATACTTTTATCGTGCTGGGGTAAGAAGGCTTTCTAATAAAGATGCCAAAGTCAAAACCTATACAGGAATAGGATGATAAAACAAATGTAAAAGTATTTTTTAAGTTTATTTATTTATTTTGAGAAGGAGAGGGAGCACAAGCAGGGGAGGGGCAGAGAGACAGGGAGAGAGAGAATCCCAAGCAGGCTCCAAGCTGTCAGCACAGAGCCCGTTGCAGGGCTGGGACTCATCAACAGTGCGATCACGACTTGAGCTGAAATCAAGAGTCGGATGCTGAACCAACTGAGCCACCCAGGCGCCCCTAATACCAAAAATATTTTTATTTTTATTTTTTTTAATTTTTTTTTCAACGTTTATTTATTTTTGGGACAGAGAGAGACAGAGCATGAACGGGGGAGGGGCAGAGAGAGAGGGAGACACAGAATCGGAAACAGGCTCCAGGCTCCGAGCCATCAGCCCAGAGTCCGACGCGGGGCTCGAACTCACGGACCGCGAGATCGTGACCTGAACTGAAGTCGGACGCTCAACTGACTGAGCCACCCAGGTGCCCCAAGATTTCATTCTTTTTGATGGCTGAGTAATACTCCATTGTATGTATGTATATGTATACACACAGACACACAGACACACACACACACACACACACCCCACATCTTCTTTATCCATTCATCCATTGATGGACATTTGGGCTCTTTCCAAATGTTTATAGCCCTGCTATAAACATTGGGGTGCATGTGTCCCTTCGAAACAGCACACCTGTATCCCTTGGATAAATACCTAGTAGTGCAGTTGCTGGGTCGTAGGGTAGTTCTATTTTTTTTTTTTAATTTTTTTTTCAACGTTTATTTATTTTTGGGAGAGAGAGAGACAGAGCATGAACAGGGGAGGGGCAGAGAGAGAGGGAGACACAGAATCGGAAACAGGCTCCAGGCTCCGAGCCATCAGCACAGAGCCCGACGCGGGGCTCGAACTCACGGACCGCGAGATCGTGACCTGGCTGAAGTCGGACGCTCAACCGACTGCGCCACCCAGGCGCCCCACCAAAAATATTTTTAACCTGCGGGAAAATATACGTAACAGAATATCTACCGGGGTCACCATTTTTTGAGGAGTACAGTCAGTATAGTATTAACTACTTTGACATTGTCATGCAACCGATCTCCAGAACTCTTTTCGTCTTACAAAACTAAAACTCTGTACTCATTAACAGTTCCCTCTCCCGCCTTCTCCCAGCCCCTGGCAGCCCTCAGTCTACTTTCTGTCTCTATAAATTTGACCTATCCCAGGTACGTCACACGCGGAGCATCATACGGCGTTTATTCTTCGGTGACTGGCTTATTTCTCGTAGCAGAATGTCAAGTTTCATCCATGTTGTAGCAAGTGTTGGAATTGTTTATCCATTGATGTTGATGGACACTCGGGTTAGTCCCACAATTTGGCTGTTATGAATAATGCTGCTATAGACGTGAAAGTACAGATGTCTCTTCAAGACCCTGCTTTCACCTCTCCTGGGTAGACATCCAGAAGTTGAACTGCTGAACCGTGAGGTAAAAAGAGAATTACTAATTCTATTTTTAATTTTTTGAGGAACGGCCATACTGTTCTCCATATGCTGCTTCATTTTACATTCCCACCAACAATGCGCAAGGGCTCCAATTTCTCCACATCTTCACCAACATTTGCTTTTTTCTGTTTTGTTTTGTTTTATTTTTTTAAAGGTTCATTTATTTGGTAGGGGCAGGCATGGCAGGGGAGGGACAGAGAGACAGGGAGAGAGAGAATCCCAAGCAGGCTCCATGCTGTCAGCACCAAGCCCGACTCAGGGCTTAATCCCATGAACCATGAGATCGTGACCTGAGCCAAAGTCAAGAATCGGCTGTTGAACCGACTGAGCCACCGAGGCGCTCCTGTAGGGGTTTTTCAAATAGTTGTCATCCTAGCGGGTGCGAGGCACATAAAACATTTTTTAAAAAAACGTGAAAAACTGGGAGAAATATTTGCACAATACATGGTTTACACTCCTGATAAAGAAAGAACTCAATAGTCAATAAGAAAAAGATGAATAAGAATTTAAAATGGACTCTGGACATATCTAGCAACGTAATCAGAGGACAATACACATAGTTAGCCAACTTGCATACATGTACATCCTTTTCAGTAATTAGGGTCATGTAAAGAAAAATAACATGGGGCACCTGGGTGGCTCAGTCGGTTGAGTGGCCGACTCCGGCTCAGGTCATGATCTCGCGGTCCGTGCGTTCGAGCCCCGCATCGGGCTCTGTGCTGACAGCTCAGAGCCTGGAGCCTGCTTCAGATTCTGTGTCTCCCTCTCTCTCTGACCCTCCCCCGTTCATGCTCTGTCTCTCTCTGTCTCAAAAATAAATAAACGTTAAAAAAAAAAAGGAAAGAAAAGAAAAACAACATGATACCATTTACAGCATGTCAGCTGGCAAAAAATAGGGACAAATGCCAATACTCAGTGATGGTGAAGATACAGAGAAGGATGTGCTCTCATACGACACTAGCTGAGGAAGAGAAGAGAAACTCTGGTTGTCTTCCAATGTTCATTCTCCCCCATTTTCTTTGGTAATAGATTGCTTTTTTTAAAATGTTTATTTGTTTTAGAAAGAGAGAGAGCAAGAGGGGCAGAGAGACAGTGGGACAGAGGATCCGAAGCAAGCTCTGTGCTGAGAACTCACGAACTCACAAACTGTGAGATCCTGACCTGAGCTGCAACCAGGAATCGACACTTAACTGACTGAGCCACCCTGGCGGTCCCTGGAAGCATTGTGTAGGAATTCTGGGAAGGTTCCTTACAAGAAAGGAGCAGGATGTTCATTTTTGCTCTTCTGCTTCTTCCTTTTGCTTTAATGGAACATAGCTGTGATGGCAGGCACTCCGGTAGCCATCTTGGACTACGAGATAACTTTGAGGATGGAAATAGTATGATGGCACTGGGAATGCAAGAACTTGAGCATAGCTTTAGGTGTCTGAAACTTGGCCTCCTTGCTGCTATTAGAGCCACCTACAACTCAAACCAACGTTTTATATTCGGCCTCCAACCGGCAGTGGAAAATTCTCACTGTGTGTAGGTGAGTAGGGGGAGTCACACATCTCTAAGGGAGCTCCATCTCCTCTGAAAATTAGAAATTTAAATAACTGAAGGGGCGCCTGGGTGGCTCGGTCGGTTAAACATCCGAGTCTTGGTTTCGGCTCAGGTCACGATCTTAGGGTTTGTGAGTTCAAGTCCCATGTCGGGCTCTGCACTGACAGTGCAGAGCCTGCTTGGGATTCTCTCTCACCCTCTCTCTTTTCCCCTCCCCTTCTCCTCCTCACTCTCTCTTTCTCTCTCAAAATAAATAAACTTAAAAAAAAGAAATATAAATAATTTAAAAGTTTCCAATGGTGCGTTTCGTAAGATTCTAACAAATGTACTTCTCAAGTTACTAAAGCTTAAAGCCGCACTATAACTTCTGGAACGCTCGTGCGATAGGCAACGCTTCCCTTGATTTTAGTCTCACTTTGGCTCCTTGTACACGTGTGTTGGTGGTATACTTTCCATTTATTCTCAAAGCCCTTCTTCCCCCTTTTAATTGGTGTTCTCTGTATGAGGAGAGCTGCCCGTGTGAACTCGCTCCCTGTTCCCCAAAGTCCTGTTGTTTCCAGGAAGCTATAAAAGACGTAGTTGCATCAAAGCAAAGGCATTGGGATAGGTTTTAAAATGGGGGGAACTGGGGTCATTTAGCCGGCAAAAAGAAGAAACTCGGTGTAGGATAGCCATCTTTAAATACCCCGGGGCCTCCAGAAGCAGAGATTATAGAGGTCGAGCTTTCTAGGATGACAGCTATCCATCAATGAGCCCAACTTCCTTGAGAAGTAGCGAGTTCCCTGTCCCTCGAGTTGTTTCTCCCGTCGAGAACATTGCGCCTGTGGGCTGCACCAGGTCAAGGTCCCATGATGCGCTGGGGTTTTGTGGCCGACTAAACACTCACTTGTCTTATCACGAGATGGAAAGAAGGTCTCAGTGGGAAGTGGGCGTCTGAGGAGGAGGCTTTTAGGGGACATGCCTGGTAGCCCGTGGGGAGCTCAGTGCCCTCAGTGTTCTACTTTCCCGTTGACCATCAGCTCCAGCCAGACGGCTCTACCCACTGTCCCCTGGTCCTTCTCCACCATCTAAACTGTCTTCCTCTGCCTACCCAGCCCTAACCAGTTTCCCGCACCTCACTTCCTCCACAGAACCTTCTCGTAGAACACCTGCAGTCCTCCCCGTGTTACTTCACGCAGGTCTGCTTTGACACCCTGGTAGAGACCACCAGGCTCTACACACCTGCCCTCTCACCATTCAGCAGGAAGACGTAAAAGTTGAGAGAATGGCCTTTGGAGTCCGGCCGGAGTGCGAATTCAGGTCCTGCCAATTAACTACCTATTACCACCACTCAGCTTTGCTTTCTTCATCTGTCCGTTGGAGAGGGTGAAATGAATGACAGCTCTTGTTTGCAGTCGGCACAAACTAAGTGCATCAGGTGAATCATCTGTCCTAAGAGGCGGGTGCTCTTTATGTCCTCACTCGCTCACTCATAGGATGGCCGTGAGACACGTGAAATGCTTCACCCCACGCCTGGCACCCTGTTCGCAGACACCTGCAACTCGTATCAGGTCGGTCACGGGATCGAGTGCCATTCTGCCAACGGGAGCCCCAAAGCCACCCGTGTCCCCCTACTGACCACGGTGCCCTCCTGGGAGCTCCCGGGTCGCTCACGTGTCTATATGGGTCGGGAGGGTAAGAACGAGGGGGGGGCCATTTCTGGGCACCTCCTCCAGAGAGCGGTGAGCACCCCAAGTCGGCGAGGTCGCGATGAATGGAGACGGGGTGTTGGAGAAGCTGAATCCTAGCTGGGCAGCAACCCCACGTCAGGCTGGGAAGGGAGTTCTTCCAGGTGCCAAACGGTGCCTTGGAGAGAAATGACAGGCTGTGGGCGGGACCTCAGACACCGCAGAGCTCCTGGGGCCTCGCAGCCTCCGAGCTTGCCTTGGCAACAGCTCTTCTCCCTGTTCTCTTTTGAAAGGGAATTATGTGACTGCTGGCACCAGGCAATTATCATTTGCGAGGACTTTTTTTTTTCTTGTGTCATGTCAGAGAAAGACGCACACAAACCTTGCCTCCGAACAGTGCATCCAGGAATTACAGGCATAAGCCAATCGAGTTTTAAAAATGATGTTGCCATCTGAATTCTATTAACCCTACAATGCAATCTCCCTGAGACCAAAATATTGCAATTTCCTTCTCTTTTCACCTTCTTTTTTCCCCGTTTAATTTGATTTTTGCTCTCTTTAGAGGATACACAGTAATCGGGTTAAGCCATCGTGTTTTTAGCCTTGTTCTTAGAGCTCCTTCCCCTTCTATTTCAGCTTGTTCTTCGCTTCTCCCTTAATCCACTTTCTGCCCAGTGAACATCCCGAGAAGAACTGGACAGAGAGAAATCATTTTGCCTTGGAAACTTATCAGGTTGAAAAAAATAAACAAGTTGCCGCCCTCCAAAGCTCAGAAAATCACGTTAGCCTAAGGTACCGAGTCTGTTTATTTCCCTTTATCTAAAGGATAGATTTCATTATGAAAGCTGGGCCCGCCTGAATGGCCAAAGGAGTCCCTAACACTAAGGAAGTGCCAGCAATAATAAATGAGAGCGGTTGCGATTGAAATAGTCCAATCTGGATTTCAGAAGGGATTATATTTGGTTTTTTTTTTTTTTGAAGGGCAGTGAATAATATAGGTTTTAAATAATAATTCTGCGGCTTCAGCTCTTTCTGAGGGCATGAGGAAATGCTTGCCAACTCCTGAAAGCCCAGACAGTAATTGATTTAACAAGACCAAAGTAATATTGCTTTTTATGAAGCTTAAGGTGTAAACAAATATTTCCTCTTAACACATTTCTAATGTTCGGGATAATAACATTCATCAAATTAGATGAAAACCGACATAACTTTTTGATGAAGGCTAAGTGATCTCTTTCTGACAAATTGTAGTCGCATGCTGCCTTGAAAAGAAGGAAAGGGGCTCTCTGCCCACGAGAGCGAGTCAAAATATCATTTAGGAAAGGAAAATGAAGGAGTAATAACAGTATGGTGATATTCCCATCCTGGCAAGGGGACCCCATGTACGGTTGGTGTAGCTGCAGAGAACCCTATGGTCTGGAATCATTCAAAGAAGCATCTCTGGCAATCGGGAAGCCCCGGTGAGACTCTGCAAGAAAACTCAGGCACTCTTGAAACCAACGGGGTATTGTGCGTCAACTACGTTTCAAACACACGCAGCCAAGAAAGAAAAGAAAAACAACTCAGGCACCCTGACCGGTTTGCTAGCCGGCCATCCTCTTTCTGGCTTCACACACCGGCATGCTGGTGCCCTAGGATTCCGCCACCCCGAGACAAGACAGATTTGATGTTGGGATGACCTTAAAAGGCATCTTTCAGGTACCAAGCCTGCCAGGTTACAGACATCCTTGGTCACAGCTCAAGAATGTGGCCTGGAAAATTCTTCCGTCAGGAAGACTAGACATGAATGAACGGGCAGTTTCTGCAGTCAAAGGGAGAGCCTGTCCTCCAGAGGACGATACAAGTCATTTCATCTACAGGCGCAGGAAAAAATATACAAACACCCATTAGCAAAATCTTGGTCTTTTTATCAAACTTAATGTTAGACTAGTCACTGATGAAGAGACGAATGAATCTGTCCAGATATAAAGAAATAGGAACTGGGGCACCTGGGTGGCTCAGTTGGGTAAACGGCAGATTCTTGATTTGGGTTCAGGTCAGGATCTCAGGGTCATGAGATCAAGCCCCATGACTGGCTCGGCACCCATGGAGCCTGCTTAAGATTCTCTCTCCCCCTCTCTCTTTGCTCCTCTCCCTATTTGCTCTCTCTCTCTCTAAAATTAATTAGTTAACTAATTTTACTATAAAATGAACAAAATTAAAAGTAGCTCATGCCTCATCCTCAGGCATCGCAACAGGCAAAGTTTTGCTATCAAATCAACGTCAGTGACTGTAAGCAGGCTGCAGAGAAGACCCTTAAAAATGAAAACTGACGGGAAGATTAGACTTGCGCACTTTGGGAAGCAGACACGAACACAATTGCCATTTGCCTCCAAGTGCAGGCAATTTACCTTTGGATTGATGTCAAACGGGGAAAAGTTCAGCCCGAGGACACTTTTCAAAAGAAGTGATCGGCAGTGGAGAACAGGAGAAACAGAGAGAACCAGGGCGGGCGCGTTCAGGGAAGTTCCACCCCAGGTGGGCCTGAGTTTTGATGTGAATGCGACAGTGGAAGGGTCTCATTGAACCAGATCATTCTTCTCATTCCTATTCCCCTACCATTCATCCTGCCAACCTGCCGCTCTTCTAGAGTAGGAACCGCCTCCCTCCTTTCTGGCTTTAGTTGGCAATTCTATCTGAGCACTGAGGTGCTGCTGTAATGTACCCGTAAAATGTCCTGGAAGGGAGGCGTAACCGGCCAAGGTCCACGACCACAAAGAATACTTGAGGATTTTCAGTATAACTGGAGGCCCGGCAGAAAACGTACCTCAAGGCAACTTATGCACGACTGGTGAGGAATCTGTGTCCACCTATTTACTTGTTCGATAGAAATGACGTGTCATTAAAGTTACGTGAAACCAACGTATTATTCATCTAAGGTCCTGCTGAATCTTCTCACCTTTATCCATCCCCATTGCCCAGGGAGGGCCTAGATCACACTGCCATCTGCTATTTCAACAAATAAGCCAGAGAAAGGGCCTTGGGTGAGGCGATAGGATGGGGTGCTTTCGCAGGCACCCGGCACTGAGCCTCTTCTCTTTAGCTCCTGGATTAAGCAGAAGCAAACACAGAGGTCATCGCATCCCTCCTTCCTTTTTTTTTTTTTTTTTAAGTTAATTTATTTTGAGAGAGGAGAGAGAAAGCAAGTGGGGAAGGGGCAGAGAAGCCCTCACAGCATGGAGCCCGACGCGGGGCTCGATCCCACAACCAGGACATCATGACCTGAGCTGAAATCAAGAGGCGGACGCTCAACCAACTGAGCGATCCAGGCACACCACCCCCCTCCCCAACTTACTTCCCTTTTTAAAGAGGAAGTCAGATGAAGGGGAAAATTCCACCGGGAAAAGAAAATGAAAGTCAAAGTGATAGAGTGGTGGGATTCTACCTGGGGTTCTCATTAATCCTATCTCCTCCCTCGGGAGCTGTTTCTGTTGTAGTGGGGAGATGGCTTCTCTCCCGGCATTCAATTCATTTTGGTCCCTTCCACACCAATGTAAGTTCTCAACTCCCTACACACACAAATACATCTGCCTTTATCTTCATGTGGGGAAGAAAGGAAAGAGTAACTGGGGTGAGTTAGGCAAAGAGAGGATGAGGAGGAAGGCAAAGGAAGCAGATAGGGCAGCAAGGAGAAGTTTGGACCCCTGACCATGAGCAGTGCTGGTCATGAGACTCAGAGGCTCATGACTCAGAGGGTACAATCATATCACAGCCCTTTTATCTGTCCAGCTCGTGGTCTCACTCCCCTCCCCAGGCTTTGTCTTTCTACCTCACTGGGACCTTGTGCACCTGTACTGGGGTGAGGACGAGGGGAAGCTGGGCTTGGAGGGGCAGCAAGGGAAATACAAGAAGAGGAAAGAACCAACGGTGGGAAGGGAAGAGCCACGAACAGTTTCCACGATTCTCCACTTTCTTGACTTTGCCTCCATGTTTACCCTGCATAGCGCATGGCTACAAAAGCAAAGATTGCAGATTCAGCAGCCGAGGCATGAAAATTAAAATTGCTCACCTTTGGGGAAGGACACATCTGTGATCGGATAAATGGAATGACTGTGTTCATTCATCAGAGGCTGCTGTGCAATGAATTTCCAACTGGTTAACTTCTAAATAACAGGACTTGGTATGATGAAGGCTGAAGGGTACTTGAGTTTGGTTCTTATAGTGTAAGAAGCGTCAGGATTTGCACTTATTTGAAATTCTGTAGGAAGCTCTTGATATAAAGCAATAGCAAGTCCTGACCAGTGGGTCTTTATCTATGTGGACAAATATCTGAGAAATCAATGGCTGAACGTGAAGAGATTATGGCACAGAGAAAAAGAAAAGTCATAGGGACAAACTTGGGTAAGGTTTATCCGAGTGCCACTTAGAGGAGAAGATGCTCTCAGGCTGAGAGGAGCTAGGTCCCCATCTTGGCGAGGGCTATATCCACTTATCAGAATTCTGTGCCATTAAACATTCCAGTCCAGTTTTGATGCCATGCCCGGCAATTCCTCCATGACGATCTGGCTTCCCAGAGAGCTTACCTAAGGGGGAGAGGACACGGATCGGGCCAGTACAAAATTCGGAGCTGTGCCAGAGTTAGATTTCCTATTGTCAATTATACACCTACATGGCGTGCATTTATTTTCATATTCTAATTGCAATTCAAACTGAGTATTGAAACTTGTATTCAAACGAGTCCAAAATGACAATTTACAAAGCTCACTTCTTTCAGAGCCATAGGGAGTAGTCATTATCAAGATCACCAGTTGTTTCCAAATGTGCAGCTCCCAAAAATCAATGGAAGCTAGCATCTACAAGGAAATCAAATTGTAAAAGATGAGTCAATTTTGAAGGCACCTCAAATGAGTCATTTCGCAGGGTTGACTCGACTGGTCGTATATTGGTTTTGAATTTACATACTTTACTTCCCATTAATAATTTCATCTTGCTTTTTAGCCTGCATTTTATGCTGATGGCACAAAACACGTGAGCTTGTCCTTCTAGCTTAAAGACATCTCCTTGGGGTAATTATCCAGTCTTTCAGGATTTATCCCCTGTTTGGTTGATGGGGTCATTCTCTGGGTCTTTCCAGAATTTTGGCCAGCCTGCTTTTTCTAGACATCATGCCGGCACCAGTGTTTATGGCTCTGAGTCTCGCCATTGCCTTTAGAGTCAAGATCTCCACTCCACCTTCTGTGGCCTACTCATCTCGACCCCAGCCTTCTGACAGTCAACCAAGTCCCTAGACTATCTATAGCTCTCAAGAAGTCTCTGAATCTTGGCTCCCCGCCCCCACCGCAGTTGTTGGTCTTGTACCCTTCCCCACCACAGTAGAGCCATGCCACTTAGTTCAGCTTTTATTCCCATTCAAGATGAGAATCATCTTTGAGAAACCCAGATTTTTTGCATCATCCCTTTTTCCAAAGTTTTTGAAGTCTCACCATTGCTTTCAAGACCAAGTTTTTTTTTAGCAAAGCCACTGGAGCTCTGCACAGGCTGCTCCTTTCCTATCCTACCATCATCAGGCTCCATATTCTCTTTGATTCTGACCCCTGCTCCAGCCCTATTGGCCCTCCTTTGGGCTGCACTTCTGTTTGCCTCTCAAATCTCAGTTCCACCATTAAATATTCAATGGACGAATGTGTGGCAGGATATTTAGACATATCCTTTTCATGCCAATGATTTCAAACCTGTTGTTAGCAGCTTTCATCATCTTTTTCCTTAGAGAAACAGGAGCTGAGGATCCAAACTCTGCCCTCACTCCCTCCTTGCTTTTAGGCATCACCTTAGACCCCGGGACTCTGATAACCATAGTGTAAAAACCACTGATTCAAGCAATAAAGAGTATCTTAAAGAAGAGGAGGACAAGATGACATCTATCTATGCTGCAGGAAGATCACTTTTGCAGCTGTACAAGTTTTCTGAGAGGGGTATCATGCATCTGCCTTGTACCTCTTCAGATCTTTCCAGTCTCTCCTTTCTCTCGTTCCAGCCGCAGCCATGGCAAACAACTGTACTTGGGCTCTGGCTGAGTCAAAGAAGGAACATCCTGATAGTCGTTTGCTTCTCCCAGGGCAACATGCCGCTGGCCTTCTGCCATAGGACCTTCTTGGACCTTCCTGGTGATAACAAGGTGAGGGACTTCACAGGATCCTGCACGGCACTCGCAAATGCTCACCTTGTACACTCCAGGACATTACCGCTCCATGAGGACCATTTGTCCCTTTTTCATTTCGAAAGGATGGTCCCAAGATGGAACTTACGTGGCTTTTCAGAGGATGGTTTTCCAAGATCAAACAATGAGTCACTCTTAACAATAGCCAATACAGTCATGCTTCTTTGTAGTGACTCTCTCTCCCTTCATGTCTTTCTTCCTGTCCTTCACTACTGCTCCCTTGGCATGTGCTCCCTAAAAAAACAGTGGCCTCTACCTCTGGCTAAGATGGAGAGCCAAGAATCCAAGACAGAGGAATTTCCAGCAGATCCCTGTCAGCGGAAGCCCATTCCTGAGTTTGGATAATTGGTGGCTTTGCCAATAATTTCTGTGAGAGATGACTTAGCCCTCATCACAGGGAGTGGCTATGAGAATGGAGAAGAGGTAGACCAGAAGATATTTTGAAAGGAGAGAAGGTAGAATGTAATGACCAGTTAGATTTGGTCCAGGATGAGCCCTCGGTTTCTAGCGGATGCTCTTGCGTGGGAAGTTCAGTTTTGCACATGCTGTGCTTCAGTAACCTGTGGGGCAATCGTGATGAGATGCCCAGTAGGTGGCTGGAGTTATGGATCTAGAGCTTGGGAAAGAGATCTGAGCCGACCAGGAAGCTGTGCAGCTCTGGGGGATGCCTGAAGTCAAGGAGAGGGTGAGCTGGCTCACCCAGAGCAGAGATGTAGAGTAAGAAAGGAGCCAAGGATGTATCCCTGGCATGGAGTGGGGAGTAGGGCGGGATGAAAAAAAGAAGAGCTGTGGAAAAGGAAGGTGAAGTCTGAGATGTACGAATATATGAGTCAGGTGGTGGCTAGCTTATGTGAGAAGAAAAAGACTCAATACATCTTTGCACGGGGAGACGGAAGATTTCAGAGACAAGGCCAAAGAACTTTGTCCACACAAAATGAACATAGTGGCTCCCAGCTTACCTTAAGATATATAGGTACTAGTCAATATAATATGGCCACTAAACTACGAATCACTTTTAAACTTGGAAACTGGAAAGATTAAACAATATGATCTCTACAGAAACCACAATATTTAGTGGAAAAATGCATATTTCAGAGAGGGGGGGAAAATTAAGCTGCTGGCATAGATGAGGATTTCAGTTTTAGGAACTCCGGTGTAGGGGTTCTTTGGCTGCATCTAGTCTAGATCCAAATGTCCATTGGAGAGCAGGAGGGATAATTCCTCAGCCTCCTTCTTAGCTTTGTATCCATATTCAAAAACAAAAAATAAGCACTTAAAAACAAACAGGCAACCAGTGTTGTTGTGGAGTTTTGAATGATCATTTACAAAAGGGGCTATTATAGACATTTGGAAAAAAATCCATTTTAATCATGTATTCGGGAACAAACTCAAAATTCCATGAAAGCAAAGTGACTCCTTATTAATTCATTTCAGTAAGTTTAATAAAAGACAACCTGAAACTAATCTAATGTTATGTCATTGAGACACATTTATATCTCAATTTAAAAAGAGTTAGGACGTGAGCTAGTTTAAAAAGTGAATGTAACTTTTTCTCTGATATTGGCCATGCCAACATTGTCTAGATACATCTCCTGAGGCAAGGGAAACAAAAGCAAAAGTAAACTACTGGGACTACATCAAAACAAAAAGCTTCTGCACATCAAAGGAAATAATCAACAAAACTAAAAGACAACCTGGGAGAAGATATTTGCAAATGATAGTCTGGTAAGGGGTTAGTATCCAAAATGTATAAAGTACTCACACAACTTCACACCAAAAAAAACCAAACAGTCCAATTTAAAAATGGGCAGAAGACATGAATAGACATTTCTTTACAGAAGATATACAGGTGGCCAACAGACACATGAAAAGATGCTCAGCATCACTCATCGTCAGGGAAATGCAAATCAAAACCACAATGAGATATCTCCTCATACCTGTCAGAATGGCTAAAACAAAAAACACAAGAAACAAGTGTTGATGAGGATGTGGAGAAAAAACCCTCGTGCACTGTTGGCGGGAATGCAAACTGGTGGCAACCACTATGGAAAACAGTATGGAGGTTTCTCAAAAAATCAAAATTACCAGATGATCCAGTAATTCCACCACTGAATATTTACCCAAAGAATAGGCAAACACGAATTCAAAGAGATATGTGCACCCCATGTTTATTGCAGAATTATTTACAATAGCCAAATTACGGAAGCAACCCAAGTGTTCCTCAACTGATGAAGGGATAATGAAGAAGTGGTGTATACATAATGAAATATTACTCAACCACAAAAAAGAATGAATTCTTGCCATTTGTAACGACATGGATGAATCTAGAGGGTATAATGCTGAGTGAAATAAGTCAGTCAGAGAAAGACAAATGCCATATGATTTCACTTGCATGTGGGATTTAAGAAACAAAGCAAATAGAGAAAGAAAAAAGAAGACAAACAAAAATAGAACAAACTGGTGGTTACCGGAGGGGAGGTGGGTGGGGGAATAGAAAAAATAGCTGATGAGAATTAAGAGTACACTTACCAGGATGAACACCGAATAATGTATAGAAGTAGAAATGCTGAATCACTGTATTGCCCACCTGAAGCTAATACAACACTGTATATTAATTATTCTGGAATTAAAAAAATGTTTAAGCAAATTTAACTTTAAAACACATGAATTCAGGAGCTGGCTCAGTCGGTTAAGTGACTGACTCTTGATCTCAGCTCAGGTCTTGATCTCAGGGTCATGAGTTTAAACCCCATGTTGGGCTCCAGGCTGGGCATAGAGCCCACTTTAAAAAAAAAAAAAAAAAAGAATCCAAATTTCTGGATACCATTTATACAACTTATTGTTCTTTTCATTTTCCTTAAAAAAATTCATCATTTAAAAAACAAATTCAAAGTTCACTTGCTTTCCAATGTATGCTTTTATAAACACACTTGCTATATATGTATATGTGTGTGTGTCTATGCCTGCGTGTATATATGTGAAATAAAACTCTATTTTCTACACAAAAGGGGGGGGGCAGTTTCAGCTGCTGGCATACTCCAAGTCATTCTGTTTTCTGAAGCAGTGAATCATACTATTAAGGCTAAAGCCTCATTGTTCTAATTAAGTGCTCAAATGATAAATATCTCTGTATCTGTCCACTGATATAAGACCAACGAGCTTATTTCTAAGCAGAGAAATCGCAAAGATGTGACAAATGGGTCTTGAACTGATTATCAATAGGTCAAACCATTAATAGTAGGTAAGTGGTTGTTAATCAAAGAAGGCTGAGTTATAAGAACCTCGCATCTCAGACGAGGGTGCAAAGGGGGACCTTTTGATATAGATCCAATTGGAAGAAACAAAACAAAACTTTCAATAAGCCTAGAGAAGGTTCCAGTCAGCACGGTGAGCTACCCTAGGAAAAACTCCCTTCTGGCCAATAACTCTGCTTAGGTCACAGCTGTCGATTTGGTAAGCACTTTGGCTTGTTGGTTGGAAAAGTGCCGTGAAAGCAGATGTGAGAGCCCAGTACACGCACACACACACACACACACACACACACGCACATGCACACACACACACACACACACACACACACGTGCTATGTGCACAAACAAGATTCCAATCACTGAGCCTAAATGAAGAGACACAGATTTTCTTACAAATTGAAAACGAATAAAGCAACATAGCACGCTCTCTGTTCCTGTAATCCAAGTGGCATTCAGGCATCAATTAGGGGCATTTGTTAGCTATGCAGCTTTCAAGGTTAACTCAACAGTAACAACCAGGAATAGAAATTTTAGTAAATGACAGAGGGAAAATGCATCCTCACTGTCAGGGTTCCTTAGAGGATTTCCATCCTCCAGCACACTGTTGCTTCATATGTAAAGTTTTATTTATTTTTTTAAGTTTATTTATTTTGAGAGAGAGAGATAGCAGGGGAGGGGCAGAGAGAAAGGGGAAGAGAGAGAATCCCAAGCAGGCTCCACGCTGTCAGTGCAGAGCCCTATGTGGGGCTTGAACTCAGGAACTGTGAGATCATGACCCGGAGCCCAAGTCGGATGCCTAACGGACTGAGCCACCCAGGTGCTCTGGACATGTAAAGTTTTAAAGATGCCGTGTGTCCCTGGGCTCTCTCTGCAGCTATAACCAGTGGGTGAGCACCGCTCCTTTGATAGACATACGTTCCAACAAATTCTAGCTGGCCATTCCAACTGAACAGGATCGTTGCCAATAGGGGAATGAAATACACATCCTCAGCCCCAAGGGTCTTGTTTGTCTGCGTAGATAGATGCACGTTTGGGTGCACTGTCCAGGTGTGCGCGTTGGATCGATCCTGATTCTTTCTCCCTTCTCCTCTTTTTAAAACTCAAGCGTTAATGTCTTAGTAACAAAGCTTTTCTTGGAAATAGATTTAGAGCACATGGAGCATGGAGCTGAGTCTGCACAAGGGAGAAGGACATTAATGTTAATTCAGTGACGTGGGAAATACCCTTGCAATAAGCTCTCCCCAAGAACTCCCTTGTGTTTATGCCGCAAACAGTGCGAATGCATTGCTGTAAGTCAGGGGTGTTATTGCTGAGTTTTTCAGTTAGTAGTGGATGCTTCCGCTCTGGCTGAACCAACAACAAGAAATAAGTGACTTTTAGGGCCTTGGAAGTCAATTATTGGGCCTACTGAGCCCCATGATGCAGGGTTTTGGGGTCACAACTCCTACATCTATACGATTACTTCCCACTTACTCCATTTATAAGTCTCATTGTTGTAGTTTCGTCTAGACACCATTGCCAGACTGGTTTTCCTAATGATAGCTCTGTTCTTGGCCTTGTCCTCTTCAGAGGTTGCTCTTTGCCCTTAGACCGATGTAGAAATTTTCAGCCACGATTCAGATCTGCTGCTTTAAAATTCCAGCCAATAGTTTAGTCATTTTTGCCCTGCTAACCCCCTACTTTTGTTACTGCACTTGAGCTGACGTGGACTGCTTTCTGTTCTCTGTATATCTTCGCATTGTTCTTCGCCCAGTCGCAATCTTTAAATATCCCCTTTGTCCCCCCAAAGCCATTTCAATTCCTATCTCTTTAAAGAAATTTTTTCCTGGGGTCCCCCAACTATATACGGCACTCCCTTGTAGTACCTGCTACTCTTCATATTCCTCCTTGAAACGTGTATACTTACTTCCGCCTGCATTCTCCAGGATGGCTGCGAACTCCTCAAGGGCAGACAACATGTCATAATCTCATCATTGTACCACAGCCCAACCCCTACAGTATGGCATCTTGCGAAAAATGGGTATCTATGGGAAGGAACTGAATCAATATCATTTCTATTTATTTTTTTATTTTTATTTTTATTTTTTTAATTTTTTTTTCAACATTTATTTATTTTGGGGACAGAGAGAGACAGAGCATGAACGGGGGAGGGGCAGAGAGAGAGGGAGACACAGAATCGGAAACAGGCTCCAGGCTCTGAGCCATCAGCCCAGAGCCCGACGCGGGGCTCGAACTCACGGGCCGCGAGATCGTGACCTGGCTGAAGTCGGACTCCTTACCGACTGCGCCACCCAGGCGCCCCTCTATTTATTTTTTTAAATGGTTGTTTACTTTTGACAGAGAGAGAGAGAGAGGACATTGGGAGAGGGGCAGAGAGAGAGGGAGAGACATAATCCCAAGTAGGCTCCACGCTGCCAGCACAGAGCCCAATGTGGGGGTCGAACTCATGAACTGTGAGATCATGGCCTGAGCCAAAATCAAGAGACAGACACTCAACCGACTGAGCCACCAGGGGCCCCAATATCATTTCTATTTATATGAACAAGCAAAAGAGTGTCAGGTGCTAAATGGGGCTATGGAAGTGAACTGTTAGATAAGAAATGTCTGTGGAGAGGGGTGCCTGGGTGGCTCAGTAGGTTAAGCATCTGATTTCAGCTCAGGTCATGATCACATGGCTCCTGGGTTCAAGCCCCGGGTCGGCTCTGTGCTGACAGCTCAGAGCCTGGAGCCTGCTTCAGATTCTGTGTCTCCCTCTCTCTCTGCCCCTCCCCCACTCTCTCTCTCTCTCTTTCTCTCTCTCTCAAAGATAAATAAAAACAAAAAAAAATGAAAAAGAGATGTCCATGGAGAACTCATATTTCTTCCCTTTAGAGAATAATGGACATCCTTCCACCCAGTCCTCATCCTAGCCCGTTAGTGTCCTGTGCCATGAATCTCCCGGTGAGCTCAAGAAAGAGTAAAAGAGAAAAATGGGACCCCTGATATCATAGTGCCTTGGGAAGAGAAGGACCTTCCTTTGTCCCCAACACCCTCTCAGAGAGTCCGTGAATGGTGGGGGGATTGCAGAGAGAGAGAGAGAGAGAGAGGGAGGGATTTGGGAGGCGACCTATCACTAACAAAAAGCAGGGGTGGGGTGGTGAGTGTAGGGGTGGGGCGAGAGAAGGAAAAATGGGTCGCTAAACTGGAGATAAGAGTCCTTCCCAGAGGTTGAGACCAGGGCTGCTGGGGACCCACCATTCAACTCTGCTCTTCTTACAACTTAATCGCTGCCCTTGCCCCCCTCTTCTATGAAATTCTGCAGAGGCGAGGAGCGTCCAAATCACTGGGAGACTTCTGAGTCACAAGGCACTAGGTGAAGACAAAACATTCGCCTTATTATAAGGAACCTGTCGTAGACAGAAACAGACACCACAATGCATAGTTGTTGTTTTTTTTAAATAAATACCATGCTGTCAAACCGGAGACTGACTGGCTGTTAGATAATTTGGCAACGGCAGTGGAGCAAATGTTCAGGAGAGGTGAGTATTTTTCCACTATTCCAGAAGGCTGGGAGCATAAACAGCAACAATTTCTGCAATCAATCTTTCAGCGGCGTCCATCAAATCGGGCTTTCAAGTTTAATGCTGAATAAAATACCCTAAAAGCAGCGGAGAGCGAGCCCAGACGGAACATCTTGAAAGTGGCAAAGCCGAAAGGGAGCGCGTGCACTTTCCACGTGAACGTTTCGCAGCGTCAGAAAATGCAGCACGTTACGGTAATCAGTCTGTGGCTTTCTTCGGGTTGCAGTCCCTTTTCACAGTCCCAGGGGAATTCGCGTTTTCACTGTAAGGACGTACTGTCACAGCAGCCCAGGCCGACGTGATGGTATCAGAACGGGGGAGCCGTTAGCCGGACACCCTGTCCTCTCTGATAAACTAGGACGCTCCAAGAGCAGAGAGAGCCTACGTGGCAGGTGTGTCCCCAGGAAGAGCCAGACAGCCCTTCGTGCCAACCGTCGCGCAGCCCTGTTTGCCTGGATCGGGGACCAAGGGCACAGCCAGGGAGCGTGAGGGTGCAGCGACGGCCTTGCCCACGGGCGAAGGGATTGGCTAATAATAGTTGTGTTTACACCAGGGAGAACTGAAGCCACAGCAGAAGGGGAAACTGAAGACATTAAATTCTAGTAGAGCTAATTTTGGAAGAGAGGGCAGAGTGCTGAGGGAAATGAAACGAGATAAAGCTGTTGGAGAGAAAGCCACGAAGGAAATAGAGAGCGTTCAAAGATAAATTAATGCAGGACCAAAATCACTACAAGCTCCCCGGTCATAAATAATCCGACGGGGGGGGGGGGGGGGTGGCGGGAAAGCCGAGATGGACTGAGAGTGAGAATCAACAGTAAGAGAAACAGAAAGGCCGTATATTAAGCATTTGTGGAAGTGTAGGCAATCAAGGATTGGCGAAACAGCACTTCCTGAGTGGAGATTAAATGTGGAGAGGTAATTCTCTCCTTGGACAAGTACCTCTGTTTACTCCTCTGTACATTTCCTCCCAGTTCCCTTTCTGCCAGCCTATAAATACTCTTATTAGTGCTTTTCTGTCTGGCAGCCACCGCAAGTCTCTTGATTCAGCTCATGTTTATTCCCATATGCTCTCGATTGAGGGTAGGGAGGCAGTTCATCTGGAGATCGGGGAGAGCCCACCTCCGAGAAAATTCTAAGGACCTAGGCAATGGCCGCCCTGTGTGTTTGGTGAGAATATTTCCCTCAACATCACAACAACAGGTGAGGGAAAAGCTTCTGAGGAACCTAATGAATGAGTCAAGATGTCGGCAGTAGGTATTTAGAGCACTGGCTCCTTAGGGAGAACACAGAGTCACCGATGAAGGCACAACCATGTGTCTCTGTCCTATTGTTCCCTGAGGGACGGTCCTCTGAACTCCATGGGAAAAAAAGCACACATCTATCCGTGTGGCTTTGCACAAGGGTAAGGAAGGCACAGGAGACCTACAGGTTTTAAAGCCTTAATTCCCTGGTAAGTAGGTCAAATGGAAGCCTGCAAATTAAAAATGGAAATCAGGAAGGGGCAAAAATCATACCTCATGGCTAAATCACCAGCAACTGACTACAACTCAGCATGGCAAAGGAGAAAAATAATAATAATAAAGCAAATCCTCTGATCCGTGGAAATCAAATACACGTACCAGCAAGCACACATGTTTGGCAATCCGAAATGGCATGAGTTTTAATATTTCACTTTAATGGAGTTTTGGGGGTCTCAGTTTGGTGGAGGGCTTGCATTCGGCACAAAGAAGACTCTGAAAAATATGTCTAAACACTAGTAGTTACTACTTAGAGGCAAGTACTTCCTGATCCTTGACTGGAGGCTCTGCTGGGGGCTGACCACAAGTCAGGAATCCCCAGACTCCTCTGCCGTCTTTGTGTGAGCTATGCTTGGAGGAGAGCAGACATGGCTAGACCCTCTACGATAGAGATGGTAACATTTCCTCCCTAGGAAATCTGGTGAGAAAGAGTCTCAGAAAACGGAGTCAGGGTTGGAGCTAGCTGAAAGACTGAGGACGGCAGGCTGACTCCGGATGCTGGGGAAGGCTGGGGAGGAAGAGGCTATGCTTGGCTGTCGTAATGCCCTAGCTCACGCGTAGTCCATCAGCAACCAGAAATAAGGAGAGTGATGTACCAGGCTGAGTGGAGATCCGCCCCCCGACCCCCCACCCACAATGTGGCTTTATTTGGAGATGGGGTCGGTGCAGATGTTAAGACGAGGTCTTACCGGATGAGGGTGGGCCCTAAATCCGATGGCTGGTATCCTCAGAAGACAGATCCAGAAACACACACGGGGAAGACGGCCATATGGAGATAAGCAGAGATTCGAGTTATGTAGCTACAAACCTAGGAAGGCTAAGGAAGGCCAGCAACCACCAGAAGCCGGAAGAGACGAGGAAGGACTCATTCTCGGCACCTGCAGAGAACATACGATCCTGCTGACACCTTGATTTTGGACTTCTAGCCTCTGGAATGGCAGAGAATAAACTTCTATTGTTTTAAGCCATTCAGTGTGTGGTGCTTTGTCACGAGAGCTCAGGGAAACCGGTGCAACAGCTATCGAAGGCACGGATTCCGCCAATAAGTGACGAAAGGAATAAAGAAACAGAATGACTGCAGAAAGCTGACCCAAAGACAATAAAAGCACAGCTTCTCAGGACCTTTTGCCACAGAGTAAACAACCCGGGGTGGCCCACACACATGGTAGGTGGTAGGGGGTAAAGTCAGAGGAAATTTTTAAGGTCAAGTCTCAGGATGATGTTTGTGTGCAGGAAAGGAGCACTTAAACCCCCACTGGCCAGATACTTCAAAGGGAACACTGGGGCAGAAAAGAAAGCATCTTTTGTTTGCAAGGGGCAGTGTTTGGGGCTGCTTCCTGCTGGAAGCTCACAGCCCAGGGGAAAGATAAATCATCTTCCTAGGCAGGCTGCAAGGAGACACCAGAGGGTCTGCTGGAATCTGTATCGGAGGAGATTCGGGCACTGAGAAAAAGCCATGCAAGTCAGGCTGGGCAGGCCTGAGGGGCAAGTACTTGCTTCTCAAGTATTCTTCCACTTGCCCATAGCCTTCTTCTGTTTCTCCTTCTTCTGTTTCTCCAAGTGTGATTCCAAGCCTTCAAGACCTGTCCTGAGGCCCCTGGCCCCCTCCTCCTATTCTCTTCTTTCTTGGCTTTGTACATCCATGCAGTGCACTTCACAGAGGAAATTCAGGCCCTTCATCACACGTTCCCTCAAGTCCCTGCCCCCGTTCCTGCAAGCGCGGGCCTTGTGCCTTTCCCTCCTGGCCTGAAAGAATAGGGGTCTCCCTCATGTTCAAAGTCAACTTCTCCACCTGTTCTCTGTATCTTTCATGCTTCTCAGGGCCCTTGATCCACCAGCTATCTCCTCTTTCGTGTCCTCAGCCTCTTCTTGTCACTTCAGTAGAGAATATATTCAACCTTTCTCAACTTAGGAACCTCTCCCTGGCTGCAGTGAGAGCTCACATCACCCTCAGTAATTACTCTCTCCTACTCCTTCTGTTCTTGAAGTTTCTTGGAAGGACAGACTGCATTCAGCAGGCATATTGTTTTTTTGCACCATCTTGCTACAGATCTGTCTTTGGCCCCACCATTACACCATGACGCTGAATCCTAGCTAAGGTGGTTGCCCAATCAGTGAACACTTTCTCGTCTCACCTAGTTCAGAGCTCTGCGGCATTTGCCCTTGGCCTCCTTGAAATTCTGTTCTTTGACTTTGATGGCACTCCTCTCTTGTGTTTCTCCTACCTCTGTGGAAACTCTTTTTCTATCACCTTGTCTTGATCTCTTTTTGTTTCCTCATCACCCCACGGTCTTCCAATACCGGCTCGCCACTTTTGTTCTGAACCTTCTGTTTTCTGCTCTAAGAGCAAAATGCTTGGAAACACACTGCCCGCACAATACCGTCCACACCCATCTCTTAATACATGCTGAAGAATCCCACATACATATCCACAGCTCTGTTCTTTCTCCTTATGTTCATGTCCCACAGGCCCTCCCGATGTGACATGTCCAAAGTTAAACTAATCATCCTGCTCAATTACTCGTTTGCCCACCACACCCCCCAATCAAATACCTTGTTCTCCTCCCTAGATTCTTTCTTTCACTACTGATAATTCAACTTTCTTTCTTTCTTTCTTTCTTTCTTTCTCTCTTTCTTTCGAGAGAGAGCATGCAAGTGAGGGAGAGGGGCACAGGGGAAGAGAGGGAGAATCTTAAACAGTCTCCATGCCCAGCGAGGCTCGATCTCACGACCCTGGGATCATGACCCGAGCTGAAATCAAAAGTCAGGCACTCAATTGAATGAGCCATCCAGGGCCCCCCCTCCCCCAACTCAGGTTTCTTGACGTACCAAGTATCTAGGTTCTTGGTCCTGAGTTTAGAAATAAGTGAGATCTCAGAGAACAGCGGGAAAAGAAATTCAAGCAAATACATAGGTTGTAATCTAACAAAAGAAGCAAAACCAGAAGTCATGTGCAAGATATAGAGGCAGCATGGAAGAGAGGAGGATTGTCTGGATCAGACTAGGAGGGAGATTAGGTCCGCCGTGCGAGGAAATGAATGCTCTTAAAGGTAGATGAGGTAGTCTCTTCCCTCCAAGAGCTGTTGGTCGGTCTCAGTGAGTGCCTAACACCAGCAATCCATCACTCGAGCCTGAATCCCCAGAAAATCTGATCAATTTTCCCCAGTTACACATGCAAAGATATCTCAAAACTTATCTCTTGGACAAATTCAGTTTATCTCCTAATTGGCTTAATTTACATTTCACCACAATCTACCTTTATGAGAGCAAGGATTTTGTCTTCTTTGGCCACTTCTTTATCACACATGATGAGTTGAATTTCTGCCTACAGTGGGTGTTTAATAAATAGCTGTTGAATGCGAGAACGCTCCAGAGTGATATTCCTAAAACCTAGATTTTATCGTGTCACTTTATAAATCTTCAGGGCTCCTCATTGCAAACGAAGTACCATTGAAAGTGGGCTGGGCAAAAAAAATCCCGTTATATTCCAGTCTCCTCAAATTTTATCAGCAAATTATTTACTCAGTCGTCTGTGTCTCTAAGTGTACTGTTCCCTCCTTTCAAATACATTTACCTTGCTTGTCCTTAAAATGGACTTCTCTCTGACTCTTTTTTAAGTTGTTTATTTGTTTTAGTAAACTCGACATCCAACATGGGGCTCACACTCATGACCCTGAGATCTAGTTGGGTGCTCTGCCGACCGAACCGCCCAGCACCCCAAGATGGTCCTTCCCATTTTTTAAAATTCAAGCATCTTCTCTTTATTTCCCTCCTTCATTCTCCTCGACCAAACAAGACCATGACTTGTTCTTGACCCTCTGTGCTCTTAGAGTCTCACAATATTTGTCACTAATTATCTCTTTGATCCATTTACAAAGCCACTTCCCCAATAAAATCGTGAGCTCCTTGAAGACAAGGCCTGGGAGTCAGAACAAAAAAATCAACCTAATTAGCATGTGATGGTGTCATTATGGGGTCCAAGAGAAAACCGTAAGAATAAACAAATACAGGCTGATTTGAGATGCTCCTTCTATTATAAGTATATTCCTATCTCCCTGGGTGAAATTATATTACATTTATATAAGAAGGCAATCAAGTGTGTAATATATTTAGAAAGCGTTCTATCAAAATGGTTCAGGTTTTTAAAAATATTTGGGAGCTTACAGAGGATAAGCTTTAATTATCTAAAGACTCATTGATATGGAACACTTCATTGCCTTCCCAAACTAGATAAATGGATATCTACAAAGGTTACAAAACATTCAGCAACACCTTCAGAGCAAACAGTGTGATCCGCACCACTGAGCCCCAAAGGAAAAACTAGAAAGACTAGGATAAAAGCCACAAAACTGGGGAGACTATGAAACATTCAGCAGGAGAAAAGAGGAGGGCTAGGATGCTGCAGGAGGGACAGTGTTCTCCAGGCCTGAAAGAGAACTTTCTTCTTTAAGGCAGGAAGGAAGGCTGCCTCTTACAGAGTGTTTACAAAATCAAGATATTTAGCACGCCTTTGACTCTCTTGATTTGCAAAGCACGGTTATGAATATGAACTAATTGATCAACCTGCAAAACACTCTTTAGAATTCGGGGACACTGGATCCCCTTTAAAGGGCAGAGAACACACTTGCAGAAGTCACGTAGCATACTACGGTTGGGTCGGGATCCTCAGGAGCAATGAGGCCACCCCCAGCAGCTGTAACTTGGTCAGGTCTGAGCCTTGGGCCAGCGCTTCCCAAGTCCTGGAACCTTCATAACATAAGTTTAGCTGATAAAGGACACCTTTTTCCCACAGCTTTATTGAGAAGGACACACATTTTGAATTTCGATAGTTGATTATCGAAATCTGACTTTGGAAGGTTTATAAGTAGAGTATCTTATTCATGATGTCAAAATGCTTACGATGACTAAAAAAGCGAAAAAAAGAAGTCTATTCAAAGAAAAAGAGCAATAGTGTTGACATCCCGTGCCTACGGAAAAAGCCACCAGGGTGATTTTATACGAATAACTGAAGTTTGAGAAAATGTTGAATGAGGAAAATGTTCGCTTCCGTTGTTTCAAATTTGTGCCAGCTTGATCTCCATGTATGTCACTAAGTAAGGCTAAAGTTGTGAAGTTTTCACTTCTGATCAGGAGTCAAAGGGAAGGAATAGAAATAGGGATTTGCTGTGGGGAAAGGGAACGAATAGGAAAAGCCTTGCTGATTCTAGAAACCAGTTAATGAACCCCAGTGGAAAGAAAGGCACAAAACAGGTTTCATGAAGATGTGGCTCTGTTTTAGTTAGGATTTGGCTCTCTTGAGGGCCCTGGGGAAATGGGCACCTCATTTTCTAGACGGGCCCCAGAGAACCAGCACTCACTCGGCATCCTTCTTGCCAGCCTCTCAGCAAACAGCACGCAGCAGTGGGTCAGTCTAACCATGGACAACGCTCAGAGCCCGGCTTTCTTAGTAGAGACGAGGATCCTCAAGTTGTCAACCAAAGAGAAAAAATAGAGTTGGGGACTTATCTTGAAGTTTCCTTTTTCTCTCCTTTTTTTTTTTTTTAAATTACCTACCTCTTCTAATTTTATGCTTGTAATTGATGAGCATTTAACAGAAGAAACAAGACTGAGAAATGGAAGAGAAGAGGAGACGCGGAGGCCTATCCCTTCTGCATGATCACTGAAGCAGAGGCAGGATCCAGATGGGCCAGACTGGAGGTCTATAACATCACGTGTCAGCCACTAAGGGACGCTCTGTGGTGTCCTATGCAAAGATCGAGTCTCCAGCCCTAGGACATCTCTCTGCCTCGTCTCTGCCCACTCCTGCTCAAATAGACCATTCTCTCAACCTCGTTGGTACCTCTTTGTTTTCCAAGACTCAACCCAAGCTCTCTTCTTTCCAAAGACTTCCTTGGTTCCTGTGTTCTGAGTCAGATCCAAATGCTCTAGGCTCCCGTGGTCCCCCTGCCTCCCTCCTGACTCCCCCCCACCCCGCCTCCCCAGTTCTCTTACTGGATCCTTCAGCAGATGCTTACTGAGCACCTAGTGTGCTCCAATGAATGTTCTAAGCACTAGAGCTCCCAAGAGCAACAGCCCTGTTTTCGAGGCATGTCCAAGGAAGAGGGGGGAGTGGAGGGGGGGTAGGGAAAAAAGCACCCCCCAAACACCCCAAAATCATAAACAATATAATTTTTTAATTAAAATTTTTTAACGTTTATTCATTTTTGAAACACAGAGAAAGACAGATCATGAGCGGGGAGGGGCAGAGAGAGAGGGAGACACAGAATCCAAAGCAGGCTCCAGGCTCTGAGCTGTCAGCACAGAGCCTGACGCGGGGCTCGAACGCACAAACCATGAAGTCGTGACCTGTGTGGAAGTTGGACGCTTAAACGACTGAGCCACCCAGGCTCTCCATAAACAATGTAATTTTTTATTCCAAAAGTTTTGTGATGCCAACAAAAAGGGTCATGTTGTCATGACCTGACGAGAGCTGTTTTCTCTACATCGGGAGACAGAGGAGACCTCTCTGAAGAGATCACTTTAAGCTGAGGCCTTAATGACGCACACAAAAAAAAGTCGTAAATGGGAAGATCTGGAAGGTCCGCAGCAACAGCATAGGAAAAAGTTCTAAGAAGAGGACGAGCGTTGGGGGAGTTTCAGGAATGGAAACAAGGCCAGTGGGGCTCGAGTGGAATGAGTGAGGCAGGGTCAAGATGAGGTCTTGAGGTAGGTAGAGGCCAGGGCCAACGGGGCTTTTTAGGCCGTGGAAGGGATGTGGGTTTTCTTCCAAGGGAAATGGGAAGCCGCCTACAGCGGCCATTTTCAACCCAGGAGGGGTGGGAGGACCTCATCGTAATCACCTGAAGAGCTACTTTTTAAGACACCCCTGTTTGCCAGACATTCTGATTCCTCACGTCTGGGGTCAGCCAGGAACCACATCTGGTGAACCGTTGACCCAGGTGCTCTGGAGACACCCCAACCTTGACGTGTTCCAAACGGCTCATCTTCTTCCCGCTCACCCTTCCCTTGCCTACACCTGTCCGACCTGCCCCTCCTGTGTCCCATCTGTGACCCTGGCCATCCTTCGTCACCTAAGCTGGGAATCAGAACCCTCCCGAGTTCCTCCTTCACCTTCACAACCTAATCAGGCCGAAGCCCATCCATTTGATCATCAAAATGTCTCTTTTTTTTTTTAATTTTTTTTTAACGTTTATTTATTTTTGAGACAGAGAGAGACAGAGCATGAACGGGGGAGGGGCAGAGAGAGAGGGAGACAGAATCGGAAGCAGGCTCCAGGCTCTGAGCCATCAGCCCAGAGCCCGACGCGGGGCTCGAACTCACGGACCGCGAGATCGTGACCTGAGCTGAAGTCGGACGCTTAACCGACTGAGCCACCCAGGTGCCCCCAAAATGTCTCTTGACATGGCTCCTTCTCTCCACTGCCAGCTGAGTCCGTCCAGTTTCCTCCCCCCCTCCCTCACAGCGCCCTCCGACTCGCCAAGCCACGGTCTCCACGTGCAGAGCATCCCCCTGTCCGCAGTCAGCCTTTTCTCTCCAAACCAAGGAACGTGGCTGCCGTAGGCAAGTCTGTCTGAGAGGGAGTATCCCCGCATTTGCCTTCAGGCATTGCTGACCTTCTTTCCTGGTGAACGTCACTGGTGACTCCACGTGCTTCCAGAATCAGTCTCCGTGATGCATCAGACCCTTTTGAATCTGTCTCAACCGATGTCCCTGCACCTCCCTACCATTCGATTTCCTACCATCGCTTCTTGCTTCTAGAACATTCCCTGCCTTTTCACGCCTCTCTGCCTTCTCACAAGCTCTTCCCTCTGTCGAGAATGCTCTTCTCCCCATGCAAACCGCACTTGTTTTTTTAAGTTCCAGCTCAAACGACTCCTCCTCCAAACGTGTAGGTGCCCCACATACAGCACTTAGCACTTTGTATTTTCAGGACTTCTCGTTTGGGTTATAAATATTTTGAATCCCCACGAGCCTCTCGAGAGCAGAGATTGGGTCTTACTTATCACTTTATTTCTAGCCCCTAGTATAGCATCTAACTGGCACAAAGTGCTCAAAAAGGTATTCGTTGAACCGATGAATTACCTTTGCCCCTTACCCCCATTTGCCATATATTTTGGTGCCCAACTCCCCCTTTGCAAGCAAACAAAAACAAACAAGGCCCCAAATTCCAAGCCAGTTCTCTTCAATGGCCCCTGTGGATACGTCCTTAGCCACAGCCTTAAATAACGTAAGGTGACGCTAAACTGGAATTATCTTGGCACTGTAACTGCATCTGAGATTCAACTGAGTTTAGGCCAAAAGATTTCATTTTTCGAGTGGTTTGCCAAAATGGCTAAAACAGAAACAGGCAGGCACTGCTTTAAATATAGTTTGCTTCCTCTTCTGTTCGGGGACTTACTGGCCCACTTTGAAACTGGCGAAAGCTCTCCAGGGGAGAAAAGCGGCGATCATTCCTTTAAGTTTAACTACAGGTAGGACAGCCACTCGGAGACACCGGATCGTTTGAACTATTTGTCCTGGCACTTTTATTTGGGTTTACCTGATATAGTGCTCTGCTAAGAACTTGCTAATGAAAAAGTGGTGTTATTAACGTTTGGCTGTGCTTAGAAGTCTAGGCAAGAAGGTCAGCAAGATCCAGAAAGAAGATGTCAGTCTGCCTCCCCTAGAGGCTTACCCGCCGCAGCCACAAAGCAGAACACAGAAAGCAAAGGCAGCCGTACGGCCGAGCTGGAAGACTTTTGATGCATAATCACATTGAAACACTACCAGAGCCTAGGGATAAGGGGCCACCATTGCACAGAGAAGACCTCTGTTTTGGCTCCTTTGAGTTGTTCAGCTGTATTCATCCTTGCACAAACAATGGCAAGGAGCTTCCTGGAGCTGTGCTCTCATTCTGTACAATGCGTGTTGCCCAACTTCAGGGTGAAGTCAGGTTTCCATTTGCTCATCTATAAAATAGGGGAATTTTCAGGTCTAGGAGAGTAAGAGTCTTGGCGGTCAGAGGAGCTGAAGATTGCTGACGAGGAGGCATGTCACCTGTCAGGGAAAGCTGCAGAAAAACTTGGACCGGGACCTGGGAAAATGCGCCAGATGTAGAGGGTAAGAGTGGAGGAGAGGACCGTACTGAACGGGAGGTTGGTGTGCAGATCGCAGAGACTGGAAAGGGGGAACCACGTCCGGAGGGCAGTCGGCTAATCACTTTGGTAGGAGAGCAAATCCCCCCATATCTGTCATTTAAATCTTATCTGCCAACAGCAGTCAAGTTCCTTTAGAGGCTGACCGCCTGACTGAGGGCCAGGAAAGGCAGGCAAAAAAAAAAAGACATAGTTTATGTCCCCCAAATAACTCATAGTCTAGTCGAGGAATCAGACTTGTAAACAAGTTCCGAGCAATATGACTGATGCTGTGGGAAGAGGTATAAACAAGTGCCTGGAAAGCACACAGGGGGGCTGCCTGATTGTCTGGAGGAATCACAGAAACCTTCGGGGAGGTGATGCCTTTGGGACTGGGTCTTCAAGACAAGCAGGAGCTTGCTAAGCACGGGAAAAGAGAGCTCAGGCAAAGAGGATCTCTCTGAGCCTTTCCTCTTGCTATCGCTCAACATGAACCCTCAAATACTTCCAATTTCCTTAATGTTTCTCACGTATGCCAGACTCATTTTCATCCCACTCTCTCTGCTCATTATCTGTCTCGTGTGCCAAGCCTGGGATGCCCATTCCTAAATGCCAAGGCCCAGCACCCCCCTGCAGCCTTCCACGTGCTCTCCCCAGCTATAGTTAGTTGGAGAAATGATATTAATGCAGATACGTCTCAGATACCCAGAGATGAGGCAAGGCAGTGGAGAGCAAGCAGTGTAAAAGCTGGCATAAACGCATACCAACGCATTGCTCATTGGGGTCCTTCAACTCCTGTTCCCAAAAACATCTCGGGAAGGTGCAATGCCAAGTTAACAAATGGCTGCCACTATTCCAGCCTACAGTGTTCTCTCCCTGCTTTGAAATTCTAAAACACTGTTAGTTTGTACTGCCAACTTAGAATATATAAATGTATCATTTTAAAAATAAAGTCATCATTTTAATTGTTTCTCATGTGTCACTAACTAGACAATAGTTAGTCGTATCTCGCTAACTCCGCGACAAGCTCCTTCGTGACAGGATTGGATTCTCACGGTCTTCTGTACGTAAGTAGCACGACCCTGTGCCCCGGGGCACCAGGAGCAATCCCAGTTACACCAATTGTGAGCGTGCCCTGGTGAGAAGGCGCCCAATAGCCAGTCTTGTCCAGGAAATATCCATCCACTCCGTTGTAGGCACACAAAAACCATTTAATGGATTGACATTTTTCCAAATTTCCACCAACCACCTGGTCCTAAAGACACAATGTCTCCCATCATTGCCTAGCCTGCATGAAGGGCTCTGAAGTATCCACTGGATCCAATGTCACCATTTTGTGCAAACGATTCCATGAGCTACAACTCTAACCCTGACATGCTGTGCTATTTTCAAGAATTCCATTCTTCCCTCACCCCAGTCACCTAAACTCACGTTGTCCAGAACCCAGCCTCACCACCTCATCCCAATAGCTGCTCTGTCTCCTTCGTTCACTCTCTTGGTGAATGGCATCCATTCTGCTGCTCAAACCAAAACCCTGGGAGACATCTTTTACTTCTAACTAGACTAACCATAAAACTCCCCGTACAAGCTGTTGCACTCGTGAGAGCGAAATAAGGCCACTACTAGTAAATTCTCTGTCACAACTAAGACTGTTCTGGACAAACCAGAATCTACAGCAACTCCACTTCTTCCTTTCACTGCTTCCTGCCTTGAAATCAAGTAATTCACTGACAAGTCCTGTCTCCTAAGTCTCTCCCAGGCCCTGCCCCCATTTCTGTCACCATTATCTCTTGCTTAGATTATTGTAACAACTTCCGGGGCACCTCGGTGGCTCAGTTAGGCATCTGACTTCTGCCCGGGTCATGATCTCGCCGTTCGTGGGTTCAAGCCCCACATCGGGCTCCGCGCTGACAGTGTGGAGCCTGCTTCGGATTCTGTGTCTCCCTGTCTCTCTGCCCCTCTCCTGCTCGTGCTCTGTCTCTCTCTCAGAAATAAATAAGCATTAAAAATTTTTTTAATAAAAAAAAGATTATTGTGACAACTTCTTTTTTTTTTTTTTTTTTTTAAATTTTTTTTTTTCAACGTTTATTTATTTTTGGGACAGAGAGAGACAGAGCATGAACGGGGGAGGGGCAGAGAGAGAGGGAGTCACAGAATCGGAAACAGGCTCCAGGCTCTGAGCCATCAACCCAGAGCCCGACGCGGGGCTCGAACTCACGGACCGCGAGATCGTGACCTGGCTGAAGTCGGATGCTTAACCGACTGCGCCACCCAGGCGCCCCAATTGTGACAACTTCTAAACACATTTCCCTGCTCACAGTCTTGCAAGTTTCCAGTCTACTTTCCACCTAACAGAGGGATCTTTCTAAAACGTACATTTAATCATCTCATGGCTTAAAAAACTCATCAATGGTGTCACTTTTTTTTTAAAGATAAAAGTTTTTTTAAAGATAAAAGTTCAGGGTCCCCAGTAGGGTCTCCACTGACCACTTCAACACCTTCTTCCATTACCTTTGTCTCTTATCGCCCTTAAAATTCATGCTACAGCCAGACTGATGTACTTTAGGGTCCCTGAAAAGGCTGTCTCACCATGCAATCTGCCCAGGGCCCCAAACCCTTCTCTTCCTTCACATCTTTCACACGGTGAACTCTTCTTTATCCAGCAGTACCCTTTCAGTCTTTCCCACAAGGCTTACAACTAGTTTCCATCCAGCAACTGAATTCACGACTCAGCTGAAACACCAATCTAACCATGTCACTTCCGTGATGAAACAATTCAGTGATTTCCAATCTATAGCAGGAAACCCAAGCTCCTTAGTAGATCTCTGGCAACATGGATGTCTCACTGCTCTGTCTTTAGCTCTTACTGTTTCTTGTGCCTCAAAGGCTCCTCTACGTTTTCAGGGGGTGCCGGGTTTGAATTTTGGTTGTAACGCTTTTTAGTGGGTGATATTGGGCAAATTCCTAATCCTTCTCTGTAGGTTTTATCCTCGATACAATAAGCATGGATAATCATAGTATCTATCTCAGAATCTTTGTGAAGATGAGTTGCATGAACACTTTAATTAGTGCACATAATAAAACTTCCAACAAATCTTAGTCGTCGTCATTAGCATCATTGTTATTGATGTCCTAGACCTCATCCTCTTCAAGAAATCTTTGTTCGACTTCCGGTTGCATTCATGCATTTGAAAATATTTTTAAAACCCCTACAGTCTACCAGAGACCCTCTAGATACTAAGCAATAAAGGTGACTAACGTACTCACTGTCATCAAGAATATCATAGTCTAATTCTCCTTCCATATCCCTAGTGGTAATTGTATCACTACAGTTCACAACAGTGTGCCCATGTCACCTGTCCATACGTCACCTTCTCCATGAGACATTGATCGTCAGAGGCCAAAAGGGATGTCTTCACTCTTGGTCCCATGGTGCCAAGTACACTTCCTGGCACAAAGCAGGTTCTCAGTTAGTGTTTGTTGGGCTGAACAAATACCATCGTTCTGGTCTCACACAACAACTCTTGGCAAATATTCTGTAAGCAAGTCTCAAATTCATAAAAACCAGTTTATACCTGTTCTAAAATTCCCTTTCTTGTTTCTGCTGTGCTGAAAAAAAAAGTGCTACTGTACCGTTTGTTTATTATTTCTAATAATTTCAGAAGTCTGCAGACTTTAGATGCAAAATGTGCTAAAGCTTGTTATAAGTTGGGGATGGTAGTGAAACAACACTTATTTTGGCTAACATTTCTCAGTAAGCTCCATAAAAATAATCATTGGGTACTCTTCCAAAGTAGCAATAACAATCCTGTACTGTGGACAAACTTCAAGATCAGCCAAACTTCAGGCCATCTGTCCATCCCTTCGTCATCCATCCATCCACTCACCCATTCATTCACCAATTATATCAATTAAGCTTAAACTCTATGATCAGAATGGCGTTAAGGCACTAACGCCTTTCACATTGTGGTATTTCTTCTACAATTTTCAGCATTAAAAGTAGGAGTAAAGGAGAAGACAGTACATGTCTAATTTCTCCTTAGCACATTTATTATTGCCATTTTAAATGTTTATTTATTTTTTGAGAGAGAGAGAGAGAGAGAGACAGAGAACAAGTGGGGGAGAGGCAGACAGACAGAGGCACACAGAATCCAAAGCAGGCTCCAGGTTCCAAGATTTCAGCACAGAGCACAAGGTGGGGCTTGAACTCACGAGTTGAGCCATGAAATCATGACCTGATGCTCAACCAACTGAGCCACCCAGGCACCCTGATTATTGGCATTTTTATTTAACCATATGTATTTTTTTAATCAGAGTTTCTGATAAATATGCCATGTTTGGGGGAAAGTCATCTTTCTACGAAAGCAAACTATTTTTTAAGCTGCTTTGAGAAAGCAAACATGAGTAAACAGATAAAAGTGCTGAGAATTTAATAGAACTAGAACCTCAAGGCCTAATGAGTAAACGGAGAGAGATGGTCATGTGGTTCTAAGTTAAACAGTGAACTCCCCAGTGCTCCCTTGGCAAATTGTAATCATTACCAGTGCCAAGTGTGCTAATAACATTAATAAATCCAATCTCCCAAACCAAACTTAATTGACCTGGAATAATTGCAAAGGACACCAGTCATAGTAAAAGGAAAAATGATTTCCATGAACTTCTGTGGTGGCACACTCTTAGAAGTAATGCATCAAGCAACAGGTTCTTCTAAAACCCCATAAGAGCTTTTCTATCACTCTAGTCCACGGTTTTCCACACTCTCCAAAGATTTGGGTCTCTTTTGGGTCAAGAAAGTAAGATCTCCAGGCCTAGACGTGCCATTTCTTGGGGAGTTATAAAGGCTCACCTGCTGAAAAAGGTGTGGACAGCATGCCAAGCCAGGACATCTCGAGGGTGGTAAAAAGATTGGGCCAGATCAATGATGACAAGGACATAATCACACACTTAGTCTTGCAAGAAGAGATACTTTTCAGGAGCCCTGAGCATGCCAACTTTTAACCAAGCTCCGTTAACTTCACTGAACATCAGCAAGCAAAGGTTTTTATGATTACTTTGCACAGTCTATTCCTGTGGAGACAATTAGGAGGCTGGAAGGATTTAGGGCAATTCCCACATTTACCTATCTTCCTTCTGCTGTACATGGGGTCCTATACAAACCAAGACAGATATATCCAATTATGATAACTGATGATAACATCCCAGAAAAGCTTGCCTTTCCTCTCTGTTTCAAAATCACTGCCACATTTTCCAGGTGTTTCCCTTGAGAATGGACCATCAGCACCTCCCACAGTATGCTGGCCACCTACTCTCCCGGAAGCAACAACCCCCAAGCTCAACAGCAATATCTGAAGTCACTTTCTTCCTTGAGGTCGTTTTATAGCATGTGTCTCATCTTGAAATCTGAAAAGGCTGGCAAGTAGGACTTCCTCCATGGAGGGACATAGGGAAACATTCTGCCAAAGAACAGCAGAACTTCTGGATTCTTCCATTGTCTGCAAGATCCTAATTCATCATTAGTAATTAGTCAGTGTTTTCTAGGATTTCTTAAGTCTTTCTAGTAATCTAAAAAATGTAAATACTGTCTTTTATATCTTATCTATGGATTTTGTTCCTTCGCCTTGAATTCTATTTTTCTGGTTACTTACTTATTCTAGAATCATCTAATGAAATCATCAGCTCAGTAGTTGGATGCTCCTGTCTTCTCCTGTCACCCAGAAGCATCTCTCTGCCTGGACGCAATCAACGACTCATGGACAGGGACCATGGGGAACCTCTGAGAGACCAGGAAAATCAGGCCAGCCTTCCCAGGTGCTGGAGTGAACCTGCAGGAAGCTTGCAGGCAAATGTGTATTTTGGGACATCAGCACTGCATATTTAAAGTTAAATCTCGGAGCGCCTGGGTGGCTCAGTCAGTTGAGCAGCCGAACTTCGGCTCAGGTCATGATCTCGCAGTCAATGGGTTCGAGCCCCGCGTCGGGCTCTGTGCTGACAGCTCAGAGCCTGGAGCCTGTTACAGATTCTGTGTCTCCCTCTCTCTGACCCTCCCCCATTCATGCTCTGTCTCTGTCTGTCTCAAAAATAAATATACGTTAAAAAAATTTTTTAAAAAAATAAATAAAGTTAAATTTCCCGTTACACATTGGTCTTTCTTTCTTTCTTTCTCTCTCTCTTACACACACACACACACACACACACACACACAAACACGTAGAAACAAGTTGTTTCTCACTGTGTCTGTCTTTTTCTGTAACTCTCCACTTTTCTCTGTGGCTCTACCTCTTTATGTCTCTCTTTATCAACTACTTCTCCAATGTTACTTTCTCCAGTGTATCTCTTTCACTAAAACAAGAAAACCCTATTGTCCAATGGCTGCCACCAATTGGTTGCATGAGCCGGTGCGACCTACCCCATTTTTAGGCTGTTTTTCTATAAGACCTGACAGGATAAGTGTTTTCCAGGGAAGAAGGAATTGCTGCTTTTGTATTCTCATGATTTGAATGCTTAAGAATGGTCTAACAGTTTGCCAAAAGGTATATAGAGAAGAAGCATGCCTCTTCCCTTTATATGGAATATGGAATGTCTGTCTTCTAATGGTGCTCAGCCAGTTCAGGAATTTGATAACTTTATAAGAAGTGATAAGGAGCTGAAGCCCAAGTCACATGCCATCAAGATTCTTACTAAGGCTATTCTGATGACTTTAGAAAATTGATGGTTTTCAATCCTTACTATAGGAACATTTCAAACCAGCCTTCTACAAGTTTCTGATGAATACAATTAAAAGCAATTTCTTGTATCCACCCCTTCTCCACAATTCTATGCAGCAACTGCCTCAACATCTAGCACATATTCTGAGTGGAATCTTAACCAAACTTCATAACTGGGAGGAAGAAACTGGAGTGTTAGTAAGAAAGAGTAGGAAAGATAATCAGAGTACACAACAACACTATAGGAAAGCACCTTTTTAAACTTGGAATAAATATATTCCAAATTGGGAAACGGGCCACTAAAATAAATAAAAATTATGGGGCACCCGGCTGGCTCAGTCAGTTAAGCGTCCGACTTCAGCTCAGGTCATGATCTCACGGCTCGTGAGTTCAAACCCCATGTCAGGCTCTGTGCTGATAGCTTGGAGCCTGGAGCCTACTTCGGATTCTGTGTCTCCCTCTCTCTCTGCCTCTGCTCCCCATCTCAAGAATAAATAAACACTAAAAAAATTAAAATAATTAAAATAAAATAAATAAAAATTAACTAAAGTTCACTCATTTCTAAAGAACAGATCCAATAAGAGTGTTTTCCACGTACTAAATTGACATAGATTCTAAACTGAGAATACCCAATGCTGTTAAGGATATGGTGAAAAAGGCACTTTTAGGGTACTCATTACAGGATACAAAGGTTCTGGCATTTAGTCTGATGGCAATGTCAAAAAGCTTAAAATTTTTCATATTCTTTGACATAGTAATATAGAATTCTAAGAATATATTCTGAAATAGATTAAAAAAAATAATGCACACAGATGTTTGTTACAGCATTATTCATCACTGCATAGAGAAAGAAAAACTGCAAGCAATTTAAATATCCACAATTAAGGAAATAGTTAAGGAAAAATAGTTTGCAGATAATTTTAAATATAGAGATCTGCTTACAATAAAATGTTCAGAGAAAAAGAGCAAGATATAAAATGATCTAAACTATGATGATATGAGTAAGAAAAACAGAATGTGGAATCATAAGTATTTTTATCCTTCTGATTTTTTAAGGCCTTACAAAACCTCTACAATATGCAAATATTGCCTTAACAATCATCCTCAGAAAACTGTAGATCCAAAGACAGAAATTCAAACACTTGTATAAACCTCTGGACTCACCACACTATTCTCTGAAGCATGGCTCCTTGAGAAAAGAAACTGTATAAATGTTTCCTTCTGAAATTCTTAGACTCTCTGATAACTTTCTATATTTATCCTTTATTGAATTAAAATAACCACAGCCCTGATTACCCACCCGCACACAAGATTTTCAGAAATCTTTTGGAGCGGCTTCTCAAATTCTCTAGGGTTTTCTGCAGTTGCAGAAAATTCGGAGGGTTTAGCTAAACTGGAAGCTGCATGAAAACATGGTATTGCGAGTTGGCTTACAAAAGTTCCCGGTAAGATTTTAGCAGCCATATTTTGGCGGATAAATGAAATCATAAGACTGAATGAATCGTGCCCTGAGATTTCTTTGTCTGGGAAAGGCGACTCTTATTTAGAAACCTTTCCCCTGGGATCCTAGGCCTGGTTCCAGCATACCATAAGACTGTCAACTGTACCTACTCCCATCTAAACTTAGTAGGCTCTCAGAGAAACTGTTCACCCAATAATTCAATCTTGTTTTTGATTTGTGTATTCTGGGTACAGATATATGTACTAGGAATATTTTCTTAACAATGACTTTTTAAAGTTTTGATAAAATCCTATTTGTTATTTTTTCCCTAGTTTTAAGGTTTTTATGTTCTAAGAAATATTTGCCTACCCCAAGGTCAGAAAGATACTCTTCTATGTTTTCTCCTCGAATATTTATAGTGTTAGCTTTTAAGTATAAATCTATAATCCATCTTGAGTTAATTTTTGTGAAGCACCTGGTAGGTTTCAAAGTTGGTTTTCCTCTTGCATTTGTTCAATTGTCCCGGAATTATTTTGTGAATAAAAACTTTTTTTTTCCTTATTGAATTCTTTAGACAAACTTGCTGAAAATCACTTGACCATACATATGTGGGCTTATGACTAGACTCTATAGTATTCCTCTGCTCTATGTGCCTATCCTAAAATCAATAACACACTGTTTTGATTACTCAAATTTATATTGAGTCTTTAAGTCATACAGTGTAGGCTTTCTTATTTAGTTCTTTCTTCTTTCTTTTTCTTTCTTTCTTTCTTTCTTTCTTTCTTTCTCTCTCCTTCAAGATTGTGTTGGCTATTCTAAATCTTTTGCATTTCCAGATATATTTTAGAATGAGCTCTTCAGTTTTGACAAGATGCCTGTTGGGATTTTGACTGAGAGTGTATTGAGTCTACAGATAAATATGAAGACCATCAATATATTAAAAATATTAAATTATCTTATCCATGAACATGGTATGTCTTTCATTTATTTGGATCTCCTTTAATTTCTCACAGGAATGCTTTATAGTTATCAACTTAGAGTTCTTGTATGTCTTTAAATTCATTCCTTAGTATTTTATGATTTTTAAATTCTGTTTTAAAAGAATTTAAACAATTTTTATTCTCCTATTCTTTATGTTGGTTTATAGAAATACAAATGTCTGGGCATATTGATCATTCATCCTATTATCTTGCTAAATTTATTTATTCTAGTAATTGTTTTTTAGAATATTTAGCATTTTCTATATAAATTATTGTGTCACCTGCAAGTAAAGACCATTTTACTCCTCCATTTCCAACCTGAATGCCTGTTTTTTCTTGCAGCTTTAACATAAAATCATCATACAAGAAACAGAACATGCTTAATGCGTACAATTCAGTATGGTTTAACGTAGACCCATAAAACCATTGCCGCAATCAAGATTGTAAATATATCCATTACACTCAAGTTTCCTCATGCCTTTAAAAACATTTTTTTTAATGTTTATTTATTTATAAGAGAGAGAGACAGAGTGCAAGGGGCAGAGAGAGAGACACACACACACAGAATCTGAAGCAGGCTGTAGGCTCTGAGCTGCTGGCACAGAGCCTGATGTGGGGCTCGAACTCACAAACCATGAGATCATGACCTGAGCTGCAGTAACACACTTAACCAACTGAGCCACCCAGGCGCCCCTCCTCATGCCTTCATATTCTCACTCCTTTCTACCTTTCCCCAACTAAATGCTTTTACTTCTTTTACTCACCTTATTGCTTTAGCTAGAGCCCAAATTACAAATATCAGGAATAAAAGAGAAAACAGTATTGTGGACTCTACCAATATTAAAAGGATAATAAAAGAATGTGTTGGGGCGCCTGGGTGGCGCAGTCGGTTAAGCGTCCGACTTCAGCTCAGGTCACAATCTCGTGGTCCATGAGTTCGAGCCCCGCGTCGGGCTCTGGGCTGATGGCTCAGGGCCTGGAGCCTGTTTCCGATTCCGTGTCTCCCTCTGTCTCTGCCCCTCCCCCGTTCATGCTCTGTCTCTCTCTGTCTCAAAAATAAATAAACGTTAAAAAAAATTTTTTTTAAAAAAAAGAATGTGCTGAATACCAATATTTGACAACTTAGATAAAATAGACAAATTTTTGATAAATGTAACTGAAATAATACTGAAACTAAAAGAAATAGAAAATCTGCCTTATTCTGTTCTATTAAAGAACTTGAATTCATTTGATTTCCTCATTTTCAAAAACTTCTCCCCGATAATCCCAGTTATTCCATTTGTTCTAATGATCACTTTTACCCTGATAAATTCCAGATCTCTATTTTCAGCCCAAACCCTGAGCCCCAAATCTTATATCCAATTGCCTTATATCCAATTTTACTTCTCCGTTTGAGTGTTCAAGTTTGACATACCTCAAAATGAGCTCATTATATTGACTCCTCACTTCCACCCCACCTCATTGCCCCTAATCCTCATCTCACGGCAATGGGAAGTCCAGTTGTCCACATCAGAATCCTGGGAATCATCCTTGACTGCTCTTCTTCTCCAGTCGTCCCACATTCAATCGTTCGCCATTTTACCAGCTGGACTTCCTAAATATCTCACAAAACCACCCAATTCCTTCCAACCCCACTATATTAGTTTAGTGTGATCCACCATCAATTCTCACTTTGAGTCCACACTCATGTTCTAACTCTTTGTCTTGTTTCTTTAACCCGTTCTGCACACTGCAACAAAATTGGTATTCTAAAACTGAAACCTTATGGTAACCTCCTCCTGCTTCAAACAATGGCTAGTCCAATTGTCTTAATGTTCCCATGGACCCTACATAATCTGATTGGGTATTGGCCCTTCAGCATTTTGAACTTCCCCTGTCATAACGCTAATTGCATGATAATATCTTGAAATATCAGTCTTCGTGCCTTTCTCTCCCCAGCACCCTTGTGCTTTGCGTGACTTACATTTGTCAGAGAGATTTACTTTGCCTGGAGAAAAAGTAGGATTGTTAAAGCAGGAATTTAAAAAAGCAGGAAACAGTCAATGTTCAGTATTTCTTTTCTTTTCTTTTTTTTTTTAAACTCTAAACAGGCTTTTGAATATCTGAAAAGAAGTCCTGAGGGAATCAGAGAACAGAATTTAGACCACAAAAATAGAAGTAGAAAGGAGATAAAAGAAAAATGGAACATTGCCTCCCCACCAACGACATATGAATGGAGTGTCCCTTGGGCTGAGTAGCAGGAATATGATAGGGGGGAGGACAGATGTGGCCTCAGAGGAGGTGGGGGCAGGGAAGGAGAGGTCAGACCTGGCAGGACAAATACAGAGAAGTGGGATCAACAGCAGGAGAATTTCTAATGATAGTGAACAGCACCAGAGATTCCTGTTGAAGCTGAACCAATGTCTGCAGACCACTTGTTGCCATTCTTGGGCATACCACACTCTCCCCAAATGGGAAAGTCATATCACCTGTTCATCTTGTCCTGGACAGCTTCCCCTACAATAGTTCGATACTTTGTTGCCTTCTGTCTGCAAAATATGGGTAGAAACTGTTCCTCCCCATTTATTGAGAGGTTAGGATACCTAGAAATTCTTCCCCCAACCAAAGGTGATGGGACCCTGACACCCAGAAATGGGATGGTAGCATGGAAGGTACAGTGCCTGCACTAAGATGTGGGTATAATTGGACAATAGTGAAAAAACTTTCCTTTTATACACTTACTACACAGTACTGTAATAACTTCCTTACTTTTCCTATCCTCCACTAGACTGTAAGCTTATGAGGTCAAAGACCATACCAGTCTTGCTCAACATTAGACCCCCGTGCCCAATGTAGTGCCTGGCATATTGCATGTACTTGGTAAACGCTGGTTGGTTAAGTCAGTGATGGAATAAAGAATGACTGATTTTAAATATACTGATTTTAGTGGTTTCTTTACACAAAGGAAATGCCAATACGGCAATGCCTTTTTAGCCTAAGCATGTAAGGCCTAACACTTTAACAAGTTATGTTAAGGAAGTAAACTAGTAATAATTTTTTAAAAATATTTATTTATTTTTGAGAGGGGGAGAGATTGAGAGAGAGAGAGAGAGAGAGAGAGAGAGAGAGCATGAGCTGGAGAGAGGCAGAGAGAGGAGGAGACACAGGATTTGAATGAAGCAGGCTCCAGGCTCTGAGCTATCAGCACAGAGCCTGATGTGGGGCTTGATCCCACGACCCTGGAATCATGACCAGAGCCAAAATCAAAAGTCAGCCACTTAACCAACTGAGCCACACAGGCACCCCAACTATTAATAACTTTTAAATAACTTTAGACTTTCATGTTTTGTTGTTAAGACTTTTCAACATTGGGGGTCCATTTACAGTCTCCTGTATTCATTCTGCGGGGTCCTGTACATATTCGATGTTTCAGGCGGTAAAGTCATTGAACGCATGACACCCAGAGAGTTAGAACAAACATGCATGTCACCATGAGCAAACTCCATTCCTTCCATTTGCAAGGAACAGTTTGATGTACAGAAACTATTGTACCTGTGGTAGTATCAGTAATGGGCCTCCAAAAATGGTCATGCCCTCTCGGAACCTGTCACGTTATTTGGCAAAAGGGACTTTGCAAATGTGATTAAGTTCTGGATTTTTTTTTTTTTTTGAGAGAGAGAGAGAGGGTGAGTGTGGGAGGGGCAGAGAGTGGGGGACAGAGGATCCAAAGCAGGCTGTGCAACGACAGCAGTGAGCCCGATGCGGGGCTCGAATTCACAAACCATGAGATCATGACCTGAGCCAGAGTTGGACGCTCAACCAACAGACACCCAAGTGCCCCAAGTTCAGGATTTTGAGACGTAGAGATTATCCTGGATTTCGACGTGGGCCCCGTATAATCACAAGTATAAGGGAAAGGTGAGAAAGTTAAAGTCGGGGTGGGGTGGGGGGGGGGGTTGAAGATGCTCAATTGCTGGTTCTGAAGATGGAGGAAGAACCCAAGGTCCAAGGAATGCAGGCAGCTCCTGCAAGCTGGAAAAATCAAGGAAATGAACTCTCCTTCTACAGCTTCCAGAGGGAGCACAGCCCTGCTGCCAGGTTGATTTCAAGACTTCTGACCTCCAGGGGCGCCTGGGTGGCTCAGTCGGTTAAGCCTCCGACTTCTACTCAGGTCATGATCTCACAGTTCATGGGTTTGAGCCCCGCGTCGGGCTCTGCGCTGACGGCTTGGAGCCTGGAGCCTGCTTCCAATTCTGTGTCTCCCTCTCTCTGCCCCTCCCCCACTCGTGCTCTGTCTCTCTCCCTCTCTCAAAAATAAGCAATAAAAAAAAATTTAAAAAAAAAAGACTTCTGACCTCTAAAACTATGAGATAATAAATTTGCCTTGCTTAAGCCACTAAGTTTCTGGTCAATTATTATGCAACCATAGGGGGTGAATGCCGTTCTATAAACTTTATCAGTTACATTAGGCATATTTGGAATGCTAGCTGAGAGAAGGTGTTTGAGAAGAACTTTGAGGTGATGCTCAATTGGGACAGAAAGGGAATTCTATAAACAGATCGGGTGATGCTAAGGAACTTAAATTATTCATTTATGTATGAATTGCCTTATGAATATTTATAAGCATATGCCTGAATATTATAAACCTATCCAGATTATATATACACACACACACACACACACACACACACACATACATATATATACACACACACACATCACACACAAATACACATATATACACCATCTTGGGAAAGGTGTAAACAGAAGAGTGTGATATAAGAGTACCTAATCCACTTTTAAATTACACATGCCTTACTCAGATTTTCCCCACATAATACTGTACATTACTCAAAAAATAGTGCTGTAAGAGTTCGTTTAAGAGATGGGAGACAGAGTTCTTGGGGGGTAAGTGAGTTAATCATTAGAATGAGTTGTATTAAATTATACAATGACATGCCAGTGTTTCAGGGTGAGGCAGCTATTTACTGCGTTTTCTCTGAGAACGTGAAAAATCCTGATCTTTGAGCAAAGGTGAAAAATGTTTTACATCTGTTTTATAAATCACTAGGGCCAAGGTTAAGTGTGTAAATAGAGGCCATGGGTTGCGATGCCAACTTCTAAGCCTGAATTCTACCCCAATGCCGCCACTGTTTCAAGAAGTACCAATGAGACGTTCCTGACCGAAATAATACTCCCCATCTTCATCATAATGCCTGAAATTCAATTAGTAGCAATCTGTTCAATTATGTTAGGAAGACCTTTAGTCTTAGTCTTGTCTTAAAATGTCAACATTCATAGGATAAGGAAGTTCTCCAAGTGGTTACCACCAGTTACCTTAGCAGAAATAATTAGTGTAGATTCCTTTTTTAGGGGAGTAGGAGGCAGGAAGGGAGGGGAAATACTAAAAACAGGAGGCAAGAGGATACCAGAATCTGCCTAAGGCTGGTCATAGCCAATCTAAAAACTGTGCACTCAAAATGTTGCCAAACTTAGCTGCAAGCAAAACTGAAAAATAAGAACTGCTAACTACATTAACTGCTATCTCACTTATCCCTACAGCAGCCCCATTTATTAGGTGCTAATATGATTCCAAATTTTCAGGGGTAGAAAGTGAGGTCTAGAGCTGGAAGTGAAAGAGTCAGGACAAAGGGCCAGGATGGAGGGACTCATTACCCGGCCTCCATTCATTTTTGAGAGACGGAGAGAGACAGAGCATGAGTGGGGGAGGGGCAGAGAGAGAGAGAGACAGAGACAGAATCTGAAGCAGGCTCCAGGCTCTGAGCTGTCAGCCCAGAGCCTGAGGCAAGGCTCGAACCCATGAACCATGAGATCATGACCTGAACTGAAGTCAGACACTTAACCGACTGAGCCACCCAGATGCCCCCAGAGCCCCCTTTCTAATGGGCTTCAGACTCCCTAGCCAGTCCTTCCCTCTATGGCAGAGTTGGGATTGTTCAACTCAAGGTGGGCTGCAGAGGGATCTGAGAGACTCCTGGCAGGACCATCTTGGGCTTAAGAAAGAAGTTCAAAGGGGCGCCTGGGTGGCGCAGCCGGTTAGGCGTCCGACTTCAGCCAGGTCACGATCTCGCGGTCCGTGAGTTCGAGCCCCGCGTCAGGCTCTGGGCTGATGGCTCAGAGCCTGGAGCCTGTTTCTGATTCTGTGTCTCCCTCTCTCTCTGCCCCTCCCCCGTTCATGCTCTGTCTCTCTCTGTCCCAAAAATAAATAAACGTTGAAAGAAGTTCAAGGAGACAGGAAGTTAGCACCAGGTAGAATCAGTGGTAAGCGGCAGCCCGTTACCATATGTGCATTTATTCAATGGCCAGTGAAGGCCTACTCTTTGCCGGCTACTGTGGTAGGTGCTGGCCAATTGAAGTCAGAGCTGGGGAAGTCTGCGGGCAGGCATAGACACAATCACAAGGCTGGGAGTTTGGAAGCAAGACTCCAGCATAGGAGGGATAAAAACCCAAAAGAGGGTCTTGCTCTGGGACCTCAAATAGTGATCCGGCGCTGGAATTAGAGCAAAAGATACAGAGCAAGAGCCTGATTGCTAGAATAGGACTCAAGGTGAAAGTCAGCTGAGCAGCAAGTGTGGCTTGACCTTCAGCTACGCCCCTGAGACAGGCTCAGCCTGCAGTTGATGGTCATATAGGTTGAGCCACTGTTTCTCAGACTGCAGGTCAAGACCCATCAGTGGCCGCAGAATTGGTTTAGTGGGTGGTAATGGGCACACTTTAAAATAAATAAGACAGACTAGGATAAAATAGAAGGGAAAAGAAGATAATGAAGTACACTGCACTTAGTAATGATTTTGGTTTTAGGTATACGTGTCATGTTGTGATATAAATTACATTCCTCAGGGTGCCTGGGTAGCTCAGTCGGTTGAGCGTCCGACTTCAGCTCAGGTCATGATCTCACAGCTTGTGAGTTTGAGCCCTGCGTCCAGCTCAGAGCCTGGAGCCTGCTTCGGATTCTGTGTCTCCCTCTCTCTCTCTGCCCCTCCCTCTCTTGTGCTCTCTCTCTCAAAATAAATACACATTAAATTAAAAAAAAATTTTTTTAAATAAATTACATTCCTCAACGCCACAGGCAAAAGAAGTCTGAAGATTTCTGATTTGAAACTGGAGGATAGAGAACAGGAAGCCAGGTTAGTCATTATGTTTAAAATATCATCTGCTTTCCCCAGATGCCTGTGAACTAATATAATAAACCTACCCAGGTTGCGGTGTGGCTAGCTGTGAATGCATTAAATATTACAGCCTCTTTCGTGCAGACTTTCCACAGATGGCCTTGCTTGAGGAAGAAAATTGGGAAATAAAGATGGAGAGCCTTGAGAACTAAATGAACTATGAGTTATTAGTTGTTTCCACACCTGCTGGATTACTTTATGTATCAACAAATGTATCACACAGATCACCAGCTTAGGAGTCACTGAACTGCTCTGCCCCCGTGAGACCAGGAATGAGGACCAGCTTTGAGGAAATCCTTCCAGCCTGCCTGGTGGGACCCTTATGTGGTCGAGGAATGAGGTTTTGATCTCGGTTTAGCTCCACAATTAATGCCAATGAACCTAAAATCTGGATCCCAGAACTTACCGTCATCTCTATTTGCACGTCTTCAGCCACTCACTAGACATTTGCACTTCAGATCTCCTACCCCCACCCAGTCCTATCCGAAAATTGTATCTTCTGTAGCCAAACAAGCTTCATCTGCTACTTTTTCTGCCTTTGTCAATAGCACCAAGACACTGTGCTTGTTCGTCCCCAAGAGCTGTTCTAAATGCTTACGACGTATGCTAAGAGGGCGCCTGGGTGGCTCAGTCAGCTCGGCGTCTGACTTCAGTTCAGGCCATGATCTCGAGGTTCGTGAGTCTGAGCCTCACATCGAGCTCTCTACTCTCAGCAGGGGAAGAGATCCTCTCCCACTGCGGATCCTCTGTCTCCCTCTCTCCCACTGCCTGTCCCTCTCTCTCTCAAAAATAAATAAACACTTAAAAATATATATATTAAGTCTTTAACCTATAGAAAAGCCCTGTGAAGCAGATAATATTAAAACCTCCCATTTTACACATGAGAAAACTAAGGCAGAGAGAGGTGTATTAACCTAAAAACACCCAAATCCATGTGGTCCAGCTCACTGTTTCCCAGGACTGTCATATTTGCTCCACATGCAACGTTTCCCTCACCTAGAATGCCACCCCGTCTGCCTGGCAGTTATAAAGATCCTACTTATCCTTCAAAGCCCACTTTCTAGCATTCTTCCTTTTTTGTGACAACTTATCTTTCTTGAAAACTCCAGGTCTCTTCATATTTATCTCTCTTGATTGCTACAACACTCACAGTCTTCCACACGTGAGCTCTGGCTTTTGATAACCTGGTTAACAATACAGTTGTCTTGTGTCCCCCTAACGTCCCATGTGCGGTAGTCTTATCTTGGAGGCAAGAACCATGGCATTGAACTGTTCGACATCCCTCCCCCTCACTTCGTTTGTTCCTTGCCATTTTTATCCCTCCTTCCCTTCTCTTCAGCTAAGCCTTGGAAACACGGAAGACGTGGACGATACTCCAGAGCTAACGAATTGACGATAAAACTCATCATGTCATGGGTAGAGTGAGGAGGACTGACACATTCATTCAGGACATCTGCGGAGTAGCTAACAAGACAGAATTAGGTGTGCAAGAGATTTCTTTGGCTTAATGTCTGTGACAGAAAAAGAGGCAAGAACCAGTGGAGGTAGGCACAATATCTAGAACGATGTAGGGCTGAGCCTTATGAAGGAGAAGGGGAAGGAAGGAAGGCTGGATGAGGAGAAGCTCAAGCTGTGGTAGAGTTCTAGGAAAATCTTGGTCTGGCAACCATGGAGTCTTCAAGCTAGAGTAGCCAAGGGTGGGGCCCTCATCTCACAGCACCAGAGCTGTCATGAGCCAGGTCATTTTCTGGAGCGGCCCAAGGGAAGCATGCCTGGGCATGAACGTAGAGATCGACTTGAAGCCAGCACTTGTGACCATCAGTCCCTTATTCTGGAATAAGGGACACTGGATTCCCAATCAGGAATCCTACCTTCATGGGGCACCTGGGTGACTCAGTTGAACATCCGACTTCGGCTCAGGTCATGATCTCAAGGTCCCTGAGTTCGAGCCTTGCATTGGGCTTGCTGTTGTCAGTGCAGAACCCACTTCAGATCTTCTGTCCCCCTCACTCTCTGCCCCTCCTTCACTTGTGCTCTCTCAAAAATAAATAAATATGAAAAAAAAAGAAATCCTACCACTGCATCTCAAATGTATCCCTTGCTAACTCTGTATCCTCACTAAAACTCACCGCTGTCCCATCATTTGTAAAATGGAAGTAACAAGTAACATAAGAGGGCTACTGTGCAAGCCACACGTTGGCAAGAAAATACAACGTTCAGTCTACTTTGATCAGTTCTGTCTAATCATAGTAATCTGAACTTGAGAAATGTCTCATGGGTCATGACAAGCTCTATTCCAGCCAGTGATACTGTGAGAAAGGCAAGACAGCCAATCTTGGCCGTATGTACTGCCCTGTGGCTCTCTGAGGGAGAGAATGGCTCTGGAGGGGACCCTGAAGTGCTGAATTAAAGTGGGCCCACTTGTAGGTAGGGCCTGGTTAAACCCACGCAGGTGAGGAATCAATTCCTGAGGAAAAAATATGTGTAAAGGATCCAGTGGGTCCCAGTGACCCAGGTAGATATGACAGCTGGCCTAGAGCATCCACTCAATTTCGAGGCAGGTTGACTAGGACCAGAGTCTAGTACATCACAGGCTAGAGTACCATCTGCAAACCTGAAACACAGGAAGTGAGTTCTGATCCCAAGACAGATGCTGATTGGCCAATTGACTCTTCCATGCCCCTCAAGTACAGGTAGAAAGGGGGTTTAGGCAGACCTGGGAGACAAGGAGGCTCCCAGTAGAACTTGAGTCTGTCTAGGTAGGAGCTGAGGGTTCAACCTTCAGGGCCAGCCAGCTACTGTGGACCCTGGAAACCAGCATCTGCTAAATAACTCCTTCCTTCCCTTATGGGTCCTGGCCCTCAAGACTAGCATCGAGTAAATAGTCACTTTTCTTCATGGAGTAGCATGTGGAAGTCAAAGCCAGGGGCAAGGAAAACTTTTCACTTTTCTATGTGGTACCGGCTTCAAAGAGTGCCAAGAACATCCATAATCTTACTGCAGGGTCACCAGCAGTAGCAGCAAATGTGGAAAAAGCATGACCAATGTGCTGGACGTTGTGCATGCATGGGTACTAGAATCAGAAAAGAAATTAAACCTCGGCTCTGTTATGGGTTGAACTGCATTGAAAGATATGTAGGATTCCTCACCCCCAGCCCCCACACACCTCATCATGTGACCTTATCTGGAAATAAGGTCTTTACAGAGGTAATCAAGTTAAAAGTGAAGTCATGGGGATGGGCCCTAATCCAATATGACTGATGTCCTTATAAAAAGGGGAAATCAGGACCCACTCACATGCACACAGGGAGAACCCCTTGTGAAGATGAAGGCAGGTTTTGGCTGATGTTTCTACAGGCCAGGGAACGCCAAAGGTTGCCAACAATACCAGAAGTGAGGAGAGAGGCATGGGCAGATCTTCCCTCATGGCCCTCAGGAACCAGCCCCACTGACACCTCATCATCGACCTCAAGCTTCCAAAAATGATAAGACTAAATTTCTGCTGTTTATGCCCCACCCTGGGCGGCACTTTGTCACGGCGGCTCCAGCAAACATATACAGGTTATGTGAGAGTGTACCCAAACTGGTGTTCCTGTAGGAGAACAATGGAACGTGTCCGGATGCCACTTCTTTACTTCAAGGCTAAGTTAAGGGGCATGTTAGAAATAAGCCCATTGACCCAATCGAGAGAGGGATGCAGAGACTCGGAGCACAGTGAAGCCAGGCTTTAATCAAAGTTCTTGCGAGAGCAGGTGTCTGATGGACAGGCACATTCCAGGCAGTTACAGCAGACAATTTATCTCCTAGCAGGCAAGTCCCTCCCCCGGTTCCTCATTGGCTGAGTACTACAGAGGTAAGTCCCTTCCCTGGTTCCTCATTGGCTGAGGTAACAGAGGTTACAGCCTTACCTGGCTGTCATCTACGCCTAGGTAAGGCAAAAAGTAGTCTGATTGGAACAAATGCACATTCCCTGAGGTGACACAGAGAGTTTCAGTCTCTCCTCTCTTTGTTCTTTGGCGCTCATTGCAAAGCTGTGAAAATAAGCCCATGAGACAGAGAGGGGAAGAAGAACCAGGAAGTGAAGTGTTTAAGGGTTTGGAACTCTATTACTGGGGGGGGGGGGGGGGGGGGTGGGCGGTGGGGGGCGGTTCCTACCTATCTCCAATAGGTTGTAAACCTATTGTTAACTAGACAGCACAGCTTTTATTTGGTATTTCTGAAAATGAATCCTCTCCCTTACTTCTCACAGGCACCTTCTCTGCCCTCTTCTCTTTCTCTTCACTGCTGCTGGATACTCCAAGGTTTATCCTGGACAGATGTAGGGCTATGGTGAGGCTGGGGAGAGGTCAGGGTAGGTAGCTGGGCGAGGTATTGCAATTCCCTTTTGCCTACCTCACTTCCTGCCAGGAATTTGAAACAAAACAAAATAAGAACCAAATGCCAATGATCAAGCGACCTCTGTGTCAAAATGCCAGCTTCTGAGGCAAGGGGGGAGCATTAGAGCTCGGAATCTTTGAGAACAAAGAGGCCTTCGCTCACCCATTGATTTTCATTAGCACAAATGCAGCCCCCATTTGGGAATCAGAGGAGGAGAAAACAGATCTGTGGAAGGAGAGGCAAGGAAATCACTGCCTAAAAATAGACCAGAGGCCTCACCCCCCCCCCCCCCCCCCCCCGGGGAAAATAAGGCGCCAGCCCCTGCTGCAAGTGTTCGAAGCCTGCATTCTCTGGGAGTGTGGATTTGCAGTGTAGACCCAAATTGTTCCAGCCTGCGACGCTGCGCCTGATCTTAAATGGAATTGCTGTCTGTGCTAACTTTTGACAAGAGCTGGCAAGCTGAGCTTTTCTTTGAAATGTAGACGGGGGCGTCGCATTTGCTCTCACACAAGGCTTTCCAGCATGTGTGAGCTCCAGGGTTTGTCCATCATCCGGAGGGGAAATTGCCTGTGGTAGATTACCAAGTGGGGGAGAGGGGAGTCGCAATCTCCATAGCAGAATGTATCGTGAAGCTCCAAGATTTTGAGAGAAGAAACCATTTTGACATGTCATGTTGTGCAAGCTAACAACATGTCTGTTCAACAGGAAAAAAAAAAAAAAAACTCCGGTTTTAAATGATGAGAAAGCCGTGAAACACGATTTGAAAATTATGTCATGCCCTGCTTTGCCTTCCCCTCAAGGCAAATAAAAGTCTTGGAATAAAAAAAAAAAATGTTTCCACTTATTTTCAAATCTTTGCCTGGGTTGCATCTTTAGTCATACATTCTGTCGAATATTACTCACAAGCTGCCTAAATGAAAGTTATTAGCATGAATGAATGCTCTTTCTTAATGGCTGGGCTCCGGATGAAGTCAGTGATAAAGCCCAAAACGGTCACATGAAGAAAAGCAATTAATAGAATTTGCCTTCATCTAACGGAAACTTGAACTGTCTGTGCAGTCGCCTGTCGAGGGAAATGAATATGGTGGTTGATTATCAGGAAAACTAGACTGAAATCCTGCCCACGGTAAATTCACGAGTGCCCCTCGAGCAGAAAGCCCCAAGTCCACAACCTCGAGGAATTTGCACAAATGTGTCACCAGGCAAGATCTGGCCCAGTGCCCGGAAGCTGATGAGGTCACAAAGCTCATTGCTCGGAAAATAAGCCGGGGGCCAGGCTCTCCTTCGATTGCATTTCACCGAAGAGTGGAGATCCCTCCCCATCATTAGGAGTAAAATGTGACTCCCAGGTGCTTAACCTGCGGAATCTCACAGAGATCCAACCTTCACTTTCATCCCACAGCCTGATTTGAACCGTGGCTCTTCCTGCTCTGTCTGGAGGCATCGCGGCAGTTAATGGGAGTGATTCAAATGATCCTACTCCAATTCCTGCTATTTTAAGAGACTTAGCTTTTCTTAGCTATGGATTTCTTCTGTCTAAATCTGCCCGACTGAATTGGAAGCCGCCCAGAATCATCTTCTTTGGAAATTACATTTGTGCATCTAGGGTTTATTTGTAGTGCCACCCACGCTCAAGCCACTTTTTGAGAAGTGCAGAGCAAGTCATGTGACAGTCATCAGTGTATTTGCACCCTTTTTTGTTTAAAAACATAATCTGCATTACAAATTGCACCAATTCCTGTATGTAGTAAGCCATCATTCAATAAAAAGCACAAATGTATGCCTGTCACATTCAACATAATAAACTGCAAGTAAATACATCTTTTCTTAGTCCAAATCAGTCAGTAAATGATGTCTTTATTTTCTCTGTTATGCACCAAGTTTGCAATCAGCTTTATTCTTGATTCTCTCAGGCCAAGCCCGCACAGCCTCAGAGCAGTGGAAGAACGTCCTTTTGTGAGGCGCCTTTGGACACCCGAGGACAGGAACGCAGCCGAAGCAATCTGCCCCTCCAGTTCGCTTTGCTTTACTCCGTCGTCATGGCGTCAATACCATCACCGTCTTCATCAGAGCCACCATCCAAAGATTTCCTGCACGGTGTCTGCATCTGGGCGATGCTACAATACACACGAGACGTTGTCCCCTGCCGGCTACGCCTGAGTTTGCAATTGACAAAGGAGGGTAGAAAAACACCTTGTGCTTTGAAGTAGGACAAAACTGCGTTAGAAGCACAGTCTTACCGTATCCATTAGAGATGTGACGTGGGTAGTATTACTCGCCCTCTGAGAGCTTCGGTTTCTCATCAACAAGATGGGGGTGGTAGGTACCCTCCGAAAGATACATGTGATGACTTTCATGACATGTGTGCTGTGCAAGGTACACAGTATCTGCTCCGTTAGATATGAACTGGTAACATGGACGTGTTCTTATGGGAAAAGGCGAGATAGCCAGGCTCTGCTTACCGTGGACATGTTATTAGGAGCTGTGATTCTAATCATGCCGCCGCTTGAATTCTGTAACAAGTGGGTAAGGCCAGCTGTGTAGACCAAGACTGTGTAGACTCCTTTTTGTAGACCAAGAAACTGATACTCGAGTAGTCAGCCAGATTTTTCTGCTTTGAATTCGGATTCCTTTTTCATGAAGATTGTGACCACCCCACTCCTCTGTTTTGCCACTCAAACGATTCCAGCTCTTTGCTGCCTTACGATCCTTGTACTAGCTGATTTCTAGGCCTGGAAAATTCTACCCTCGGATTTTACATGTCTGGCTACTTCTCATAACTTAGGTTTGAATTGAAATGCCCCCTCCTCTGAGACATCTCCCTTGGCCACTCTGTTTAACACAGGCTTCTCATCCCAGCCACGTCCTAAGTCTGTCCAGCACCTTTTACCCTCCCTGGACCTCAGGTGCTCTTAGCATGTGACCTAATGGCTAAGAATGTGGGCTCAGAATCAGATGGTCTGTATTTAAATTTTAGTTTTGCCCCTTACTGGCGCGTGGCCCTGGACGATGACTTAATCTTGCTTTCTGTGCCTCCGTTTCCTCATCTATAAAATGGGGACGATAATGATGTCACGGGCAGTATAAAAGTGCCCAGGGGTTTAAGTCAACTAACACACATAGAGCGTGTAGATCAACGTCGGGCACAGAGCAAACCCTCAATAAATGTGGATTAAGCTTTTCGGTTACACGGCACACCTCACTCTCTGACATTCTCTCAACTGTGTGTGTTTGTTTACACTTGTCCCCACCTCCCTGAGGGCATGGATCCTGCCTGTCATACTCACTACTCTGTCCCTAGTATGTAGAGTGGCACATGGTGGGGCCCCATAGATACGTGTCGTTGATGAATGAAAAGACGTTAAGCGTGTGCATGTTAGACATGTTATTGATAATGCTATCAATAATGCTAATAATAATGCTATCGTATTAGACCTGTGGGCAGAGATGTGATAAGAAAGAGGTGAGGACATGGTTGCTCATGGGTAGGATTGTTTCTTGGGACTCTCTGCTTCCATTTCTCTGTATATGATGCATTTCTCCTCTCCGCGCCTTCCAGGACCCTCTGTTCCCCTCCGACTCCGCCCTCGTGAGTCAAGCAGTCTCACCTCACCAGCACCTCCACACGTGTGCTCATGACCCACGGGTGTGGCTTCATAAACTGCTACAACTCAGGAAGAAAAAGTCACGTTGAACCCTCTAGAAATCACAGCAGATTTTATGCCAACTCAAGAAAGGCAAGCAGTGAGCCGACCCTATACGAAATCAGCATCACCATAAAAATAGAGCAGTGTCCAGAAAGTGAGCCACAAGGAGGGGGCCTTGACAAAAGCCACTTCCACCACACCCCCTCACACACTCACCCAACTCTCACACCACGAAACAGAGACTCACGCATACAACACACAATCACAACCTTGCAGATGTGGTGCTTTTCCATCAGTGATAGGAACCAGGCTCATAGAGGTTGTCCAGGTCAGTTACCCATGCGATGTACGAAGCCCCAGCCCATGGTCATGGTACCCTGGCCTCCATGTCTCTGACCAGACAGTCATGGCCGCTGTCCACATTCTTCACACATCACCATCTCAGGTACCTGTGCCCTCCTGCTTACTCTCCTCTGGACACTCCCGCTTGCTTCTGACCAGGATGACGCGTGTCCCTGTTTATCCAGGACAGCCCCCGTTTATACAGTGACTGGGGGCACCCCTTTTCGCAAGTTTCCAGTTTGGACACTAAATGATATGGCCCCCTAATTATGCTCAGCTTAACTGTGAGGCTCCGAAGATGCAGAGATCCCAATGGGAGTCATTTCTAGCGCCCCCCAAAAGGGTGCCTGCAAAGAGTCCACCGGCTCTTCCAAATCAACAGTAAGCTAATAATCTCCGGCTGTTCCCTTTCTAAAGGAACAGCAAAGAAATAGAAGAACGTTAAGGTATCAAGGTTATGGAAAAGGGTCAGAAGGCAGATGAAGTATAAGAAAATGTAATGAACTATAACACAATAGAGAAATCGGAGGCTTACTTCCTTTGGCTTTCTAATGCTAAGTACATAAGTAGGTGTATTTTGCCATTTAAAATAGGGGCAACCCTGAGAAGCTGCCTGTAAAATAAAGTTCTGTTTCTGATAGCGTATGTTCCTGTTGAATTGCAACTTAAAACATGTCGTTTGGTGCTTATATATTCTCCTGGAACAAAGGGGCTTAAAAGTCTAATAAACTTTCACTTAAGTGTGACTATGCATGTAGTCTGGGATACAACTAATGGGCATCAGTTCTCCCCCAAAGTGCACACTTGCCCCATGGCACACTTATTTACACACTCACCATGCACAGCAGAAGGTCCAGGAGATAAGTCTAACACTCTCCACAGTCTTCCCATTTGTGTTCTCCTCTCCTGAATAAGATTCTAATTTTCTGAAGCAGGAAAAAAGTTTTGTAGTTTTCTTACTTTTAATTCAATTTTTTCTATGAATAACACATGAATCCATCCATTCTCAATGTAAAATATTCAAGTAACTCTTTGTATTTCCCCCATGCATCTCAAAAGATCCTGCTCATACTGGGCATAAAATAGGTGTTTAGGAAAACGCTAGTTTGGTAAATAATATATAGTTATTCAGCATGTTTGAAAAAACTCTGGGTAATGTGTAATTTGAAGGATTTTTTTCCACTCTGAACTAATTCATATATACAAAAGAGGGTACAAATCGTATCTGTTGAGAGTACACTATACTGATAATGTGTGTATTAACTATGCTGATAATATAGATGCTTAAATACTTATCATCCAGCTTGAGAAACAGGACATTATCAGTCCTTAGAACTTAACTTCTCGGCAAGTTTTACGTAAAATCACATTGAAATTTTGTTGGCTCAATATCGACGTACCCTTTTATTGTCAAAATATAGATACAGAAAACCACACAAATGTGTTAGCCTAGTGAATAATTATAAGGTAAAGAAATAGAAACTGGCCAGTCACCCCAAAGTCTCCCCCCACATACTCTATCCCAAACACAGCTACCCCCCCCCCCAACTCCGAAAGCAACCACGGTCTTAAATTTTATACTAATCATTTTCTTGAGGTTCTTCATAATCCAAGTATAGTCTTACCTATTTTTTTTTCATTTGCATACTGCAAAATTAACTTTTGGGGTGTACATGTCATTGAATTTTAACACCTGTATCAACATAGCTACCACCACAATTAGAGAACAGAGCGGTTCTGTCACTTCCAAAATCCTCTCATGCTATTCTTCAGAGCCAAACCCTCTCCCATTCCTAACCCCTGTCAACCACTGATCTCTCTCCTTACAGTTTTGCCTTTTCCAGAATGTAATATAAATGGAACAATATGGCACGTAGCCCCGAGACTGGCTTCTTTCACTCAGCACGATGCATTTGTGATTCAGCCATGTAGTTGGTATCCTTTTATGGTGAATCGTATTCCACTGCAGGGATCTCCAGTTTTGTGATTCCATTCATCCGCTGAAGGACATTCAGGTTGTCGACTCGTTTGAGTGATTATGAAGAAGGCTCCCATAAATGTTCACTTACAGGTTTTTGAGAGCACCGATGTTTTCATTTATCTAGGGTAAATACTTAGTGGGGGGGTGGGGGGACTGCTGGATCGGATTGTAAGGGTGTGCTTTGCTTCATAAGAAACTGTCAAACTCTTTCCTAGAATGATTGGCCATTTTACATCCCCCCCCGGCAATGCATGAAAGTTCTAGTTGTTTTGTTTCCTCACCATTACTCGGAATTGCAAGTTTTATATTTTGCTTTTTGCTTCAGCCGTTCTAACAGACGTGTAATTGTATTTCATCGTGGCTTTAATTTTCATTTCCATGATGAGTAATGGTGTTGAACACGTTTTCATGTACTTATTTGACATCCCTTTATCTTAGAGAAGCATCTAGACAGATCCTGTCTTTAAATTGATTTATCTGTTAAGCTTTGAGAGGTTTTTTTTAATAAATACTGGATCTAACTCCTTTGATGAATATGAGATTTGAAGATATTTTATCCAGGTCGGTGGCTTGTTTCTTCATTGTCTGCCATTGTCTTTCAGAGAGCAAAATTTTTCATTTTTAAATCTCGATGATGCTCACTCTATCTTTTCTCTTTTACGGATTATGTTTTCTGTTGCCATGTCAAAGAACTCTTCCTGATAAGATCATAAAGGTTTTTCTCCTGTTTTCTTCCAAAAGTTTTTAATTAAAAAAAAAATAGACTTAACTATAAAGTCTGAGTGAAATTTTGCATAAAGTGTGAGATATATAGATGCCCAATTGTGTTAGGCCATTTGTTGAAAAGACTATCCTTTCTCTGTCGAATTAGTCTTTTTACCTTTGTGAAAAATAAGTTGACCATATTTGTGTGGGTCTGTTTCTGGATTGCATTTTCTATTCCACTGAACTACATGCATATCCTTATGCAAAAATCACACTATCTTGGTAACTACGAGTGATAAAATTTGGTAATGCGAGTTCTTTGTTATTTTTCAAAATTGTTTTGGCTATGTAGTTCCTCTGATGTTTCATGCAAAGTCTAGAATAAGTTTGTCTATTTGTATAAAAAAAAATCCTGTTGTGATTTTTCTTTTCATTGGGATCACACCGAATCTATAGATCAACTTGAGAAATATTGGCATCTTTACTATATTGAGTCTTCCAATACGTTCACAAAGCATGTCCGGGGCGCCTGGGGGGGCTCAGTCGGTAAGCGTCCGACTTCGGCTTAGGTCATGATCTCTAGGTTCGTGAGTTCAAGCCCCGCGTTGGGCTCTGGGCTGACAGCTCGGAGACCGGAGCCTGCTTCGGATTCCTGCTTCGGATTCCTCTCTCTCTGCTCCTCCCCCCTCGCACTCTGTCTCTCTCTCAAAAATAAATAAACATTAAAAAAAAATTAAAAGAGGGGCGCCTGGGTGGCGCAGTCGGTTAAGCGTCCGACTTCAGCCAGGTCACGATCTCGCGGTCCGTGAGTTCGAGCCCCGAGTCGGGCTCTGGGCTGATGGCTCGGAGCCTGGAGCCTATTTCTGATTCTGTGTCTCCCTCTCTCTCTGCCCCTCGCCCGTTCATGCTCTGTCTCTCTCTGTCCCAAAAATTAATAAACGTTGAAAAAAAAATTTAAAAAAAAAAAATTAAAAGAAAAAAGCATGTCCATTTATTTGGAAATATTTCCCTTCTGGCCTTGTGATTGATCCCTGAAGGGAGGGGGTTGAGGGCAAGGCACTCTTGTTTGAGCCCTTCACCTATGGAATCTGACAAGTGTCAGAACTGAGTTGAATTGCAGTACACCCAGCTTGTATCCAAGAATTTCTTGGTGGTGTGGGGAATATCTCCCCACCCCAAACACACACACACACACACACACACACACACAAACACACACACACACACACTGGAAACAGTACTACAAATGTTTTAATTAGCTATAGTTCTTAAACGCTTGGCACAAAGTAGTCTCCTTAGGTAAAATGCATTGCCTCATTACCCCAGATAGGACTGGTCCTGTTTAGATATAGTTGGAAATTGGAATCGATTATGTCTATATGGATGAAGTGCTAGCGTTCTGTCTGCCCCATTATATCTCTCTCCCCAGGCTGACCCAATGGCTGAAATCTCCTGCCACGACCTTGCCCGAGTACAGCTCAGGTAGCAGGCACGCAGCTGAGGTCCGAACCCGAATCTCTCTCATTCTGATGACAAAATCCTCAGCCTCTGCTCCACTCAGTTGTTTCCACATAGTTTCAGACACACATCAGAACGGCGGTGTCTTGACGGGACATGTTTTCCCAGCCTATCTTGGAGAAAAACCATATATTCGTTCCAAGCACTTTGCCCTTGGTTCCCGTTGCCAATCTCAATAGTCAATTCTAGTGGTGCTTGAGTTTGCAACAACATGTAACAACTCTCTTAGCTTGAGCTATATTAAACCTGTAGGAATCAATCCCACGGATGCCAGCAAGCGTTGGCCTGAGTTACCATTTTTGCCTTAGTCCTGTCCCGCTGCTTTGCTCCAACACAAAGAGCCCTCTTGAACGTTTTCCCTGCCAGATTGGCTGAGCTGCAAAGAATGCTACCCAACATTCCGTAGTCAGGCAGCATTGTTTGGTACGACACTCTAGTGTTTGCTTAGAACAAGGGTGGGGACATTTCTCTGTAGAAGGTCACTGACCATGGGAAAGGGTGTTTGGAGACTACTTAAGTGAAAAACAGATAAACATCAACTATAAGCCTCAACCACTTTGCATATTAAAAAATTTTAACAGGAAAACAAGGTAGAAGAAAACAAATAAAAATGGTGAAGTCTCAGGGCGCCTGGCTGGCTCAGTCGGTAAAGCATGCAACTTTTGATCTCAGGGTCATGAGTTCAAGCCCCATGTTGGGCGTGGAGTCTCCTTAAGAAAAAAAAAAAAGAAATTAAGTCTCATATCATGGCTCTATTTAAAGGAGAGATTGGCAGACAAGTAGAAGTAAGAAAGAAAATAGTGTTGGAAATTGAAAGAGAGAGAGAGAGATGACGATGAATGGAGTAAAACCCAAAGACTTAAGGAGAGCAATTGAATATACACACGTACACACACATATACATATATAGGTCCATGCATTCATACATACACATATGTATTCAATTGAATAATGTGATGGTTAATTTTTTTCTATTATGTGCTGCTTATAAGAAACATTCAAAACATAAGGATCCAGAAATCTTGAAAGGATTGAAGGCTTGAAAAAAAGGATTGAAAAAATAGTCTGTAGCATTATTGACTGTATTGGTTTCTATGGTGTATAAGAATTTACCACAAACACAAAGGCTTAAAGAATTTCAAGGGTTCTTTAGGTTGGAAGTCCAGGAACAGTGTAGATGGGTCCACCAAGGCTGCATTCAAGATGCTGGCCACGGCTGCCATCTGGAGGCTTGACCAAGGAAGGACCCGCTTCCAAGCTTCCTAGGTAGTTGGCGGAATTTATTTCCTTGCAACTGTAGGATTCATGGCAGCTTGCTCCTTCAAAAGTCAGCAAGAGAGAAAGGCAGATAGACAGACCGAGACAGACTAGAGGGAGTCTGCTGAGAACATGGAATCTTATATAATATAACAAAACCACAGGAGCGACTTTGTATGTGACTGTCCCCACCAGTGCAGGTGGGTATCCTCCCATCGGTTGAGAATAGAACAAAAGATGGAGGAAAGGTGAATTTGTTCTCTCTGCTTGAGCTGAGACATCCGTCTTCTCCTGCCCTTGGACATCGGTGTCCCTGGTTCTCGGGCATTCGAACTCAGACAGGGACTTACACCATTGTCCCCAGATTCTCAGGCTTTCAGACTCAGACTGAATTACACCACCAGCTTCCCTGGTTCTCCAGACTGCAGATGACAGACTGTGGGAGTTTGGGCCTCCATAACTGCATGAGCCAATTCCTAGGAAAAAATCTCCCTCTCTCTCTCTGTCTCTCTCTCTCTGACTCTCCATATATATATATATATATATATATATATATATATGGTTCTACTGGTTCTGCTTCTCTGGAGAACCCTGACTAATATAAATACATATATTCAATTGTATATGTTCAATGCATATATTCAAATATATACTCAATTGATTAGAATATTCAATACGTATATACATACTATGTATACACATATGTATGTATATATGGTTGTACATATGTATGTATGTGTGCGTGTAGATAGATAGATAGATGGCGGCAGGGGGAGATGTCAAAGTAGCCATGCCTGTTACTCTGGCCCACTTTGCTTTCTCTGTCTTTCCCCTCGCCAGGTCCTTCAGCTGTCTGCAGCCCTACAGACTCCTTTTGGCCCAGTTCCTGAGTCAGTTGCGAGAGGGAAGACAGGATATGCACACCTTCTGTGCTACCAATTGGTGGATGTTGGGATTGAATCTCAGGACCCAGACATGGGTTCCAATTGCCCAGCCTCATCCACTTGACAACCCTGGTGACTCAACAAGTGTCTGTGACCCCCTAGGAAACCTGGAAGCTCGGGGCGGGGGCAGGGCGTGCTGGGGGAGGAGAGGCACCTGTTCCGGGTCTCCATGGCATTCCTGAACTGAGGCTGTCCTCCCCACCCAGTTACTGTTGACAACATTATTCGACCATGGCCGGAGCATATTCCTGTAGGTAGAGTGGGTTTGCTACATGAGGCAGAGTTAATCATGGGATGGGAGAAGAGGACTCAGCGTCGGGTCTTAAATTGGAGTGAGGGAAAGTGCCCTCCTCCCTGAAGCCTGGAGTCGTTTGGGCCCGAGCTCCGAGATCCCGAGCAGGTTGGAGCTCTTCTTGTGGGCACCTGGCAAGGCACCTGGGGAACGGCTCAGGACCTGTGCTGTGTTGCTAAGTTTCGACCTGAATTATGCTTCCCTTCCATGAGTTCTGAACCTCCAACAAACTCTAATTAAGGCAAAGGTTGGTGTCAGCCCTGTGGTGGGGAATTAGGGGAAAGGACCTATTCCAATTGGTGCCAAGACAGACAAGGGAAAGCAAGGCGCTCTCCTTCAAGGTCAAAGTGGCCTGAGACTCTCTGTAGGAGCAGAGGGGAGCTGGCCCACATGGCGAACATTCTCCCAGGCAGCGTGGGGGACAGCAACTGTTCGGGCCGCCAAGAGGAGGGTGCTGGGGGGTAGGAACTGAGGGGCCTGCACTTACTCCTGGGAAGGGCCGGTGAACATTTTGAAAGGGATGATTTAAATAATACAAGGTAGGATGCCAACGTAGCTGGGTTACTCACCATCATAACGTCAACCACTGTTTGTTGAGTCTAAAATGCTCTCCATAAATGATCCCGCGTAATCATCCGACGACCACAGAGGGTTAGTATCTCTATTGCTGTTTCGCATATGAGGAAGGCTTCACTAAAGCCCAGAGACAGCAAATGGCACTGGAGGCTTTGATCCACGTCTGTGACTCTAAAGTCAGGACGCTGTCCACCACCTCACCCTACTCCCTCCTGCGGCTGGCAATTTAGGAAGTCTGGAGAGGACAGTGACAGTTGCAAAGGGTACACGCTAGGCTCAAGTGCCGTTCCCCATCTTGTGGCTTTTAAAGAAGTTGCTGACGGTCATGATGGTCTATCATTTATGATTCCTTTGTGCTTGGGTAACCTTAGGGTAAGTGAAAAAAAATAGTCTCTTGCTCTTTGTCTTGTGCATAGGACTAAATTTAAGCTGAAGAATGGGTTTGGCTCCAAGTCCAAAGTTCCCCCTATCTGGATCCAAACTCATTTCCTCTCTTAATTCCATTTGTAGACACTTGGCCTCACCGTAACCTGAACAACTCTCGCGTTGCTGTATTTTATCCCTTCACTTGCCGTCCTCCGGATCGTGATCATGGCCCTTCCACGATCTCTGCTCAAAGTGAATGATCAGTTACTAAAAGAAATTAATATGCCACAGAGGCTTCCTTTGACCACAAAGAACACACTATGGTCACAGTTCAGTTACAAGGAAGCTTCTAATTCAGATCCATGATATTTAAGCAGTCTTTACAAGTTGGAACTCGGAGAGCTTATCTTTGGAGGAGAAAACCTAACACAAAAATATAGGTTTTAAAGTATACACATGCGATTCACTATGTACCACTATTTTCCTTTCATTTCACATTTATTTCTGAGCATGTGTGTCAGTTTGACTTGCAGTCATTTCGTGAGATTCTCGCAGAGAGATATACCGCTTTGCAGCGCTTGTATCTACAGCAAAGGTAAGGGTATTTCACTGCATTAACATCGGGACAATATTTTACATGTATGAAGCAGATTGAGAGCAGGAGGAAAAGTACTCCAAGAGCTTGGATTGTAGCCCTATTCTCCAGACATGAAGCAGAGTAGAATCTGGTCATCTGTCCTTGTATCACAGGGTTTTTCAAGGTATAAATTCATAGAGTATCTGTGTGGCTCGAATCTCTCGTACGTCTTACCCTCTTGTGTTGTGATTCTCTCACACTTAAATGGAAAAAAAAAAATCAAGTCAAACTAAAATCATCCAGGTCCTCGTTATGAGAAGAGTTATTGGTGCTTCATCTGGATGTTATATGGAGTGATAAAAATATCCTGTGGGAGGTCGATGCTCACCACAGGTGATTTGGATGCAGACTAACATAAAAATGGCCCTTATGCCACAGGAACAGACTTAGAAATAGTGTACTAAACTAGCGTATAGGAACTTTCCACCTGAAATTACATTCCCATGGAGAAGGTCTCCCTGGTTACAGTTTTGATTGGTTGGTTGGTTTATATTTGCTCTGTCCTAAAAAGAATTTTAGACAGCTGATCACCGGTGCCAGTCTGATATGGTGTCACATGTATTATTAATAAAAATCGTTCCAGTGTCCACTCTGATGGCTGGAGGATGGGGATAAGGTAAGCATTTTAGAGTTTTCATAGCATACCATTAAGATATCACCAAAACCTCACTCTGACCGTAGCTGTCACATCTCATATTTTAACCCATGATATATGGATTTTGAAATACAGATGCTACTGCTTTTACTTAAGTGGCTAGAACTTTTTCATGTTCACAAGTAATGCAAAGCAAAATGATAAAGCCTGATGTTAGCTTGAAAATGGAAAAATATTGATGGAGGCATTCTAAGTGATTTTGTCCCTTGGGTTGATTCATCCCCGGGGAGCGTGAGTATGCATGAAAATAAGGAAACTTATTTACCCAGTTCGTCAAAACCAGACAGTGGTGACTTCCTTACATTGCATTTGCTTTTGTGATCAGCAGCTTCCATTGATTAGTCACATACTCCATCCCAGGCCCTGTAATAGGCAGGGGCTTTACAGACATTTTTCCCTTTATTTAAAAAAAAATTTGTTAATGTTCATTTATTTTCGAAGGACAGAGAGACTCAGAGGGAGAGGGGCAGAGAGAGAGGGAGACACAGAATCCAAAGCAGGCTCCGGGCTCTGAGCTGTCAGCACAGAGCCTGACGCATAGCTCGAACTCACAGACTGCGAGATCATGACCTGAGCCAAAGTCGAATGCTTAACTGAGCCGCCCAGACGTCCCATACATTTGCCCTTTATGGTGATCCTATTATTATCTCCAACTTACAGAAGCGGGGGGCCCTATTCAAGGTGGCTCAACAACGTCAGGCTTCAAAACCAGGTCAGCATGGCTCCAGACCTTTCCTTTTACCACGATTCCACATTCCATATGATGCTAAGATAACACAGTCAGCATCGTGAAGTCCTTGTCTGCTTTCAAGATGGCTCAGAAAAGCTAGCTAGGTTTCCTCTCACCCACACCGCAGCTAATTTAGACCTCCATTTGGGGAGATGCCGGGGTAACTGCAACCCTCTACACTCCGCTGGTTTTCACTTGAATTGTCAAATATTTTGAGCCTCTTAGATCAAGTGGCTAGATCACAGACCTCTTATGGTGCAGGACGTAGTTGGCAAACACTTCCTTTGTAGTTGCCATACATTAACTGAATTTGCAGGATTAAGATCGAAGGAGTTGGCACTTGGAATATTCGATGGAAAGGAGACGTCAGAACAAGGACCAGAACAACAGCACTGAGAGCTTCTGCCTCTTGCCACAGTCCACCCCTTTGCCTCACCAATATTTTTATATGCCCACAGTACACATTCCCCCCATGTCCATGAAGGTGACCCCAGAGTCTTGTCAAATTATGGCAACAAGCTCAAAGCTCAGTTTCTGGAGTAAAAAACCTTAGGTCTGCCCATCCAGAAACAATGAAGAGAGATGTGTTGGGGCAGCCATAAAGTTCCCTGGGAACATAGAACTGTAGAAAAAGAAGAGAAGTGTGTTAGCAAATGTACACGGTTTCAGGAGGCCAAAGAGAGAGAGAAGAGAGGAAAGAGCGAGTAAAGAAAGGCGAGGCTTACAGCAAAATATGCTGCTGAGTCTCTTCAAGAGCCATGGACTCTCCTCAGGAGGATCGCCATAACCGTCTGCCCATCGACAGGCAACTTTGGGAAAAGGGGGCATTTTTGTTCCACAACATGTAGTTTGATATATTAACTCAGAAAAGTTAACTCTTTACTCTGCACGTTATGCTCTTGGACCCCTTCTTTCTATGAAATGAGAATCTCCTTTACGTTAAAGGGTGAATTACTGTACAAGTTCTATTGTTCCCTAACTGAAAGATGCTTTCTTTTGTTTGGGTGTCCATCCTGCCTCTCCAAGGCTCAGATGCCGAAGCCATTTGAGTTGGTATTCAGTTTTAATAGTACCCAAGATTCGTTTTAACTAGGCATGGCAAGACACAGACGTGGACACGATTGCCACGAAGGGAGATGTTCCTATTAAACTCACAGTCCTACAGAGAGCACAGCTTGCCAAGTAGGGCCACAGAGGGAAGCGCCAAGGCCAGGTGAGCAGGAAGGGGGACGATGGGCAAGAGTCTTTATTGTGGTTTTCCAAGAAAGGAATGTCTAGGCGAGGTAAGCAGGCTAAGCAGGTGTGGGATTGGCTGGTTTGAATAATTTTCACAGGTTCTGGGGCATGGGGGTATCTGTTGTTGTCTGGTAGATCTATCTGGCCCTGGGTTGATTAGGGCAGGTATATAGTGACCCAGAGTATGAGGGTGGAGGTAGGTATGGGCTCTGGATTGGCTGATTTGTGCCTCTGGACGTTTACTGTGTCTAGGAATTAGGTAACCTTGGGAAGGTCAGTCTCTCTCAGGTCAGCAAGGCCCCAGATGTCAGAGCATCAAGAATACAGAAAATAAAGGGTTCCTGAGCGGCTCGGTCAGTTAAGAGTCTGACTCTTGATTTCAGCTCACATCATGATCTCACAGTCCGTGAGTTCGAGCCCCACATCGGGCTCCATGCTCACAGCATAGAGCCTGCATGGGACTCTCTTTCTCTTCCTCTCTCTGCCCCTCCCCCACGCTCTCTAAATTAATTAATCAATTATTAAACTTAAAAAAAAAGAGTACAGAAAATAAGAAACCAGAGTCCATACATATCCAAACAGATATAGTAATTTCCAAAATTTGAGTTAAAAAATGTTTCTAATGTTTATTTATTTTTAAAGGAGACACCGACAGTGTGAGTGGGGGAGGGGCAGAGAGAGAGGGAGACACAGAATCCGAAGCAGGTTCCAGGCTCCGAGCTGTCAGCACAAAGCCCAATGCAGGGCTCGAACTCACAAACCATGAGACCATGACCTGGGCTGAAGTCAGACACTTAACTGAGCCACTCAAGTGCCCCTCCAGAATTTGAGTTTTAAAAGGGACACGAAAACTTTATATGTAAGAAAGAATGATTGTTTGTTGTACTATTTCAAAGAAGTAAAAGAGACCATTCTGTTTTATCCAAAATTATCCGTTCACATTTCCTCCAATCATTCCATATAGACAGCCATACATTCTGCCTATGCTTGAGCCTTTGGCAAACCAAAAGAAAGAAAATCAAACATACGATGGCTTAACCAAATGTCATTTTATGTCCTTTTAGATCACCTATTGCAGACGTAGGAGTCCAAAGCCCAAAGGAAGCTCCACGGTGATATCTTTCTTCTCAGGCATCTTTAAAACATGACTTCCGGGGCGTCTGGGTGGCCTAGTCGGTTAAGTGTCTGACTTCAGCTCAGGTCATGATCTCGCAGTTCATGAGTTCAAGCCCCGCGTCAGGCATCTGTGCTGATGGCTCAGAGCCTGGAGCCTGTTTCAGATTCTGTGTCTCCCTCTCTCTCTGACCCTCCCCCGTTCATATTCTGTCTCTCTCTGTCTCAAAAATAAATAAATGTTAAAAAAAAATTAAAAAAAAAAACAAAACATGACTTCCAGGGAGGCCTGATGGCTCAGTTGGTTAAGCATCTATCTGGCTCTTGATTTCAGCTCCGGTCATGACCTCACAGTTCGCTCGATCAAGCCCCACACTTGGCTCTGCACTGACCGTGTGGAACCTGCTTGGGATTCTCTCTCTGCATCTCCCCTGCTTGTGCTCTCCCTCTCTCTCTCTCTCAAAATAAATAAATAAACACTCAAAAAATAAAAAAATAAAACATACATAGTGTTTGCACTCCAAGCCAAAAGAAAGGAAAAGTTATCTGCATTCTGAGCATTTCACCTTTAAAAAATTTTTTTAATGTTTATTTATTTTTGAGAGAGAGAGAGAGAGAGAGAGAGAGCATGAGTGAGGGAGGGGCAGAGAGAGAGGGAGACACAGAATCCGAAGCAGGCTCCAGGCTCCAAGCTGTCAGCACAGAGCCCGACGCGGGGCTCGAACCCACAAACCGCAAGATCATGACCTGAGCGAAAGTCGATCGCTTAACCGACTGAGCCACCCAGGTGCCCCCTGAGCTTTTCCCTTTTTGGATTAACAGATTAACTTTATAAAACCTAGATTTTTATGTATATCGTCAGAAAAATAGCTGCTGCATAGATAAGATCCTTATGAATATGATGGGCACAGATTGGATTTGTCCTTCAAATATAGGATTCTACATGTAATTCTAATGGCTGGTAAAATATCAGTGATATAGTAGAACAAAGATGCCCCCCTCCCCAGGCCAAGTTCACCTCTCCCTTCCTAGAATTGGTCTCAGCTGCTTTAAGATGCAGACCCAAATGATAATAATAGCGACAATAATTGAAACAATGATAGAAACTAACCTATGTTGAACACTTACGAGGGGTCAGGCAACGTTCTAAGTGCTGTGTGTGTATGACCCAGTTTAATCCTCACAGCGACCTCGAGAGGGAGGGGGGGTACTATTTTTATCTTTTGTTGTGTCATGGTCAAGTCTTGGTAAACTGAGCTGGGCTCAGAGCTTCTTTCGCCAAAGATTTGCTTTGAGGGAAGGAGATGAGGCGATGGACGCTGTGGAAATTGAGGAGGTGTGGGGAGAGGTGGGGATTGATGGAGCAAGGATGGCTGATGGGGAAGATCCACAAGGGTGCCTCCCTCCTCTCCTCCATCCTTCGGGCCCCCCGTCTGTTACCTCTAACACACAGACTCAGTGGTAGCCATCAATACCATTTGTGAAACCGGGGCTAGAAGCTACAAAAAAAGAAGAAAAAAAAATGAGTTTGGGAGTTGATAGCTTCCTTAAATAGCAAGGTAGAGATATCACTGTGAGGTGTGTGGACGGGGGCACAACGTTCCACAGAAATTCCAGGTGACCTTGATGGTATGTGAATTGCATCTCAATAAGCAGTTATTAACAGACAAGGATTAAGGCAAAAAAGTAAGTCTGGCTAGGTCTCTAAAATAAAAAACTTGACATGAATACAGAGCCCACGATATGGATCAGATAGTGGTCCAAAAAAATCCAGAAAAAAAAAAAAAAAGAAAAAAAAGCATGGGGAAGTGGTTCATAACTAGAGAAGGAATAGTGCAATTCTGGCCCAGCTGGGGTCTTGGCTGCTCCTACTTCAGACTTAACACGGGATGTAATCTCTAGTCCATAACCCAACACATTAATAATCCTACCCCTATCCTTGAATTGCTAGTTGACCGTTGGAAGCATCAGTGTGGTTACTCATTCACTCATTAAATATTTGGGGAGTAAGATGCTGAGTTCCTGATCTCTGTTGAGGAACTCTGCCTCCAATGATAAAGTCTGGTGGGCTCCCTGGAGGAGTAGGGTGGAGACGGTGGACTGCTGTAGCAAAGAGGCCAGACTTCCTGAAAGAAGTGGGGGCAGGGCATTGATGACTGACCCACTCTAGGAAGCCTCCCACAGGTCTATCATCTGGAAGGAGAAAGTCTAGAATTGCTTGAGATTGTAGGAGGCATAGATTGGTTACAAAGGGAAGTTGATACTATGCCAAGGTTGGGAATTACTAGCAGCGTTAACAGGTTCAGAGTACCCTGAGGAAGTGGACACGGGGCATGTTGGACACAGATGAGGACTAATGTCATCTATGACACAAACATCACCAACAAACAATGCACGGGTCTTCGATTAGCATTACATTTGCTCCAGTAGGAAGCTACTTTGGTGATATGCGGTTAGGCTATGTTGTTAGGAAGACGGAGGAAGAGTCCTTAGATGCAGAGGGCAGAGCTGCCAGAGGTAAGAGGAAGGGTAGATAATCACCAGTGACACTTACTGAACACTTGCTATGCCCCAGGCACTGTGCTAAGGGCTGGAAATGGGTTAATCCTTTCAATCCTCAAGACGACCCTATAAGGGAAATAGTATCACCTGTTTACAGAGGAAGCAAATGAAACTTAAAGGGGAAGAAAACACTTGCCCCGAGGCAGGTAGCAGTGGAGCCGTGATCTGAAACCAGTGTCAAACACCTGAAATTTCATTCTTGCACCCCGCAGTCCATGACCTCAGGACAATGTGAAGACCAGAGGTTGCTAAATATAGAAATCGTCTGTTCTAAAAATGTGACATTCATGTGGGAAGGGAAAGTTGAAGTGAGAGTCAACAAGGCAAAAATGAGTTATGAAAAAGGGAAGTTGACATGAATATATAATGGGCTTCAGTTCACCGTGACCTAGGTGAAAATGGAAATTTACAAGTAAATTTGACTTACGTTGCAAAACAAGTATAAATTGTCAGATGAAGTAAAAGCAAAGCACTGTGTACCACGAAACACTGTAATTAGCCAAATAAACCGAGTACATTCCATAAGAATTAAGGCACTCATGAATCATTGGCAGGCATGAGTAGGTAAGGGTTTGTGTTGCTGGACAAATCAGAAGTTAGGAAAGAAAATATGCTAATACATTGCTTGCAGGCATATCCAGTTCCAACTACGTTGAATGTTCATTAGGTTGATACTATAATTCTGGAATATAATCGTGCAAACTTTTTTTTAAGATTTAGCTTCCCTTTTATTGAGCCAGGGTGATGTCGAGCAATAATGTATTTTTTCAGCATGGAACACCAAAACGTTCTTGGGAGGAAAAAGCAGGTTTCCGTTGGCCACAGATGAGCAATAATTATGTGGACCGGGAGTGATCAAAGAACAGACCTGCCTGGTCTGTGGGGAGTTGTGTGTCTCTTGGTGGGGCCACTGTTAACTTCCATAGTAAAACTTACTAGGGTCCAAAGAGGTTGAAGCCAATCACGTTCAATTGGTAGCACGTCCTAGGAAAAGCCACCTCGCTCCTGGCACACAGGCGCTCCTCTCATCCCGGAGACGAGCATGGATTGCTGGGTTTCCTTCCATCCATTACTTTCCATACCCCGAGCACCTGTTTCTCAGAAGGCAACGTCAGGTGTTTTATGTGAGGATTGAAAGCGAACCCTCCAGGTATAGTCCCCGGCCTTAGTAAGCTTTCAGTCCCTTTGCTGAAACATAACTACTGGGCATGAAACAAAACAACAACGACAAAGTGTATAATTGAGCAATGAACATGTTATAGGCTTTAGGAAAAGGAGAAATTCATGTGGACTGCCATCATTTAGTGTAGAGTGTGATGGGAAAGCTGGCACCGAGAAGCATTTTAGATACGTGTGGGCTAACGTGTATCCATCAGCTCATATCGTATCTTTTACTGCCTTGGTTTTCACTGTCGAGAAAACGGAGGTAACATTTGTCCAGTCTTATAGTAATAAGGGATCATTGCCAAGGTGCCAGGATGCAGAGATATCTAAAGGAAGGACAACATCAACTTAACCAAAAAGAGAAGGCAAGACAGTCAGAAATCGGCGTCAAAACGTGAACAATTGTACCCTTTGATGTACCTAGACTGCCCAATACTGAACGGCACAATGGCACAATATTGAATGTTTCCTGTGTGGGACTCCTCTAGCATTGTCTCGGCCAGAATGCAGCATGTGTATCTCTTTCCCCACATTTCTTATTATTTGGCAAACTTTGGAATCTTCAACAAGAGCAAGTTCTATAGTGCCAGGAGCTATTTCAAGAGCTTTAGAGACATATCAATACACTTAATCCCCTTGAAACAATTCTATGTGGTAAGTGCTACTATTGTTGCCCTGTTTTACTGATAAAGAAGCTGAAACATAGAGAAACAGCTTGCCCAACGTGTCACAGCCAGTGAAGGGAAGCTGTGAATCTGATTCAAGATAGTCTAACTGGAGCCCATGCACTTAATGCCCAAGCTCTAAGGCAACGCCCCAGGACGCCATTGTGAGGCCGGTTGGTATTGCCACAGGAAGAACCAGCAGAAAGCTCTCCTAGACAGAAGGGCTGTGAGAAATACTGTGCAGGGTAGTTTTTCTTTATCCAAGTAGCAGGTATTAATACCATAAGCGCTCTGGGGGCAGACGTTCTGGAGAACACTGGGGAAGTAATCGGAGAGGCATGGCTCCTGCCCGCAGGGATCTCACAGTCATATGTGATCAACGGCAATATAGCAAGTGTGACTGGAGAGGGTAGTAGGTGCCACCAGGGCACGGCAGGGAAGAGCCTGACGATTTAAGAAGGTTTCAGGGAGGAGGTACCATGGCTGACTTGTCCAAGAAGGATCAGAGTCTGCCAGATAGAAGAGGAGAAGGAAGAGGGCACAGCTGCACAAAAGCATGGAAGTATGAGAGAGCATATTGAATCCATGCAATTATAAGACGGTAGTATTCTCTGCCTCCCCGTTTTCTTGCCCCCAGCTTAAACAGCACACGTTTGTTATCATATGGTTTTACGGGGCAGGAGCATACGCACTATTTAATTGGGTTCTCTGCTTCAGGGTCTCTGACGAGACTGCCGTCAGAGATGTTGGCCGGCGGGGGAGGGGGGGGGGTCTGACTTTAAGGCTCGACCGGAGAAGGATCCACTCCCAGGCTCATGAGATTGTTGGCAGAGTTCAACTCCTTGCAGGCTGGTAGACTGAGGGTCTCGGTTTCTTGCTGACAGCTGGCCCAAGGCCATCCCTTGCCCTGTGGGTCTCTCCAACACAGCAGCCCGCAACGGAGAGGGTGTGCTAGCAACTTGGAAGCTAAGTTATGTGGTTTAATACAGAAGTGACACACATCCTCTTGATGGATCCCATTGACTAGGCCAGCCCACACTCAAGACAAGAGTACACGAAGACATGTATCCTAGAAGGAGGGGACTGGGGGGCAGGGGCATCTTAGAGCCTATGTGCCACAGAAAGACAGTTCCATGTATGATCTGAGATGGCATTTGGAGAGTCATACTCATTACCACCATTTTCCTTTCATTCCCGCTTAGGAGAGCCAGTAACAGGCCAGTGGTAAGCGGTGGGGAAGGCAGGACTTCAGACACTTTCAGCCCATATGCCTGCATGGTAAAATAACCCCCCAGTGAAAAATCATGATGGAAAATTCTGGCTGTATCTGTAACATTCTCCTGATTTGCTTTTCTTTCCCCATCTTCTCAGTCACTGCAGGGAATTGGTGCACCTCCCCCGTACCCACGAAACCAAGCCCCTTCCCGGGATGACAATGGCACCAGATCCCAGTCCCTTATTTCCTGTCAATGGCAAATTTCTCCCTAATCTGATTACGACTATATCATTAGACTCCATTATCATATTATCCTTTTTAGCATATAGATAGAATTTGTAGTTTTCCTAAATGCCTAAAATAATTTTACCCCCTTAAACACTATTCAAATGCTTTTTCTTTTAATGCATGGTACTCAATACTGGAGAGATTTATTCACCTCTGGCTCTTTTCAAAGGACATAGCATTAAGGAGATAACAGGTTTTGACAAGTTATTAAGGAAGGGTTAAGTCCACCGATTTCATTGTAATTCCTGGCACAAAGTTTGAGGTAATATATTTATTTTGTTCCACGAGCTTTGTCATATAATCTCCCACCAGCCACCACCACCCGAGGACCTTACTATGTAACAGCCTCAGCAACAATGCTCGGCTTGTGAGTTGCCTGAAAGAGATCAGAGTATCTTAGAAACAAAGTAGAATTTGTCTCTCTCTGATCACGATAACCAGAAATGGAAAAGAACACCGAACCAAAAATAGCAGCACCATTTACTCTGACAGAATAGGAAACTAGCAGCTTCTGCTTGTGAGTTTTAGGATCTCGAGCAAGCAACACCTCTGTGACTCTTTTTACTCATCTGTCAAACAGCAAGGACGATATAGATGCAAATGTATTTCCCTAAACAGAGTCCAGAATTAGTACAATTTGGAACCCAATTTGTACAGCTCTGAATTCTACCCAAAGAAAGACCCAAAATAGTCAGGTAGTCCACCAGCCAAGTGACAGGCAGAGATTGACATGGGTTTTAATATCATTCTGTTTACAGCCGGAATCCTGGAGCCACATTCACAATTGTCCATTAAATAAAAGAAATACAAGATTATTGTATGCATCATCTAGAATGCAGTCTCAGAGAAGATTGTAATGCAGAAATGAGCAACCTTAAAGAACAATCTTTAGATGTTGTGTGGCAAGGTAGAAAAATCACACGCTTCTGAGTCCAAAAATATGGTTCCTAATCTCTGCTTGGCTTCTGTGCAACTTCCTTACCCACTGTAGCCTAAGTCATTAGTTCTCAAACTTTTGACCCAGGTACCCCACCTGCAAAAGGGAGCAAACAAGTCGCTTGCCCAGGAATTTGAGGGAGAGCCATCTCTTGCAATCATAACATCCCATTTAAAACATTCTGGAGGCACCCGGGTGGCTCCGTCTGTTTAGTGTCTGACTTCGGCTCAGGTCATGATCTCATGTGAGTTCAAGCCCCGCATCAGGCTCTGCGCTGACAGCTCAGAGCCTGGAGCCTGGAGCCTGCCTTAGATTCTGCGTCTCCCTCTCTCTTTCTGTCCATTGCCTGCTTGTGCTCTGACTCAATCTCTCTCTCTCTTAAAAATAAATAAACATTAAAAAAATTTTTAAACATTTTGATTAACTGTAAAAATCTATTTGAACTTTGTGTTCTAATAATCACATTATAGGTTACACATATAAATCACATTATATGTGTTCTTGGATGTTAAACAAAAATATTCTAAATGAATTATTATCATGTAAAATTTACCTTCCAGAAAGTATACCGTGCTCATCCTTCAAACTTGAGTAGTCATTGGCACGTTACCATACATCTCAGGGTCAGTATGAGGGAGTACACACTCCCTGATTTTAATTCTGGTCAAAGTGACTATATAAATGACAAATTGATATCACTATAAATTCATGATCCTCATCTTTAAGTGGACACCCGTCACCGCCAAGTGTATGATGACAAATCCATCATGGCCCCACTCTCGAGCTCTGAACACCCCCCACCCAACCATCCTTCTGAACAAATGATCCTTTCTCACTCAAAAAAAGGAAAGTGACCCCATCAGAAAGGAAACTTCCTCATAGTTTCTCTACGCAACTCACCCAGCTACTTGTATCTATCTCAGTCCCTCCTTCCTCCTTCTTGTCATCATATACAAAGTGTTTGTCCTCCTGTTGAAATGGTATGGACCCTACTTCCTCTTGCCTTCTCAAGGACCATACTCAAGGTTATCATCTCCCTAATCTTCTGCATCCTTGACCTCCCCATCTTGAATGGGTTCTTCCATACTGCAGGGAAGGAAACATTCTTCCTCTACCCTTCAAGGTCTTTCAGTTGGACTAAGAATATGATTTACATAAGACAGGTTCACAGTAGAATAAAACACATTTTTATTACATACATAGGGAGGCCTAGTATTGAAATTGAGACCCAAGGAAATGACCAGGGAAGGCAGGCAGTTGTCATACCTTTTAGACAAAGACATCAAATTTGTGAGGAATTAATAGGATAAAGAAAACAGATGTTTAGGAGCTTTATTTAGTAAGGAATTCCAAGTGGAATTTGGGTTGAGGTAGCAGATTAAAAAAAAAAAAAGTAGCAAAACTTGTTTCTACAGCTTTCTTGGCTTTAAATTTCCTATCCCGGTGGTAAGGATGTCTTTTTACTTCTTAGTACAGGGAGAGTATCATATGGGAGATTTATTTTCTGTTCCCAAGGGGACAGAGAAGAGTCTGAGTGTCTTTCTTGCACTGTTGTGCTTAAGTAACTTTTATTTGAAATAATAAATATACCAAGGTGGCACATTTGAGGGTGGCCTGCCCTTGGCCCCTACAGTACCAAATATATTTCATTTTAAAAAGCAGTCAACAGGCACCTGGTTGGCTCATTTGGCTAGGCATCCAACTTGGCCTTGACTTAGGTCACGATCTCACAGTTTGTGAGACTGAGCCCCATGTCAGGCTCAGTGCTGAGAGTGCGAAGCCTGCTTGGGATTCTCTCTCTCCGTCTCTCTCTCTCTCTGCCCCTCCCTACTCGTGCATGCTCACGCACTCTCTCTCTCCCTCTCTCTCAAAATAAATAAACTTAAAAAAACAAAAATAATTTAAAAAGCCATCAAAACAAACAACCCTCCCTTGACCCCATCTGCTGTGTCAGCCAACTACCCTCTCCATTATTTCCATTCGGATCCAAAGTTGTTCAGAGCTGTCCCTCAGAGAAACTCCATTTTCCCACCTCTCCTTGACTTTTACAGTTGCCTTTACACTTTTTCATTAAAATAATACATGTGCATAGTTTCAAAAATTCAAATATTACCCAGTATATTGAAAATGTAATCTTCTGCACTACTCTCTACACTCAAGTCTGCTGAAAAGGACAAATAACTTCAATGCTTTTTGCTTTTTCTTTGGATATCGGTATTCATATTTCTAAATAATTTTCTTACACTTGGTCTCACTGGACCCAGTACATAATCTTCTGCACATTGAATGTTTGACTCTTTGTTACATGTGTGAGAGACACCCATGCAGTTGCAATCATTTTCATTACATGTTGTGATGTGTAACATTTTGTTCAATAAATATACCACAAGTGTACATATCCTTTCTTTCGAGATTGGTCATCAGAACTGTTTCTGGGTTTTTGCTCTATGGACAATGTTACCGTGCACATTCTTAAACATTTCTCTGGGCCCGTGGGCAAGATTTTCTCCACATTCCTAAATATGGAACACGGGAGGATCATGAGATATGCAACTTGAATTTTTTATTCTTTACGAAGCAGAGTTCTTAATGTTCAATTAGCATTAGAGTAGTCAAATTTGTCAGTGGTAACTTTTATGGTTTGTGCTTTTTTGTTTATCGTTTGAGAAGTTGTTCCTCATTCTAGAATCATGAAAATAATTCCTCCACATTCTCTTCTCAAAGTTTTTAGTTTCTCCTTTCACATTTAAGTCCCCAAACCATCTATAGTTTACTTTGGAGTACTGTGTGTGCCCATTTCTTCAAATACTCTGATCTGGCTTCCATTTCCATCACTCAACTGAACAGTGCTCTAGGGAAGGTAACTGATGGCTTCCATATTGCTTAATCCGATTCTCCTTTACAGGCCTTGTTACTTAGTAATCACTCAATAGCATATGGCCCAGTGAATTACTCCTTCCTTCTTGGAAAATCTTCTTGCCTTGGCTTCCATGATACCATATCCTCCTCATTTTTCTTGAGCATATCCAACACTCGCTTTGGCATGAATCCATTTCCTGCCTCACCTCTAAATGTTGGCATCCTCCTGGGACTCCTTCTGGCTTTTGCCTCTTTCAGCCCTGTTTTCCTATGCAGTCTCGTCTACTCTCGGGGCTTTATGCTGATGATCCCAAGCCTACGTCTTCCTCCTGAGCTCCAACCTTATATCCCCATTTGGATATCTCCATGGCAGTCCAAGGTATCACATCTAAAGCTGAAAGTTGGCCTTCTGTTCCTCATCCTGCCTTCCCCAATTCAGTAAATGTCACCTATCTGCCCTGTCATACGCCACCTCTCTGAGGGTTCATCCTTGATCCATCCTTCACCCTTCACCCTGACATCCAAGGCAACAAGTCTTACCTAGTCTCACACTTGGAATCTGTTTGCTTCTCTGTATTGTCACTATTAAGCACTTACTATTTATCACAGATGACAGTAATGGCCCCCTAATAATTCTGTCTGCTTTAACTCTTGTTCTCTTTCAATTTATTTCTCCAAATGGAAGTCAGACTGTTCTTACAAAAATGTAATTGGATCCATGTTAATCCTCTGTACGAAACCTTTCAACACTTATTATCGTCCTTAGGATGAAATCCCAATCCCTGGACGTGGTCGACAGGGTAGTTGGCATGAAATGGCCCCCACCTCTCTCTATATATAATCCAGCGTACCTTAGAGTCAGCCTGGAATACTCTTCTCCAGGTTTGTGGTTTGTGTTTTCTTCCCTCACTTCTCAGGATAAGTGTCTAATTTCTGACACCCTACCCCCATTACATGATCTCACACTAATATACTTTCCTTTACATCATCTAACGCATTTTGAGATGAGATGTTTGTTTGAGCACTAACTCATTATCTATATTCCCACCAGACCCTGAGTTCCTGGGAGCAGGGATTATGTCTATTATTATATATACGTTGGTGCCATTACTATTATTATTGTTATTATTATTATTCCCCCCAGGACAGCCCAGGCCAAGCACAGTGCCTTGCCCATACTAGGAACTCAATAAGCCCATGGTAAATGCTGAGGGCCCATGGAGGAAATGATGCCCCTTTTCTCACTGAGAAGGCTGCATAGTCTTGTGGGGTTCCCAGTGGATGTGACTCATGATCTCTGGGGGCCCTGATCGTGTTTCTAGGAGGCTGATGTTGGACGACTCACTCTCTCATGCCTCTGGCCCTCGTTTTCATCATCTGGAAGCTTCCCTGCTCTCGTCCATTACAGCCCCCCGCTCCACCCCATGATTCCCACTATAATCTCTTTTAAAGCTAAGATCTCTTTCTAAGGGGGAAGGCAGCAGAGAGGAATAAGTTTTCCCCCAAAAGAGCCTGCCCAACTATACAGGTTGTAAAGGCTGATTATTATTGTTACTTCATTGTTTTTTAATGTTTATTTTATTTTTGAGAGAGAGAGAGAGAGAGAGAGAGAGAGCAATCAGGGGAGGGGCAGAGAGAGAGGGGAGACAGAATCCAAAGCAGGCCGCAGGCTCTGAGCTGTCAGCACAGAGCCTGTGGCGGGGCTCGAACCCACCAATTATGAGATCACGACCTGAGCTGAAGTTGGAGACTCAACAGACTGAGCCACCCAGGCGTCCCAATTATTGTTTCTTTAAAGCAGAAATGTAATTAGTAGAGCAGTACTTAATTGTATCCAAGACCATGAGTAGCATATAATCCATTCACCTAAGACTATTCTTGATGATTTGGACACAACAATGCCAAGTTTAATACTATTCCAGCATCGCTGTGGTGTTATTGCCCCCTGGTGGTGATGATAATTACGTAACTGTGTACATTTGAAGAAGCTGCTGTTTAAGAGAGGTGCACAGATTTTCCTGGAGATGCTGGTATTTATTTCTCTCCAAGTTAAACTAGAGACGAAAGCATCAGAGTATGTTCTTGATAAAAACTTCTGTGTTGACTCCACCCACACCTCTTTTTAGGACCTACCAATCTACTCGTTTTGCTCCCCATCCCTTAGGAGACATTTTGTCCCGTCTTAGGAAGGCAACCACCAGAGCCATGAAACCATTTGGTCTCAAAGAACAAAGGGAACCCCCATTTTAGAGAATATCTGTGCAATATTCAGGGTCTTAGACATTCAGGAACAAAAATTTGTCAAATGTATAAAAGTATACCACTGCTGACAATCAGACATGAAGTTAGGTACATTCATTGCATATAATAATTGCATGCTAAGGCAGTGTCACCTGTACACGTTTTCATGTCTCCGTGCATTTTCACTCCCCAAATCAGAAACTTACTCATGAAACACAATCCAACTGCTCACAACTATGCAACCTGGTTCCAGCCTTTAAGACAAAGTAGGGGAGAGGTGGGTATGGGGAACAATGTTTCCAATTGATAGAAAACGGTTTGGCAGAGTTGGAATAGACATACACACACGTATACACACACATTTACACACTGGTAGATATACCAGTTTTTGCTATATGTTCTTTCCAACGAGAGCATTTCCCAAAAGCTGAAGACGGCTGCATTTATCCTTAATGGAAACAATTCAATAAGAAATGACAAGCTGTTCAAAAAGCAGAATTAGCAGTGGAAACACAGATTCTGCTGATATCTGCCTTCCCATTTTTTTTTCCTCCAGAGCACTGGATTTAGAATTAGCTCTGAGTCTGAGGCGCCTGGGTGGCTCAGTTGGTTAAGCATCCAACTCTTGGTTTCGGCTCAGGTCATGATCTCCCGGGTTCGTGAGTTCAAGCCCCGTGGTGGGCTTTGTGCTGACAGTGCGGAGCCTGCTTGGGATTCTCTTTCTCCCTCTCTCTCTGCCCCTCCCCTGCTTGCTCTCTCTGTCAAAATAACTAAATAAACTTAAAAAAAAAAAAAGGAATCTGGCAGCTCTGGGTCTGAATCTTGACTCCTCCCTTATTAGCTGTGTTACTTTCGGCAAGTTATATAAGACTTCTAAACTTCAAAATCTTCTCTTTATCTGTAAGATGGGTATAATAACACCTACCTCATATGCTTGTTGTGAAGATCTAATGTGATATTGTGTGTTAAATACTGTGCAAAATGTCAGGCTTAAGCATTCAAGAAATGGTCGCTGTTATTGTTACTATAATTATTCTTAAGATTATTCAAAACCTTCTGAATGGTCTCGAGGAAGACAATAATATGAAGCCAATCAAAGCTAATTCTTTGCATCCAGGAACAATATTCAGTCACTTACAAGAGATTATGAGTAACAAACGATTGACAAATCATACCCTTTCCTATGCTGCCCCTCAGTGGGGCAGGCAGAACTCTAAGATGGCCCCTAAAATCCCAGGACTCTGGTGGATACCCCACATATCATCCCTTCTCCTTGAATGTGGTGGGCTCTGTGATTATGATGGGGTGTCGAGGTCATGATTCAGTTATGTAATACGACAAAGGTGAAGGCATTTGCGGATATAATTAAGGTTCCACATTGGTTGATTTTGAGCTCCTCAGAACAGGAGTTATCTTGGGTGGGCCTGACCAAATCAGGTGAGCCGTTTAAAGGAGGGTCTATGGGTCAGAGATAGACGTAGTAGCAGTCTTTCCTGTTAGCCTTGAAGAAGCAAGGTGAAATGAGTTCCACAGCTGCCAGGAAGTGAATTCTGCCAATAACCACATGAGTTTGGGAGAGAATCCTGAGTCCCAGGTGAGACCTCAGCCAATACCTTAATTACAGTTTGCGAGATCCTAAACAGCAGATCTAGGTAAGGCATGCATGGACTCCTGACCCATGGAGACTGTGAGATAACAAATATGTGTTATTTAAAACCACTAAATTTGCGGAGATCAGTTACAGAGCCATGGAAAACTAACACACTCCCCAATTACTGTTAATAATTACTTGCCCAAAATACTGTCATGATACTCACTGATGTTTTAATTTCCCAAAGAACTGGGTAAAGAAACCAGATGTCAAGCATCTTTCTTTTAGTTCTTTGGTTGCCTCTTTGACTCAGGGATTACTTAGAAGAATGTTATTTAGTTTCCAAATATCTGGGGGCTCATCCAGAGACCATATTATCAGTTTTTCCCAAATGCGCCCAATATATTTCCATTTCTCCCCTCCTGGCCTTTGGGCTATTATTGCTGTCATACATGGTACTTTTACATACAACATAAACCCCACACGGCATTGTTATTATTTTTGCCTAAACACTCAATTATACCTTAAAGAAATGTAAACAGTAATAAAATCTCTTACCTGTTTATGCATGTAGTTACCATTTCCTTTGTGTAGATGCATATTTCCATTGGGTTTCATTTGCCTTCTTCCTTCAGGACTTCCTGCAACATTTCTACAAAGGGGTCTGCTGGTGATGAATTCTTTCAACTTTTGTACACCTGAAAGGTCTTTGTTTTGCCTTCGTTTTTGTTTTCTTCTTTATTTATTTTGAAAGGGAGAGAACACAAGTCGAGGGGGCAGAGAGAGAGAGCGACTCCCTAGCAGATTCCACACTGTCAGCAGCGCAGAGCCTGACATGGGGCCCGAACCCATGAGCCATAAGACAATGACCTGAGCTGAAGTCAAGAGTCAGACACTGGACCGAATGAGCCACACAGGCATCCCATGCCTTTGTTTTTGATAGATATTTTCACAGGGTATAAAATTATAGGTCACCACTTTTGCTTGCAGTATTTTCAGATGCTTTCAAAGTACTTCCAATATACTTTAAAAGTTCCTCTGCACATAGTAGGTTTTCTTTCTCCATCTGCTGTTAAGATTTTCTCTTTATCACTGCTTTTTTAAAGATTTTATTTTTTAAGTAACCTCCACACCCAATGTGGGGCTTAAACCCACAACCATGAGATCAGGAGTCCTATGCTCCACCAACCGAGCCAGCCAGGTGCCCCCTCTTTATCATTGGTTTTAAGCAGTTGATTATAACATACTTTAGGGTAGTTTTATGTTTCTTGTGCCAGTTTCTTTGAGCCTCTCGGATGTGTGGCTTTATAGTTTTCATCTAATTTGGAATTTCTTCAGTCATTATTTTTTCAAATATCCTTCCTATCTTCCCCTACCCCTTTCTCTTTCCTCTCCTTTGGAAACTGCAATTACAGGTATTTTAGGTTATATGAGGTTGTTTCTGATGCTCTGTTTATCTTTCAGTCTTTTTTCTCTGTATGTTTCATTTGGGATAGTTTCTATTGCTATGTCTTCAAGTTCACTAGTCTTTTCTTCTGCAATGTCTAGTTGCCCATTGCAATAGACTGAGTGCTTGTCTTCAAGTTCACCAGTCTTTTCTTCTGCAATGTCTAATTGCCCATTGCAATAGACTGAGTGCTTGTCTTCAAGCTCACCAGTCGTTTCTTCTGCAATGTCTAATTGCCCATTGCAATAGACTGAGTGCTTGTCTTCAAGCTCACCAGTCTTTTCTTCTGCAATGTCTATTTTCCCATTGCAATACACTGAGTGCTGACATTCCCCTCTCCCACCCACCGCCTGCCCCAAATTCATATCTTGAAACCCTAACCCCACGATGGGATGGTTTTAGGAGGTGGAGCATTTGGGAGGTGATCAAGTCATGAGGGTCGAGCCTTGTGAGTGGGATTAGTCCCCTATACAAGGGACCCAGAGAGCCCTCTCACCATCTTTCCACAGTGAGGACACAGCAAGAAGTCTGCAACCCACAAGAGGGCTCTCACCAAAACCCAACTACGTGGGCACGCTGAGGTCAGACTTCTAGCCTCTAAAACCACGAGAAACAAGCCTCCTGTTCTTAAGTCATGCAGCCCGTGATGGTTTGTTACAGCAGCCTGAACAGACTAGTCCTAGCAATAACCGCATTCAGTTCATTAAAAAAAAAACCTCTCAGGGGACCCTGGGTGGCTCAGCCGGTTAAGTGTCCGACTTCAGCTCGGGTCATGATCTCACAGTTCGTGAGTTCAAGCCCCACGTCAGGCTCCGTGCTAACAGCTCAGAGCCTGGAGCCTGCTTTGGATTCTGTGTGTCTCCCCCTCTCTTCCCCCTTCCCCACGCATGCTCTCTCTCTCTCTCGAAAATAAATAAATATTTAAATTTTTTTAAAAAAAACTCTCAGACATTATAGTTTTGTTTCCAAAAGTGTAATTTGGGTCTTTTTAATAACTTTCATGTCTCCACTTAATATGCTGTCTTTCTTCTAGCTCTTTGAACACACAGAATGCAGCAACCCTAAATTGTAATGTCCTTGTCTGCTAATTCTAACATCTGCATTCATTTTAAGTCAGTGTGGACTGATTTATTTTTCTCGTAATTGTGGATCATATTTTCCTGTTTCTTTGCATGCCTGGTAAGTTTATTATTATTATTATTATTATTATTAGATGTCTGGTATTATCAGTTTTGCCTTGTTGGGTCCTGGGTAGTTTTACAGGTATCCTGTAACCATTCATTGTGACCAGAAACAGAGTCTCCCAGGATGATGTTACATCAGGAAAAAGGGAAGATGGTGATAGATATCATTTTCCAGAAATTCTTAAAGCTATCTAGGTATAGGATAATCATACCATTTTTCTGTGTCTCACTCTGTTTCCTTTTATAGAACAGATTGAGGAAAGAGGACAGGTGAGATTCCTCTTTTTTTCTTTTATGGCAACTTTAAAACGTTCTTTCCTTTTTTTTCTCTAACAGAACAGAAACTAAAAGAATTTTTAAATTGTTGCTTAATTTAATTCAACCAGCGCCAAAATGATAAGAGAATAACAAGCTGAAAAATTCCTTCTAGCGGTATTCAGTGATATCACATCTATTCCGAATAATTGAAAGTGCAATTTGACTACGTTGCTTAGTGTCCTTTAAAATTAAGATTCTCCTGGGATGCCTGGGTGACTCAGTCTGGCAAGCATCCGAGTCTTGATTTTGGCTCAGGTCATGATCTTGTGGTTTGTGAATTTAAGCCCCGCCTTGGGCTCTGTGCTGACAGCGTGGAACCTGCTTGGGATTTTCTCTCTCTCTCCCTCTTTCTCTGCCACTCCTCCATTCACGCTCTCTCCCCCTCTCAAAATAAATAAGTAAGCTTTAAAAAAAAGTGTATCTTTGCTAATGTCACCAAATATCTCTCTCACTGTGGACTGTTCAGCACTTAGCTGGTAAATAGTCTAATTAATAGTCAGTTAGGATTAACTCTAGAGGCGAACAAGAATAAGCTCACTGGGAAGGTTTTAGGCCTGCCCACCATGGATGGCTGTTCAATTCCTCCTTTTTGGTCTTCAGACACTGTCCTCAAAGGGGCCGATGGTGCTGTTAGCTGTAAAACCTGTCAGGGGAGAAGAATGCTCCCTGCTGCAATGTTTGCTGGGGCACATGCCTGTCTGAGCAGCATCCTGGGTGTGCCATTTGCCCTGAAATACAATATCATCCTCCGTCGAGTGCCAGGGAAACTCTACGAAGGGAATAAGAAACGGCAAGATCCACGTAGGCAAGGCAGACTTGGAAGCCCTGAATGCCACCACATCCTGGGCCTGTAGCTCCAAAAATTATCTCCCTTTCTGGGGCACCTGGGTGGCTGAGTTGGTTGAGCATCCAACTCTTGATTTCAGCTCAGGGCATGATCCCAGGGCCATGGGATCAAGCCCCACACTGGCCTCCATGCTGAGCATGGATCTTGCTTGGGATTCTCTCTCCCTCTCTGTCTCCCTCTGCCCCTCTCCCTGGCTCGTGTTCCTTCTCCTTCTCTCTCTCTCTCTCTCTCTCTCTCTCTCTCTCTCAAATTTAAAGATTTTGTTTAAAACGTAAAAAATTTAAAAAAATATTGTCCCCCTTTCTGACCCTCAAGCACTCCATACAATGGGTGCAATAATACACAACCACCTCTAGAACAAAAACTAGAGTGCATGCCTCTCAGAGGGTGCCACCCAGTCCAAAGAGCAATGCTGCTGACATTAGGTGCCTCTCTGACCTTGTCCCTCTCTTGTCTCCTCGGCAACCACCCCAGCCCACACCCTCTCCTCCATACGTTCCAAGGATGCTTCAGCACAGAGCATTTTTGTTTCCTGTTCCCTCTCTACCCACCTACATCCCTAAGGGTCATTTCTGCTATACCTTTCCAGGTGGTTTCTATTTCTTTCCAAGTTTGAGGGTTTTTTTTTTTTTTTTTTTTCTGCATAGCACTTTCCACCACCTCCTGTGGTCTATGTCTACTTATCTGTTTGTTCTGCTGACCCTCTGTAAGCTCCATGAAGGCAGGGACTTTGTTTTGGTCTCTTCCTTACCCCTGGCACGTGGGGCAGTGCCTGGTGCCCAATAAATGTTTGTTGAATGAATAAATATGCAAGCATTTAGAACAGAACCAGGCTAACTAGTGTGAGTGGATCTTTGGGAAATTGGCTTGACTAGACCAGAGTAGCAAGTGATGTTGGCCATAAATTAAAATGTGACACGTCAGGCAATTGGAGATATTATAGGGATCCGTGGGTATGGGGGGAGGGGCATATCTAGATAGCAATCTAGGAAGGTGATGAGGGAGGATCCATAACAATGGGGCAGGTGGGGCCTGAAAATCTCCCGAAAGAAAGGATTAGAAACAAGCCTTCAGCTGGTTCGGCAGCCCCCCCTTGGTTTCCGCTCAGGTCATGATCTCTCGAGTTTGTGAGTCAGCACAGAGCCTGCTTGCAATTCTTTCCCTCCTCTCTCTCTGTCTCTGTCTCTGTCTCTCTCTCTCAAAAATAAAATGAATAAACGTAAAAAGAAAAAAGAGTTAGGGACTCCTGGGTGGTTCAATCAGTTAAGTGGCCGACTTTGGCTCAGGTCCTGATCTCGAGATTCATGAGTTCGAGCCCCGTGTGGGGCCCTGTGCTGACAGCTCAGAGCCTGACACCTGCTTCAGATTCTGTCTCTTTGTCCCTCCCCCGCTCACACTCTGTCTCTCTCTCTCTCTCAAATAAATAAATAAATAAATAAACATTGGGAAAAAATGGAATTAGAAACAAGAGCCACTGGAAGAACAGAGACTCAACCGCAGATACCGCGAAGCGGCCCGCAGCGGGCTGCTGTCGGCTTCCCAGAGAGGGGGCCCGCACCGCCTTTCTGTGACCCACACGGTTAGCCAATATAGCACCCGGAAGCATGGTGACAAGTCACATAGCTAATCAAAAGCTGTCAGCCGCCCCTCGGGACGACTTACAAACCCGAGCTAGAGTTTGGCATTAGCACATTCCCCTTCCACGCTGGCATTTCTAACACAGACTTTCCAAAGAATGCCCATGTTGTCATTAGGTCCACAGCCTCTGCCCGAGTCCTCTGTTCTAACGGTCGGGACTATGAGAACTCCACCTGCAACGCACACCCAAGAGGTGAGGCCCGACACCGACGTTTCCACGGGCCAACCATGGGCCCTGCAGAGCGCCTCACCCTTCACAGGTCCCCAGTCCACGAAATCGAGCCATTTTGGCACCGATGACACAGGTGCCCTCCTGGACGAAACCCGTTCAGGGCCAGGGAAGTCGAGGCACTGAGTCCCTTTTCCCAGGGGAGGCCGGCCGGGGGCACACCCAACACCTCGTCTGTCTGGGAGAGCTGTGACTTTATAAACAGGCTCAACGATCCCACTCCCTGTTTCTCTCTCCGTCTCCGTCTCCCTCCCTCCCTCTCCCGTCCCCAACGGCCAACGACTGTGCTTGTGCATGAGTCTCAAGTCTTCACAGCAAGAGAGAGAAATCCACAGCAGCCTCCCTGGGATGGTTCTCCTGGCAAGACTCAGCAGACTCCTCGGGGAGAAGAGCTATAATTTTGCTCCAAGTGATTCCGTGAAGCCCTCGCCCTCTCTCTGTAAGAGAACAGAGAACAGGCAGCTTGCTGTAGGGGCTATAATTGCAGAGCCTGTCGAAAGGAAGACAGAGGGCGGGAAGGCGAAGCCGGGAATCGTGGGACTCACGTGAACCCCCTCTGTCCGTGCTCAGAAGGGCCTTCGCCACAGGAAAGAGCGGGGGCGACATCCACAGCAGCCATGCTTGCATCTGGTTCGTGGTAGGTGACACGTGACACTTGTACTCTTTGTTTAGTTTTTCTAGAGCTTTGGGGGCCTGATGCGTCAGGTGAAGGCCGGCTGAACTGTCCTCACTGGTGTCAAAATGAGATGGAATCAAACGCGTGGTTAAAAAAAAAAAACAAAAAAAATCAGGGGCGCCTGGGCGGCTCCGTCGGTTGAGTATCTGACGTCAGCTCAGGTCGTGATCTCACCGTCTGTGGGTTCGAGCCCCACGTCGGGCTCTGGGCTGACGGCTCAGAGCCTGGAGCCTGCTTCGGATTCTGTGTCTCCCTCTCTGTCTGCTCCTCCCCCGCTCATGCTCTGTCTCTCTCTCTCTCTCTCCCTCTCTCAAAAATAAATAAACATTAAAAAAAAAAATAGGTCAACCTTAACTACTAAAATGTCGCCAAAGTCCTCTTTGCTCCCATTTACTGCACAATCACGGCCAGTACGTGAAGTAATTCCCATGCCTTTTTTTCCTCAGGATTATTTTTTCCCAGGAAAAACTTACGGAGGTAGGTACCATTGCTCTCTCCTATTTTAAAGATGAGAAATAATTTCCCAAAGGTCAGAGGTCGGTCTCTCCAGAGCCCAGGCTCCTCTTGCCCTCGCAGGGTGGGAAGCCTTCCCGTACACGTGAACAACCCAAGAAGCTTCCTGAAAATACAGATTCCGGGGCAGCCTCTTCAGAGATTTCTGATCCTGTGCAGGTGTCCCTGTCGCCGGGAATCTGCATCGATGACCGGGCAGCAGCCTGCATTCTGAGACAGGTGCTACGGTACCTCACTTTGAGAACCAGGGCTCCAGGTAACTACTCAGCATCTCCTGGTCTGGCCCCTTTATTAGGAGAGTGAGAGCCCCCCCACCCCACTCCCGTCAACAATGAAATAACTTCCTGGAGGGTGGTCCACTAGCCCGGAGAGGGACCTGGGTCAGAAGGGAGCCAGCCCGCCCAGCATTCTTTCCACCGCATTCCAGTGGAGAAAATAAATCCAAGTCTCTCAGCAAGCTTTGTTCTCCGCCTAGACTTTCAGTGCTGCCAGCAGCCGAACTCCCCTGGAGCGTCAAACAATACGTTCAAGGCCAGCACGGAAAAATCACACCGCCAATCCGAGAAATCTCAGGGCTCTGTGCCCACGTCCTGCCAAAATTGGAAGCAGTGAAAATCATTTAAATATTACTTTTCTTTACTTGTGAGAATATCAGTGTGTGAAAATTGTCACGGGTAACCTCAGGAGTTGTTACAGCTTTCTAAAAAGCAAGCTCTCCTTTCCAACTGCCATTCAGTGAGTATTGTTTCTACTTTTACACATCCCGTTAAGCTCTCAGCCCTGTATTAGATCCACATAATACCTAAATGTGCTCCAGACCTGTTCTTAAGGTGGATGTAAATGGACGTCTCATAATTCTATGAGGTTATTACTGCTAAATTTACTGTTAAGGGGCCGTCCTCTGAGCTAGTACCCTGAGATTGGTGTTTTCTCTCTGTTTTTACCCAGTTTGTGTTGAACGAGCAAACGTCAGGATCATTGGCTTCATGTCAAAGTTTGGCAAACAATTCTTCCCCTGTTTGGGAGCTTATTTATTTATTTCTGCATGCACTCTGCAAGAGCCTGTCATACCAAGTCCTTTATTTGTTTTTAATGTTTATTTTTGAGAGAGAGAGCATGAGCAGGGGAAGGGCAAAGAGAGAGGGAGACACAGAGTCCCAAGCAGGCTCCAGGCTCTGGGCCGTCAGCACAGAGCCGCACGCGGGGCTCGAACTCACGAACTACGAGATCATGACCTGAGCCGAAGTCGGACGCTTAACCGACTGAGCCACCCAGGTGCCCCTCACATCAAGTCCTTTAAAGGATCCCTAAGATGTGCCTGTCTTCAGCACTTTGGGGCAACTCCGTTCGTTCAGTGCTGGTGTTATTACAAGCATCGGTACACAGGTAGCAAAAATCTCGATTATGCAAATGTGTTGCTGTGTCTTTTTTGTGTGTGACGGTCTTCTGGTCCAATTCTTTCTCCTTTCCTAGTGGTGGTTTTCTTTATCACACAACTGTTCATAGACAGGTTCGTGAGGTTTCTAAATGTGCTTGGTACTGTTACTGAGGCAACCCGTCCCAGCAGATGCCAGAGGTACAAACTTCAGAGGCCCCGCACATCTGAGCGACACGGTGTGTGTGTACAAGAGGGGACTGTTTTCCAGATACACAGGGTTTGGGTTGGAGTGTCTGACAAAGGAGCCCGCAAAACCAGACCGATATGGGGTTTTTGAATTAGGTCTTTACATTCCAGAAGACGCTCAAAATGCCGCCCCTCTTTTCTGACAACCTGGTGCTCTCTTTTCTTTTTCCAGAAGCCGCAACGCTCCCTGTACTGTGTCCCAGGATACAAAACAGCACGTCAACACAGCAAGGTGGTGTTCCCCGCCTCACAGCCTTCCTGTTGAACAGGGTGCTCCGGGCGAAGTATGGGGGGTGGGGGAGCGGGGGTTAGCGGCCCAATGAAGCCACTTAACAAAATGGTTTAGAGGCCTGGGAGTTCTGTTAGCTAATGAGATAAATTCCCCCTGTGTGGCATCTACTCCCCCGGGAGATTTTTGTCCTTCTGGAAGGGATACAAAGTCTTCCAGGCCATTAGGGTTCCACACAGTTATTTCAGACCCTTGTGGGAATTACTTTATCATTTTAAATCATAGACCAGCAAACATTTTCCATTAAAGGCTAGATAATAAATATTTTCAGCTTCGCAGGCCGTATGGTCTTTGTCACTCATGGCACAAAGGCAGCCCTAGATAATATGTAAACAAATGGGGCTGATTATGTTCCAATAAAACTTTATTTATGGACACTGAAATTTGAGCTTCGTATAATTGTCACAAATTACTAATTAATGTTCTTCTTTTTAAAAATTTTTTCCCATATTTTTTTCCACTGTTTAAAAGTATAAAAGCCACTCTTAGCTCATATGTCTGATAAAGACAGGCATGTCTGTCTTTATCAAGATCTGGACTGTGGGTCATAGTTTTCCAATCCATACTTTAAGCCAATAACTGACTAATAAAATAGCAATAAAATAGAAATACCAACAGAGCCATCAGCTTCTCTCTCTCGTACCTAATTCTTAGCAAACACTCAAAAATGTCAACCATGGGGCTCCTGGGTGGCTCAGTTGGTTAAGCATCTGACTTTCAGCTCAGGTCGTGATCTCATGGTTCATGGGTTTGAGCCCCATGTGGGGCCCTACGCTGACCATGTGAAGCTGGCTTGGGATTCTCTCTCTGCCCCTCCTCCACTTTCCCTCTCTCTCTCTCTCTCTCTCTCTCTCTCAAAAATAAATAAATAAATCTTTTTAAAAAATGTCAGCGGCGCCTGGGTAGCTCAGTCAGTTAAGTGACCAACTTCAGCTCCGGTCACGATCTCATGGTTCATGGGTTTGAGCCCCACATCATGCTCTATGCGGACAGCTCGGAGCCTAGAGCCTGCTTCGGATTCTGTGTCTCTCTCTCTCTGCCCCTCCCCTGCTCACGCTCTGTCTCTCTCTCGCTCAAAAGTAAATACACATTCGGGGCGCCTGGGTGGCGCAGTCGGTTAAGCGTCCGACTTCAGCCAGGTCACGATCTCGCGGTCCGGGAGTTCGAGCCCCGAGTCGGGCTCTGGGCTGATGGCTCAGAGCCTGGAGCCTGTTTCCGATTCTGTGTCTCCCTCTCTCTCTGCCCCTCCCCCGTTCATGCTCTGTCTCTCTCTGTCCCAAAAATAAATAAACGTTGAAAAAAAAATTAAAAAAAAAAAAAAGTAAATACACATTAAAAGAAATTTTTTTTTCTTTTTTTTTTTTCTTTTTTTTTTTTAAATTTTTTTTCAACGTTTATTTATTTTTGGGACAGAGAGAGACAGAGCATGAATGGGGGAGGGGCAGAGAGAGAGGGAGACACAGAATCGGAAACAGGCTCCAGGCTCTGAGCCATCAGCCCAGAGCCTGACCCGGGGCTCGAACTCACGGGCCGCGAGATCGTGACCTGGCTGAAGTCGGACGCTTAACCGACTGCGCCACCCAGGCGCCCCTAAAAGAAATTTTTTTAATGTCAGCTATGATTATACTAATCAGTCTTTGGGACATGTTTGGGAATGAAGGTCCGCACATAATTTTTCTAGTCACTGCAACCTGAAAACTTGCAGCCCCCTGGTACCGACCCTGCCCTCATGCACTAATGCTCTGAGTGCCACAGAGAGACACCTAACTCTGCCCTCTGGTTTACCCACCATCCCTGGAAAGGTAACTATCTCAGAACGAACAGAAGAGGAAAAAAATCTAACTCCAGAGCTTGGGTGACAGCAAGTAAGGATTCTCTTTTCTTCCTCACCATAACACAGTTAATCACAGACACCCGTCGTGCACCGGAGAAGAGGGATGAGAAGGAAGCTGGTCGTGTTCCTAGTGTGCAACTTTATGCGTAAAGGTCCTTCCCAGATGGGAGTAAAATGAACTATGGACTTCGTTGTCACTGCCTCCAACCCTAACCCTAACCTTAACCCTAACCCTAACCCCTAACCCTAACCCCTAGCCCCTAACCCCTAACCCTAACCCTAACCCTAATTCTTTCTTCTTCCTTCCATTTTTCCTTTCTGTCTTCTGAAGTAACGGCTCAACATCCACGTGTGTTCTATACCTTTCCTACTCCAAGCGCGACCCTCCATCAGCAGTGGCCTGGAAGCTTGTTAGAAAAGCGGTCTTTGGGCCCTGCCCTAAACCTACTGAATAGGAATCTGCATTTTTGACAAGGTCTCCAGGGTGTGCACATTATAGTTTGAGAGGCACCCGTCTTTCCCATATCCTCAACCAGTCCTTCCAATATCCTCAACACCCCAGAGAAGAAAGAGCTCAGGTCAAACCTCAGGCTTAAATTCCATAAAGAAATGGAAAGCCAGGGGCGCCTGGGTGGCGCAGTCGGTTAAGCGTCCGACTTCAGCTCAGGTCACGATCTCGCTGTCCACGAGGTCGAGCCCCGCGTCGGGCTCTGGGCTGATGGCTCGGAGCCTGGAGCCTGCTTCCGATTCTGTGCTTCCCTCTCTCTCTGCCCCTCCCCCGTTCATGCTCTGTCTCTCTCTGTCCCAAAAATAAATAAACATTAAAAAAAATTTTAAAAAGAAATGGAAAGCTGGCCGTCTTGAGATTATTCAAAACTGAAGAGGAAAACCAAGGCTGGTGGTCAAACTTTAAAATGGGCAAGTGATGGGGCACCTGGCTGCCTCAGTCTGTGGGGCATGTGGCTCTTGATCTCGGGTGGTAAGTTCAAGACCCACCTTGGGGGTAGAGCTTACTTTAAAAAACTGGGCAAGCATTATGGCCCTGTTTTGTTGAAGATCAAAGGCTTTCTCACACAGCCTACAAAGTGGAAACAAGTTATCCAAGACCAGAGAATGCTCATTATGGGCCAGCAGCACAGAGCCTCAGTGCAGAGCTCCAGGGTGAAGGGGGACGGAGAAATGATATCCACATACCTCCCGTGGCTGGGGCTGGGGGTGACCGAGGTCACTTCACTGCAGAAATCAGGGAAGGATAAGCAGAGCAGAGCTATTCCTTGGTGTTCTGGAATATAAGGGAAAAGGCAGTGGTGTGCTGATGGATGTTTAAGAGCCAACTCCAGGGGCCGGAGGTGGGGAGGCAGAAAGCCCTGATTGGTAGCTTTTATCAGTTTTCACGGTGTCTGTATTCCCACCTTGACTGATTTCAAACTACGGAAGTGATGTCACCAGATGTGGAGTTGGAAAGAGACCCACAGTAGCACAGCACACAGATATGGTAAATATATTCAGAAGTGTAAGAGTGAATTGGTTTTTTTTTTAATTTTTTAATGTTTATATATTTTTGAACGAGAGAGACACAGAACATGAGTGAGGGGCAGAGAGAGAGGGAGACACAGAATCCAAAGCAGGCTCTAAGCTCTGAGCTGACAGCACAGAGCCTGACACGGGGCTCCAACTCACTAACAGCGAGATCATGACCTGAGCCGAAATCTGATGCTCAACTGACTGAGCCATCCAGGTAACCCTGTTTTATTTTTTTAAGTCTGTTTATTTTTTTGAGAGAGAGAGAGCAAATGCACGCAAAGGGGAGGAGCAGAGAGAGAGGGAGAGAGAGAACTCCAAGCAAGCTCCACACCATCAGCACAGAGCCCAGCATAGGGCTTGAACTCACGAGCCGTGAAATCATGACCTGTGCCAAAGTCAGACGCTTAACCAACTGAGCCAGCCAGGCGCCCAAGAGTAAACTGTAGTAAAATAATTAGGAACTGGTGAGTTGTGTTCGTTACCTTCATTTTAAATACAACTAATTTAATTGTATGCATTACATATTATTATTGTATTACATAACTTCATTTTTAATAATGATCGTATTTTAACAGCTAGGCCCAAATATTCCTGACAATCAGCTCTCATGAGGCAGTACACGCAAGCTCTCGCACGTTGCTAGAAAAAGAGAATTTTCACAACTGTGGACCGCAGTTAGAGGATGCTTCCAGACACACTTGCACAACACATGTGGGTTCCACCCCACTTATTCACACCCATGTCCTATCAAGTCTCTGTTCACAGGTTGCCTTAAAAGAAAAAAAAAAAAAACTCACACAGCCCATCCTGTAAACTTTCACTAAACTTTCTCGAGAACATTTCTTTGGTGTCTTGTGTTGGCTTATTCTGGTTGAGAGTTTTTCAGTTTCCAGCTGGAACGTTTCATGTGACTTGTTACACCCATGAGTTCATTCTTGCAGAGAAAGAACCCCAAATGCCATCTGAGCCCTGTTTCAACTCTTCATTCACAAATCTGTAATGCTCCTTGCTCAATAATCCTAAGGCTTTGACTTGATTTTCATCCCATATTTCCTCTTTTTTCTCAATGTTAGCAAAAGGAAAATTGATGGGCAACATCGTCCAACCAGTAAAGAGAGGCAGCGAAAGGAGTTTAAACGCTATAACCCAAAGAATCAGCACCTGTAACAGAACGGACCAGTCATTTCCCTGGAAGGATCCAGGATTTTGACATTTCCAAAAATTCTTACTAGGATTTTCCTGGTGTTGCTGATTCATGGGACTGAGTCAGGCTGTTGTAGGGAGCCCTCCCTAAGGAAAGGAAAAAAAAAAAGACCTCAAGGCAACCTGGTTATACGCATATGTGACAACATCCATCACGACCCTGTAACATGAGACCACTTAATCAGACTACATATTTGTGTGTTACCGTATGTGGAGACAAAGAAGTAAAAAATATATTTACAAAACTAGGCCACCTGGCTGTTGGGGGCTCAGTTCTTAGGGTAGGAACCCAACCGAGCGGTGCTGGCTCAAATAAAGTTGCTTCCTGGAAAGAAAGGCCTCCGTGTCCCGACTCCCTGTGTCAGAATCCTGCCACCAGGCCACCTGGTTCCTGGCTCCAGATCCCTCGTTGACTAGCCTCCCCACCCCGATCTGAACCACTCAGCCTCTCTGAGCCTAGGTTTACAGCCTGTAAAATACGGAGTTGGTAGATGATGTCTAAGATCCCTCTCACTTTTTTTTTTAATTATTGAAAATTGAAAAAATAATCAAAAATAGGACAAAAGGGTGGGGGGGGGGGGATCCAGGAAAGGACCTGTTGCTCAGTGCGGCAGTCTTCCTGGTCCGCCTTGTCTGGTGGGTTGCCGCATTTTTTATTTAGTTCTCTGAGAACGCACTTCCTTACCATGTAGCAGCTCACAAAATGTGGCTTCCATAAAAATGATTTGCATGACCCATTTCGGGGCCGCTGAGCTGTGAGGGTCCCAATGCCCGCTTTTCTTCACTGTGCAGGTTTCTGTTTGTGTGACCGTCCTCCCCGAGGTGGGCCTGTGACACTGTCGTCTGAGGCTGTCCGGCCAGCTCCACGGCCCCCCTTCGCTCAGCAGCGGCCGGCCACACAGTCCCCAGCCTCCGCAGCACAGAAGCAGGAGGGTCCCATGGTGCCTTAGAAAGGGACAAATAACAGGTCCCGCAGGATGCTTAAGACTACGGTTCTCTAAAGACTAATCGCCCGGCAGTGAGCGCCCCTCACCCTTCACTTTTCAACGGAGAGGGCTGCAAGTTGCGTCCTAGGTGTGATTTAGACGCCTCCGGCCTTCCAGTTTCCAGTTACAAAAGTCCCAGGTCCGCTGATGCGGTTTATTGTGGCAACAGTTCCCGGCAACTGCCCAGACGCCGAGCGCCTCCAGCCCAGGCTTTCAGTGCGGCAGGTGGGAGAGGCGGAGAGTGCTGGGGCGCAGGGCGCAGGGGCACGGTGCAGGACGCGGGGCGCAGGGGAGGGGGCGGAGGGGTGAGGTTCAGGGGCGCGGCAGGGAGCGACCCCCGGGGGCGCACTGGAGGTTCAGCCGGAGGTGGAGCGCGCGCGGCATGGGCTGCGGACCTTCCCAGGCTGCTGAGGACCAGACACGCGTCCCCGCGCCCAAGAAGGGCTGGGATGAGGGATTTAAGGTAAAACCAACAAAACAGACAAGCAGGCACAAGGCCTTTTGCCAAGTTTGGCGGGGGGGGGGGGGGGGGGGGGGCGACTGAGTGGGCTGGAGCTGGGTCCGCAGGGGCCTCGCAGCCCTCCCGGTGGGTGGGCTCAGGGTGGGCGGGATGGGAGCAGCTGTACCGGTCTGTGTTTCACTGCTGTCGTGTCCAGGACCCCGCTGCTGTAGGACTAGCTTTGAGAGCCTTTTGTGTGTCAAGAACCTGCGAAGTTGGTCACACCCTAAAAAGTAGAGCCATGGGATCCGCATAGAGCTGGGGCCGGCGGGGATTCTCAGGGGAGGGTGGGAGATCCTGGGAGGTGCCTTATATTACCCGCTTCCGGAAAGTGGGCCCTTTGAGAATTACTTAAGGGCTCAAAGACACGGTAGAGGCCTTCCATCTGGCTGAGCCCTCTTGCTTCCCACCTGAGGACCCTGGGGCCCAGAGACGAGAACGCCTTGCCTGAGGCTGCACAGCTTGTTTGGGGGCAGAGCTAGAGATAGAATCTAATTTTCAGAGTCTCATTCCAGTACTCTTTCTGCTCCCTCTCTCAAGGTTGCCATCCCGGTAATTCTTCTGCAGGCATGAAGGGGAATTTTTTCCAGGGTGGGGCATGGAGGGATGGGTTGGTCCAGACAGAAATGAGGTCCAGGATTTGGTCCCATGCTCACCACGGTCAGTATTCCACAAACCGAGCTGGGAAGGCACAACGGTACCCCTTGGAGAGGGGTCACCCAAAGGTAGTAATACCATATAACTGATCACCAAAAGCAGAATACTTTTAGGATCGAAAAGGAACGCTATTAATAAACTTGCCTGGTCTGATTTAAGCCCATATTGTTGGCAGAAAACCAGGATTTACGGTCACCCTTCCTAAAGGGCATTTTTGGAGCTACTGTCTCAAGAGCACACCTTTTTTTTTAGCAGACAATGTGCAAGGTGCCATTTGGTGCCACTTACAGCACCTACCGTGTGTTGGCGGGGGGGTGCATGAGCACACACACCCCCACAGCACACCTGCTGGGCTCTTGGAGTACATCAAAAAACAAACTGGAAGCTGGTAAAGGCTGAAACTCAGGCTTAGGACCTGGCGCCCTTGTGGATGCCTGTGCCCAGGTGCCTATCCATCTTGACACTGTTTTTTCTGCTTTTGTTGTTGTTGTTGTTTGCTTACTTATTTTGAGAGAGCGAGCACAAGCAGGGGAGGAACAGAGAGAGAGGGAGAGAGAGAGAATCCCAAGCAGGCTCAGCACCGCCAGCGCAGAGCCCGAAGAGGGGCTCACACTCACGAACCGTGAGATCGTGACCTGAGCAGATGCTTAACCCACCGAGCCACCTGGCGCCCCTGTTTCCTGCTTTCTGTTCCAGCCACCTCTGTCTGAGTTCCGGGCCCTATTCCCTCTTACTGGGTCTTCCTGCCTCCCCCGTGAGCACAGGGTACTCTCTGCCTCCCACACTGCCATCTGTCTTCCTAAGAAAAAATTCTCCGGAGCACGCAAAACCCTCTACCCGTGGTCCCACCAGGCTTTGTAATGTCATCCTATCCAGCCCTGCACACTAGAGGACTCTCGGGTCTGCCAACGCGAGAATCTGCAGGGTTCGGTCCCACCAGTCACCGACACAGTCCATGCTGTTCCCCATGTCATTCCATCCTCCTGGAATGCCCTCCTCAGGCCCCATTCCCAGGTCCCCTGATGCAATTCCTGCTTGTCCTTCAGCACTGAGCCCAAACACCACCGCTGTGCCACTCGCTTCTCACACAGCAAGTGTGTGTTTAAAGCTCCTCCTCCCCCATAGATTTACGGGCTTCTTGGAAACAACTTGGTCCTCTTACTTTCTCATTACTTCTGCTTTGATTAATATGTAGGAATACATTTTTCTCCCTTTCTCCAAAAACTGTACGAATATGATTTAAAATGTTAACCCATTGCGCTTTTCTCTTTTTTGCGCGAAAAAATCTTTTTTATTTACTTGACTGGTGCGATTACACTTGAGACTTCCAGAGAAGGACATTTTCACCATTTGTGTTTCTTATCTGGCCATTATCATTTGTTTCATTTCAAGGTTATTACTGAAAATGACTGTTGCACAGAGCAGGAGACAGTGATGAGAAGCAATCCTCTCTGAGTGTCAGATATGCTGGGTCCCTGGAAGCCAAGCTTCCCTGGGTTTGGGAGGGTTTCTGGGTCTCTTCCTGAATTCCCTGGGCATGAAAGTCATCGCCTCTCTCCTGGGTTGTTGTTTTTTTTTTTTAACGTTTATTTATTTTTGAGACAGAGAGAGACAGAGCATGAATGGGGGAGGGTCAGAGAGAGAGAGGGAGACACAGAATCTGAAACAGGCTCCAGGTTCTGAGCTGTCAGCACAGAGCCCGACACGTGGCTTGAACTCACGAACCGCGAGATCATGACCTGAGCCGAAGTCGGACGCTTAACCCACTGAGCCACCCAGGCACCCCATCTCCTGGGGTTTTGACAAGTCTCCTAACTGGTCTCCCTGGGTCCTTCCTCCTCTGCCCACCCCCACCTGTGCTCCAGCTCCGGGCTTCGCATGACCTCCAGAGCCATTGTTCTAAAATCTGGTAATGTCATCCTCTGCTAAAAAAAAAAACAAAAACAGTTCCCAAATCATTAGGTAGGCACACACACCAGGGGTCAAAGAATGTGACTACCTCAGTTATGATTTCTGGGTTCACTGTTTGTTTCAGCTGTGTGACTTTGGCCAAGTTATTTAACATCTCTGTGCTTTGATTTCCTTATCTGTAAAATGAGGGAAATAATAAGAATCACAGTTATGCTACAGAGTTGCCACAAAGGTTGGTGAATTTAATTCACATAAAATGATCAGATCAATGCCTGGCACAGAATAAGTGCTCAATATGAGTCAGTACAATTGTTATTACAGTGATTTATGTAAGATAAAGTCCTGACTCCTTAGCACATCTTACCAGCCATCTTTTAAAAAAAAATTTTTTTTCAACGTTTATTTATTTTTGAGACAGAGAGAGACAGAGCATGGACGGGGGAGGGGCAGAGAGAGAGGGAGACACAGAATCGGAAACAGGCTCCAGGCTCTGAGCCGTCAGCCCAGAGCCCGACGCGGGGCTCGAACTCCCGGACTGCGAGATCGTGACCTGGCTGAAGTCGGACGCTCAACCGACTGAGCCACCCAGGTGCCCCTTACCAGCCGTCTTTGAGCTGCCTCCTGGCAAATTCTCCAGGTTCGTCTCTTCCCACACTCATTGCTGGTCAAACCTCACTACTCGTGGCTCCCCAAATCCATTCCGTTTCTATCTCCATGCTTTTGCACCTGCTGTCTTCCCTCCTTTCAGACCTTTCCCCGTCCCCGTCCTCCGTGCTGGGCCACATGCAGATAGATACGTACCCATCTTTCAAGACAACTCAAGACCACTTTCCTGACCCTGCTCCCCACCCCGCTAGGCTACCACACTGGCAGACCTTATACCTTCTCCTACCATATTTCAAAACATCGTATTGTATTTATTCATGTCTGTGTTTGCTTCCCATCCTGAGTTGTTATTATCTTCTTGAGGACAGAAACTGTTCTTTGTCTCTGCAATCCCCCCTGCTTACTACAGCGCCTGATAAAGACCAGGCACTAATGACCATTTCTTGAGGGACCCGGTGTCCCTCCCACTCCCTCCGATCCTTGGTATCTTCTTGTCTCCTAGTTGCATAACTAGACCAACGACAGTCAGCAAGGAGTAAATTCAGTATTAAAATCACCTGAAAATAGGGGAGTCTGGGTGGTTCAGCATCTGACTCTTGACCGGCTCAGGGGGTGATCTCAGCTCAAGCCCCATACCAGGCTCCGTGCTGACTGTACAGAACCTGCTTGGGTTTCTCTCTCTCTCCTTCTCTCTCTGCTCCTCCCCTGCTCGCGCTCTCTCTGTCTCCCTCTCTCTCTCTCTCTGTCTCTCTGTCTCTCAGAAATAAATTTTAAAAAATAAAACTTAAAAAAATTATTAAAATAAATAGCCTGAAAATAGACTCAGGGTCGATTCACGCATATACCTCCTTCCCCACCCCAAGTGGTCGACTTTGAAAGTCTGATCCAGCCAAGGCATAATCACTAATGAAACGCTCTCTAGCTACCAGACAGTGCTATTTTTGCTAACTTCCTAAATGTACAGGCTGAACGTTCAGTGGTTCACCAGTGTCTTTAAAATGAGATGTACAGGTTTGCGTGCATGAAATATTTATGTGTCTTAGTGGCACAACTTTTAAAATATTCCAAATCAAACTTGTCAAGACTACTGACTTTGTCTTCACTTTTACCCTAGTCTAACATGGCAGGTAGACATGATAATAAAATAATGCATAATAAGAAAAGCATGGGGAACTTTTCTCAATGAGGGAAATGTTCTGTATGATGAACTCCGAGTTTCTGTCTTATTATGAAAGGGAACAAACTAGATTGGAATAGACAATCCCTAAGGACCCCTCACAGTTTCCCCCTAACCTTTGACAAGAAAGTTCTGGCTTACCATCAGCAAAAGGGACTAAATGACTTCTTCAAGTCCTAATTTTTAAAACAGGGTATTTTTGAGTGTTTTTGGAGGGTTGCTAGTTGTTACAATATTCGTTAGACATAAACTAGAAAATCAAATGCTGAAGAATGCATTTTTTCCTATATGTCTACAGACAAATATATTTATAAAATACACCTGCCAATAATGTGATTAAGATTTCAGTCCAAGGGAGACATGACAGATGACTCCCTCCAAACTATTTGGCAAATGTGTTTCCCAAAAGCTTTAGAACAGAACCTATAACACTTCCAGACCGAAAACAAATATATGAAACACAAACAAAAAACAGCCCTGTCTGTAATTAAAAATAATACCTTTTTTGGAATGCTGATGATTCCCATGCATAACTGTTAGCTTAGAATTCACAGCTTTTCAATTCTAAAACTAATAAGATGGTATCCCCAAGACAATGAAGCATAAAATAGAATTGACACAAAATATAAACATATCGAATCTCTACTTCTTTTTTTTAATGCTTATTTATTTTGAGAGAGGGAGACACAGCACGAGCAGGGGAGGGGCAGAGAGAGAGGGAGACACAGAATCTGAAGCAGGCTCCAGGCTCTGAGCTGTCAGCACAGAGCCCGACGTGGGGCTCGAACTCATGAACCGCGAGATCATGACCTGAGCTGAAGCTGGATGTTTAATCGACTGAGCCACCCAGACGCCCTTCGAATCTGTACATTTGCACAACTTCATCTCCAGGAAACAAAGCCAAACCTCCCACCCACCTCCTGATCCCCTCCACGGCAGATAGACTTCTCATTGGTGTGAAAATATAAACCCTGCATGCATAGAAAGAATAAGAAAACTGTTTTTGCGATGCCCCCGAGAGGCATAGGTATAATTAATTTGTCAATATTTCTGGCCTCTGAACTGTGTCTGTTCTCAAGTCTAGATTATGAAATTGGGTTAAAATTTCCAGAATGTGTTGCACATAGATAAGATATTTGAAAGACATGCTTAGTTTTTCAGAGAGAAAAACCTTACATTTCTGCTCTAGAAACTAAAGCCTGGTATATGTTATCTTATACCCAAAGATTGTGCTTCATTTGCTGCCATTTAAGCTTTGGTCACTAACAGAGCTTGAAGGCAGACGGGATCTAAGTCAGAATAAAGGGGTTAAGATTCTTGGTAAGGCCTGGATTCCTCACTTTGATGAAACCAATGAGGGTCACATAATTAAATGTGGAATTTAAATATATTCTGACTTGTGGGGTGCCTGGGTGGCTCAGTCGTTTGAGTGTCTGACTTCAGCTCAGGTCATGATCTCAGGGCTCGTGAGTTCAAGCCCCACTTTGGGCTGCTATCAGCGAAGAGCCTGCTTTGGGTCTTCTGTCCCCCTCTCTCGCTGCCCCTCCCCCCTAGCGCGTGTGCTCATGCTCTCTCTCTCTCTCTCTCTCTCTCTCTCAAAAATAAATAAAAATTAAAAAAATTAAATCTATTTTTCTGGTTTGTAGATGACAGAATATCTTTGTGAAAAGCCGCCTTTTAGATTGAGAATATTCGTGTGTGCTCTCAGCTCCAATATGGACGTGTTTTTGTTTGTTGTTGCTAAATTTTCCAAGGTCTCTGATGGGAAACGTTAGATGGCAAAACTCGTCCCTATGTGTAACTCAGTGCCCTGCTATGTTCAAAAAACGAAGGCCTGCAAGACACAATGAGCTTGTGAAATTGCCTGCTTCACCGCCATTGCAGACATCAGTTTTCAATAGTTTATTTGGAAAGGAGGTCAAGAATACCTAATGTGATCTTTGCTCTTTTTTAAAAAAAAAAAAAAAGTTTCTTTATTTTTAAGAGAGTGCGTGTGGTGGAGGGGCAGAGAGAGAAGGAGACAATCTCATGAACTGCGAGATCACGACCTGAGCCACAGTCGGACCCTTAACCAGCTAACCCACCCGGGGCTCTGTGATCTTTGCTCTTTCCCGTCAGCATGGACTATGAGCACCTGAAAAAAAACCATCAGAGTCTCCTTGTCCTTGGTTATATGTAACAACATATATTTTTATATATTATATATTTATATATATATAATAACAATATATATTTTATATATCTGTAAATGTGTGTGTGCACATGAGAGAGACCCTGTCTGATATAGTAAGATTATTATTATATAATAAAATAATAGCACGTAATATACATAAAGACTTTTCCTGGGTCAGCTTACCGTACAGGGACTACATGGCAGTAACTGTGTCTATGAAGAAAGACAAATGGAGAGAGATAGAAAGAGCACTTAAGAGCTCTGATACTTTCTCCATAGGCCATTGGTATTTCGGATCTGTCGACTTTTTGTTGGCCGACTTGTTTGTTCAGTTGGTCGTGTTTTCATACTTTCCCATGCAGCCCTGAAGCACAGAGCTAATTAACCCCCAGCACAATGAACTGATGTTGATTAGCTGCAGCCAGCATGTTATGTAAACACAGTGATAAGGAGCTACGTGAGTCTCCCCATGAACATTCGAACACTCGAGAAACCGTCATTGAATGACAGGAACCTGAGGGTGGGTGTTGGAGCCGCCAGGACCTGGCTACTGTGGTTTCTACTTAGCCTCTGAGGGATTTCACAGCTCTTTGGAGAGCTTTCAGAAAGTGAACAAACGTGCTTAGGTGTTTAAAAATCTGTGTGATTTTTATTGTGAGATTACCAAGGGTTTAATGCTGATGTCCTATTTGTCCCTCCTTTAAATGGAAGAGCTGGGGGGGAGAGGGTGTCTGCTGTCTTCCTTTCTAATGTTTCTTCCATCCCTTTCCCCCAGTTTCACTGCCACTGTCCTAGGTCACATTCCATCAGAGCTCACCTAGACAATTGCAATCATTGTAATTGGCCGCCCTGCTCTGTCCCTTCCTTGTTTCCTTCAGCCCCCCTCATTTAAATGAACCCCAGTGATCTTTCTAAAACACATGACTGATCATTTTATTTTACTTCCATACACAAAAACCCTACAAAGGATTCCTGTTGCATTCAAAATAAAACCAAGCCCCTTTACTCATCACAAAAGACTTCCCTTTCCCACTCAGCACCCACCCCGTTCTACCTCCATCTTTCTGCTCCCCTGGGATAATTCAAGTTCATATGCTCACAATATTGTTTCGTACCCGTCTTTGTGTGTGCTTAACCTCTCTGTCTACAATGACAATTTCTCCTTGCCCACTGGAAACTCATTCATCAAGAGCCAATTCAAGCATCTTCTTGAACACCTTCTGCTGCCCCAAGAAGCTACAACCTGGTACAAGTGTACCAGGGAATTACTGGGAACCATGGGGCCTTGGAGGTACAGTCCTGGGGACCTTATAATACTCAGGGGAGAAGAAAAGCACCCCTTGGACCAACAAACATGAAATCAATAGACATGAGGAGAATAACCGGAAGGCGAAACTCTGTAGAAGTTGCTTATGTGCTTAGGTCTCCTGGGGACACTGAGGGGGCTTCACTGGTATGTGTGATGGAGAAGAGGTTGGCTGATCAACCCAAGCAAGGAAGGAAAGGCCAGCACTAGGAGAAAGGGGGCAGGGGAGTTAGCGAGGATTGGAGAAAACTTTTCCTGAACATACCAATATTTAGAACACGCGGCCTCTCCAATAGCCTCTCCAATAAATGCCAACTCTTTAAATTGAATTAATTTAACTTTTTGGAACACTCACTACATTTTTCTTATTTTTCTTATTTTGCTGTGGGACTATGAAAAATTTGACATGGGCCAGCATTTTGGAGTCAGTGGTTTACTAAATCACATACGGACCCTTTTTACAGTGTATTGACGTGTTTACAATCAGTGGAACTGGTATGGAAGAATAGAGATTCATAAAAGGAAGGGGTGGGATTGTAAGCCAGTGCAAGATTTATGGAGGACCCTCTGGAAACACATATTAATAGAAAATGTGTACATCTTTAGATGTAGGGATTTATTCTCATGGAATGATGGGGTGAATTCACACTGATATATATATGCACATATATTATTCCAGCATAGTTCATTATATTGCAGACATATACAGAAACACATATAGAAGCATATATAGAAACAACCAAGATAGCCGTCAGTAGGAATTGGTTGAATAAATTATAGTATATTATATAATAGACTACACTACAGTCATCAAATAAATGACTACTCCCCACCGTTAACTAGAATGAGGTAGACCTATATATATTGACGTAAGCAAATGTCCCTGACATATCCTTAATGGAAAAAACAGGTCATGGAAATATTAAATACCATTTAATATAGAACTTGATGTATATTATTTATATATAGCTTTCTTAAATATAATCCACATATTATACAATTCACAGTTGTCACCACAATCTAATCTAATAGAACATTTTTATCCCGCCCACAAAAGAAACCACTACCCATTAGCGGCCAACCCCTACTTCCTAAGCAACCACTAAATCTACACTCCGTTTCTATTAATTTGCCTATTCTGAGTGTTTGGTAGCTGGAACAGTCTTCGCATCTGGCATCTTTGACTCGGCAGAATGCTGTTAAACGTCATCTCTGAGCAGCATGCAATAGTACTTTCTTTCTTCTTATTGCCAGATAAAATTTCCTGGTCTGGACATATCACATTTTATTTATCCATTCATCAGTTGATGGGTGTCTGGGTTGTTTCTACTTTTTAGATATTTTGAATGTGAATTCTGAACATTTGGGTGCAAGTTTTTGTGTGGATGTATGCTTTCATTTTGTGTGGGCGTATATACCTAGAAGTGGAATTTGGGGGTCATATGCTAACGCTCTGTTTGATTTTTTTAGAAATTCTCAAACTGTTTTCCAAAGTGGCTGTACCATTTTACATTCCCACCCCACTGTACGAGGGCTCCGATGTCTCCACACCCCCGCTCACACTTTCTGTGTGTGTGTGTTTTTTTTCATTATAGTCATCCTGATGAATGTGAGGTCATATCTCATTCTGGTTTTGATTTGCATTTTCTTAATGTCTAATGATATTGAGTATCTTTTCATGTGCTAATTAGCCAATTCCAATTTGTTTTTAAAGATTATATTTCTTTGACCAAACACATCTAAGAAGTAATATACTAAGATGTTATTAGTGTAGAGTATGGTACTTATTTTTAACTGTGTTCCTGTATTATTCAGGGTTCTACCAAAAGAATAGAACCAGTATAATGGTTGACTGGATGGATGGACAGATGGACAGATGGATGGAGAGGTAGATAGATAGATAGATAGATAGATAGATGTATTACAAGGAATTGGCTTATGCAGTTATGGGAGCTGGCTAGCCAAGTCCACAATTCACACGATAGCATAGGTGGTCAGAAAGGACCATACTGGAGCTGAAGGTACAGTCCACAGAAAAAACTTCTTCCTCAGGAAACATCAATTCTACTCTTAAGGCCTTCAATTGATTGGATGAGGCCCATCCAGATTATCGAGCATAATCTCTTTTACTTAAAGTCAACAGATTGTAGACCTGAACCACATCTACCAAATACCTTCACGGCAACGATTAGATTCATGTTTGATCGGATAACAATACCATAGACTAGCTTAGTTGACACAAAACTGATCAACAGTTTCCTTTTATGTTATTTATTTCTTCAATGAGTCTCTATTACTTCTTTAATCAGCATAAGCAATAAAGACAGTTTCATTTAAAGAAAACTTTTTTAGGGGAGCCTGGGTGGCTCCGTTGGTTGAGCGACTGACTCTTTGTTTTGGCTCAGGTCATGATCTCATAGTTCGTGGGTTCGAGCCCCATGTCAGCCTCTGTGCTGACAGCGCGGAGCCTGCTTGGGATTCTCTCTCTGCCCCTCCCCCACTCTCTCTCTCTCACACACAAAAGACAAAAAAATTTTTACACAGCAGTATCTTTCCTCTTCACACTTGATGAACATGTTCAGCTTGGCGTCCTCCGGGGTGCTCAGTATAGTAGCTTGTACCTGATAGATTTCTAGTAGATACTATATTAACTTCTATTGCTGCTATAACAAATGATCACAAATTTGGTGGCTCACTACCACACAATTTTATTCTCCTCCAATTCTGGGGGTCTGAAGTCCAGAATCAGTTCCACTGGGCTACAGTCAGCTGCTCTGGGGATAAAGTTGGTGGGTTGCCTTCAGGAATGAGCTTTGGGGAAAGAATCCCTTTCCTTGCCCATCCTGACTTCTAGAGCTACATTCTTTCATTCCTTGGCTGGTGACCCTCCCTCATCCGCTGCTGGTAACATCCTCGAATGCGTCTCTGCTTCCCTGGCACATCACCTTCTCCACGTCTGTAGCCACATCTCCCTCCGCCTCCATCTTTTAAGGACAATCATGGTTACACATAGGTCACCTGGATCATCCAGAATAATCATGCCATCTCAAGGTCCTTAGATTAATCATATCTGGGGGCAGCTGGGCAATTCCTTTAAGCATCGGACTTTGGCTCAAGTCATGATCTCACGGCTCCTGGGTTTGAGCCCCGTGTCGGGCTCTGTGCTGATGGCTCAGAGCCTGGAGCCTGCTTCAGATTCTGTCTCCCCCTCTCTCTGCCCCTCCCCCACTCACCCTCTGTCTCTCTGTCTGTCTCTCTCTCTCTCAAAAATAAACACACACTGGGGCGCCTGGGTGGCTCAGTCAGTTGAGCGTCCGACTTCGGCTCAGGTCATGATCTCGCGGTTTGTGGGTTCGGGCCCTGCGTCGGGCTCTGTGCTGACAGCTCAGAGCCTGGAGCCTGCTTCGGATTCTGTGTCTCCCTCTCTCTCTGCCTCTCCCCTGCTCATGCTCTGTCTCTATCTCAAAAATAAATACACATTTAAAAAATTAATGATATCTGCATGTGTGGTAACATGTACAGGTGGCTGGGGCTAATCAGCCTACTGCAGATACTCGTAGGCTAAATATTTGCAAAGCAGACCTTGTGACATTGTTTTCATTTTCCAAGAAACTGTTTTCTAAGAAATGTTGACTCTCATGGAGCCATTCCCTCTTCACAGGCTGATGTCGGTGTGACTTATTCGGTGGAGAACCGCGGGCCCCAGATTGGAGCTGAATTACCCAAGGACCCTTTGAGCAGCCCCGAGGGCCTGGAAATACAGGCTCGGTTGGGAAGTTTACCTGGAACCACAACAGAAAGTCCCCCATTTCTTAGTGAAAGAAACAGAGGAATAAATTCAGGTAACAGCCCCCATGTATATTAATCTCTACAAAACACTATCTCTCTACATATATTGTAAAATGTAGGGGCGCCTGGGGGGCTCAGTCAGTTAAGCGTCTGACTCTTGATTTCCACGCAGGTCATGATGTCACGGTTCATGAGTTCGCACAGGTCATGATCGCACGGTTCATGAGTTCGAGCCCCACATTAGGCTTTGCACTGACAGTGGGGAGCCTGCTTGGGATTCTCGGTCTCCTTATCCGTCTGCCCCTCCCCCATGTGTGCTCCTTCTCTCTCAAAATAAATAAATATTTTTTAAAAACACATATATACGTTATATAAAGTATGATGTATGCTAGCAACCCTTTTATCACAGTTTTGTGGGCGAGGCAGTGCTCCAAATAGCAAAATCCCTATTTCTGAGACATTAGGATGTAGCCTTAAGCCTTCATTGTGTGCGTACATAATGCTAACCATTACTCTTCTTGTAGATCAAGTAATTAAAACTATCTTACTTTTTTTTTTCTCTCCCTCCCCCCCCCCCCCCTTTTTTTAACTAAGAGCCCTTACTGGTGGTTGGGAACAGGCCTTAGGAGGAGTCACGCAGGCTTTGGTTAAATTCCTGTAAACTTCCACTGTTGTTAACATGTTTCCAAGAGAAAGTTCTACATTTGAAAAAATAAATAAAACCTATGTCAAACTGTTTCCCCTGTGTCTCCTATCCAAAGCATCAGCGAATATACAAAACAAACAGCTTCCAAAATCATAAAAGAAGTAATCATGACCTGGTGTGCTCCTTGGAAACTATTTTGATTTTTCCTACGGTTGTTTCTGCTTTACTTGAGTTACCCCCCCTGGTGTTGATTTGAGAGCTCCCGTTTATATTTCATCAGCCTCTGAAACCAATTGAGTTCAACAGAACTCGAGCAAAAGTGTTCTGTTTTATTTGGGGGGAAGCCTCGTGTGTCATTCCTCGCGGCCGTTGTTTCTTCCCTAGCTACAAGTTAGAGCTGGAAAAGAGATGGGTTAGTAAGTGAGATTCTTTTCCTTGGACTTGGACGGCACAGTCTAGTTATGATAGTTTTCCTATTAGCCCTCGTCTCATGGTTCTGAGGTGAGGTCTTCGTGAGCTCAGAGAACGAGGTAGGAGGCTGGGGATAGAGCAGGGGGCGCCTCTCCTCTCTCTGTGTGTCTCTCTCTGATGATTCTGTGGACGGGAGCGCCGTGAATGCTCAATGTCTGTGGCCCTAGCAGACTGCAGACTGTCGGGCGGGAGGGGACACCTGGGTGCACCCTCCCCGTCAGTCCAGCCAGCAGGGTGGAGCCAAGAGACACGAGCCTGGGGAGGGAGTGAACCAGCAAAGCAGTGTTCCCCAAATGTGTTGTCGATTAGTTTCCAGAAAAGACCTTGCCCCAGAGTGCAGAACCAATGCCCCAAGGCTTAGATTTGTCCTCTGCCCTGTTCCTCCTGTGTCCTTTCTGCATCCTTGCCCTGCCCGGCTACAGAACACAGTCGATTAAAACTTCAGGTTTCACTCTAACACTTCTTGTTTCTTTCTTCTTAAAAAAAAAAAAAAAACTTACTGTAAATAATTTCAGATTTAAGTAAAGTTGCAAAAACAAAGAATGCCTATATTCTTTCCCCCAGATTTCCCAGATGCTAACATTATACCACATTTGCATGTGATACAATTGTACCTATCATAGCCCCCCCACACACACACACACACTCACATACTCTGACACACACACTCTCACACATGCTCTCTGTCTCTGTCTCTCACACACACTCTTTCTCTCACACACACTCACACACCCTCTCTGGCACACTCTCTCTCACACACACTCTTTCTCTCATGTAAACACACATACACACTCTCTCTCTTACACACACACACACACACACACACACGCCTCTAGATTGTTTCTAAGAGCAAATCGCAGACATAATGACACTTTACTCCTAAGCACAATATGTGTTTCCTAAAACAAGGATATTCTTTGCATAATCACGGGTACAGGGATCACAATCAGCAAATTACCCCTTACGCAGTACATTGTCTCATCTGCATATTCAAATTTTATCAATTGTCTCACAAATGTCCTTTGTAAATAAATTTCTGGTTCAAGATCTAATCCAGAATCACACGTTTAATTTAGACATAATGTGTTTTTCTCCTTTAATCCAGGGCCAGTCCCTCAGGTTTTGTCTTTTATCGGATTGATATTTTGGAGATACAAACCATTGCTTTTGTAGAAAGTTCCTCAGTTTGTGTTTGAGAATTCCCCATGATTAACTTCAGGTTATGCATTTTTAGCAAAAATATCAAAAATGACATTGTACCCCATTTGTACATCAAATCACAAGCTACATGGTATCTATATTTGACATTTATTCCTTTTTTTTTCCTTGCAAACACTTTTTAATGTAGTTAAAATCAAAGATTTCTCAATCTTTTCTTTTATTGAATCTGGATTTTGAGTCATGTTTAGAAAGTTTTTTTCCTACACCAGAGTTTAAGATGAATTCACCTACATTTTCTCGTATGACTTCGCTTTTGACACTTACGCTTATGAAGAGTTTCCGATCTCGTGAAAAAATGCTAGTGTATATGTTGACTGCATAGGAAACATAACTATGTTCAGTTTGGTGTCTGATTTTTAAAAGTAAAATTTGATATATTAACAGTGGTAATCTCTGAATGCTAAGAGTATGGGCATTTTTCTTTTCTTTTTTCATTCTTTTCTATCCAAGTTTACTATGTAACCATGTATCACTTTCATGATCAGAAAAAAGCATAATGTCATTTTCACACATTTCCCCAATGGTCTTCAGCATCCCAAGAAATCATGAGAACTAGTTGAAATGACCATGATAGCTCAGGGTTCTCTTTGTAGGCTAGCGACTGTCAATGTCAAGACAAATACTTTGGTGGATTCAGAAAAATAATGGATCATGCAGTGGACCTCCTTCCATGACCTTGGGAAAGGAGTTGGGGGGGGGGCAGGGTGGCAGAGAACACAGACGTGGAAGTCGGATATTCTTGAGTTCAAACCCTAGTTGATTCTCTTCCTACCCATGTCACCTTAAGCAAGTTAATTCGCCTCTCTCATATAGTTTATTTGTACAATAAGGATAACAGTACCTCTCTCACAGAATTCACAGTGTTATAAAGTCTATAAAGTACCTAATAGGGTGCCAGGCACGTAAATGCTCAGTAAATAGTAATTGTTATTATTTTGGCCCTTCCAGGTAAATCCACCTTCTAAAAAAAAAAAAATCCATCTAATTCTTTACCTCTAGCTTTAACTTCTCTCTGTGGTTTCAAGCTTCTAGGTTACATACTTCAAAGACATGCTTTACCACTCTGTACCAAAATCTGTATACAGCTCTTTACAGTGGGAATCGAGTCTATTCCAGACACACGCGAAGGTAGAAGGAAGACACAACACTGGACAAGAAATGAGATTATAGGCGATTTGTTGAAGTTACCTGCAGTGGGCAATTAGAGAAGTCTCTCGTAACAAGAAGGCAAATATTCTGAAGTAAGAGACATCTGGCTCGTGTGTATGTGTGCATTTTTTCTCTCTTCCCACTGCAAACTCACAAAAACTGTCTTTGTTAACCAGCGAGGTTAGAAATTTTCATTAAAAGACTCCGTCCGCTAGACGGAATCAACGTGGTTACAGTGAGCACTTCTTGATGATTACAAAATAGAAAATAGCTCATTTCTGAAGACTCATTGCACCTTTATTTCATGATGTGAGTCCGGAAAAACAGATGCTTGCTTATTAGGAGCACTGGGCGGTTTGTAATGGGGGGATGGGATCTCTCTCATTAGTGCAGTTTATAAAGGCTCCCGGAGACACCGTTTCAGTGCCATTTTTAGAATCATTAATAAAAATTTAGCTGACATCACTTCAGTTCTGATTTGGTTCAAAGACTCTTTTCAAAAAGGCATTACTTTTACTTACATAGATTTAGCAGATGGCGTAATTGTAAGCTCAAGGTTGCGGAACTAGAAGTCTCTTGGCAACATCGCACTGTTTATCCTTTGTATACAAAGCATAGAAACCAAACTGCAACTCACAAGAGTCACTGAAAGGAGATCTCCTTCCTTGCTGTGCTCTAGCTTGGTAATTAGTGTCGAGAACCCATGTAGTCCTACCCCAGTGTATAAGTGTTGTTACAACAAAAAAAGTAGTACATAGCAGCACATGAAAGACTTTTTGTTATGTTAATATGGGGCTTGCTAAGCAAACCGTATATTATGGTGATGTGTATCCTCTAAAAGAACGTGAAGACTTTCAACTTCAAAGGATTCAAAGATTTATAATAGAAACAGACATGTAGGTAAGAGTGTTCACCCAAGATTTAATGAAGCGGCACGATTTATGAGGCATCCATTTAGCATCCGATTGATAAAATGTTCATGCTTAAATTCCTATTTCTTTTTTCTTTTCCTTTGGAAGACCTAGTGACCGGTGGATTAATCCATAACCCCCAAGCCCCTGAGACCCGAGAGCGACAAAAGTCATCAGACATCCTGGAGGAATTAATTGGTCAAGGAATAATACAAAGCCACAGCAAAGTACTTAGAAATGGAGAATCTTATGATGTCATGGCAAGTATTCCTTAATTAAACATTAGCTATAAGCTAATAGTTCTAGTTTAGTTTGAAAGGGATAGTAATAGTTTAAAATAGTAATAGAATATGATTGATCATGAGTTAAGATTTCCAAAGTCACAATGCAGATTATAGCATTTATCTAAGCCAGGTTTCTCTCCCATCAATTCTTTCACCCATCTCCACATCATCCTTTTCCATGGACTCGGGAATTGCCCTAATCATTTTTTTAAGCTTATTTATTTGCTAACTAACTTGGATGTAAATTAAAAAAATAAATTAAAAATTCATAGAAAATTTTAAAAAAGAGAAGTTTATTTATTTAAGCAATCTCTACTCCTAACGTGCGGCTCAAACCCACGACCCTGAGGGTAAGGGCTGCATAATCTATGGACTGAGCCGGCCAGGCACCCAGCAACTGCCCTAATCATTGATGATAAAGGAATCCAGTAAAACATATCTTCGGTTTTACTGAAATTGAGGGACAGTAAGCCATTGAATAACATGCCTTTGTTCTTTGAAGAATTTTTATTAAGCATTGCCTGTGGACTAGGTATTGTGAATATAAAACTGAACTCTGGGGCGCCTGGGTGGCGCAGTCGGTTAGGCGTCCGACTTCAGCCAGGTCACGATCTTGCGGTCCGTGAGTTCGAGCCCCGCGTCAGGCTCTAGGCTGATGGCTCGGAGCCTGGAGCCTGTTTCCGATTCTGTGTCTCCCTCTCTCTCTGCCCCTCCCCCGTTCATGCTCTGTCTCTCTCTGTCCCAAAAATAAATAAACATTGAAAAAAAAAATTTAAAAAAAAACTGAACTCTGATTTATCTAATAAAAAATAGGCCTAAATGCCAAAGCTAAAACAGATATGCTTACACATTTATATATACACCTATATGTACACATTTTGATATTGACCCTAAGGTCAAACAGGAAGAAATGAATACGGTCATAAAACTCCTCACACTCTTCTTTTTCTTTGTTGATTCATCTTGACTAATCGGTTGTAGTGTTTCCCTAGCGTGAGCAAAATTTTTACTCTGATTTTAACTGGTTGTGGCCGAAGTCTTGAGTCCTTAATTTTTTAATAAGTTCTGTCTAAACCTGTAAAGACGATGGCAGGTGTTGTTTGTTCTGCTTTCTCGGGTGTTCGTTTGTTAACAAAGCTCCCAAGCAACCCCATCGCCTAACGAAGGTGGAAAGAAGAATTAACAGAGAAAAGAAGCCTAGGGAGAGATGAGTGGGAAAGACAAGGAAGACACAGACAAGATGGAAATGGGGACCAGAAATAACATCGAAGGCTCCTCAATGGCCGCCCATCCTTGTCTTGTAGGGAAAACAATCGACTGCGGACAAATAGACACATTATTTAAATCAAGTATGCCACCTAGACCAAGTCACTTAAGTGTTTGAACAAAGGTAATTTCCTTCTCTGCGTGTAGGAATTGCTTAAGACTCATGAATAAAAACCAAAGTGGCATTTTCTCTTGAAGAAGAAAATACATCCTGCAGAAGGTATTTGGGGAAAAGAGAGGAAATCGCTAAACCTCACGAATGATGTTATCAGGCTGCGAATAATCAGAGGGTGTCGGGGACAGGGGAAGGTAAAAATAGATTATATAGTGGAAAAGATAATGCCAATATAATGACAGTTCACATCTGTGAGATGCATGGCACTTTAGAGTACAGTATCTTATTTGAAAGTACTGGAAGATGGGTCTTTAACATGGAAAAGGAGGGGGAGAGATTCTTTTCCAGCTATAGGTGAGTCTCTGGGGGTCAGAAAAAAGGAAGGTGTGTCAAAAGAAAAAAAGACAAGAGAACAATTTGGAGGAGGATAAATTGTGGAAACTTTCAGTCGCTAAGCGATGCCTTCTTCAGGGAAATGCTATAGAAAATTGATGCTAACCGCAATGGGAATAGCATTAAAATATTTTCCAGTGATTCAGACGCCAGAGATGGAGTCCAGACTGAGACCTTACAAGGGCACGGCAAGGTGAATTAACATAAGCCACCTTGTGAAAGAAATGTATCTGAAAAATGAAAACTACAGGCTTGACTTTCAATAACATCATTAAGTGAGCCGAAGATGATGAGTGTGTTCATATTCTGTAGAAATGGAACAGTTGTCAGGAGCCTAGTTGGACTGTTCTCAAAAGGATTTCAATGTGACAGGACCGCAGAGGTAGGTAAGAATAACACAGCTCTTTGCTTTTGTTTTTTGCTTTTTGCTCCGCACTTGGGCCACGATGTCCCCGCATAATCTAGATTTGCAAAAAGCCAGCGCAGTAACGCACAGCTGTATGTTTTATCACCTAGAGCAGTGGTCCTTAACCTGGCTGCACATTCGAATCACCTAGGAAGCTTTCGAAAACCCCAGGGGCGCCTTGGTGGCTCAGTCGGTCAAGCATCCGACTCTTGGTTTTGGCTCAGGTCGTGGTCCCACAGTTTGTGAGTTTGAGCCCCACATGGGGCTCTGTGCTGACAGTGAGGAGCCTCCTTGGGATTCGCAGGGTGCCTAGGCGGCTCAGTTGGTTGAGCGTCCCACCTCGGCTCAAGGTAACCATCTCACGGTTCGTGGGTTCGAGCCCCACATTGGGCTCTGTGTTGACAGCTCAGAGCCTGGAGACAGCTTTGGATTCTGTGTCTCCCTCTCTCTACCCCTCCCTCCCTCGAGCTCTGTCTCTCTCCCTCTCTCAAAATTAAATAAACATTTAAAAAATATGTTTAAAAAAAAGAAAAGAAAGAAAATCCCAGTGCCTGGGTCCCCCTGGTACCAGTGGCTGGGGATGGCTTCTGGCCGCAGTGCTTTCGAAAGCTCCCAGGTTATTCTGGTGGGCAGCCCAGGCCAAGAATCACTGCCCTGACTTTTCTACCAACATACACAAAGCCCTCAAATTCATTATAAAGCTGGAAAGTGTTAAATCTTTTGAAATGAAATCCCCCATTGTGTGAGAATTCTAAAAGATTCCTGAAAATGTAACATACTTCCAGGCAGAGGACAAAGAGTATCCCCAGGAACACAGGGAAATGAGGGAGAGGTATAATTGCTTAGCGTCACAGGTAAAGTCTCTTACGGTTCAGCTGTAGCTGAGAACATGCATATATCAGACACCAGGCGCCTTCATATTTTGGCAAAAGTTTTGAGCCAATGTGAAAAGATGAGTCGTGAATACTGAAAGGGGAACACACTAAGAACGGAAGTATTATTGGATAGTTAATGCTTTTCCTATCCAATATTTCATAATATTTTTTAGAAAAAAACAACGGATGATAAAATTGGCTAAAAATGCAAACCAAAGGGATGTTAGTAATGTCAGCAGGTATACAATGTGATGAAGCCATGTAACACGGTTTCTTCATTGGTCCCCCAAAATCTTTTAAATCAAATATTATGGGGGGAAAAATAGAACAATAAATGTGAGAATACTTTAAAAACAAGACTTCTAACATATACCATTAGTATAAATACCAGGGAATGTTAGATCTGTCCCTTCTTTTTTTTTTGTTTAAGTTTATTTGTTTTGAGAGAGAGGAGGGGAGGGGCAGAGAGAGAGGAAGAGAGAGAGAATCCCAAGCAGGCTCCGCCTTCGCAGCCTCTGCAGTGCTAAGCCCGATGCGGGGCTCAAACTCATGAATGGTGAGATCATGACCTGAGCGAAAATCAGACAATTAACCGACAGGGCCACCCGGGCGCCCCAGATCTGTCCCCTTCTTTAATTTAGTTCTCATGCAGAGTGAAAAATAAGATGGGATGCTGAAAAGTGAGGTCCTCCATTCATCTGCTGAATTGGGGGACCCCCCTGTGGGTCAGTCTCTCCCTGGAGGTCCAGGGAAGTATCTATCCACAGGCCCCCATTCGTCTTTTTTCTTAATTGTTATCATTTGCTTCTTGGCAAGTACTACAACAATTTCACAGTGCCCCTGGGGTAACATGCTTTCAAACAGAGTCATACTAATAGAATTTACTCCGAGTAACTCAGAAAGAATTAGATTGATATAATTAATTATAATATATAATGATATAATATTAACCTAAGTATCAGACTAAATGAATTTTTTAGTATATTTTTAAATATTCTAAAGAGACTTAAGTGGCTGTATCATAAATGTATATGGACTTTATATGCACATGTCACTGTGTGTCTGGATTGGTATAGATCTCTACAAGAAGTGTAATTGGCTCTCATTTACCCACATTGGTATTATCCACTTGAGGTGTCTTTTATCCCAGACTCGGTTTTTCCCTGCCCCTTAGTCTCCAAACACAAGACTCCGATTTCTCTGTTGACTCATTCTGTCTCTGGCCAAAGTGTATCCCCTTCTCTGGGCAACTTTTGCCCTTGGTAACCTTCAGTGCAGTTAGGGAGTCCATCTCTCTTGCATCAGAGTCCCTACCATTACTCGTTGAACCTCACGGGGAGTTTTTTAAGGAGGAGGAAGTGGGCTGGGTAAGACTAATGTCAGCTGACGCTGTGACCTTGCTGGGAGGTCTCACGGGGCTAGAGCAAGAACGGCAGGTCTCCTGGAAGCTTTGGCCCGTTCTATGCACAAGACTTTGGGGAGGGAACATAGCCACGGTAGGTTTACCTGTGGATCAACAGCTAATTAGGGAAACTCTGAGGGCTACATGGTGGCCACAGGAAGTAATATATACAAGCCAGGTTGTCTAGAAACAAGATCCAAACTTCACCACAGCATCTTTGGGTGTGACAGTCTTCTGATGGTATTCTTAAAGGAAATAATTGAACTAGTAACTTCTACAGGTTTAGGGTTTTTATAGGGAGCACCCTCTCTAAGCATCATGCAATTATTGTTATTTTTAAGTGCCAACAGTTGGTAACGCCTGACTTTATAAAATCCAGTGGGAAAGAGTACAGATATTTTCCCTCAGGTCTTCCAAGGCTTTTACTTCAAATGTCAAACTCGGGAAAGGATGAGGGTTGCCCAGGTTGGATTAACTTCCAGAAGCGGGAGGAAGTACTTGATTTCCTAGGCTTCATTTTGAGCTAAAGCCACAGGAACAGTCCACCCAGACCGGAAATCCCAAGTCTCTCAGAACCACTCACCTACTCCTTTAGTTAAGATTCAGACTCCTGTGTCAAGCCTCATGGAGCCTTTCTTCACTGAATCTGGGATTACCATTTCACGTTTTTAGCCTTCTGTGAGTGAACTTCCCTAAAAAACTGTTTTCATACTAATTTCACAGTATCTTTAGTTGAGCCACTCCAGCAAGTACGTCCCTCTTTGCAGCAAATGGCTTTTGCCAGGAGGGAGCCTAACAGCCAATTGTCATATAAATAATACAGTGATGGGGGAAGGGGAACTTGCTTTGACAGACATTCCACGGTTTTCGTGTAGTGAAAAACTTCTCACCACATAAAACTGTCTGATGGCTGTAAGTGAGCCAGAGCTTCAACAAATGGTTCCCTCTAAACGGCTTTCTGAGAAGCATGGTTCTTAAACCTGGAGGGAACCTTAGCGGTCCTCAGCCCCCTCACTATTTTTACATGTAAGAACATGAAGTCCGAAGAGTAGAGGTGTCTTGCCTCAGGGGACACCATGGGTATTAGAGGTCAACCCGGATTAAAGCCCAGGCCGCCTGCTGGCCCATTCCTGCCCTTCAGGACAAATACTCTATCTTGGTGATGATTCTGTGTGCTGTCATTGAAAAAAGTCACTGCTTGGGGACACCTGGGTGGCTCAGTTGGTTAAGTGTCTGACTTCGGCTCAGGTCACGATCTCGTGGTTCATGAGTTCGAGCCCCACATCGGGCTCTGTGCTGACAGCTCAGAGCCTGGAGCCTGCTTCGGATTCTGTGTCTCCCTCTCTCTCTCTTTGCCCCTCCCCAGCTCGTGCTCTGTCTCTCTCTCAAAAATAAATAAACATTAAAAAAGAAAAGAAAAAAAAAATCACTGCTTGAAGACATTTACAGACATTTCTCCAAAAAAAGACATCCAGATGGCCAACAGACACATGACAAGATGCTCAACATAACTGATCATCAGGGAAATACAGATAAAAACACAATGAACTATCACCTCACACCTGTCAGAATGGCTACAATAAAAAACACAAGGAACCACAAGTGTTGGTGAGGATGTGGAGAAAAAGGAACCCTCCTGCACCATTGGTGGGAAAGCAAACTGGTGCAGCCACTGGGGAAAGCAGTATGGAGATTCCTCCAAAAGTTAAAAATAGAACTACCCTATGATCCAGTAATCACACTGCTGGGTATTTACTCAGAGCATGCTAAAACACTAATTCAAAGAGATCCATGCACCCCTATGTTTATACCAGCTTTATCTATAATAGCCAAACTATGGAAGCAGCCCAAGTGTCCATTGATGGATGAATGGATAAAAAAGTGGTAGGGTAGGGGCGCCTGGGTGGCTCAGTCGGTTAAGCGTCCGACTTCAGCTCAGGTCACGATCTCGCGGTCCGTGAGTTCGAGCCCCGCGTCGGGCTCTGGGCTGATGGCTCAGAGCCTGGAGCCTGCTTCCGATTCTGTGTCTCCCTCTCTCTTTGCCCCTCCCCCGTTCATGCTCTGTCTCTCTCTGTCTCAAAAATAAATAAACGTTAAAAAAAATTTAAAAAAAATTCCCTTTTAAAAAAAAAGTAGTAGGGTATATAATATTATATATATAGATGGATTGTTACATAAGGAATATTATACAGCCATAAAAAAGAATGAAATCTTGCCATTTACAATGACATGGTTGGAACTAGAGAGTATAATACTACGCAAAATAAGTCAGTCAGAGAAAGACAAACACCATACGATTTTACTCGTGTGGAATTTAAGAAATGAAACAGACATGCAAGGGGAAAGAGAGAGAGAAGCCGAGAAACACTCTTAACTATAGAGAACAAACTGATGGTTACCGGAAGGGAGGGGAGGGCATGGGAAAAACAGGTGATGGGGATTAAGGAGGGCACTTGTGATGAGCAGCAGGTGATGTAAGGAATGGTTGAATCACTATATTGTACACCTGGAAGGAACATTACACTGTATGTTAACTCTACTGCAATTAAAATTTAAAACTTCATTAAAACAGTCACTCCTTTCATTGAATGAAATGGAATTACCATTTCCCGAGTGATTACTGTACAGTCCTTTAAAAAAGAAAATCCTGTGAAATAAGTATCATTAAACCCACCGTTTAAGTGACAAAAGCGAGTTCACAGAGCTTAAGCACTCACGCAAAGCACACCTTGGCCAAGTCAGGACTCAGACCGAGGTCTGTCTGAGTCTTGACCTGGCATCTTTTCCTAACATGCTAGACTGCCTCTCTGATGTGTGTTCTCGGGACCAGCAGGCTTGTAGAGTAAAGAGACCCTTTCAGATATTACAATGGATATCAGTGGCTCCTTTGCCTTTAAAAGTCTTTGCAGAAATTACCTAGAACAATCAGTTTACTCTATAATGAACTGGAAAGATGTCATAGAACTAGAAAGATGTCCGTAGCAAATTCAGTAAAGAAGGCAAATTGCACAGCCTGTAGAGGGTATCCTTTCATTTACGTTTGGTTTAGCATTACAGTTGTACTGCACATACATATGTCCATAAATATATGTGTGTAGAGAATGCCTGGAAACACACATACCAAATTCTTTCACATAGTTCATGCTGATGAGTAGGACTGGGGGCCAGGGGGTTCAACAGAAGACTATGCAGTTATTTACGTGTCACGTTACTTTTTCCTAAGTGATGTACGTTATAGAAAACTAATTTTTAAAAAGAAAAAAGTGTACATTAAAACTTTCTTTATAAACCCTTCATGACACTTTTCCTTTTTTATAACTAGAAGTTGTCATCAGAAAGTCACTATCGCTGCTTTGAACTTTGGAAAGGGTAGTCAGTCACACGAAATAGTTGGGGATTTTTCCTCCCATCCTGAAAACATTCACAGAGTCCTGACGGCAAAGGCCAGCCCGAGGTTGCTGCTCGGGTTAATTTTCTCCTGCATGAGACCCAAAGTACTCAAAACCCATCTCGATCCCAAGGGAAAGGTGTTTCCAGCTGTGGCATATTACAAAATTATCAGGTTTCACTTTTGACCTTGAACTAAGCATTCACTCACCACTCGTCTGCCACCTTTTCCCACCTGTGTTCATTCTCCAGAACGTTTTCTTCTCGTGAGCCTTCTTCCAGCTCCAGAATGTTGTTGCGTTCTTTAATGCGTTTTAGAAAGAGCCTGTCTTTCCTTCTAGGCATCTAATAGACCTTTTTTTCTCTTTTCGAAGAATTAGTTCTGTGGTGACCAGCGTTCACATCGTGATTTTTAAATCTACCAACGTATCTGTTCAGATTTTTAGGATCGACATTTTTACACTGTGTTAATTCTACCTCTCCCATCTCTCTCCTCCACCAGTGAATATGTCTGTTTCTCCCTTTTGTTGTTTTTTCCCTTTTCTTCCTCCAGGCAAACGTGACCGAGTGGCCTCTGAGAAAGCCTCCAGCCAGGCTGAAAAAACTTCAGCTCAAAAAGGAAGCAAAGGCTTTCACAACGAACGATCTAGAAGAGAAGGTGCGAGCGGAGGAGATGCACAAGAAGGTACCTGAGCTCTTGTGTCACTGTGTGCTACCTGCTGAAATGAGCCCACGTAGGCCTTTCCTGTCTGCAGCTTGAAGATTCAGATCCAGTGTCTTAGTGACCTGTGCTTCCTAGGCAGGATGCTTAATTTTACTTTAATTCTCTTTGTGTGGTGAAGGAGGGAGGCAACATCTTGAAGCTGGCTGAAGTATTGTCTCATCTGAACAGCCTAAGGAAGCATTGTTCAATTCTCAGAATGAAGTATGGAGCTTTCTTCATTGGAAGAAGAAAAGCTTCATTTGGGGTGGGGATGGGAGGGGGGCGTGGGTGGAGGATAGAGGCCGAGAGGAGGCCGTGCAGACCATTAGACCAACACCTGTTCCATTACCGCCCCGGGTCCCCATCACCCTCTGTCCCCCATCCTGCCGGGAAGCAGCTTTCACAGCTGTGGTCTGACAGCCTTTGTCTCCATCCCTTTACCTGGCCTCTCAGGGAGCAGGGACTCCCCATTCAGCTCCACTAGGGTAGGGAGTGTGCGTGTGTCTTTAATAGTGCAGTAAAACCTTGGATTGCGAGTAACTTGTTCTGCCAGCGTTCCGCAAGACGAGCAAACGTTTCTAATGAACTTTAACTTGATAAACAAGCCGTGCCTTGCAATATGAGTCGTACCTGAACGTCACACGATCACAACTGAGCCAGTGGTTCTGAAATTCGCTTTGACGTACAAGTGGATTACCAGCCTGTTTCCGGAACGAATTATGCTCGCAAACCAAGATTTTATGTAGTTCCTCAACACATGTTTGTGAAGTGACTGAATAATGAAATGGAAAATCATACAGGTTAATTTCAGGCATATTAATGAGAACTCGGAGGAAGTTGTTGGGGCTCATTTTCATTCTTTAATACCGCTTTTCAGACTAAAGAAGAAGAAATAAGAAAAAGGCTAAGGAGTGACCGACTTTTGTCCCCAGCCAATCATTCAGATGCAGCTGAGCCGGACGGGGCTGAGGTTCTGTTTGTCAAAGGACCTCACGCTGTGAGTTCCGCTGGGTTTGAGTTTGAGCCGTCTGACCCGCAGGGAGGAAAGCCTTTGAAAGGGAAGAAGAGTCATACAGCATCGAGTGATAGAAACTTCAGTTATGAAGGATTTGGGTTGGTGGAGTCAGATGTGTCTTACAACCAAGCAGATGATGTATTTGAATAAGCCATCTTATGTGGATTTCATGAAAAGACATCCATTCTCCCAGATTGTGACAATTTTAGTCTGTCTCGTGTTTTTCTGGAGGCCTGATCTCACCCCACTGGGATTTGCCATGGGTTTAGGAACGATTGTATAATGTGCATGGGCTGAACTTGGCTGAGTCAATTCAATATCTATGCTAGCTAGCAAAAGGGGGGGGGGGGAAAAACCCAGGAAGATCTGACTGGCTTCCACATTATAAAGTTGGCATTCTCTTCCAGTGGGGCTTCAGACGCTATGAAGACATCTTTATGAATACTTTCCAGCTTACGTTAATGTGTTTGTGCCAGATGAAACCCTTCTTTTTGGCTCCTGCCCGTTGGCTATGTTCACCCTCTGAGGGTCCCTTCAGACAAATTGCACAGATTTGTATTACGTGTTTGAATGATCTGTATGCTTATCTGTATGTTTCGTTATTCTCATTCTGTGATGTGAAAGATGGAAAGCAATATCTTGAAGCTGTTTGAATTACACTTTCATCCATACAGCTTAAGGAAGCAATATCCAATTCGGAGAATTAAGTATGAAAAAAGACAAACTTCACTAGGGTCTAGGGGTGGGGGATGTCCCAGAGGGGGGTACACTGACAGGAGGCCCTGGGCCTAACTCCCACGTGGGAGTCTGACGGGTCTACATTCTTTTTTTTATTTATTTATTTGTTTATTTATTTTGAGAGAGAAAGCGTGTGGGCAAGCAGGGGAGTTGCAGAGAGAGAGAGCGAGAGAGAGGGCGAGAGAGAATCCCAGGCAGGATTCCCAGGCCCCATGTGGGGCTCAATCCCATGATCCATGAGATCATGACCTGAGCTGAAATCAAGAGCCCAGCACTTATCCGACTGAACCACCCGGGCGCCTCTGATGAGTTTACATCCTGAAGATCTCCCATCCATTTTCACACATTTCCCCTCACACCACCCTCCTGTCATTCAACTGGATCTCTACAAAAGTTTCCTTGGTCCCTATACCACAGTCCTCTGGTTAAAACCCTTTCCTGGCTGCCTTTCGTGGTCAAAGCAGAGTCCAGAACCCTTTCTGTGACTGGTAAGGATCTCTGCTTTCACAATTCACTTGTGCTGAACTTGAGCCCCTCAGACTCATCACACTGCTTCTCCTCCGCTTCAGGGTCTTTGCACGTGCAGCTCCCCTCTTCCCCTCTCTCCCTCTCGCCGCTGGAGCCGACTAATGCCTTCTTGTTGTTTGTGTCTCCACTCAGACCACTTAGTCCAAAGCTCCCGGTCTGGGTTGGTGCCGCTCTCTTCCAGTTGACTTTCGGCACCCTGGCCCACTCACCTCTGCACTTGCCACCCACTTGAAATCGCCTGATAGGTTTTCAGGTCCACCACGAAATATTTCGGTTTTAGCAGAGCAGGAGATGAGTGTCTTGTTCACAGTTGCATTTTTTTGTCCCTCCGAAGGTGAACGGCACATCATAAGTGCCGTGTAAATATTTTGTTAGTGGATGCGTCGGTGTCCCCACACATCTCCCAGAAGCAGGACAGCCCCCAAAGATGGGAACCAGTGGCTGGGGACAGTGCAATTTGACCGGAGGACCACGAGGCACCTGCTGCTTATGCATTCCCTTTGGGATATTGTAGGATTCGGGATCCGGTAGCCAGGTATGATGGTGGTATGATGGAGGGACTTCTTTCAAAACCCATTCCGGAACCCAAACCTTTAAGAACCACGATCTCCGTCTTACAATGTGACCTGCAGAGCCCTGGTCCAGGGCAGTCTGTGTCTCCATTACCTTATATGTTAATTCGGGATAACCGCTTCCATCAACCCAAATGAAATAATGGGTCTAAAAGTACTGTGGAAACTAGAATATGCCATAATATTATAGAATGCTATTTATGTAAAATCCCAGGTGGCCGACATGATGTTTTCCATATTGTCCTGAGATTTTTTCTGGCAGCTATCTTGTGGTGACATGTGATAATCTTACAAAATATTACAGTAGCTGAAATGATTGCAGTAGGCCACTTCGAAAGGATTTAGGTATCATTCAGATCTCTGTAAATAAAAAAATTTAAATGGCCCAAATATACACGGAGTGCAAATGTGTAGTAATTGATTTGTTTTGTTTTTAAAGTTTTCTGTCTTTAATTTTGAGAGAGAGAGAGAGAGAGAAAGCACATGTGCGGGTTGGGGAGGGGCAGAGAGAGAGGAAGAGAAAGAGAATCCCAAGCAGGCTCCCCACTGTCAGTTTGGATCCCAAACCCTGAGATGATGACCGGAGCCAAAATCAAGAGTCGGACGCTTAACCAACTGAGCCACCCAGGTGCCTCTGTAGTAATTGTTGTATATTAAATCCCCCAATTTGATAAATATCCCACTAATACTTTCTCTTGAACTTCTATAGTGGCTTGGGTGACACATTTGTTGAGTTCAAATATATGCACTACAGATGTGAACATCATCGCTGATAACCTGGCTTGGAAAGCTTTCTACATAGAGTTAAATACAGTGGAGTAACACATCCAGAATGACTAGCCATGTATTTTCTTAGCAAGAAACACTTTAACAGGGTGGGAAGAGAGGCGATGAAAATAGACACCTGGATACAAGGAACGGCTCTTAAACTCTAAGTATATTACTACTCACCAAACAGACCGAGGCTTTACGGACGAAGAAACAGGCTCAGAGGCTCTAAGGACTTTTCACCTTCACGAACCCTGGCATCAAGGGGGTCCGGCTGGGGTTTGAATCCTCCCACTGTCTCCAGAGCGGTCAGCCCATCCCGGCAACGTACTATTTTTTTTAACTTCAAATGTAAATGTGACTTTTTCCCATGATCCTCTTTTTCTTTTCATTTTTTTTTTTATTTAAAAGGATGATTTACACTGAAGAGTAAGAAAAAAGAAAGAGATTTCTAAAATATAGCCTCTGGGATCACGTTAATTTTATGTGTTGAGAATAACCTAATTGGTTTTCTCCTTGCTGAAGCAGAAGGTTTTGAACAGCCGCCAGGGTATTTCAACTCAAATCCAGCTACAACCTTCAGGAAATTATGAGTCAGGAAGACAAACTTAGGTAAATGTCCCTATAACCATTTTAATTGGGTGCAACAGAAAAACGCCTATATCGATTTCCTTGTGAAAGACGGTCTGGTCCAGTCTCATAGGAGGTAAACTTGATGTTTAGTAAACCCTCCAGTTTAGGGGGGTGAACAAAAAAATCCTTATGGATAATTTATACCTAAACTAATATTTAAAAGGTATATGTAAGGGGCGTGTGGGTGGCTCAGTCAGTTAAGCATCCGACTCCGGCTCAGGTCATGATCTCGTGGTTCATGAGTTCGAGCCCCACATCGGGCTCTGTGCTGACAGCTCGGAGCCCGGAGCCCGCTTGGGATTCTGTGTCTCCCTCTCTCTCTCTCTCTGCCCCCTCCCCAGCTGGCGCTCTGCCTCTCTCTCTCAAAAATGGATAAACATTAAAAAAAAGTTTAAAAAAATAAAAGGTGTGTTTAAAATATTTCACATATGTTGAAAGTACTACACGTTGTAAGATTCTTATTTATGTTAGATCAAAAGTGATTGCGCAATCACAGTAACAAGAATAGAACTTATCGCAGTGTTGCTATAGCGACTACCAGTAATTTATGACTGAGCCTATTTCTGTGTGTTACTCCACTGCTAGTAAACAGCTAGTATTTGAAGTCGTAATTACACGGTAAATACTGCATTTTAAAGCTGTGCGGTGCTTTGGGGTGTCAGCAGATAGATCGCTTTGCCCCCACATAACCTGTAGACACCACACCTTTTTCTAGAGCATCTTGGGTCAGGAAAGGGCATTATTTTAAAATAAACTGTGGGAGATGACCGTTATGGGCTCTCTCTGTGTCACTTGTGTTTGCTGCCTCCCCCCCCCCTTTCTTTTAAATTACCTAAGCAATGTGGAATTACAAACACTGAAAAAGCTAAGACGCAAAAAAAAAAAAAAAAAAAAAAAAAAAAAAAAAAAAAAAAACACCAGGAAACCAACGTGCTTCCCTCCAGCTAAGAAACTGCTGGGAGCATTTTGCTGTATGTATTTCAACACGTTTTTCCTGGCAAAAGTGGACTCGTGCTACACAAACTCTTTTGCAACTTGCTTTTTTTCACTCAAGAACTTCTCATTCTCATTCGTAAACACATCTACTTCCGCGCTGTCGTTCTTAATGATGCAACACTGTATGGTTTTCCTCTTAGGTTTCTAAGCGTTCCCGTAGCTAAAGACGGGAAGAACGCATGCTCAGTCTCTGTTTTTAAAAGGTGGAGAAGTCAAAACATCTTGAACATTTCCCCTGTGAAGACGACACAGTCTGAACACCTTGCAGGGCAGAAACTGCCCTGCTGGTTTCCCTGGCTCGAGCTCTGTTCCACGCCCTTCCCCGCAGGATGGTCAGGGCAAAAGAACACAAGATCAGATGCAGCCAGTTTTACAGACCCACCTTCAGACTCCACTCCCGACTTCGCCTCATCACAGACGCTGTTCAGCACACGGAGACCTCAAGTCTGCTTCAAAAGCCCGTGTGCTAAAGAGAAAACAAGACTGACAATTACATCTTATATCCAAGTTGGCTTTTCATGGATCAGGAATAAAGATGAGCTGCATTTGCAAAGTGTTGTGGACAGAAGAGTGTTTGCAGCTAAGGGTCTGAAACTTTTTCTCTCATCATTCAGAACCAAGAAATTAGTCTTAAAAATAAAGCGACTGGCTATTTTAAGCACAGAATGCATTCATTCCAAACAGTAAGGTCATGAAAGCTGTACTTCAATTCCTACGAATTTCTAGTAATTAACACATAAATTTTCTCTCTGTGTCACACAACTCAATCCCTAAAGCAAACACAGTGTATCGTCTAAAATGCATATGAAAACAATTCATGCTTTTTCCTTGCTTAAAACAAACAGCAATGCTCACATGCTAAGTGGGAGAAAGACGGTAGGGAGATTTGTTCACCAACCCTCCAGACTGGTTTATGCCAGTGATTTTTGAAAGGGCGGACCTACGCCAGCCGACTCCATCTTGCTCTGTGTCCTTCACGTAGACCAGCCTCCTCCCCTTGAGTAACCTTCCTCTCACCCATTCAAACTTCCTGATCAAAACACGCCCAGCGACCTGCCTAGCAGGACTCTGACCCTTCCCCAGCCAATCGGCTGAGGTCACGCCCCTTCCCCAGCCAATCGGCTGCCCCTAGACCCCTATAAAACCTTTGTGCTTCTGAAACTCGCTCTCTCTCCCTGGTATCTGCGTCGGTGCAGGTAGGGGACTGAGCTCGAGCTAGCTCGAATAAAGGCTCTTTTGCTTTTGCATTGGACTCGGCTCCCTGGTGGACTTTGGGATCACGAATTCTGGGCATAACAATTTTCAGGGTGTACCCCTTCCCCACCTTGTAATAAAGGCAAGTTCTCAGGTCCCACCCCAGCCCTTCTGTATCAGATGGTGGGGCCCAACGTTCTGGGTTTGCTCAAGCCTTCCAGGTAGTTCTGATTCTCACCGAAGTCTGCCCTGTTCTTTCACTCCCTTGTAGGCACTCAGTTCAGGCCACTTTCCAGCAGGCTCAAGGACCCCTACCCTCTAGCATCGAGTTAAATACTTAACAAGTCAGGGGCGCCTGGCTGGCTCAGTCGGTGAAGCGTCTGGCTCTTGGTTTCCGCTCAGGTCATGATCTCACGGTTTGTGAGTTTGAGCCCCACGTGGGGCTGCGCACTGTCAGTGTGGGGCTTGCTTGGGATTCTCTTTCTCCCTCTTTCTCTGGCCCTCTCCCACTTGTTCTCTCTCTCTCTCTCTCTCTCTCTCTTTCTCAAAATAAATAAATAAACTTAAAAACAATACTTACCAAGTCAGTGATATTTCTTCTAAAACCTACTACTGCCATTTGTACTGGTCATTATATTTAATTTTTAATACTTCTCTATTTTAAATAAAAATAGTCTGTAATAAATAAATAAAAATAAAAATGGTCTGTAAAGAAATAGATAAGATTGTAAAAAAAAAAACACTTCAAAGGTTCTACGCTCACATCATTTCATAAAATGTACAAATTTCACCCTCCAATTAAAACACCTAAAACTTTGGCTCTAGATAATGCATGAAAGGTGTGGTTCATGTTAAGAATTCCAATCATGCTTTGTTGGTGTTATGCCAAAATATTTTCAATGAAAATTTATGTAACTGTTTTAAGTTAAACTGCTTACCGTATATATGCATTGTTTCTTAAGACTTTCTGTCAAATTGACTATTTTTTATTAACTAATAATCTTTCAGACCTGGCTGCATCTATTATATTTTATTTTTTTAAGTTTTTTAATTTGTTTTGGCGGTGGGGGGGGGGGGGGAGCAGGGGAGGGGCAGAGAGAGAGGGAGAGAAAGAATCCCAAACAGGCTCTACACTGTCAGTGCAGAGCCCGATGCGGTGCTTGGACTCACAAACCAGGAGATAATGACCTGAGCTGAGATCAAGAGTCAGACACTTAACCAACTGAGCTACCCAGGCACCCCTACATCTATTACATTTTGAAGGAATTAGGATCAAAACTTTTTTAAATATTTTTTTATTTAAAATCAGTTCATTCTCGCATGCCATTCAAAATTGCTGAAAATATTTTTGCTGAAAATATTTAAGGGGATTTGCGTTTCCAAAAAAGCTGGAAGAGACTGCTATTAATTAATTAATTCATCCCTGTTATAGGAGGTTTGGGTTAGTTTCAATTTCTCACTTTTATAGGTTATTATGAATGATTCTGCAGTCAACATACAAATGCTAGTTTATGAAACTAGTCTTGAATGCCTTCAGTTCTATCTCCTAAGCTCTATAACATGGAAATGTTTGTTTTGCATCTTGTGTCTCCCATTGTAGAAAACTTGGCGATGCAGGAAATTGCCATTTGGACAGAAATACCATGGCACTGACTGAGTGCTTGATTAGTTCAGATGGCTTGGAACCATTTGGGTAACTCTCCTAGGAGGGACACTTACTCCTTTATCCCTCCACATTGCTGTGACCTGTGCGGTTTACATGCTGGAATTCTGGACCAGAAAAAACAATCGAATTGATCGCCAGCTGCAGCAGCCGAGGTAGAGAAGTTCGTGTGGACTTGAGTCCTCGGCCCATGGGGAACAATTGCTGGCCTGCGAATCGGTTGCTAGAAAGACTAACATCTCCAATGTGACGTGCTGTAGGGCGAAAAGGAATAAAGTGAAGCCCTGGGCAGATGGCCTTGGAGTATTGGCTTGGCTGAAACATTACATTCCACTGTCTGTAATAGAAAACTCAGAGGTTAAATATGGTCCATTCATTGGCAATTTCATGCTGCTCAGCCTGATAAAAGTCTGCTATTTCATATGCTCAAGGGGCATAGCAGGGTGCGCACAATATTCCCAGCTCAGTGGGGGACACCAGGACCTTCATGGTGCCCCCTGGAACCTCCCAACAACCAGCCAGCTTGAGCCCTCCCACATCTCCAGTATAGCCCCACATCACCTCAACAAGATCAGTGAATACTTTTCAATATGCTTTTCCTCCTTCTTCATCTGTTCTTTTTTTTTAATTATTTTTTAAAATTTACATCCAAATCAGTTAGCATATGGTGCAACAATGATTTCAGGAGTAGATTCCTTAATGCCCCTTACCCATTTAGCCCATCCCCCCTCCCACAACTCCCATAACCCTCAGTTTGTTCTCCATATTTATGAGTCTCTTCTGTTTTGTCTCCCCTGTTTTTATATTATTTTTGTTTCCCTTCCCTTATGTTCATCTGTTTTGTCTCTTAAAGTCCTCATATGAGTGAAGCCATATGATTTTTGTCTTTCTCTGACTGACTAAGTTCACTTAGCAGAATACCCTCCAGTTCCATCCACGTAGTTGCAAATGGCAAGATTTCATTCTTTTTGATTGCCAAGCAATACTCCATTGTGTATATATACCACATCTTCTTTATCCATTCATCCATCGATGGACATTTGGGCTCTTTCCATACTTTGGCTATTGTTGATAGTGCTGCTATAGACATGGGGGTGCCTGTGTCCCTTCGAAACACCACACCTGTATCCCTTGGCTAAATGCCTAGTAGTGCAATTGCTGGGTCATAGGGTAGTTTTATTTTTAGTTTTTTGAGGAACCTCCACACTGTTTCCCAGAGTGGCTGCACCAGTTTGCATTCCCACCAACAGTGCAAGAGGGTTCCCGTTTCTCCACATCCTCACCAGCATCTGCTGTTTCCTGAGTTGTTAATGTTAGCCACTCTGACCACTGTGAGGTGGTATTTCCCTGATGATGAGTGATGTTGAGCATTTTTTCATCTGGTTGGCCATCTGGATGTCTTCTTTGGAGAAGTGTCTATTCATGTCTTTTGCCCATTTCTTCACTGGATTGTTTGTTTTTTGGGTGTTGAGTTTGAGAAGTTCTTTATAGATTTTAGATCCTAACCCTTTATCTGATATGTCATTTTCTAATATCTCCTCCCATTCTGTCAATTGCCTTTTAGTTTTGCCGATTGTTTCCTTTTCTGTGCAGAAGATTTTTATTTTGATGAGGTTCCAGTAGTTCATTTTTGCATTTGTTTCCCTTGCCTCCAGAGATGTGTTGAGTAAGAAGTTGCTGCGGCCAAGATCAAAGAGGTTTTTGCCTACTTCGTCCTCGAGGATTTTGATGGCTTCCTGTCTTACATTGAGTTCTTTCATCCATTTTGAGTTTATTTTTGTGTCTGGTGTAAGAAAGTGGTCTAGGTTCATTCTTCTGCATATCGCTGCCATTTTCCCAGCACCACTTGCTAAAGAGACTGTATTTATTCCATTGAATATTCTTTCCTGCGTTGTCAAAGATTAGTTGGCCATATGTCTGTGGGTCGATTTCTGGGTTCTCTATTCTGTTCCATTGACCTGAGTGTCTGTTTTTGTGCCAGGACCATACTGTCTTGATGATTACAGCTTTGTAGTATAGCTTGAAGTCTGGGATTGTGATGCCTCCTGCTTTGGTTTTCTTTTTCAAGATTGCTTTGGCTAATAAGGTCTTTTCTGGTTCCATACAAATTTTAGGATTATTTGTTCTAGCTCTGTGAAGAATGCTGGTGTTATTTTGATAGGGATTGCATTGAATATGTAGATTGCTTTGCATAGTATCGACATTTTAACAATATTTGTTCTTCCTATCCAGGAGCATGGAATCTTTTTCCATCATTTTGGGTCTTCTTCAATTTCTTTCATAAGCTTTCTATAGTTTTCAGTGTATAGATTTTTTACCTCTTTGGTTAGATTTATTCCTAGGTATTTTATGGGTTTTGGTGCAACTGAAAATGGGATCGATTCCTTGATTTCTTTTTCTGTCGCTTCATTGTTGGTGTGTAGGAATGCAACCAATTTCTGTGCGTTGATTTTATATCCTGCAACTTTGCTGAATTCATGAATCAATTCCAGCAGTTTGGTGGTGGAATCTTTTGGGTTTTCCATATACAGTATCATTTCATTTGCGAGGAGTGAAGGTTTGACCTCCTCCTGGCCAATTTGGATGCCTTTTATTTCTTTGTATTGTCTGATTGCAGAGACTAAGACTCCCAATACTAGGTTGAATAACAGTGGCGAGAGTGGACATCCCTGTTTTGTTCCTGACCTTAGGGGGAAAGCTCTCAGTTTTTCCCCATTGAGGATGATATTAGCATTGGGTCATTCATATATGGCTTTTATGATGTCTAGGTATGCTCCTTCTATCCCTACTTTCTTGAGGGTTTTTATCAAGAAAGGATGCTGTATTTTGTCAAATGCTTTCTCTGCATCTATTGAGAGAATCATATTGTTCTTGTCCTTTCTTTTATTGATGTGATGAATCATATTAATTGTTTTGCAGATATTGAACCAGCCATGCATCCCAGATATAAATCCCACTTGGTCGTGGTGAATAATTTTTTTAATGTATTGTTGGATCCGGTTGGCTAATATCTTGTTGAGGATTTTTGCATCCATGTTCATCAGGGAAATTGGTCTATAGTTCTCCTTTTTAGTGGGGTCTCTGTCTGGTTTTGGAATCAAGGTAATGCTGGCTTCATAGAAAGAGTTTGGAAGTTTTCCTTCCACTTCTATATTTTAGAACATCTTCAAGAGAATAGGTGTTAACTCTTCCTTAAATGTTTGGTAGAATTCCCCTGGAAAGCCATCTGGCCCTGGACTCTGGTTTTTTGGCAGATTTTTGATTACTAATTCAATTTCCTTACTGTTATGGGTCTGTTCAAATTTTCTATCTCTTCCTGTTTCAGTTTTGGTAGTGTATATGTTTCTAGGAATTTGTCCATTTCTTCCAGATTGCCCATTTTATTGGCATGTAATTGCTCATAATATTCTCTTATTATTGTTTTTATTTCTGCTGTGTTGGTTGTGATCTCTCCCCTTTCATTCTAGATTTTATGTCTTTGCGCCCTTTCCTTTTCCTTTTTGATCAAACTGGCTAGTGGTTTATCCATTTTGTTAATTCTTTCAAAGAACCAGCTTCTGGTTTCATTAATCTGTTCTACAGTTTTTTTGGTTTTGATAGAATTTAATTTCTGCTCTAATCTTTATTATTTCCTGTCTTCTGCTGGTTTGGGGTTTTATTTGCTGTTCTTTCTCCAGCTCCTTAAGGCATAAGGGTAGGTTGTGTATCTGAGATCTTTCTTCCTTTTTTAGGAAGGCCTGGATCGCTATATACTTTCCTCTTATCACCGCCTTTGCTGTGTCCCAGAGGTTTTGGGTTGTGGTGTTATCATTTTCATTGACTTCCATATACTTTTTAATTTCCTCTTTAACTTCTTGGTTAGCCCATTCATTCTTTAGTAGAATGCTCTTCAGTCTCCAAGTATTTGTTACCTTTCCAAATTTTTTCTTGTGGTTGATTTCGAGTTTCACAGCGTTGTGGTCTGAAAATATGCATGGTATGATCTCGATCTCTTTGTACTTACTTTGGGCTGATTTGTGTCCCAGTATATGGTCTATCCTGGAGAACATTCCATGTGCACTGGAGAAGAATGTATATTCTACTGCTTTAGGATGAAATGTTCTGAATATATCTGTTAAGTCCATCTGGTCCAATGTGTCATTCAAAGCCATTGTTTCCTTGTTGATTTTCTGTTTAGATGATCTGTTCATTGTTGTGAGTGGGGTGTTGAAGTCTCCTAGTATGGTGTTACTACTGATGAGTTTCTTTATGTTTGTGATTATTTGATTTATATATTTGGGTGCTCTCACATATGGCACGTAAGTGTTTACAACTGTTACGTCTTCTTGGTGGATAGACCCCTTGAGTATGATATAATGCCCTTCTGCATCTCTTGATACAGTCTTTATTTTAAAGTCTAGATTGTCTGATATAAGTATGGCTACTCCAGCTTTCTTTTGTTGACCATTAGCATGATAGATGGTTCTCCATCCCCTTATTTTCATTCTGAAGGTGTCTAGGTCTAAAGTGATCTCTTGTAAACAGCATATAGATGGATCTTGTTTTCTTATCCATTCTGTTACCTTATGTCTTTTGATTGGAGCATTGAGTCCATTGATGTTTAGAGTGAGTACTGAAAGATATGAGTTTATTGCCATTATGATGCTTGTAGAGTTGGAGTTTCTGGTGGTGTTCTCTGGTCCTTTCTAATCTTTGTTGCTTTTGGTATATATATGCATATATATGTACGTATATATATTTTTTAGTCTTTTCTCCCCTCAGAGAGTCCCCTTAAAATTTCTCACAGGGCTGGTTTAATGGTCACAAACTCCTTTAATTTTTGTTTGTCTGGGAAACTTTATCTCTCCTTCTATTTTGAATGACAGACTTGCTGGATAAAGAATTCTTGGCTGCATATTTTTCTGATTCAGCACACTGAATATATCCTGCCACTCCTTTCTGGCCTGCCAAGTTTCTGTGGATAGGTCTGCTGCAAACCTGATCTGTATTCCCTTGTATGTTAGGAATTTTTTTCCCTTGCTGCTTTCATGAGTCTCTCCTTCCTTGAGTATTTTGTGAATTTGACTATGATATGCCTTGTTGATGGTCGGTTTTTGTTGAATCTAATGGGGGTCCTCTGTGCTTCCTGGATTTTGATGTCTCTGTCTTTCCCCAGGTTAGGAAAATTTTCCACATATCCCTTCTACCCCTTTTTCTCTCTCTTTATCTTCTGGGTCCCCTATGATTCTGATGTTGTTCCTTTTTAATGAGTCACTGATTTCTCTAATTCTTAAATTTTTTCAATGTTTATTTATTTTTGACAGAGAGACAGAGCGTGAGTGGGGGAGGGGCAGAGAGAGAGGGAGACACAGAATCCAAAGCAGGCTCCAGGCTCTGAGCTGTCAGCACAGAGCCCGACGCAGGGCTCGAACTCACAAACCATGAGATCGTGGTGACCTGGGCTGAAGTCGGACACTTAACCGGCTGAGCCATTCAGGCGCCCCTGATTTCTCTAATTCTTAAATTATGCTCTTGTGCCTTCGTCTCCCTCTTTTTTTCCGCTTCATCATTCTCTATAAGTTTGTCCTCTCTATCGCTGATTCTCTGTTCTGCCTCATCCATCCTTGCCGCCACTGCATCTATCCATGATTGCAGCTCAGTTATAGCATTTTTTATTTCACCCTGACGAGTTTTTCCTTCTTTTATCTCTGCAGAAAAGGATTCTAATCTATTTTTGACTCGAGCTAGTATTCTTATTATTGTGATTCTAAATTCTGGGGGCGCCTGGGTGGCGCAGTCGGTTAAGCGTCCGACTTCAGCCAGGTCACGATCTTGCGGTCTGTGAGTTCGAGCCCCGCGTCAGGCTCTGGGCTGATGGCTCAGAGCCTGGAGCCTGTTTCCGATTCTGTGTCTCCCTCTCTCTCTGCCCCTCCCCCGTTCATGCTCTGTCTCTCTCTGTCCCAAAAATAAATAAACGTTGAAAAAATAATAATAATAAATAAATAAATAAATTCTGGTTCAGACATCTTGCTTGTATCTGTGTTGCTTAAATCCCTGGCTGTCGTTTCTTCATGCTCTTTCTTTTGGGGTGAACACCTTCGTTTTGTTATTTTGAAGGGAGAAAAGGAGTTAATGAGGTAGAATAATTAAAATTTAAAAAGAATTAAAATTTTAAAAAATTAAAATTAAAAAATTAAACACACAAATCTAATAAATGATGTTAGATCTTAGGTGTGTTTTTGGTCTGGGTGTTGAAAATGGCTTGACAGATTAGAGAAAAAAATGGGGGGGGAAGGAAATTGTTTGAGAATTTGAAAAAATGAATACACTGAAGTAGACTAAAATGAGATGATTGGAGTAAAATACAATTTGAGAAAATTTACACAAAAGTAAAGAATATAGTAGAAAAAAATTAAAGAAAAATATTTTTAATAAAAATTAAATATAAAAATGATGTTTTCCCTTTCTGTATTCAAGAAAAGAAAAGAAATGAAAAAGAAAAAAGAGAAAAAAAGAAATCGCTTGAAAATTTGAAAAGTGAGTACAATGTAGAAGACTAAAATAAAATGATGGAAGTAAAATAGAATTTGAAAAAATTTACATAAAAGCAAAAAATATAGAAAAAAATAAATAAAAATATTTTTAATAGAAATTGAAAGTAAAAATGAAGTTTTTCTCTTTCTGCATTCAAGCAAAAGAAAAGAAATGAAAATGAGAAAAAAGAAAAAGAAATCGTTTGAAAATTTGAAAAGGTGAATACACTGAAGTAGACTAAAATAAAATGATGGAAGTAAGAATTTGAAAAAAAATTACACAAAAGTAAAAAATAGAGTAAAACAAATAAATAAAAATATTTTTAATAAAAATTGAAAATAAAAATGAATTTTTTCTCTTTCTGTATTCAAGAAAAAGAAAAGTAGTGTAAAAGAAAAGAAAAAAAGAAAGAAAATTGAATAGATGGACCTGCTAACAGATTGAAATAGGGCTGAAATTACTTCGTTTTCCCCTTGAAGTCAGATTATGTAGCGCTTTATAGTCCATAAACTAAGCTGGCGGTGAGACTTGTGTTCTTGAAGAGCGAGGTTGGCCCAGTTGGGCAGGGTTCAGTGTAATGTCTCCATTCTCCACTAGATGGCACCACTAGCCTACTGGGGCGGATAGTTGCGGTGCTCATAGGTGGGTATGTGCATGGTGGGAGCGGTGAAAATGGGTCCACCCAGCTACCCAGTCTCTAGTATTGGAACTCTGTTCTCCCCGATCAGCAATCGCGCACCCGTCCTCTGTCTTCAGCTCACCTCCACTCCCCGCTTTCTCACTCTCCGTGACCAGGCCCCGGGCACCTCTCTCCCGAGTTTTGTCTCAGATGGGGCTGTTTTCCCGGCCCCTTACTTCTGAAGGCCTGTGGCTTTGACCCGTTCTGCCCCTCTGCGGGAGGGTCTCACCGAGCAATGGCCAAATGCTGGCTGCATGCAGGAACGCTTGCTGGACCCTGCTGCAGCCGGTGCCCCGAGACTGCGCCCAGGTGCCAGCCTGCCCCAGCAAAAGTTTGCAAGATAGCGTAGCTGCAGCTTTTCAGGAATTATGGAAAATCACAACACACATCTGGCACCAGGCTTCACCCTTAAGGACCTTGTTCCAGCACCAGCGAATGTGGCCGTTTTCTGGGGTCTGCTGGGACCAGATGACCTCAACAGTCTCTACCAAATGTCCTTCCAGCAGTGGAACTGCTTTTCCCCGTGTGGCCTGAGAACCTCCCGGACCCCACTCTGTTCCTGGGGATTCGCTCTTCCCACCAGAGCACCGCCAGGTATCGAGCTGCGGAGTTGCAGCCTTTGTGCTCTCCTTGTTTACAGTCTTAATGGAATTTAGACCCTCTCCTTTCTCTTTTCTCCCTTTTTAGTTTAGTCCCTGCGGCTATTTCCAATTTTCCACTTTCTTTCCAGCTGCTTTTGGGGAGGGGTGCTTTTCCCGTATTCTACCCCCCCCCCCAGAGGCTCCATCCTCTCTCTGCCTGCAAAAGCAGCTCCCTGCCCTCCGTGACTTCTCGCTCCCCAAGTTCACCTCTCTGCGCCACGTACCTGCTGAATTCTGTGGTTCAGGTGGTGCGGATTGTTGTGTTAATCCTCCAATCAGCTTTCTAGGTGTGTAGGATGGTTTAGTGTTGGTCTGGCTATATTTCATGGATGTGAGACACACAAAAAACTTCCATGCTGTTTCGCCATCTTGGTTCCTCCCCCGTTCTTCATCTGTTCTTAAGCTGAATGTCTAAGAATGGTTTTAGTTACTACTCCTTCTAACTCCCAGGGTTGTTTTGTTTGTGTGTGTGTGTGTGTGTGTGGTTTTTTTTTTTTTGAGATAATTTAGTACTTTTGATTTAATATACAGAATCTGTATACTTATATACAGATTCTCAGATATAGATATATCACAGATGTAAATATCTCAAGTTTCATTGCCCATGATGGTTTCCTGTCATCTTCTTGCCTTATCTTCATGTCTCTTTAGGTTTGTGATCTGATGAGAACATTTGCTTGAGAAAATTCCTCCTTTGGGGCCACTTAAGTGATACAGTCTCTGAATTCATGCATACCTTCAAGTTTCTTTGACGTGTGAAATGGGATATCTTGGCCGGGTATAGGATTGTGGCTTGTAGTTCTTTTCTCTGAGAAGTCTGTAGATCTGAACCTACTGCCTTTCATTTTCTAGCATGACATATGAGAAGTCCATGGCCAGTCTGATTCTTTTCCTTTGGGAAGTGGTTTAGTCTTTTTGTCTGAAGATTTTATGATTTTCTTTCTTTTTTGAATTCAGGAATTTTATTGGCATTTTCCTAGGTGTGTGTCTTTTTTCATACACACAGTCTAGAAATCAGTATTCTCTTTCAGTCTATAGGCCACCAATATTTGTTTAACTTACAGAAATGTTCTTTTATTATTTTTTAAAGTATTGCCTCTTTTTCTAGAGCTCCATTATAGAATTAGGTGTTTAGGCCTGTCCTCCAAGTCTCTTACCTATCTATCTATCTATCTATCCCCCTCCCCCTTGTCATTGAGATATTTCTTGGACTTGCCTTCTTAAGTACACTAATTTGGGTCTTAACGGAAAATTTGTATTTATCTTTAGAATTGCTTAATTGATAAATTATGGTTTTGTTTTTTTTTTTTAGCTTCAGCATTTCTTGTCCCTGTTGCCAATGATTCCCTCAATGTGATGTTATTTTCCCCCTACTAAATTGTTGTCTGTCTTCTCCAGCAGCTTCATTTCCTTGGGCATGTATTCTATTTGTTACAACTTGTCATTCTGTCTTTGACTGCAGACCATCCTTAGGTGGGATTTGTTGTTGCCATCACTCTTGTTGGATGTCCAATGGGAGCACCCAGGTAAGATTGTTTAAATACCCTGGGAGGCAGCAGTGACAGGAAGAGGGAAGAAAACCAGTTTCCATTCTAGGGAGTTCACGGGTAGAAATCAGGCCACAACCCCCAATGTTGTATGTACATGGGGGAGAGTTCCCTGACGCTGGTCTCCGTGTACCTTACCAATCTCATGGGCAAAGAGGGATTAGTTAATCCTACTAACTTTTTAACGTTATAGAACCCCAGTAGCCAGGCATGCTTTGTTAGCTCAGATGGTGATCATCACAACTGGCTCCCTTTATCTCCAAAAGCTTCATCCTTCCCAGTATCTACCACTGTCAAATGTCTGGTCTCCAGGCAATCGTCCTGCCCGTGGGAGAGACAGTCTTATTCTAGTTCTCTCTGCCAGAGTCCAACAAAACCTAAGACCTTGCCTTCCTCCAGCTTGCTACGGACTCCAATAGCTGTTTGGCTTAGAAAACCCATAGACATGAGGGTAGGAGTAAAGGGAGAGAAATGAACACAGTTCGGTGGCTCTGTTCCCCAAATGTTTCTGCATCCTCTGACAGAGCTTGTATTTTTGTATTCGTTTTTTCTTATTCTTTGATGATAGAGAATCTCTCACTCACAAATGTAGTTTGAATTTTCCCAAATGCCTCTTTAATATATGCCAAAATGGATATGGTGTTTCTCTCCTCTGCCCTACTAATGGTACGAACTATACCAGCATCGTTGCCAATACCGACCAATACTCCCACTCCTGGAGTAAACCCCTAGCCAAGTCATTTCATAGTTAGGATGCTTTCAACTAAAAATTATAAAAATCCAAGCTAGCACCATTTTAAAAACTAAAGAAATGTATCGATGTATCTTGCAAAACTGTTATACGCTAGCACAACCACAATATTGACATTGATACAGGCAAGATACAGGATATTTCCATCAGCACAAGCATCCTTTGTACTGCTCTTAATTTTTTAAATTTTTAATTGTGGTAAACACACACACATAATATAAACCTTACTATCTCAACATTTTTGAGTGTACAGCTTAATATGTTAAGCATGTTCACATGGCTGGGCAACTAGCTTCACTCTTGAGTTCTATTTACTCCAATCTTTGGCAAATATTAAACATTTACTTTTCACCTGGACCTGTACTAGACTCAATGGCAGGGTGGGTATATCATCAGTAATGTTTAAAATGGGGTTGCTGATTACAGAAAATGTTAACAAACTAGGGTGGGGTGGGGTAGAGGGAAATACACGTACACGTGAAAAAATAAAATGGCGACTGCACGTCCCAAAGGCCAAATTGTAGAATAGACAACTTCTGTCTCATCCTTGCCTCCTTTTCTTTTATCCCTTTGTGTGCCTGGGCTTCCCTTTTATGACCTTCCTCTTTCTTTTATCTCTTCTCTAGATATTTCAGAAACCAAACTCTGTGAAATTTATTACCTCTGGCGAAATGCCAAAGTGATTATCTAATCAGAGTGCCCGAAGGACTTTTCCGTTTTTCTGCACCTGTCATGAAACTTACTAAAATCACGTGGAAGGCTTTCCTTAGAGGCTTCATCGGTATAGCCATTTGCTTTGGTCTGTGTCCAGCAGGTGGCGCTGAAGGATAGTTAATTGAAGCCATTATGCCTCTCAATAGTACCCTAAATATCTACTGGGTTTTAGAGCATTTTGGCTTATTCTACTTGATTGCATAATAATCAAAATCTTGGCTAGTCTATCCCTTGACTCTTTCACTCCTGGATTTCCAACATTCTTTTTGCCCCAATTCTTGGCAATTTCAACATCTGCGTGGATACCCTTCCCGCATCTTGACTTCTCAGTTCCTTGCCTTCCTTGTATCCTTGATCCCTTCCCATTAAACAACCTAGGACATTTCCTTTGGGCTTCTTTTCTTTCTTACCTACATCATGGTTGGTGATATCCAGTCCAGTGGCTTCAAACACCACTTACATGCAGATGACTGTTGACCTTCTATCCAACACCAATGTCTTCTCTAAGACCAGGCTCCACCTGAGTGTCTCATCAGCATCTCAACTTAACATGTTCCAAATAAGAGCTTCTCTCTGCTTCCCTCACAGCCCTTCGCCTCTCAATGAATGGCATCTCCACCTCCATGGCTTGGGCCCCAGACCTTGACGTCACGCTTGACTTCTCTCTGTCTCTGCCATTTTCTTTCCCATACAGAATATATTGTATGGGATCCTGTTGGCTCTTCTTTCAGAATATATCCAGGGTATGACCACTTCTCACCATCTGTGTACCACGTCCCTCTCCAAGCCAGAGCCACCTCTCACGGGGACGGCTGTCATGACTTTCCAATTCATCCCCCAGCCCCTGCCTTGTCTCCTTCCCATCTATTCTGAAGACAGCAGCCAGCGTGACTCTGTTAAAACATAAAAGAGATCCTATCCTTTTTCTTTTCTTTTTTTTAATAAAGTGTATTTATTTGGGGGAGAGAGAACACGCAAGTCGGACAGAGAGAGGGTGACAGAGAATTCCAAGCAGGCTCTACGCTGCCAGCACAGAGCCCCAGGTGGGCTCGAACTCATGAACTGTGAGATCATGACCCTAGTGGAAATCATGAGTTGGGTGCTTAACAGACCGGACCACCCAGGCACATCCCCCTCATCCTTTTCCTAATTGACATTGCCAAGAATTCCCATCTCACACCCAATAAAAGCCCAAATCATTACAATTGCCTTCAAAGCCATATACAAGGATGCCCCCACCCTACACCAAGCTCTCTGGGCCTCATCTTCTAGTATGTTCCCCACTCACTCTGCTCCAGTCTCACTAGCACCTCTCAGTTCCTCAGCACCCCAGGCCTGGTCCCATCTCAGACCAGTTGTGTCTCTTTCCTCTGCCCAGAAGGATCCTCCCCCAGCAGTGGCAGGGCCCCTCGGCCACCCTCTCCCCACCAATGAGGTCTTCCCTGAACCCGTGGTGGAAAATCACAGGCTGGCTACCCTCATAATTCTCTAGCCTGCTTCTAGCTCTCTTCTTCTCCATAATGATTTCAGCACACACACACACACACACACACACACCATACACATACAGATACCCATCTGGTTTCTTGCCTGTCTCTCCCCAACTAGAGTGTAAGGTCCATGTGGGCTGAGACTTGTGTCTGCTTTGTTCACTGTTGTCTCCCCAGGGCCGACAGGAGCTCCAGGCACAGGACCAGCCCTCCATACACGCTTGCTGAATGACGAGTGAACAGATAATTATTCTGGACCACATTAGTGGTCGAATCCCAGAATGTGTCTGGACACACAAATAAATACCACCTACCACTCGTGACAGACAGTACTTTGCCCTTCCGAAGTACAAGCTCAGGCAGATCTGCAAGTCCTTTCAAGGTCAAGGCTTTCCTGAAAGGAAAGATTAAAACTCAGAACAAACCAACTCACATGTCTTTGTAAATCATTTCCCAACAAATGCTCTGCCCACAGTTCCCTTTCCTGGGGCCAGCTATCGTCTGAAGGTATAACTCCTAACGGCATAAATTCTGCAAAGCTGAACGCAGTGGCATGTTTTATAAAATACCAGCCAGCGACAGAAAAATATCGTCATCCTTACAATCATCTATAAATGCAGGGTTCCCACCACCCCCCCACCCTGCCCGCAGCCCAGCCAGTATTTTAGAAACCTGAGAATAGATGACTGTAATTCATTTTGTTTGAATGACACTAAATTTCTTCTGTGGCCACTTAAGTGTCTTTAAGCCCTAAGATACTGGCATTAATCTTAATAAAAGGAAGAACCTTGGATCTCTATCCTCCAAATGGCAGTGTGTCCTACATTTCAAATGTGAAGGATGTTACCAAGTCGTTTCTCTGACTTTTTGTCACTGAGATAATTGCAGTTATATTTGCTCAGAAGAGTGAGACCACACCCAAACTCTCTTTAGTACTGATGAGACTTGAAATGCTAACACCTTTCTGGAAGTGCGGAGTAAGGATTAAGGGAAGTGGCATTAATTCCCGGGCAGAGAAGACAATGGTCTCAGGAAATTCTTTCAGGAACTCTACCTGTTTTCCATAACGTCCAGCCTTGAAAACATTTTCCGGGTCCTTCTGATATGCCCACCCCCCCATCTCATGAGTGAATCTGTCTTTTCATTTTTAGTATTTTCAGGCCTTAAGGGAAAAGTCACCCGCCTCTTTGCTATATAGTTTGTCCTTGACTAGCCAGCGTTTCCTGTAGCAAATGTTCACTTAGCGTATATTTTGTGCGGGCCGCTGTGCTAGCTCTTAAGATGAAGATAAGGAGAATAAATTGAGCTCTATTCCTAGGGGCTCACAAGGCATTAGAGGGATGTGCAAATAGATCATCAAAATGCGAGGTGATGATTCCAAATCAGAGCACAGACGAGGGAGGAGAGGCAGTGTATTCCTGACGGGCTCTGCGATGGTTTCGTGGAGAAAGTGACATTTAGGCAGAATCTTGACTGATGAGTGGGAGTCCACCGAATATAGAAGCAGGAGGGAAAGACTTCAGGCAGAGGAAAGGATATGCAAAGCCTGAACGTGTGAAAGTACCACGCAGGGCGGCGGAACACGGAAATGTTTGCTGTGCCTGAGCCCGCGATGCCGAGGGGAGAGAGACGTCCCGAAGCACTGAAGAGTCTGTGTGCCCTGCTCCACGGTTGGGCTCGATCCCGTAAACACGAAAGGGTTTTAGGCGATGGGTGAACTCACCCAGGGTTGTAGGGTGATGCCTCCAGTCCCGGGCTCCCCGAGGCGTAGGCCAGACCAGCGGCCGCGGCCTCACCTGGGAACCTGGTAAAAACCCAAGTTCTGGCCCCCAGTTCAGATTTCAGAGTCAGAAATTCAGAATTTCTGGTCATGGAGCTTGGAAATCTGTATGGTATTAAGGCGTCCAGCTGCTTCTGATCCACATTCAAATGTGAGACACACTGTCCTAGTAACAGTTTGGGAGAGACAGATTGAATCTGCACAGATTGTTCCAAATAGCTCAGGCCTGAAAAAAGAAAAAGCCAGGGGCGTGAGTTTAAGCGGGACAGGATGCATTAGAAAGACCTTTCTGAAGGTTTGGCAGGAGGTAGGCAAAGGATATCTCCAGATACCCAGTTCTCAAATCTCACCAACTACCCAAATTGGGTGGCTTTTAAAAATTGTGACTTCCGGATCCTGCTCCTGATTTACCAAACAGAATCAGTATCCTCTTTTGGGCTCTTCTTCCTCCGCTGTACTTAGGTCTTCTCTGTACTTTGTGTTTTCCGTTCATGGAATCTTCCCTCTTGCTAACGTTGTTCAACCTCTTGCACTTTGGGGGGATTTCTGGCAAGTGCCACTTGCCTTCTTTCTAGGGGAAGACAGCCTTACAGCATCAGAGCTGGGGGTTGGGGGGGGGGGGGCTGTCGCTATGCAGAGACCCGTCTGTGGCTCTCGATTCTGGCCACTCACTGAATCCCCTGAAGAGAGTTATTTTTTAATGTTCATGTTCGACGGGCACCTGGGTGGCTCAGTCGGTTGAGCCTCCAACTTTGGCTCAGGTCATGACCTCGAGGTCCACGAGTTGGAGCCCTGCATCCGGCTCTGTGCTGACAGCTCAGAGCCTGCAGCCTGCTTCCGATTCTGTGTCTAACCTCTCTCTCTGCCCCTCCCCCTCTCATGCTCTCTCTCTCTCTCTCTCTCTCAAAAATAAATAAACATTAAAAAAAAATCTTAAATGTTCATGCTCAGGTTCAACCTCAAGGAAAATAAATTAGATTTCCTGGGACTGAAGTATTTCTCAAATGCCCCCTCGGTGATTCTAACGTACAACTAGCACTAAAAACTGGCAAGTGGTCCGACAGCCTTGTTTTAGGGAGAAGGAATCCAAAAAAGAGAGATCCTAGGGCCCACGTAGGAGCCTGTCACATAATCTGGGTCAGATAAGGGCATAGTCAGCTACATTAAAATGCTGAGGAGGTGGGGGTGGGGGTGAGTACCAAGAAAAGATCATTACATTTCATAATGAGGACACTGCTGTTGGACTTCAAGGCACAGATGGCCGCACAAAGCCAACCCATAGACTGTTGCTAAAGCGATGAGGGAAACATTGAAAACAACCTCAAAAGCTAAAAAGAAACAATAAAAACTTACCAGGAGTATTCAAACAACAAAAAAAAAGAAACCCCTTCATGTCCTGCACTTGGAAAAAGAGACAGGGGCAGAGGAACGCACGATTCTGGAGTGATACAATCCATGTGGCTCCTGACAGCTCTCTCCTCCCCCAAAAGTGTTACTGAGGGAAGAACACGAATGAGTCAGCAAAATCTCGAGCCTTCTCACTAATGCCTTCCAATCCGTGGAGAAGTAGACCAAGGGCATGGAAAGGCTTTCCCAGAAAAACTGTGGAAAAGTCTTCCAGATTAGACGCCTTTCTCTCTGGTGGGGTCCTGAGAGATGCTGGAAAGAGACAGGAGGGCTTCCCACCCTCCAAGACATTGTATTGAGTTGGGGTGATGAGCTCAACCTTACTGAGGTTGGTTGTCCCCCTGAGTGGGTCGAGCGGACTCTGTTACATAGGAAAGAATCTCGAAACACTTTCAGCACTCATGCGCCCTGGCTCCGATGTCAGCCCCAGTCTCCATGTCTCTTCCTGCCTCCAGCCTACAGAAAAACCGAGCTGAAAGCGACACCCACCTTAAAATTGGAAAGACATAATAACCTGGCCTCACGATCAGGCAAGGAACCTGTCAGGTAGAATCCATTACAGTGCAGAAGAGCGATTAGACGTCTGAGAAGAGTTGTCTGTTTAAAGCATGAGGAATTTCTGTCTGCTCTACAGACGATTCTGTGGCTGAAGGCAAAGCTACACAAAACTAAACTAAAAGAGGAGGAAAGTGAAAGGAAAGAAGCTGTAGGGAACGGACAAAGAACTTCATCTGGAAGAAAACATAAGCCGAGAAACAGAAGTAGATTTCCCACGAGTGCATCATGATATAGAAGAACTTCTTTTTTTTTTCTTAATTTTTTTAAAGTTTATTTATTTATTTTGAGAGAGACAGAGAGAGTGCCAACTGGGGAGGCACCAAGAGAGGGAGAGAGAGAAAATCCCAAGCAGGCTCTGCACTGTCAGCGCAGAGCCTGATAAGGGACTTGATCCCACGGACCATGAGGTCATGACCTGAGCCGAAACCAAGAGTCAGATGCTTAACTGACTGAGCCACCCAGACACCCCCTCTTAATTTTTTTTTTAATGCCAGAAAGTTCTAACACTCTTCAAGGAAATAGTTTTAGAAGAGTGGTGAGCTTCAATCCAGAGGAAAGGACTGAATACAGGTCAGGTGGGGTTTTATGATGACAATGAGTAAAAAGAGGAAAGACGTAAGTTTGAGGGTTTATCTGAGAAAAGAGGGGAAAGTATTATTTTTATTATTTCAGTTATGATGAGATGGAATCCTTGAGCATATTTGTAGGCTAAAGAAAGCAAGGCATCAAATGAGTCTCGTCAGTCTTAGGAAAGAAGGATATTCCGGCACATGCAACCCGTGAGTGAACCTTGAGGATGTTATCAAAGAGAAATGGGCCAGTCGTGAAAAGGCAAGGGCCATATGATTGCACTTACGTGAGGTATCTGGAGTAGCCAAATTCACAGAAGCAGAAAGCAGAATGGTGGTGGCCAGGGGCCAAGGCGGGGGTGGGGGGCAGTAGGGAGATGATGTCCAAAGGGCGTAGAGTTTCAGCTTTGCAAGATAAAAAGTTCCAGGGATCTGTTGCACCACAATGTGAACAGAGCTGTCACTGATGCACACTTTAAAATGGATAAGATGGTGTATTTGATGGTCTGCAGGGCTTTTTTTTTAAGTTTATTTATTTATTTTGAGAGGGGTGGGGAGGGAGAGGCAGAGAGAGAGAGAGAGAGAATCCCAAGGACGTGATGCCCTGAGAGCTCGAAGAGCCCGACCTGGGACTCGAACCCATGGAACCAGAACTTTGAGATCATGACCTGAGCAGAAATCAAGTGATGGGCTCTGAACTGACTGAGCCACCCAGGCACCCCTGTGACATATGGGTGTTTTTTTTTTACCATAATTATAAACAAACAAATAGAGAAAATAGACAGTCTTAAAGTCCAAATAGCCACCTTTTGTCACCTCATTCTCAGGGCTGCTACTCATTTGTTTAGAATGATCTCTATTCTCTCTGATGGGAAGAAATCTTGAGTCAACAAAAAGGAGATAAAAGCCAAAAGATGCAGATAGAGCAAATCACCCTTTGAGCCCCTGGGTTATACCTGAAACAATAAACCTTTGGAATTTTAGTTAGGAAGGATAATAAAAGCCTTTTTTTTTTTCCTTAAAGAAAGGAGGAGGAGGAGGAAGAGGAGGAGGGGGAAGAGGAAGAGACAGGCAGAATAAGAACTAGGAAGAGGAAGAGGAAGGGGAAGGGGAGGGAGGAGGAAGGGGAAGGGGGGGAAGGGGAAGGGGGAGGAGAAGGAGAAAGGCATTCTACTGGATCCAGCCTGGCTTTTAAATCCTTCAGGCCACAATGTAGGAAATGAATTGGACTAAGTCATTTTTTAGACAATAGGTTAATAAGCTTAATAATAAGTTAATAATCATAAGTTAATAATAGATCACAAGTACTCTACCATAACTTTTTTTTTTAACGTTTTATTTATTTTTGGGACAGAGAGAGACAGAGCATGAACGGGGGAGGGGCAGAGAGAGAGGGAGACACAGAATCGGAAACAGGCTCCAGGCTCCGAGCCATCAGCCCAGAGCCCGACGCGGGGCTCGAACTCACGGACCGCGAGATCGTGACCTGAGCTGAAGTCGGACGCTTAACGGACTGAGCCACCCAGGCGCCCCTACCATAACTTAATATGCATGTAGCTCGGTACGGTAAGTGTTCACTGACTGGCGTGGCCTGGTGGGGGCGCAGTTTGCTGTGCCATCTGGACAGGCCGGCTGGGTTCATCAGCAGTGGTCTCCGCGTGGAGCAACGGCTTTGCTTTCCCGTTCGTAACTGGTCCGATTCGACTCCAAAGCTCCAGTATCCATGTCAACTCTGGAATTCTCACAGATGGATTTGCGAGTTAATCCTTACTCGTTTCGTAGCAATTCCCTTTCTGTGCACCCACTTTCCTACTTGGTGATTTTTGTCATTACTGGAGCTGGAGGTTCTGCTCTGCCTTTCGTAACTCTTGGCCCCAACCGGGTGGTCAGCAAGGCTCTTTAATTTAAGAACATGTGGAAATTTCAACCTGAAGGGGGAAAGACCTCAGGAACAGGCTCTAAAAGGTGAATGGAACAGGCTTGTGATTTCTCCTCCGTGCAATACCAAGAGAGAACTTTCATAGGACTTAATAGCTTCCCCTTTTCGTGATCTCTGGCTGTCCTAAGAAAGTGCAAGATAGTAAGAAAATTAAAAAGTGTCTGTAGTACTTTTTAGTCATAGTAACTTCTGATGAAAAAGACCAACAGCCATTTCAAAGGAGAAACGGTTTAGATCAAAGATCTGAATCCAAAATGGAGCCATCATAAGAAAATCTACACAGAAAGCAAATGTTTGGTGTGTCACAATAACTCCCAGGAGAGAAATGCTTTGGAATTGAATATGTCCCAGGTGACTTTCTGGAAAAAAAAAAAAAAAAAAAAAAAAAAACCTATGGAAATCATAGTTTGCAAATAGTGTGATATGATTTACTTAGCATCAGAGCTAAATTTTTATGTGCCACATTTTCTTTTCTATCAATATTGATAATGGCTGTATAATATTCCACCCAGGATCTATGAAAGCTAGATCCTTTCACATCTTTTTTAACCTTTCTCCTGTTTGATACTTTGGCTATTTCTGATATTGCACCATTAGAGATAACCATGATGAATATTTTGTCCATGTAGATTTTCCAGAATGGCGAATGGTTTCCTTAGAATAGACTCTCAGAAGGGGAATCATGGGGTCAAAGGGTATACATTTTTATCATCCTTGATCCATGCTGTCGAGCAAAGCTGTTTTACACTCTCCCTGTTAACACTGGGAATGGTCAAAATAACTTTATTGTAATTAAAAGGAAGGAGTGTTCATTTGCCCTCACACTGTTGCTGCTGAAATTGAACATTTTTACTATTTTATTATTTCCTTTTCTGTGAATTGCTTGTTTATGGGATAGTCTGTAAACCTGGGGCAGAGGTGAAGTTTATTTCTGGAACTTTCAGATGCCCTCAAACTCTTCCATTCTTTGGAACTCATCCCAACTACTCATGATGATCAGGCCAGAAAAATTCCCACAGTTCTCTACTGTCACGCCAGGCAACTCTACAGGGACACACACATTGTCGTGTGTTAACGAGCAAATCCGGGGGACCTCTGTGTCACCCACGTCCTCCTTGCTTCCTTCCACCACCTATGAAAAGTGGTACTGCCGTTTCCGCATTTGGAGAATTTACTCCTATAATCAGTGGTTCTCAACACTGACTTGCACGTTAGAATCATCTGGGGAACTTTGAAAATTCCCAATACCAAGCACATTCTCCACACCAATTAAATTAGAGTCTCTGGGGTGGCACCTGGCGTCAATGTTTTTGAAAGCTCTCCTGAGGATCCCAAAGTACAGGCAAAATTGAGAACCACTGCTTTAAATCCTCCCAGCACCATGCGAGGGGCTCAAGGTGCCAGGGCCCATAAGCAACGGCTCCCGTCCTCAGGGGCCTCACAGCTAGGAGGTTTGGGAGGGAAGCACACTCTGAATGCTTCAATGTATATACAGGGAGCATTAGATAGAGGTATAGATACATAGATACATATATATACATACGTGTGTGTACACACACATACGTAGATGCATACACACACACACACACACACACACACACATATATATGGGCCACTTTATTAACTATAACCAGTAAATTCATTAACCAGTGCCATCAACTCCATAACATTGTGTGCACTAAGTTATTGTCATTAAGAGGTAAACTGTATGAAAACAAAGAGACTTACTCAAAACACATGTGACAAAGGCTGAGAGAGTTTGTGACGATCTCTCACTGTCTGCATTGCCAACCTACACTACTGATTCTCTGCATAGGAAACTGATTTTTCTAAAGGATGCTTTTGAAGTACAATCGCTCCGGTTTGCCTAAGAAATGGGTGGTTATGCTATGTTATGTTTATCGAGGCAAAATATATATGGACATATTAGAAAAATCGTTTTAAAATGAGGCAACAAAGGGTTGTCACTTCCTCTTAAGAAATTTAAACTCATTATTACATGATCCCTCCCTGCCGTTCTGCAGCCGCACCGATCTGTCCACGAGGTGGCGCTCTGGACAAATTCATGAGCTGTGCGCTTTGGAGATAGATGCTCATATCTTATTCCGTGGCCATTCATTTATGGTCTGCGTCTAAAACAATCAGAAGTGGTTTTCTTATCTTTTGCTAATTGGGAAATAAAGTTAGGCCCATTTGAACAGTATTTATAACTATCAATCCAAATATTGTCTTTAGAATGCTTTAAATATACCTTATTTTATTGAATTCTAGTGCATTCTCTCCCCCCCCCCCCCCAGTTATCAAGACAATTATAGGCTTTAAAATGGTTTCACAGGCTTCATCTTACAGACATTTAGTCCCTGATTTTTCTATTAAAGCCAATAATGAAGTATAACTCCCATTGTCTCTGTATAAAGATCTAAACACACATCAGACTTCAAAGAATTGGATTTATTTTTATGGGTTAAGGCATCTGAATGTTATCTGAGACAGAATTAAATGGCCAAGCGTTTCTGATTCTTCTCAACAGGACCGTCTTTGGTCCTGTGCCCTGCGGTTGAGTCCTCAAGCTAGAATAATATACAGGATTCAGCAAAAGCCAGGTTGGCCCCAAAACACCCCTGGAGACGGGGTCACTGCCCAAAAGTGGTTGCGCGGCTTCTCGGGAAGTTTGATCAGAATTTCCAGGGGCAGCTGCTACCGCCATTCCTCTCAGCTCTCCTGGAAAGGGCAGGATTTTGGAGTGTCCAGGAGGCCCCAATGCCAAATTGTATGCTGTGCTTGTCGGGATCTGTCCAGAGGTGCTGCTTCATGGGTTCTTCTTTCTGACATGTATATTGACACAGATAGACCATCAGAATGAATTTGGGCTCTTCTGTTGGAGAACTAAGCTAGATATCCAGAGCCAGAGAAAGCCAAAGACGTATTTGCTTCCTTCTAGCACTGGGAGAAATGTCACCTCAGGAAAACCGGGTATTAATGAGCAGAGAAAACAACGGTCGTATATCATCCTTGCGTTGGCAATGGCCGCGAGTTTGGCTGTCCTCTGATCCTGCCTCAGCAAATGTGATGCTCTTGACATTCATAACAGTTTCTTGGATGAGGCTGTTGGTGCCTGAGGGTTTACATGGCACTATTTCTGATCACCAGTTGACTCTCCTTCCTGTCACTCTCCCTCCAGGGACTGGGCCAGCCGTGGAAAGGATTAGCAGGCCCCCTTGCTTCAAAGTGCCCCTCAATCTGTTGTTGGTGCATTTACACAAACACTTCTTCCTCTTTATAAGAAATGTTCTCCAAAAAACATGGGGTACTTGGGGGGTGCCTGAGTGGCTCAATCGGTTAAGCGTCCAACTTCGGCCTAGGTCATGATCTCATGGTCCATGGGTTCAAGCCCCGCTTTGGGCTCTGTGCTGACAGCTCAGAGCCTGGAGCCTGATTCCAATTCTGTGTCTCCCTCTCTCTCTCTGCCCCTCCCCCGCTCGTGCTCTGTCTCTCTCACTCTCTCTCTCTCAAAAAAAAATAAATAAACATTAAAAATTTTTTAAATAAAAAAAAAGAACATGGGGTACTCGGAATTAGCACACAAGTAAATATGGATGGTGACAAGACAGAACTGGAACGCCCACCAAGTCATAACTTTTGAAAGACCGTAATACTCTTCTCAAGACAAACTTCTCACCCCGATGGGGCATCCGGACACAGAGGACAGAGGACACTCCATATCAGATGAGTGTTCTCCCCGTGTGAGGCCAGCCAACCAGAAATGACCCAGCGCTCCTGTAAAAACAGTAAAGAGGGAAGACAGAAGGGAAGCCGTTGGTTAAGTGACACCACTGGAAGGAAAGTGGCCCCTCCTACCCACCTGGTGCTGGGGACACGCAGAGGACCAAGGAGAGAGACTGGTGTCCCAGAAAAGGAGGTGAGGTCAGAGTATGGTTAGAAGCAAATGGAACTCTTGCCAGCTAATAATGTGCCAAACTCATTACACAGATAATCTCCTTTAATACTCAGAACAACCCTAGCTAAAATCATCTCAACTTTACAAATGAGAAACTCAAAACCCTCAAGTGTTAAATATGATGTTCGGCACGATGAAGTGACCAAGTCTAAATCCGGAGGCAGGACGGTTTGTCTCCAAATCTCCACTTCTGCACTATATCCCTGGGAGAGATGGGGGGTCTCTGCTTAGTCTTTCGGCCTCACCCTTCAAAGTGGGCAAAGAAGGACTCCTGAATGACGTGTGAGCTACTCCGAGGAACCAGGAATGTGGAATGCACGGGACAAGGGAAGAGCCTTGCTCCATTAAGTGACGACTGAGTGCAAGACAGCTGAGCCTCGTGGTAGAATCTGGTCTGCTTTTCTGATGGAACCAGCACCTGTCTTTTCAAAGGACGGTGACACGTATTGCCCATACTCTTATTTTTAACATATGGGGACATAGCCTAGAGTTGCTTTTATCAACTGCCCCCCCACTTTTTTTTACATTTATTTATTTTTGAGAGACAGAGCACAAGTGGCAGAGGGGCAGAGAGAGAAGGAGACACAGAATCCAAAGCAGGCTCCAGGCTCCGAGTTGTCAGCACAGAGCCCGACGCGGGGCTCGAACTGTTCAATTTACTGTGATCAGTCAAATCACAGTAACTGGGAGATCATGACCCGAATCTAAGTCAGACGCTCAACCGATTGAGCCACCCAAGCTCCCCTAAACTGCCCCTTTTAAATCTCAGCTTTAGTTCCTCAACAAATGAAATGTATATTTAAAGCAGAAAAGAGGGGTTTTTTGCTAGACACAATATTATAGTGTTTGTTAAATCTGTATCGGTAACACTAAATTTTTTTTTAATGTTTATTTATTTTTGAGAGAGAAAGAGAGAGAGAGAGAGAGACAAAGCACAAGTGCGGGGAGGAGCAGAGAGACCGACAGAGATACAGAATCTGAAGCAGGCTCCGGGCACCGAGCTGTCAGCACAGAGCCCCACGTGAGGCTCACACCCGTGAACTATAAGATCATGACCTGAGCCGAAGTCAGACACTTAGCCGACTGAACCACCCAGGCGCCCCAACACTAAATATTCTTTATGTGATAGCACTTAACACAGAATTTTAAATAAAATATCTGACCCATTTTAATAAACTTGGAGTAGTAGGCTTTTTTTTACTGGGATGGATATTTCTGCCCGTTCCAGAAAGGTCCTGTCGAAGGAAAAAACCCATCATACTACTCAAAGCATCAGTTTCTTCAAAAAGAGAAGGTACACAGCAAAATCATCCAGATTTGCATTGCAGAAAAGAAGACAGGACTTAGAGTCATTGGCCTCAATACAAGTTCAGAAACTGTCCAAAGGAAGGAACTTTTCCAGATACGTGTGGCTCTTGGATCCGGGAGTGACAGTCTTGCCTCAGCTGGACCAATCACAGCCTTTCCCTGACACTGTATTTTACCGTGGGACCAAAAGAGAGTGAGTCAGTGCTGTTGTAGCTGTGGCCTCAGCAAGATGAAAATGTGGGCCGGTCTGGGGTGATCATGAGGTCAACACGTAGAGAGAAGTGTAGACAAAGCACAAAACCTTGGGATATTTCAAGGCTCTCCGGATCTTGAGTTGAGCCACATCCTTGTCCTCTCGCTGTTTGGCTGTTGGTTTCCTTCGGTTATGTAAGAAACCCCAGTATTCTATTAAATCCCTCTTTGTGCCCCAGCTAGTTTGAGTTGATCTTTTATCACACTCGGGGAAAAAAACAACAACAACTCTCGGCTAATGTACCCTCAAACTGAAAATATATGAACTATTTGTCTCAAGAAATTTTAGGGCGATGTCGGAACTTTAACTTCTTGATATAAGGAGGCCAGCTTCTTTGATTAGACCTGCCAAATTGTTGCTACCTTAAAAGGGCCCTGGAAGATCTGAGCAGATGAAAGCCGTCAGAGGACAACTCTGTTGTGGATCAGACACTTACATAAAAGGAAAGCATGCATTCGGCACATCTGCATAAGAGCACGGCGCCTGGCTGTTGGAAAATGCTAATAAGAATCCAATGCTCCACCCTTGGGCTCGTGCATTGCCTAAAAAAGCTGCACTGATGGGGCTGTGAGACCAAGCTCTTGTAGGTAGAGATGAAATTTTCAAAATAGTACTCAGTAGCGGGGGTGAGGGGATCCAATCACGTTCAAGTCATAGCAGTAACTAACAAAAATGCTTAGTCAATTAGAGACTGCCATTTACATGGGTGAATGCCACCAGTAATTTCTTTCCCGGACAAAACCCACAAACACCAGTCTATCACATTCAAAACGCTCTAAGCCTGAAGCCGTCCCAGGTGGAATCAGGTGCCTGGGTAGGGAGGAGCAAGCAGGCAGGGGAGAAGGAGCAGGGCAAGAGAGGAGGCAAGCTGAGGAGAGAGTGTTTTCCAGCTGGACAGCAGGTATAAAGGATAGCAGGGAGCTCAACACCCTACGTTGGTATCTACAGGTGCAGTTTCTGTCCCCTTGGGCCTCATTTTCTGAAAGGAGAGGCCAAGCCTCACCTGAGAAGAGGGGAGAGGAAAGGCCAGCTCTAGAGAAAAGACAATTTCGCAGCTTATCCTGGCTCCTATCCAGCACCACCAAAGGGCCCCTCCCCTTTCTCCCACTTGCAACGTCTGCCCAGTCCTTGAATGGTATCCCGCGCCAAAGTCATGGCCAACCACAACCTCAGCATGTGACTTTGTTTGGAAATAGGGTCTTTGCAGATGTAGTTAGTTAAGAACCTTGAGATGAAACCATCCTGGATTTAGGGTCATCCTAAATACAGTGACTGGTTCCTCCTAGGAAGAGAGGACACAGAGAGACGCATAGGGAAGGAGGCCACGTGAACAGGGAGGCAGACACGGGAACGATGTGCCCACCAGGCAGAAGCTAAAAGAAGCAAGGAAGCATTCTTCCCTAAAGCCTCCAGGAGGAGCATGGCCATGCTGACACCCTGATTTTGGACTTCTGGCTTCCAGAACTGTGAAAAATAAATGTCTGGTGGTTTAAGACACCAAGTTTGTGGTAATTTGTTACAGCAGCCACAGGACACTAATGCAATCTGGAAGCTCTTTAGGCATCTCCCGCCCTTAGCCAAGTACAGCAACACACACACACACACACACGCACTGACCTCACCTCTCTACACACCTTCTTCCGTCGCCTCACCACATCTCATCTCTGCCCTCCACTTTCTCATCCTAATATCAAAGTCCTCGTTTCCTAAACGTGGCTCATGTCAGTTAAAGGTTCCGAGAGAACCAGTTTGATTGAATCAATTCTCATTAGAATAGATGATGCCACCATTTGTCCAAAAACATTTCCCCTTTTACAGAGAATTCTTTAGTTGGTCAGATTTCCTATATGAGAAGAATAATTGAAGAGTGGACACATTCCGTTCTGAAGAAGAGAGGTCCACCCCTGGGGATGTCTTGGTTCCATATTCAGATGGCTTTAGGGGGGCCCCGAGAGCAGGAACCCAGCCCTTCTTCTCCCCACCCAATTGATTCCCATCAGCCAAGATCACATCAAAAATTCTTTCCTAACCTTGGCTGTATGTATTCCACCACCCTCTTTCTAGCCCCAACGTCAGCTCTACAAAGACAGGAGAGCTAAAACAGTACTCAGAGGTTACCTTGTTCAAAGCCCCTGTTTTATCGACCAAGAAACACAGCTCACTAGTGGCGGGACTAAGACAAGAACCAAGGTCTCTTTTAGTCTAAAGACAGTCACTGGGATTCTTGGAGTGGTTACCATGTGCCAGACACTGTGCTCAGTACCTTGTATACGTTGGAGCATTTTATTGCCTCTAAGATTCGCAGGTAAAGTCACAACACATGTAAGGATGTGCAGGAACGGTCCATTATCAAACAAGGAAAAAGACAACAAGAAGACCGTGTATATTTCTTTTTTCATTGAGAATCTTTCAGCCCATTGGTTCAGAAGGTATCTAAGTGACCCTTCTCTGTCTTGTCTCTCTTCCTCTGCCCCCTTCACTCAGGATCTTTTTGGCCTTTGCTACCCTTGTTCTCTCCCACGGGTTGGTTGCCCTTAGCAGCAGGAAGCACCACGGGGATCCCAAGGGTTCTGAGTATCCCGCGAAGGGCTCGAAAGCCCTCAAGTGAGTCCGGAGAGGAGCGCCATCTTGTGGAACATCAACAGGAGGGCCCTTCCTCTTGCCAACATGACCACTGTTCACCGCAAAGCTTCAGGACTGTGCAGTTGTCCACGCAAAGCCTTGGCCCTTCTCCTTGACTCACTCCACAGCCTTTCGGCACCTAGACTGATGGTCAATGAGAGGGAGGAAAGGAGAGGAAGAGCAAGAAGAAAAACCCCACTTACTGTGGTTACTATTGTTACATCCTGTCTCATAGGCGAGGAATCTAACGCTTAGGGAGGCTAAGTAACTTCACTGAGAGCTAGGGAAGCACGGGGCCAGTGTCAAACCCACGTCTGTTTTTATCTGCCTCATTTTGTATTCCGGGGAGTGGAAGCATGACTCCCCAGAGAGCTTGGCCCCAGACCTCTGTGCCCTTAGTGTCTCCTATCCACCCCGGGAGCCACCTCAGCCTCAGTCATGCCCATTGTCAGGACCCACCAAGAGACAGGGGTTAATTTTGGAAGTGTGGGGAGCTCTGAGGAGCTGTCTCTGGTCAACACCCTCTAAAAGCACCTTACTGTGGGGGCCTCTGAAATAGGAAGAATCTCCTATTCAGTTCATTACACAGATTCCTTTACACAGATCAGTTGTTCAAGGTTATTACCTGAGATCCTGTATTTCCTGAGGACTGGGACGAAAGTCACATGTGGGTGCCCCTTCCTTTTCTTATTCCTTCTGCTGGTTGAAAAATGGACATGGTGGCTGGAACTGCAGCAACCAACCTGGAGCACGAGGGGACCTTTGAAACCAAGGCCATGGATTACTGATCATTAAGCCAGGATGATCGACTTCTGAGTTTCTGATGCCATAGGATGCTATACCAACGGGACTGCTTATTTCCAGAGTCTTAAGTGAAAGAGAAAGAAATTTCCATCTCATTTGAACCACTGCTATGCTGGGGTTTGTACCTCATAGCTGAACCAATTCCTGCTAATATGCTTTAGCTTTGTGTATACGTGATGCTCTCAGTAAAGTGTGTCTGGCCACAAGTGACAGAATAGCCGCTTAGTGGGAATTCAAGCAACAAAACACTTCATTGTGTCCCATGAAGAAGTCTTGAGGTAGGGAGCGTCAGAATCTTTTCTGCGGCTCAACAACACCAGGACCTGAACATGGTATTTCTGTGGTTCTCTTGGCCTGCTACCTCTGTTCACAATCTGGCTGCAGCAGCTCCTTCTCACACAACAGCATCCAAAACAGGAAGGCAACCTCTCCTTTATCAGCTAAGAAAATCTTTCCCATAAACCCACAAGCCAATTTCCCCTTATACCTCACGGTGTGTCCCTAGTTTGGTTATTATCAAGGGGGAGTGGGATTTCCAAAACCGGTCTAGCTTATGCTTATTATTCCCCAGGATGGGGGCACATTGCCATTCAAGCAGAACCATGGGTTCCATTAGCAAAGAAGGGAGAATAGATGTTGGGGAGGCAGCCAATTATATCTGCCCTATGAATTAAAAAAAAAAAACTCCTGAAGGATAAAGACATTTGGGTCCTTGAGTTGGGGTGACTCTGCAGTTGTACTGACATTATTCTGAAGTGTCAACACTAATTTTATTCACTCGGGGCTTGTAGCTTCTCCGTTTACAATACACTGTCCCATGATTTAAGGCTAAAGAAGACCTAAGTGTGGACAATATTTCAGCAAACCTACAATCAGGCGAGATGATGATTTCATCTTTTATGCTTTCAGCCCAAATCAAGCTGAAGCTCAGAGAGAGCTATTTATTTTAAGAAATACCAACGTCAAGGGCTCCTGAGCCCTTCCCTGTCATTCCAGGTTATTGGTTCTCTTCTGCAGCACTGTGTCTGCCCTTTCCTCCTTGGCGGTCTCCAGCTCTCCCCCCACCCTCGCCCCCACCGCGCACCGCCTCCCTCTTCCTCCAGACTTGCCCCTTCCTCCCCTTTTGTGGCTGCTCTTTTTCTCTTTATTTCTTTTGTGTTTCTGGTTCCTTCCTTCTCCCCGCACCACCCCCCACCTGCCTTTCCACTGCTCCCAATTGTGAAGCGCTCCTGGTTAGGAGCTGTGGTTTCATTAGGTTTGTTTCATGCTCATTATCCTTCCTCCAAAAAGCAGGGGGGTTCGGTGCTTGTGCGTGGCCCTTGCAGAGAAAGCGTTCATAAAATGAAACCCAACTGAATGGAAACACGACCAAAAAAACCTGAACCGTCTCCATTTCGGTCGTGTGACTGATTAATTCCATTCAGTATTTGGTCTTAGGAGGGAAAGAACTAGCAAAAAGCAATATCCTATTAAGCTCTCTTCAGTTTGATTTGATCTAATGAATTCAGTCAAGCCTGGCATCTGTGCAAAGCCATATGGGCCATCATGAAGCCCAGCAAATATTCATGTAGCTGGATCCTCTCAGGTACTTGGCTACCAACACAGAGAACTGGCTCAGACCCAGCACCGAGCAGGAAAGTCCTACAAGGGGAGGTGGTAGAATGGAATTGTGTCTCCCTAGAGTTGAAGCCCAAACCTCCACTGTGACTGAATTTGGAGACGGGACTTTTAGGAGGTAATTAAGGCTAAATGAGGTCATAAGGGTTGGGCTCTAATCCAGCAGAACTGTGGCCCTATAAGAAGAGAAAGATCTCTCGATCTCTCTCCCTTTCTCTCTCTCTCCCTCTCCCTCCCTCTCCCCCCCTTGTCTCTCTCTCCCTCTCTCTCTTCCCCTCTCCATCCACCCCCTCTCTTTTTTCTCTCTCTCTCCCTCCCTCCTCTTACCATTACCACATGAGGACATATCAAGGAGGTGGCCATCTGCTAGCCAGGTAAAAGGTTCTCATCAGAAACCAAATCAGCTGGTACCTTGATCTTGGACTTCCTAACCTCTAGAACCGTGAGAAAAGACATTTCTGTTGTTTAAGCCCCCAAGTCTATGGTATTTGTTACAGCAGCATGAGCTGACTAATACGGGGGCACAGTCTCAGAGCAAAGTGTTGAGGGATGAGACTAGAACACTGTGAAGCTGTTGCCTCATCCAGGCTCCTCCCAGCCTAGAAGCAAAAGCCCTGCCTCCCCAAGTAGGCTCTGTTTGTGCATCCATGACTCCATAGAATAAACTCTGACTTCTAGGGGTGGGTTGGGGGAGGAAATGAAACTTTCCTGAAATCGATTATATCTCTTTCCTATCTGTGGTGATTCCTCTATTATTCCCAGGGTGATTTCTTTCTTTTTAAATTTCATCCATAAAATTTTTAGCATGTATCTCTAAAAGATAAGGATTCTTCAGAAATAGCCATAATGATTATATCCCAAGAAATTAAGTCATTCCTCAATATCATCAACTATTTAGTATACAATGTTCATGTTAATAATGATTTCATAACTGCATTAATGGCTGTGCTTTCATTCTTACAAATTGTTTACTTGAATCAAGATCCAAAAAGCCCATCACTGGACGTAGTGATTATGTTGCTTAAGTCTCTTGTAATCTACAGCATCCTCTTGAAATCGTTGTTGATTCAACAACCTTGAAGTTTGTTGATGTTGCAGAAAAGCCCGCTGATTCGTCCTGTAGAGTTTCCCAGTTTGGATTTGCTCCTTACATCTCCATGGTGTTTTAACATATCAGTCTCTCCTTTGTAATTTCCTGTACGTGACTGATTGGATCAGGTCTAGGATGAAATTTTTTTTTTTAATTTTAACATTTTTTTTTTTGAGAGACAGAACGTGAGCAGGGGAGGGGCAGAGAGAGAGGGAGACACAGAATCTGAAGCAGGCTCCAGGCTCCAAAGTCAACACAGAGCTCCACACGGGGCTCGAACCCATGAACCGTGAGATTATGACCTGAGCTGAAGGCGGACGCTAAACCCACTGAGCCCCCCAGGCGCCCCTGAATTCTTTTAAGTCTGCTTTATAAGTGGTGGTGCAGTCTTCCAAGTGGAAGATCCCGTTGTTTCTCTTTGGTGACATTGCCAGATGCTAATGGCTATACATTAGTGTAATATGTAGATGCATTAATTCATTAAGGGGAATATGTAGTGGTATGTAATATGTAGAGTAATAGAGACATTAATTCATTCAGGGGTAAAATGAGAATATGCTATCAATCGTTGTTCATTTCTTAGCGGGAATAATTCTACAGAGCAACTCCCCCTCATCTACCATTTAACCAGTGACACCACTCATAGAGAAACATCAGATAAATGCTTGATTATTTTTCCCTTTGTGTATTAGTTTTATATGAACGTGCTGGTTCACCAGCATTCTCCAAAGGTGACCACTTGGCAGTTAGTCTGAGTTGATTTTGTGGGGTGTTTTTGTTTGTTTTGGTTTTGGTTTTTGTTCCATCATGAACGTGTGGACTTTAACCTGTTTTTGTGTTTCACCCCACTGCACTTGCTCTCTTGATGATGTTTAAATTGCTCAGTCTTTAGCCAGGGGACCTCTTCAGGTTGGCGCCTAAGTCCTTCTGACACATTTTAGTGAATAAGTTGTCTTCACCATCTTCCTTTCTTCCTCGATTTCTGATCCGAGAAGATACTCCAGGTTTCTCCTGTACATGTTCTGACCCAGACCTAGAACCATTCATTTCTCCAAGGAGCGCTTTCTTCTTAGTGGG